>NC_136430.1:273553276-274234943 GCF_052849685.1 Lactuca virosa | reverse complement strand
GATTTTTCCATTTATTTTGCATTTTAAAATTATTTTTTAGAATATGTACAGTGTAATATTCTATTAGAATATTTTGAAATTTTTCAAAAAAAATGGGATTTTTTTTTATTTATTTTATTTATTTTTTATTTTTTTTAGTTAATTCAAGTTCCGAAAATAATATTTAAAAAAAGAATTTTTAGATTTTTCCATTTATTTTGCATTTTAAAATTATTTTTTAGAATATGTCAGTGTAATATTCTATTAGAATATTTCACGTATTTTTCAAAAAAAACGGGATTTTTTTTTATTATTTTTTTTAGTTAATTCAAGTTCCAAAAATAATATTTAAAAAAAGAATTTTTGGATTTTTCCATTTATTTTGCATTTTAAAATTATTTTTAGATTTAGTCTCACGGTCTCACAAAATTAGAATGGTCTCAAATGAACCTGAACCTATATATATATATATATATATATATAAAGGCGGATCATGGACACCAACACAATGGTGGCCGAAAAATACTATTGTATTTGATTTTTCCAAAAGCTAATTTATACCTTCAACATATCAATTTAAATGTGGAATGAATCAAAATACAATGTTATTAAAATCAGAAACAAAATCATGTTTTTCAGTTATTCTTGATTTTTTATGTTTTGGAAATCAGGCAATATATGTTCATTGTTATTGTTGAGTTTTTTTTTACAAAACAAATTCATAGTTTAATAAAGTGTTTTAGGTCTCTCATTCATGGTATTTACAATTTAAAAACATGATTGATTTTGTTGAAGTCTGTCATCAAATATCATGTGTACACCAAACAAATTTACAGTATAATAAAACAGTGTAGGAATCTTATTCAAAGTATTCACAACTTAAAAACGTATTAATTTTACTTATTCACACGTAAAACTAACTTTAACAGAAATAAGCAATAGTTGAAACTTTAAAAATCAAAATTCACAGCTTAAAAAAAATAAATTCACATTATTTGAGAAAAAATTAACATAATAAAACACATTCTAATTTCAATTCACAGTATAATAATTACAAAACATAAACAATAAATAACAATTTGATGTAAATATCATAACAAATAAGAAAACAAACATTGATTCACAACTTAACAATAGAAAAAACTATGATTAACAAAAATAAACAAAAAAATGAGTGATTAAAGCATTAAATTCACAGTTTAACAGAAGGCAAAATAATCAAAACAAAAATCGTCATACCTGATGTGTTTCATTGGAGATAAGATAAAAAGAGATGGAGGAAGTGGCGGTTTTGGAACATATCTAAGGCAGTGGAACTACCATTGACCACTTATACCACTGTTATAGCTTCAGATCTATACATGAAATAGCACCACACAAAGTAGATCTAGGAAAATCGAGCCACATACATCAAATCTGGCCAGATCTGAACGTGATGTCGACAATAGGAGGTTGTGGTGGACATCAGTGGTGGAAACGAAGTTGATGGTGATGAAGGTTGTAACACCCAAAAAATTTCAAAACTTTTTCAAACTTTAAAATGCTATGGTTATAAAAACATTTGGGCATTAACTCCCATTTAACATCAATCCGGACCCATAAAAACAATTACAGTTAAAACCTTGGGTGTTACCATTAAGCATCATAAAACCATAGCCAGCAAATACGAATTACATCAATAACATTAAATAAGGAACTTAACAAGTTCCACTCCATTCTCTATCTCTTAATCTTCTAACTTCCATCTATCACTTTTCTCCTTAATTGCAACCTGGAATACATGGCATTAAAAAGAGATACGTAAGACAAAAATGTCTCATGAGCTACGTGGGTTTGTGACCCAAAACATTTATCACTTTTTCATAAAAAAAATGTTTCATCTTTGCAAAACATAGTTTTAGACCACAAATCAGTTTCAAGCATTTTCAAGGAAAACTCGTTTCGTACGCATCATAAATATCATTTCATTTCATTTCATATCTTATCATTTCATTTCAAAAGACATATTTCCATATTCCATTTTATTTTATCATTAAGGGCTAATTCCGGTATTAAATCGTTGCCATTTTTATACTTAGGGTCTACGTCCAATAAAGGAACCACTCCCAAGTCTAGACCAAGGTGGAAAAAACAAATCAATCCACCAAGGCATCATTTCCATTAGGACATCTATCTCGCGAAGGGGAGGCGTCACCCCGATAGATTCCTATAGTGCCTCTTACGAGGTATCATGGCCCGGGCAGTTTCATTTCATTACTTTCCAATTCTTTTCTTTACTTTCCATTCATTTTCATTACTTTCCATTTCTTGTCATTACTTTCCATGATTCACTCATTTCATACATATTTATCAAAATACTTGGTTCAAAACATTTCAAACACATTATCAAAATATTTGTTCTTCTAAAACGTTCTTTGCTTTCAAAAAACATTCTTGCCTTCCAGGCATTCTTTCAAAACATTCTTTCCAAAAGCATTTAACACTTTCACTTCAAAAAGTTTCATATATCAAAACATTAGTATTTCATTATTATAAAAATCATTTTGCCATGTACCCCAAAGTGGGGAAAATACCAACACGTACTCACCTCAATCACACATAGGTTAGCTAGTGCTCTTCTAGTTCCTTTCCCTATAGAAATCCTCTTCAAACACTACATACACCATATATGGACATAAGTCATTAAAATGACCAAAATACCCTTCAAATTTTCAAATAATAAATTTTATTGCTTCATACTATTCCTAGTGCAAAAATATGAATGTAGGCAAAAACCGTGCATAAATCCGAGTCCGTATGCAAACGTTATGAAGAAAACAAGAAAATCTCCGAATCAGGGATTTACACGGGCCGTGTTTTCATGTCTAGACACACCCAAAACTCAATTTTTCTCAAAATAACACTATACTTTGCATAGTTCTTGAAGTCCCTTTTCCAAATCACTTTGTACCATTTGTATAGGTTCTCACACATGTTTAGGAGGTGTTTTATCATCTTAAAACACTCCACTTAATCCATTAAGTGTTCGTTGAAACCTTAAGATCATGATGATCCTCAAGTGTTTAAAAGAAGGGTAAACTAATCCATTTTTCACTTGAACATTCCAAAGCTCACAAGGCTTGTTCCCAAATTATTGAGCACTCAAATAAATGTTGTCAAACACATAAAACCTTCATTAATCTCATTGCAAGTACATAAACTAACCATGGAATCCTCAATTATATTCCATGTTTCCCAAATTGCCCTTTAGGCTAAAACAATCACTAGAACCACTTATAGATCAAGAGATCCTTCATGTTTATGTTTCAAGATCATTTCTAGAGTGTCAATTCATGTTTATGAATGTCATTCACTTCTAATATATAAATCATCATGTAGTTATCCTTAGATTTCCCAAAATGCCCTTTATGACCACAAATTCAATGGGTTAATCACATAACCAATCTACACTTAGTATTTTGCATCTAAATCATTCTAATAACATCCATTCATGGTTATGAACTTCATTTGCTCAATAATTATACCTTAATGCATAAAATCCATTGATGTCATCACATTTTTCCTAAAATCACCTAAAATTCATGTTTATGCAACATTCGACCATCATGGATGTGTTTGAGTATTCCAATTGGATTCATTATCATCAAACATCATCTAGGTAATTGAATCCATTCCAATTTAACATATAAACATGAAATCCCCAATTTAGATTTCTAGGGTTCATGGAGATTTTATCCAAGTCATCAAATCTACCAATATAGTGATTGGAATCACCAAAACTACTCAAAGGAGGTTAGAAACCAAAACCCTAACCCTTAGAAGAAGCTAAATTTGACATTGGTGTTTTTTCCAAGCATTGAACTCGAAATTTAGGAGTAATAGAGAAGAGATTATACCTCATTAGCCTTTGATGGTTTCCCTTCTTGTTTGAATGCTTCTAAACTTGCTTGATTCAAACCCTAGGAGCTCTTTAGATCAAAATCGTCATTAGGGAGTTCTTCCCTTACAAAACACGATCTGAAGAAGAAGAATGAAGGAGGCTTGCATCTTATTTCCCAATATTTTCACAATTGGCCCCTCTAGTTTACATTATTAGGCCAAACCCCACTAAACCACAATATTTGTGACTTTAACTTAAGTTTTTGACATAAGAAGTCCTTCTCCATCCATTTTATAACCTTTTTAGTCCCTTCCATTAATTGAGCCAACCCTTTGGTCAACTCACTTTGTCAACTTGACACTTTTGGCCCCTTTAACCTTTAAAATGTTATTATTTCCCACGTTTGACTTTCTAAACTTCATATCAATTAATGATATGATTAACCCAATATTATTTAACTATATAAATCATATTTCATTTATTTACTTTATTAATTGAAGAACTTCGTCTTAAAATTTTAGGATGTTACAAAGGTGGTATCAGATCTGACCAAATCGCACCAAATCTGAGTTGTTTGGCGTTTTTTAAAGGGAAAGTTAAGCTAAAACAACTTCGTGACTCCATATCTGAGATCGGGTGGCGATTGATGGTGGATGTGGACGTATTTTCATCAGATCTTATCAGATATGTGTTTCCGTTGGTGGTTGGTTAACGACATGGAAGAGGAATTTGCGTTCAAAGTGATGGACGAAGGTGGTGGTTATGCCGCTCGTTGAAACTCATAATTTGGAGGAAAAATCATAGATCTGAAGACAAAAATTATAGATCTGAAGAAGAAAATCATAGATCTGAAGCTGAAAATCATAGATCTAAAGCTAAAAATCGTAGATCTAAAGCTGAACTTGTAGATATGCAGCTAACCAGAGCTTGTGGATCTGATGACGGTAGTTCACCGGTGGTAGGAGGCGGCGGTTGTTTTCCAGCGAGACAAGGCGGCGACACTACGTGGGTGATGGATGGTGGCAACCGGTGATAATGTTTGTGTGTTCTTCAAGTTTGAAATGGGAGAGAAAATATTAATGTGAGAGTGTGTGTAGTGTGTAGATCAGAATATATATATATATATATATATATATATATATATATATATATATATATATAGGGTGAGGTTCAATAGAGAACCATAATTAACCAAGGAACCAATCGTGAACGTCGGAAATCATAACGATCAACGGCCAAGGAAATAGATGTACACTTTTACATTGGACGCACACATACCGGATTATACCAAAAAATCCACCATTTACAAAAAAACCACCACTTTTTTTCGTTTTAAATTTTTTTTAGGCCATATTTTTATCAAAAAAAAAACCGAATATACCGCTGTTCACGATTTTTCGTCCTCTTTCCATAGAGATCCATGATGATATATAAAAAACGAACTTTTTTTTTTCGAAAAAAACCCACTTCATTTTCTTTAATGAAAAAAGTTAAGGTCTATTTTTTATAGAAAAAAATTAATAAATATATCAAAATTCATATTTTTTCTACTTTTTAAACATAGATTCATATTCATGTTAAAAAAAACGATATTTCAGTTCAGATTCACATTGTGAACCTGTTCAGATTCATATTGTAAACCTGTTCAGATTCACATTGTGAACCTCCTCAGATTCACAGTGTGCATAATAATAAGTCAGATTCACAGTGTGAATCTGAACTGATCGGAGCTTTTTCACATTGTGAATGTTAAAATTTGAAATATTTACAGTTTAGATTCACAGTGTGAATCTACACTAATCGAGGTTTTTTTTTGTGAACCTTCTGAGATTCACAGTGTGCATAATAGTAATTGTCACACCCCGAAACCGATGGCGGAAACGTTCCGGGGCGGAGGACGTCATGCGTAGTATCACAACAGTTGTATCATAGTAAGCGAAGTAAACACAACCATTACATTATAATATGAATATTTACATTGTTCAAAAACATGATTTATACATAACAGTATATAGCAAAAGTAAAAGAGGTGACTTCAGAATGTTCCGTCTTCTCCAAAAGTTGGCAAGAGTACCTGTCTATTGATGCCCTGAGAATACAAGCAGTTTTAAAATATCAGCATAAAGCTGGTGAGTTCATAAGCGTTTAATTCTGGTGAAAGAAATGTTTCTTTGATTCTTTGAAAAATTGTTTCCCAAGAAAATCCTATATTTTCTTATGAAAGAGGTTTGATTATTCATTAGTTATACGTTAAACAGCCTGTTTATGAAAGGTTAAGTTATCCCAGGAAAATCCTATATTTTCCTTAAAAGTTGATAGTTGATTATCGTTTCTGATACGAGGTGTACAAGTATCTACCATACTTGTATCGATAGATGTAGTTTCCTTGAAAAACCCTGGTTACTCGCTGTGAGATGTATTAGCCTTATTACATAAATAAAACTAATAAAATAGGTAGTGAACTAGATCCTAAGGGCGTTACTGAGGCCCTCTAGTAATCAAATCGGTTATTACTTTGAGGTTAGTTCACTTGTTTCATTATTACAAAAGTAAATTCTCGTTACTTAAGTTATGAGTGTCATAACCGTACTTAGACTGGATAAGGCACGAAAGGGGGGCCAATATCTTTTATGACTTTGTCACCCCTGAACCTAACGGTTCCGCTGTAGCTAGCAGCGAGGGTGCGGGGTAGTCAGTCCCATATAGATCTATACACAATAGTCACGCTCTCCCTCCAAGAGATTCTGGTTATAAGTCGTAGTCCTCCACTCACGAATCCGATGGAGTGTTACCAAGGACATGTCTCAAACTTAGCCTAACAAATTTACAAGTAATAGTACGAAAATCCTGCTTATGATTTACATCGTAAACGTTTCGGTTAATGGTTGTGTTTACTTCGCTTACTATGATACAACTGTTGTGATACTACACATGACGTCATCCGCCCCAGAAAACATGAAAAACTCGGAAAAGCGTAGGGGTATGAACTCACCGTTTATCGTAGGATCCGAAAGCACAATTGGTTACGAGTGTTGAGTGTCAACCGATGTTTCGTATGCAAGTGGATCCTATTAACATGTGATAACACATATGTGTGTTAGAATTAGGGTGTTTCATGGCTAAACATGACGGGAAACCACCCTAAAGACTTGGAAATGCTTGTCGGGACCCTATATGATCAAACAAGGGAGGTGTACGGCCATTTGAGTGGATGTGCGGCCAGGGTGTGTGTGCGGTTGCACACAGGAGTGTGCGGCCGTACAGAGGGTGTGTGCGGCCGTACACAGGAGTGTGCGGCCGTACACTCCTCATTTGTGCCCGAAATGTCGATTTTGAGGTGTTCTTGTGCTAATACCAAGTCCTACTAGTGAATGAAGGCCAAACTCTTCACTTTGGAGAGCTTTAAGGTGTGTGCGGCCATCTTATGAAGGTGTGCGGCCGTACACCTTCAAAGGATGAAGAACACGAAGAACACTATGAGTTTTAGGCTTAGATTCAGGTGTCTTACCAATATAACAAGCTGAATGATGAAGTAGTTCACGTTTTTTAGGCCTTTTGAGTGTTTTTGGATGAAGTTTTTAGAGAGAGAAAGTAGTGAGAGAAAGTAGAGTGCAGCCAAAGGAAAGGAATGAGTGAAGGGGGTCTCCTTATATATATAAGGGGAAGTGTGCGGCTGGAGGGTGGGTGTGCGGCCGCACACCCATGTGTGCAGCCGTACACACCTCTCAGGAGGGTGTATGGCCCGGTTTTGTCTCTATACGACTTGTAGACTCATTTCTAATCTCATTCCCGACTGTACTCAAACTTAGAACACTTAAACTAACTCTTAAACGATGTTAAAAGATGATAAAATCGAGTTTAATATTGATATAAAGATCAATTGTACAGGATAAAAGTTTCGGGTTATCACAGTAATTCAGATTCACAATGTGAATCTGAACTGTTCGAGATTTTTCATATTGTGAATGTTAAAAATTGAAATATTTACAGTTTAGATTCACAGTGTGAATCTACAATGTTCGAGTTTTTTTTTTTTTTTTTTTTTTTTTTTTTTTTTTTTTTTAATCGGTGTTGATGTTTATTAATAGAGTACAAAAAATTAATATTTTTGGTATAATTAGTTTTTTTTGATAAAAATAAACTTACATATTAAAAAAACTAAGAACATTAACTGTGTTTTTTTCGAAAAAAAAAGTTCGTTTTTTATATATCATCATGGATTTCTATGGAAAGAGGACGAAAAATCGTGAACAACGGTATATTTGGTTTTTTTTCGATAAAAAACTTGGCCTAAAAAAATTTTTAAATGAAAAAAAGGAAGTGGTTTTGTTATAATCCGATACATGTGCGTCAATTATAAAAGTTTACAACCTTTCATTTTGCTGTTGATCGCTTTAAATTCCGACGCTTTGGATTGGTTTTTTGGTTCCTTGATTAATAATGGTTCTCTATTGAACTTTTCCCTATATATATATATATATATATATATATATATATATATATATATATATATATATATATATATATATATATATAGGGAAAAGGGAATATACATTACAACCCCACCTAAGCTTAGGTACTAAACCTCTTGAAAATACATTGTTTTACTATATAAAGATTACAGTTAATGGATTCACGGTTAATACTTCAAGATGTAAATTCAAGATCGACACAATAGGGTTTAGGGGTTAGGTTTAGGGTTTAGGGTTTAGATTTAGGGTTTAGGGTTTAGGTTTAGGGTTTAGGGTTAGGGTTTAGGGTTTAGGGTTTAAGGTTTAGGGTTTAGGGTTTAGGGTTTAAATTTAGGGTATAAGGTTTAGGTTTAGGGTTTAGTAATGATCACTTGGGTGAAGTAATAAACGATAATTGAGGAAAGAAAACAGAGATGGTAAAACGATAATGAAAGAAAGAAATGTTATGGAGGATGATATATTTTCCAAGTGAAACCAAACCGGACATATTTAGCATGTTAAAACGACATATTTTAGAGGTTTAATACCTAAGCTTAGGTGGGGCTGTAATGTATATTCCCTATCCCCATATATATATATATATATATATATATATATATATATATATATATATATATATATATATATATAGGGTGAGGTTCAATAGAGAACTATAATTAACCAAGAAACCAAGGAACCAATCTTTTTTTCAACTTTTACAACTTATTTTTTATCAAAAAAAAAAAAAACTAAAAATACAGAAATTCATAACTTTTTATCCTTTTTCCAATGATATCAAATTCGATTTTTTTTACGTCAAATTCACAATGTGAATCTTTGAAAATTCACAACATGAATCCGGATTCACACGGTGAATCCGAAATTTTTTTTTTCACATTCACAATGTTAATATATGAATTTAGATATTTTTAGATTTTTTTCGATAAAGAATAAGCTCTAGAAATTGAAAAAAAGATTTGGTTCCTTGAATAACCAATAATTATGGTTCTCTATTGAACTTTTCTATATATATATATATATATATATATATATATATATATATATATATATATATATATATATATATATATATATATATATATATATATAACTCTAACAAGAAGGAAATACTAGGTATTGGGTTTCATGAATTTTATCGGTGCATGTTGAAATCTATCTTAATTAAGTAAATTCAAATATAATATATATTTTATTTTTGTTTTTATTTCAAGACATGAGTTACGACTTACGAGTCAAGCACGGTATAACAATTAAACACGGTGAGCTTAAAGGAACAAAATTAAAATATTATTTTAAAGTATTAATTTTTAGAAGTATAACATAAATCAATTCATATATAATTATATATTTTGCTTATATCTAATATGAATGAGAGTTGAATACGGCAATCGATTTGAATTACGGCAATCGATTTAAATTGACACGAATGGCTGCGTTGAATTTCAGGTCCAAAGACTCCGAAAATATGATTCTATTCGAAAAGCATAATATTATTTTAATAATATAATTTTATAATTGTATTACTATTTTATTTATCAACAATATAGTTTATTATTTCGGAATGCCAAATAAAGAAGAAGCTTAAAAACTTTAACGAGACAATGTGACGCATGTTGCTCCATATTTAGAAAAAGAAAATGTGTTGGATCTCAATCGTTTTATTTATTTATGATATAGATCGTAGACTAAAAAATTATCGGTATTTTATGTCTCTTGCTTATAATGATGATTAAATAATTAAATATATAAACCTCAAACTTTGGATCTAGCCTAACTATGCAAGATAGTTATAAATTAATTATCTATATAATGGTAGAGTTTTCATTAAAAATAAATAAATAAATATTATTTTGGCCCAAATGAGTTGAGCATTCTTGCTATCGGCTGTGCACTTCAATACTTCATGTCTTCCTTATTGTTGCCTAAACAAGTTAAACACTTCAGACAAATATCAAAATAAACTTTGGTGAACTTGCGGAAATAAAACTTCTGAAAATGTAAATCAAGTGAACACAATATTTAATGTGGTTCGATCAAGGTGACATACATCCACAGACAAACAAGAGAGAGATGATTTTATTAACTTCCAGGAACAACTACAATCACACACAAAGGTTACACCTCACTTGGGATCTCAAAACAAGAGAATCTCTCTTGCTTATTAACTGCTCCAAATGAGTGCTCTCAACCTCATAATGATTACTCTCTTGAAATTTCTGAACACATACAATGATGGAGATATGAGTATTATATTTGAGGGAATGGACCTAAAACCCTAATATGCCAAGCCCATTAGCCCATAGGCCTATGAATGGTGACAATCAATCATATCCCGCCATGCAACATCTTCTGGAACATTTATCCATGTCATACAACCCATGAGCATCAACAACATACATGATGGACCACCTTGACCATAGTGGAGCATCATGATGCACAGGTGGAGCATCATGAGCACTAATGGTCCAACATCCATCATGGTGGCACAACGTGGTGTAATCCTTGAGCAATACCAACTTCTGAGCATCCTTGAACGATCTTGAGCATCACAAAGGACTTCATAACATACTTGGCTCATCAGGGATACCATGGCTCATCAAGGAACCAAAATGGAACATCTTGCACCATGATGGGACAACATGTGCAAGGATGGCGCAACAGGCTTTTAAGTATGGCGCAAGAACTTATAGGTTGGAGCAAGATCACTACCTTGGTGCAACAGGAACATACATGGCGCAACAAGGCCCTGCATGGTGCAAGAGCATACCTCATGGCGCAAGAGGGATCCTCATGGAGCAAGAGGAACCCCTCATGACGCAAGAGGGAACAACATGACGCAAGAAGGAATGCTTATGACGCAACAACATCCTTCGTTTATCATATGGCGCAACAAGGGTCCCTTGTTGCTCCATATCACTCCCAAGTGCTCCAAACCTCTTCCAGGTGCTCCAAACCCCCTTCTATATGATCCGTTCCTTTGACACTTTATTCGTTCCTTTGTCAGACGATCCATTCCCTTCTCAGATGATCCATTCCTTTGTCACATGCTCCATGAACCTCAAGTGCTCCATTGAGTTCTAAGTGCTCCAAATGAACTCAAAATGCTTCATGTTGGACAAGAGTTCATACCTCAACAATCTCCTACTTGAAGGCTTGAACAACTTCATCTGTCATTTAAAGTCTTCATCATTCTCTCAATCTCTCTCCCTCTCTATGCCAACCATTGTCCTCAAAATCTTGGAATTGCAGCTGAAGCCATGCTTGGCTTCAACTTTTCAGTGGTAAACACCTTAGTACATTTATCTGCTGAGTTCTCCATACTAAGGACTTTCTTTAACTTAGTAGCCCCTTTGTTCATTGTCTTGAACTCTCTGTTCAACAACATCTTAAGGTTGTTGATCTTCTGCGTGTTGGAACCAACAATCAACATTTAATATAAGGATGATGTATGAGGAGCTTAACTTCTTCAAGTAACAACCATGAGCTACCTCACGTCTTTTGAACCCACTCTTCTTCATGAAGTTATCAAAATTTAAGTACCACTACTTTGAAGTTTTCTTCATGCCACACAAGTTTTCTTTTTTCTTGAACACCGGCTTTTTCTTACCAGCTGTAAGTGTACTTTCTGGCTGTGCCTTCAAGATGTCTCCTTCCATGTTATCATAAAGGAGACCAGTTGTATTCACATCTAGGTGCTCTAGATGGAGATTTTTAGAGGCCTCTTCATTCAACATAGAAGTAATTGTAGTCATCTTCGCAACTGGAGAATCATCCTCTCCCTTCTGTTGTATTCCCTTGACTGCCAATCTTCCATTGCAATTTTTACCGCTATCTATTTCATCCTTAACTTGAAACATCTTACTGTTCTGTAGTCCACTCAACTTGTCATCCATAGCCTTCTCCCACTGTATGGAGTTCATCCTCAAGGCCTATGGTTTTGACCCATTCTCACACATCAACATGTCATTGGTTGACGGAGAATACCTCACTGGAGTACTTTGCTTTGTGGTCCTCTGGATAATATGTGGTTTGATCTTTGAAACACCTACACTCCACCCTTATAACCATTATCACCAGAGTTCCCACTATTTCCAGGTTTATCAGAGCTTCCACTGCTTCTTGAACATCTGCCTATCCTTTGACCAGAGATAGGTTTTGCATGATTCTGGGATCCTCCCACTGAAGAATCTGAAGTTGGACTGTAAACACCAGAATGAATTGGACCCGGCTTCCCAAACTTAGGTGGATTTCCTATCTTTGCAAAACTGACTTTCGTCTATCTGCCAATAGAACATGGCTTAGAAGCATCTGTCATATTCTTCGAATCTGGCCTCCTCCCACTAGATACAGGCTTCCTCAATCCCTCGTCACTCATATGAACAAATCTTTTGTGGCATAAAGTGGATGTTCCAACTCCTTCAACAGTGCTCGCTTCCTTTTCAGAAACCTACACCATATACAGTGTACCATGTTTCTGACCAGTGGCGTAGCCAGGATTTTGTTTTAGGGTAGTCCAAATAATTTACAAAATATAAACGAGTAGAAAAATACTTCAAATGATAACAAAATGTAACATTATGCATTCAAAAGAAAATTGTTCATTTAAGTTGCATACGATGCTCTCTTACATCATTAAAATCATCTAAAATGGAATCTAAACTAAAAAGCTTAGCGATATATTTCTTGATGTAAAGAACCAGACTGTCAACGATAAAATCATCATCCATTTTATTACGTAGTCTATTCTTCACAATTTTCATAGCGGAAAATGCACGCTTAGTAGTTGCAGTAGACAGTAGTTGCAATAGACACTGGAAGGGTCAACACAAGCCGAATCAATCTGTCAACAAGATAATAATGACTTGTTTTTCCTGTCTCTGCCAAACCTTGACAAACTTCAGCAATAGATGACAGTTTTCCCAAAATTGGATGACCCTTTACATAAGCTTCAAAGTGCTTCAAATGAAATTTTCAAACATCTATTTCTTGGACAGTAAAATCAAGATAATAATATTTTTTTGCAAGTTTGCAAATAAAATCAGAATTAAAGTTTTTATATCCCTCTTTTGGATCCAAAGCAGCACTAAGTTGTAGCAAATCTACAACTCTTTCATTGAACCTCGAGTCAATTTCCTGTAACTGAAAATCAACTGTTTCATTAAATATATCAAAATGATAATGATGCTCGGTAGTAATAAAACCTCCCTTCCTGTTGCTTCTTCCTTCAAAATAAGGATCTTTGAATTCAGGAATACCAATATCATGCATCTTACAAAATTCCATGGCATCATCAAGAAAAGAGCCCCATTCATCATCTCTAAGGGTTTCAATTAGTTTCTTTGTGTGGGAAACCATTGCCATTGCACTTATGATGTCTTGAGACTTTTGTTGTAAAGCTTGACAAAGAACATCAGTAATTCCCAAAACTTGTTTCATCATATGTAAAATGAAAACAAACTCAAAAGATGTCATTCTTTTCAATGTAGTACTAGCATCACCTCTTGTTTTGTAATTAGAGCCCGCCTTTTTTATGTTTTCCAAAACTGTACAAGTTGGATTGTACATCCGAAGAAGACTGCTAATAGAAGTAAAATGTGAGCTCCAACGAGTGTCTCCAACACGCTTTAAAGTACCAATTTGATTAGCCCCTTTTCCAGTTTCAGTTTCACCAGATTCTAGCATTTCTGCAATTTCAGCAGCTTGAGAAGCTTGTAGTTCATCTTGGCGTTTACAAGAAGCGCCAACGGCATTTACAATGAAAGATGAATTTCCAAAAAATTCATGTATATAGTCTACTTCTCTAGCTGCTGCAACCAATGCAAGTTGTAACCGATGAGCCATACAATGTATATAATAAGCACATTGATAATCCTTGAGAAATAATGCTTGTAATCCCTTCCATTCACCATGCATGTTGCTAGCTCCATCATACCTCTGCCCACGAAGATTCTCAACAACAAGTTTGTAAGAAGTAAGAGTTGCACATATAGAAGAATATAAAGTGGAAGATGATGTATCTTTGACATGGACATGATCAAAAAATCGTTCTTGTATGAAACCTTTATTGTCAACATATCGAAGAACAATGGCCATTGGCTATTTCTTACTTTCATCACTTGCCTCATCAACTATTATACAATATTTAGAATCACAAATATCTTCAACTATCTTTTCTCTCACTTTCTTAGCAAAAACATTTAAAATTTCTTTCTGGACCTCAGGCGAAGTGTATTTTGCATTTCCTGGGGCATTTACTAAAACAACACCTGCAACATCCTCATTGTAAGAAGCCGTATGTTTGATCAACTTAATGAAGTTCCCATTATTTTTTGAATCAAAATTTTCATCATGCCCCCTAAAATCAATCCCCTGAAATGAAAGAAAACGAAGAACATCTATTAATGTTTTCACCCTTAACCTATTCTTTTCAATTTGATCAGCAAATTGTTTTTGCATCACTTTATCAATATGTCCTGATTGATTCATGAGAGCATCACAAAACCGTATAACATTATTATGATGAGAGTTTAGTCCATCTCCTATGTGTTTCAAAAATGAACAATATTTTCCTTTAACTTTGTTCCAGTTTTTAAAACCATTGATTGTGAATGCATCGTGACCATTATGGGTATTTGATTCTTCAAGAAAAAGATAGCAATAAAAACAATATGCTCTAGTTTTACTTTGAGAATACTCAAGCTAAGGAAATTCGGAATACAATTTAGACTGAAAGCGTCGTTGATGACTTTTTGACCCAGATGCAAGATATTTAGGTAACACTGGTTGATGTGGTCCAAATCTTAAGTATGCCCGTCTGATTTCATCCCGCATATTGGTTGCATATTTCCATATAGGTAGACTTAGGCCAGGATCATGTTCAATAGAACAAAAGCTAGGATTTTCAACTGTAAAAGATGGTGGAGGGTTACCATCTTCTGGCGGTGGTTGAGGGTCCTCAACAGGTAATGATGATGATGATGGGTTCTTATCCTTTGAAGATACTTGGTTATCCATTTCTATTGTGTTTTTCTCTTCGCCTCTTGGTAAAACATTACGTGTAAAAAATGAATCTAATCTTTTTTGCTTTGGTCCCATTGCTCAACAAAATTCACTAAGCATTAAAAAAAATTCAATTACAAACATACTCTTATATTTTTATACAATTACACGCTTACAATAATACAAATAATTAACTCATAGCAAGAAATAATAACCTAATTTATTATAAACCTACGATAAAAATATAAAATCTAAGGTGAAAATAAAAACAATAATGAAGTAATTGAATAATTAGGAAAAAAAAGTAATTTACTAACCTAATGGTGATGATTTAATAATAACAACTAACAAAATGAATAAGAAACAATGAAGAACATTGACTTGCGGACAGAAAAAGTGGAATCATATATATATATATATATATATATATATATATATATATTCTTGAGATATATGACAAAGGCAGAAAGCACGGCAGTAATACGACAGCAATACACTTTCAATTATATGTTTGATTTGGGGTGGGCCATAGGCAAAAGAAGCCTAACATTTTTTTTATATATAATAAAAAATACATATATATTACATATAAGCAAATGTGTGGGTGGGCCAAGGCCCATTCATGTCTCAATGTGGCTTCGCCACTGTTTCTGACCCTTAGAAATGATCAAGTTTCCCTTATTCACTTTCCACTTGTGATCACCAAATGTAACATGATGACCTTCATTGTCAAGTTTTACATCCAACTAATATCAACATCCTCTTTAGATCTGGAATGAACTTGACATTCTTTAAAGTCCAATCCGTACCCGGAGTCGTCTTGAGAACCACATATCCGACACCCATGATATCCAGACACTTGTTATCTACTAGCCTAACCTTCCCTTGGTAATACCTGAAGTTCTTCATCACATCTTTGGAATGACTAGCATGAAATGATGCACTAGAATCCAACTCCCATGACTCTATTGAATTTTCAACCGAACATATGAGTGCATCACTTTCAAATTCTTCTGCCATATTCATCTCCTTTTGGCCTTTATCTTTCATGAGTATTGGGCAATGACTTTTGACATGACAACTCTCTTTGCAGTTCCAACAGGTCACGCCCCTCCTGTTGTTCTGTCCACCTCTCCTCCTTGACTTCGATCTTCCACTACCCCCACATCCTCTGTTGGACCCCCTTCCTATATCTTCAGTACTCAAAAGACTATTCGAAGCTTCTCCAGCACTCCGTCTTCATACATCCTCACCAAGGATTAAATCATGAATGCCTTCAAATGTCAGCTTAGCACCCCCACTTGATCTGCTAACTAATGTCACTATACTGGACCAACTATCAGGAAAATATGATAATCGTAGCAATTCCATGACTTCATCTTCAAATTTAATATCAACCGAAATCAACGTTGATAGGATAGAATTAATTTCATTAACAAGATTAGTTATTGAGCCACCCTCCTTCATCTTCAGATTTACCAATTGTTGAATCAAGTGAACCTTGTTCGCTGCTGAAGATTTTTCATACATGTTAGATAGCGCCTTGATCAAGTCATGAGTAGTCTTCACAGTGACAATGTTGTATGATACATTCTTTGCCAAGGATAATCTCACCACACCAAGTGCCTTCCGATCTAACAATTCCCAATCCTCCTGCTTCATTTCTTCAGGTTTACTTTGGGACAATGGTTCATGTAAGTTTTTTGGTAGAGGTAGTATTCGATTTGTATTTTCCAGAAACCGAAATCATGCCAATTGAATTTGTCAATATTAGCTCTCCCATCTTCAGCCATAGCTCGGATACCAGTTTGTTGGGTGACAACAAAACAAATTAAGCACTTCAGACAAATATCAAAATAAACTTCGGTGAACTCGCAGAAATAAAACTTCTGAAAATGTAAATCAAGTGAACATAATGTTTAACGTGGTTCGGTCAAGGTGACTTACATCCATGGGTGAATGAGAGAGAGAGAGGGAGAGAGAATTTTATTAACTACCAAGAACAATTTCAATGACAAGTAAAGGTTACACCTCACTTGAGCTCTCAAAACAAAGATAATATATGTTGATAACTTTTGGCTCCAAAGGAGTGCTCTCAACCTCACAATGATTACTCTCTTGAAATTTCTGCACACCTACAATGATGGAGATATGAGTCTATTTGTACTTGAGGGATCGGACCAAAAACCCTAATGGGCCAAACCATTGGCCCATAACACCATGAATGGTGACAACCAATCATATCCCGCCATGCAGCATCTTCTGGAACATTAATCCATGTCATACAACCCATGAGCATCAACAAAACACATGATGGACCACCTTGACCATAATGGAGAATCATGAGCACTAATGGTCCAACATCCATCATGGTGGCACAACATGGTGTAATCCTAGAGCAATACCAATTTCTGAGCATCCTTGAACGATCTTGAGCATCATAGAGGACTTCATATAATACTTGGCTCATTAGAATACCTTGGATCATCAGGGATACCATGGCTCATCAAGGAACCAAAATGGCCCATCTTGCACCATGATGGCGCAACATGTGCAAGGATGGTGCAGCAGGCTTCAAGTGTGGTGCAAGAACTTATAGGTTGGTGCAAGATCACTACCTTGGTGCAACAGGAACATACATGGCACAACAAGGCCATGTATGGCGCAAGAGCGATCCTCATGGCGTAAGAGGAACCCCTTATGGCGCAAGAAGGAGCAGCATGGCGCAAGAAGGAATGCTTATGGCACAACCAAAGGGTTTTGAGCATTCTAACACTCCTATGGTGTACATGCAACCCTAGAAACCTTGGATTTATGTTTTCTCTATTATACATGCAAATTTGATTTCCAAGGTTCTCAAACTAATTAGCATGTTATGAGGTACTTGTAATATAAAAACTTTAGTAGAATAACATACCTTTTCTTGTGGTTGATTGCTTGGAGTCTTGAGAGCCTAGCACCAATAATGTGGATGCCTCAAGTGGAATAACAAATCACCAAAACACCTGGGGAAGACTTGAGAGAATAGTATGCACCAAGTAGAAATCGGCCCACCCTTTGTACTCACACACTAGTGCTATTTCATGTGCCAAATACCTCTTTATATAGTATGGAGGATTAGTGTTACATCCATGTAAACCCTAATACCCATGACCTTTCATTTCCATAGGATCCATTGGTTAAAAACTCCATGGACTATCCATGCAAGCTTAGCCCATCCTAAATGAACTTGGCCCATTCTATATATATAAGAGTCCATATTTAATTAGTTCCTTTTGATCACTAAATTAATTATAAATTAATTCTTGATCAATACTAATTAAATAATATGATTTCATATTAATATATTATAACTAATAATATATTAATAAATCATAACTATACTATTCTCAAAAGATTATACATATAAATTGTTTCGGTGAAGTGAAACCCAAATGGACCATGCCGGGTCGGGTCAAGTACATACTAAATATAGTTACCGACTTAGACACCTTATCCAACAGTCTCCCACTTGGATAAGTCTGATAACTATAGCATGACTTCAGGAACCGACCAGCAATCGTAGCTCTTAAAACTCTGTTGAACTATGAAGTGCCATTTTAGATATGTGATCATATAATCCTCTGTTCTAGATATAAGCCGGACAAATACATGGAACAATGTCATACTTATTGTCCAGCAGTTTGTTTCCCGATTTCCGATTTGTGTGACATAGAACTAAACTGAACACATCAATTTGGTTCTGACCGGGCCTGGTACATAGGGCAAAACAAAATCATCGAGGGGCCCAGATATCGCTTTTAATCCTCCAATGACTAAAAGGAACAGATAAACTTCGACTCATATGCTTGTTCTACTACTTGCTGAATCATACACAAAGGCACGTTTTATAACATCAAGTTACTTATGCGTTTTCGTGCAATCAATGCACAACCAACTCATAGGCAACAACTCATATCTATAGGTTTGAAGACTTATATGATATTAGCGTCTCACGATCACTCGAGATAAATTCCATGAAGTGATACAAGTGAGCGTGGGTTTAATCTAATACTCAGAACTTATGAGCACTCATGAATGTTGTAGCAACTTTTTCTATGTCTAACACCTTAGACATCTACAAGCCCAATTCATGACAGTCTTGATTCATACCTACTTCCAACATATGACTGACTGTGGGGAGTTTGAATAAAGTAATTATTTTGGAAGTCAAAACATGCAAAATTGAAACAATAGTAAATAACTGACACAAGATAGCAACACCTTACTTATAAATAAACAACAACTTTTATTTAATCATCAAATGTCAATTACATTTTACAAGCTTCAGAAATAGTTATCTAATCTGTAAAACTAATATCGTCCCTCAGCCCGATGCGCCTCGCATGCTGCAAATGCCTAACCCTAGTCAGTCCCTTCGTGAGGGGATCTACCGGGTTCTCTTCTGACGATACCCTCTTTGCCACGAGGAGTCCTTCTTCTATCTTGTGTCTTATGAAGTGATATTTTTTGTCAATGTGTCTGGATCTGCCATGATCTCTCAGTTCCTTGGCTAAGGTAACCGCACTATTGCTGTCACAAAAAATCTCCATAGGCTCCTTTATAGCTGGTACAACTCCAAGGTCTCCGATGAAGTTCCTCGTCCATATCGCCTCCTTTTCCGCTTCGCTCGCTGCTTTGTGCTCTGATTCACAAGTCGAATCAGCCACCGTCTCCTGCTTGGAACTTTTCCAATTAATCGCTCCTCCATTCATGGTAAAGACCCAGCCCGACTGAGAGCGCAAATTATCCCTATCAGTCTGAAAGCTAGCGTCACTATACCCCACTACTCTCAAGTCATCACTCCCACCAAGGGTAAGGAACCCGTCCTTAGTCCTCCATAGGTACTTGAGAATGTTCTTCACCGCAGTCCAGTGAGCCTTGCCAAGATTCCCCTGATATCTGCCGACCATGCTCAAAGAAAAGGCCACATCAGGGCGGGTATAAGTCATAGCATACATGATCGAGCCAACAACAGAAGCATATGGTAATCGACTCATCTCAGCTATCTCAGCCTCTGTACTCGGGCTCTGAGCCTTGCTCAGTTTGGCATTATGCTGGATCGGTAAGTCACCTTTCTTGGAATTCTGCATGTTGAATTTTTTCAACACTTTGTCCACATAGGTGCTTTGACTAAGTCCAATTAGTCTTTTACTCCTTTCTCTCAATATCCTTATCCCTAGGATATAGGCAACTTCTCCAAGGTCCTTCATAAGTTCATAGCGAAACACTTCCCAAGCCAGGACTTAACCTCCTGCAAAGTTGGGATGTCATTTCCCATAAGTAGTATGTCATCCACATACAGTACCAAAAAGCTAACTATGTTGGGTTTTGAGCATTCTAACACTCCTAAGTGTACATGCAACCCTAAATACCTTGGATCTATGTTTTCTCTATTACACATGCAAATATGAATATCCAAGGTATTATCCTAACTAGCATACCAAAACATTGATACTAGGGTAATAAAATAGATAGAATACATACCTTGTTGTTGTTGCGTGACTCCATGAAGCTTGAGAGCCTAGTGCCCCAAGTGTGACACCTCAAATGGTTCACACAACATCATGAACACTTGGAATAACCATGAGAAGAAGACACTCCAAGCTCAAATTGACTAGCCCTCATATATGTATCACTTGTGTCAATTTATTGAGCTAAAGGGGTCCTTATATAGTGTGCACATTAGGGTTACACCATGTAACCCATGACTTTACTCATTCCTTATGCTCCATGGGGTTTAACCTCCATGGAGTATCCATGGATCACCACATGGGTTAAACCCAACATAAGGAATCATGGATCATAAGCCCACATATATAAGAATGAATGATTTACACAATCAATCCATATTTAATTAGTCTCTTTTTGATTAATAAATTAAGTCCAATTTAATTCTTGATCAATACTAATTAAATAACATGATTTCATATTAATATATTAGAACTTATAATATATTAATATGTCACAAATGTCCTCTTCTCATAAAACGGTCTATCCAAATGTTCCGATGCCATGCAACCCAAATGGACCATGCCGGGTCGGGTCAAATACATACCAATTATAGTTATGGACTTAGACACTAATCCAACAGTCTCCCACTTGGATAAGTCTAAAACTATTATTGCGTATGACTTCAGGAACCAACTGGCAGTCGTAGCTCTCAAAACCCGCTGTCGAACCCTGACCTTGTCGATGAACTCTGACCTTTGTCAATGACTTGTCCATTAGATAAGGGATCATATATTCCTCCATTCTAGATATCATATGGACTGAGACATGGATTACAATCATTCTCTCTTGTCCATCTGTTGTTTCCCGATTTCCGATTTATGATGACTGACTGATTGAACAGATCAAATCAGTCCTGGCTTGGCCAAGCACTCACATGTGTCATCATTAAATCATCGAGGGGCCCACAAATATCGCTTTTATCCCGAAGTTAAAAGGAATGGATAAACTTCGACTCATATGGCTTGTTCTACTACTTGTTGAATCATACACAAAGGCACGTTTTATAACATCGAGTTACCAATGCGTTTTCGTGCAATCAATGTATAACCAACTCATAGTAACAACTCATATCTCTAGGTTTGAAGAATGTAGGATATTATCGTCTCATGATCACTCGTGATAAAATCCATGAAGTGATTCCAATGATCGTGGGTTGAATCCAATACTCAGAACTTATGAGCACTCATGAGTGTTGTAGCACCACTTTGTCTAACATCTTAGACCTCTACAACCCAACCCATGACAGTCTTGTTTCATATCTACTTCCAACATATGACCGACTGTGGATGGTTTGAATAACTTAGTCATTCAGGAAGAACGACCTAGTTATTCTGGAAGTCAAAACATGCAAAGTGAAACACAAGAATAATTGAATCCAATATGGTCTCAGAACTTATGAATATAAATAAAACACCTTTTATTTATCACCATATTGATTACCCATTATTCATTGTATACTATTTCAACTATCAATGTTATACTTGAATTAAAACAATAGTTATCCCATGCTCCAAGCATGTACACTATGTTTTCTAAACACTAGTCATGCCATACACCAAGTATGCACACTATGTTTGTCTAAACATTAGTTATGCCATACATCAAGTATGCACACTAAGTTTGTCTATGATCTTTACTCTGTGAAATAGATCGATTGAACATAATTCCAATGATTCTCATTTCACAATCCCAATTCCTTACCGCAAATGCAAGAATTCCAAATCCTGCCATTTACCAAAATCTGTTAGATTATAAACTTATATGCATTGATCCTCTTGTAATGATTATGCACAAAGTCACAAAGACTTGTCAACAGACATTACAGAGTATTCCAATGGAGATCAACTCCATGGAAATATCCTTCTTGCATTAAGTTTTTCTAATCTTACACAGATTGAATAATTTCCACATGTGGAAACATTCCCATATTCCCATTTTGACTATCACTTCTGAACAAGAGTTGTCTCTTTTCAGAATATGTCAATATGGTCCTTCCAAAATTAACACTATACTTCCAACTGTTCCTGAGCAACCAATCTTTGGTAAACCTTAGATTGTCCTCGGCAATTGCTTAATCATTTTAGTTATTTCCAATTCTAGAATTTTTCCCTTCTTAATGCCCCATGCATTTGGAATGTTTTAGAAAGGATCAATATTATAGCACATGCAATCGATCCTATATCCGAAGCATATGGGACGCGATTCATGATGTCTCACATAAAGACATGATACTAGACCAGTCTTTCTGCTATAATATTTCTATTTGCCAAGTTCTCATAATTCAGAATATAAAAAGGGATGCCGTAATCATAATCGAATTTTAGAACGCAAATAATGGACCCATATATAGAATTTCCTTATATTGAGCCATTCCAACAAAAAATTCATATATATCCTTGACTAAAGATGATTAAAACCTCAATCTAAGCTCTTAGAATTGAAATGAAGTATAATTTCCTCTCCCTTAATTATAGCAAAACAAGTTTTCAACCCCTGCAACTTCACGAATTGAAACTTTTGTTTTCTATAATTAACATTGCTATCTTGCAATACTAATAATAATTATCATGCTCCCACTAACATGATGATTATTAGCATAACACTTATGCTCCCACTAGCTTTGACATGTACTCAGAAATCAGCTGGACTTCTAGAAGTCTATACTTTATTGACTTTCTTACCAAAGTTCAGATTTCTGATACGAGATTGCTTTGATAAGACTTTATCAAACTCATACACTTTATCTTAGATAGCTTACAGGTGTGTCTAAACAATTTCAGAACTATGAAAAAGGATGCCGTAATCATAGTCTCAATTGTTTACACCTTTGCCATTTCTCATAAGTCCATGTTAGTGTGCCAATTAACCACGCACGCTCCACTAACGACTTTGAGAACTGCAAATATCACAGTTTCTATCTTCTTAAAATCTACTTAGTGAAAGTGTTTCCTCACCATCATTTTCATGAATCAAAGAGAAACCTTATGACACTTAGATTTTATGGTGTATGTGTTCCTATCCAAGTGAATTTGTCAAAAAACCATAATCACAAGACAAAGTTAGTGATAAATCCAAACTCATATGGATTGAACTTGTGCAGTCTTAACTTCTTGCCACCTGGCAGCCCAAGGTCCTGCCATCGCTTCCAAGTTGTTATGCACCCTATTGAGAACATGTAGAACTCAAATGTGTAGCCAACTTTACTGGAATGGGCACAGAAATAGAAATATGTCAACACGATAGGTTATAAACCTCACGTCGTGTGCTAGTGTCAAACTACAAGTTTTTATTCTTGATTAGATCTTGAAATTCTTTCAGGATCTTTAAGACTCCCACTGTCCTCTTGACATATAAGACTATTTTGCCAAATATTCAAGAGATAGTGCAGATTCTTTATCAAGACAAACACTTCACACAATTGGCCTTAGTTGGTCTTTGTTTTATCCAAAACATCACAACTTACCAATTTCAAATGCACAAGAGTAGAAAACATTTTACTCTTACATTTGACAAGTGTTAATAAACATTTCTTTAAGATATGTCACTCAAGTTACAATCTTGGAGTATGAATCTAAGACTTGTTTTGGAACGAAGTATGACTCATCTTCTTGATTTAACCATTTCAACACTTCATGACTCCTCTTCTTAGCCATAAGAATGCACTAAGATGTCCTTAGAAGACCAATTGTGATATGGTTCTTTAATCATTAAGATGATCACAAAACATGATACTAAAGTACTCTCCCATCTTTTCAGATTTGAGAAACTTTTATCTTTCTGCCTAATTTGATTCTTCTCATTTGTTCTGCCTTTCATTGAAACTTTTCCAATGTTTCAGAATTATACTTACACTTGTAAGCATGGTTGCAGAAATCGGGATTAATCGGCGATTAATCGTGGATTAATCGCTTGGCGTTCTCCAACCGTCGAGGATTAGGACATTAATCGGAAATTTAGGATTAATCGGGCTTGGCGGGATTAATCGGTCAACAAAAGTCAAAAAAAGTCGAAAAAAGTCAAAAAATGTCAAAAAAAATTTAAAAAAAAACTAAAAAAATTCAAAACACCAACTTTTTTTTTTCCTCCAAAATTTTCAAATTTTCAAAATTTCAAATATTATACAAAAATGTTCATATTTTCGTATTTCCAAATTTCCAAATTACAATTTTTCTTATTTTCTAATTTTGAAGTACTTGTTTTTCTTAAGATATATTAATATTTTATTAATAATCTATGGTCCCCGATTAATCCCCGCCAAGACCGATTAATCCCTTAACACTAGTCGACCGTCGAGCGATTTTTACAACCTTGCTTGTAAATATAACCATATTTACTAGGCTTTAGTAAATAATGACAAATAGTCTTATCGATCTTTTGTGGTGAACTTGACCAGCGCACAAGAATGTGTACTCGATCCCTTAGTCCTTCACTTGACTCACATATACATGTGAACAAGGAATTAATCTTAATTTTCCAAAGATGAAAATTCTCATTCATCATACTATACAACTTGCATGATTTCCAAGTTTCTATCCAACTGAAACCTTGGGTGATGAGAATCTTTCCTTATTTGGAAAACTATGACACTACCACAAACGAAAGAACCAAGTCCATTTTTCCAATATTGCTATCAATGGAATCATATAAACAATCATTTTTCACAAATGCCAATGTAAGGATATTTAAAATATAAAATTAAAACCTTTTTATTTTATTTCAAAACTTTGCGGAAAAAAACGTATCCTTACAGTGCAAGTGCATATGAAAAACTTGTTGTTATCTATTCCTAAGCAATATATCATAAATCCTTAAGCAACTGTCTGATGCGATCGAAATCCACCTTCATGATCAGAATCAGCATATAGTTCCTTTAAGCTTTCTCCACTTTTCTTTGATTCTAAAACAACAACATGTGACCCAGTCACATCATGTAATGAGAATCTCAGAATAGAGACTTAACAGAGTTAGATAGTGGACTTCACCTGAAGTAGAATCAAACATCTTGACTTGATCAACCCTATGATCCTTCAGGTAAATAGGCAGTTTTGTAGCCAATGCCCCTTCCTTTGGCAATATAAACATATGGACTCTATGGAAATGGTACACGAGACTATCACAAACTTAGACTTTCTCTTTACCATTTGGTCAACCGAGTTGACTATGGCCGATCCCTTTCCATTGGGAAGAGAAAGCTTTTTCTGGATATCCAATGTTACCATTGTCAATGTCCATTTAAGGTTTGGGAAGTTGATCTTCTTAATCAAACTTGCTTTACTAGTCCTCAAATCATTTCTGATTCAGCAGCACCTAGCAAATAGATAAGATCATTAAGGGTCATGTCATAGTCTATTTCATAGTAGTCCCAAAGGAACTCACTATGTGACTTAGAAAGTGATGGAACATCCAACTTTCTTAAGACTTTGACACCCAACTCTCCCAGCTTGTCAATATGTGACTTCATCTCCAAGATGAAATCACACATAGACCTTGCTTGCCAATAGGGCTTGAGTGACCTTAAACGTTTCAAGAACTTGTGGGTTAAGGAGAATAATTGGAGGAGGTGGAGGAAGTGAAGTTCCAAGAGATTTGGGAAGATCATAAATGTCTGAACTAGACATATTTTGGGAGATATTCAAGATAGTTGATCTAAAGTCCTTAATATAACACCCAATATGAAATATTAAGGCTAGGACCCAACAAGACTATTTTATAACTTGGAAGAGGGATGCCATAATCCAAGCTATAAAATATTTGAAGGTAGGTGAATGACGATTCACCAATTTCCACCATGAAAACGAAATAATTTAATTAGGTTTTACTTGGATTTGAAACTCCTAGATTCTTTTGAGATTCATTGAACTTTTCCAATGGCATGTTTTAATCTCGATTGTGCCCTTCAGGTTTTGTGACTGGGATGCCGCGGATCACAAAACAAGGTGTGAAGTAACCATGCAAATTACTTGGTACTCTTAAATGTTTATCACTCAACCGACGTGCCGGTTAACCACACACGCTCCACCGGCCTATGATAGAATTTAAGAAACTCTTTGCCTACTTTGTTAAAACCAGTTAGTGTGCCGGTTAACCACACACGCTCCACTAACAGCTCAAACAAAGTGCAAAATGTAATTTCATGGATTAGCACCTTATTCACATTTTCCTAAGTAACTAAGATTGGGAATTTATAAAAAGTTTAGTTACTTAGTATTTATCATTAATACTTTTAATGAAGGGAGAATTATAGTCCTTGTCCTACCCGTTTGGCTAACGACCCTCCACCAGTCAAGAAAGCGGTGGGTGAGAGTGGACACCCATTAAACTGCCATTTTATAGGCAGTAACCTTATACCCCCCCTTATAGACCGACTTCGTGAATGAGGCCTACTAATGGTAAGACTGACTTGCTCTTATACATATATATATATATATATATATATATATATATATATATATATATATATTATTAACTTATAATACTATAAAGTACAAGGGTTGAATTTTAACTTTTAAAATCCTAAGGGCTTAATTTGGAATTAAAGTATTCATGAAAGAAAACTTTTCAAATTCCAAAACTTGAGGGCAAGTTTTAAACTATTCAAAAACTTTTCAATTCCATAACTTATGTGTTTAAAGTAGTTTTAATTCAACAAACTCTTCAAGTTCCATAACTTGAGGACAAGTTATGGAAGACTTTAAACCATTAAAGAATGTGACTTTTCTTTATTCATAACCTATGGAAATATTTATGAGTTTTATGAATCTTAAATGTGACTTTTCATCTAACTTGAGGACAAGTTACAAAAACACATTTTAGAATCAACTTTTAGATTAATTTGGATTGAAAACCATAATTTCACATAACATTCCTATTAATCTAAGCAACTCATAAGAACTAGATAATTCATTCAAACTTTTTTATGTAATTAGCCTAATCATTAATCTAATACAAAACATGAATCTATTGATAATTATCTTTGAAATTGGATTAGCATGAACATTACCACATCAAAAACACGGTTATAGGTTCAAAAACAACTTATGGTAATGTTCCTAGTCCATTTCCAGCCAAAAAACTCGAAGATATGCTGTCAGGGGGTCCAACTCGTCGAGTGCATGAACCAACTCGACGAGTTGGATCGTTTTAAACACTTTTAAGGCATGGACTCGTCGAGTCTCCTGATGGACTCGCCGAGTCAGCTGCCCAGACAGCAAAAAACTTCAATTTTAAGCAGATTTTGCAAGTATAATAAGAAAACAACCCTAGGCTCTGATACCACTGTTGGGTTTTGAGCATTCTAACACTCCTAAGTGTACATGCAACCCTAAATACCTTGGATCTATGTTTTCTCTATTATACATGCAAATATGAATATCCAAGGTATTATCCTAACTAGCATACCAAAATATTGATACTAGGGTAATATCCAAGGTATTATCCTAAATACTCTTTGACTTTCTCATCAAAACAAAGATTCCAGCTGCAAGATGCTTGTTTCAATCCATAAATGGATTTATCAAGCTTGCACACTCTATCAGGATACTTTGCACTGACAAAACCCTCTGGCTGACTCATGTAAACATCCTCAGCCAATTTTCCATTAAGGAAAGCGGTTTTGACATCCATTTGCCATATTTCATAATCATGAAATGCAGCAATGGCTAGCATAACCCTAATAGACTTAATCTTTGCTACTGGTGAGAAGGTTTGATCATAATCAACTCCCTGAGTTTGAGTGAAGCCCTTCGCAACCAGTCGCACCTTATAAGTGTGCACTTTCCCATCCATGTCGGTCTTCTTCTTGAAGATCCATTTGCACCCGACCGTCTTACAACCCGGTACATTGTCAACCAAGTTCCAAACTTGATTGTCATACATGGACTGAATCTCGTTGTCCATAGCCTCTTTCCATTTAGCAGACTCGGGGCCTGCCATGGCTTCTCTATAACTGTTAGGTTCATACAAATTTACCAGTGTGCTATCACTGATAAATGTATCACCTTCCACAGTAATATGGAAACCATAGTAATGCTCAGGTGCATTCCTAACTCTAGTGGAACGCCTCAAAGGTACAGACTTGTCAGTAGGTTCAACATGAGTTTACTCCTCAGGTTGATTGCTAGGGTTTGAGGTTCCTTCACCACTTGACTCTTGAAGCTCTTCAAGGTCAATTTGCCTCCCACTGTTTCCTTGGCTTATAAATCTATCTCGCGAAAGACCCCTCTCCTTTCCACAAATACCACATTCTTACTGGGTATGTAGAAGAGGTAACCAAAGGATTTCTGTGGGTAGCCGATGAAAATACACCGCTCACTACGAGGTTCGAGCTTGTCCTGAGTCTCACGTCTCACGAAAGCCTCACAACCCCAAATCTTGATGTGGTCTAAATTGGGAACTTTCCCAGTCCACATCTTGTGAGGTGTTTTTGCAACCTTCTTGGTAGGGACTAGATTAAGGATATGGGCGACAGTCTCTAAGGCATACCCCATAATGAGATTGATAACGAAGCTCGACTCATTATGGAACGAACCATGTCCAACAAGGTTCGATTGCGCCTCTCAGCCACACCATTAAGTTGTGGTGTTCTGGGAGGTGTCAATTGTGAAACAATTCTACATTCCTTAAGATACTCAAGGAACTCTGTGCTAAGATACTCTCTTCCTCGATCGTATCGGAGCATCTTAATGTTCCTGCCCAGCTGATTCACCACTTCCTGTTTAAACTCTTTGAACTTTTCAAAGGTTTCTGACTTATGCTTGATTAATTAGACATAACCATATCTACTGTAATCATCAGTGAAAGTCACATAGAAGCGGTTAGCATCCCTTGTGGCGGCTCTAAAGGGTCCAAACACATCTGTATGTATGAGGTCCAACAAACCTTCACCCCTAGCACAAGTACCAGTAAAGGGTGACTTTGTCATTTTTTCAAGTAAACAAGATTCGCAACTATCATCTGACTTTAAGTCAAATGACTCCAAGACTCCAGCCTTTTAGAGTTGGCCTATGCGCTTCTTGTTAACATGTCTAAGACGACAATGCCATAAGGATGCTTTATCCAAACTAGTGGAAGAATCGATATGTAATACATTATTTCCTAAGTTATCTACAACCGACACAATTTCATATACACCATCACAAGGCAATGCTTTAACATAAAGAACATTATTACAAAAAGCATTAATACCACTACATTCATTATCAAATGAAAAAGTAAACCCTTGTTTGTACAAACCGTGAAAATAAATAATATTTCTCGCCATTTCAGACGAGTAACAACACTTATTCAAATCTAACACTAACCCACTACTTAGCAACCAAGAATAAACTCCAATCTTGGTGACGGGTGAAGCTTTCCTATTCTCCATGATCAAGTTTATCTTTCCGTGCTCTACATCCTCACTTCTTCTTAGGCCCTGCAAATCAGAACATATAAGAATACCACAACCTGTATCAAGGACCCAAAAATTAGTATGCAATGAGTTATTAGATAATATAGTGTAAATACCTGCATGGGTAGGTTTGACCTTCCCATCCTTAACATCTTGCAGGTAGTTGGGGCATTTTCATTTCCAGTGCCCCTTATCATGACAATAGAATCATTCAGCTTCCTTTGGGTTGGAAGAAGGAGTGACAGAACCACCTTTGGTTCCACTCGAAGAGGAGCCATCAAGGGACTTTCCCTTGGTACCCTTCGAAGGGGTCTTCCTCTTCTTCCCTCTACTTTGCCCGATTGCCAGAACAGGGGCGATGTTAGGAGTAGGAGTAGTAACAACCGATTTACCTTTGAGACCAGTTTCAGCGGTCTTCAAAAGTCCTTGAAGTTTGTTGAGTGTGACCTCCTCCTTGTTCATGTGATAGGTCATTCGGAATTTATCATAACAAGTAGGTAAGGAGTGCAGTATGATATCAATAGCCAGCTCCTCGGGGAAGTTCACATTCAACTTCAGCAAACGGTCCACAAACCTTTGCATTTTCTACATGTGGCCCGTGATGGGTTCACCATCCTTCATTCGGGTTGTTATCATGGAAGAGATGATTTCATACCTCTCTTGACGAGCACTTTGATGGTAGCGGTCCATCAGATCCATGTGCATCTCAAAAGGGTAAAAGTCCTCATAGGACTTCTGGAGTTCAGCTGTCATTGTGGCCAACATGATACATGCCACCTTGGAGGCATCTCTCTTATGTGCCCTAAAGTCAGCGATCTCCTGTGGAGTAGCAGTAGACTCATCAATATCTTTCAGCTCCTTGTTGAGGACATATTCCTTGTCCTTGTAACGCGTGACCATCCTGATGTTCCTGATCCAATCATTAAAGTTTGAACCATCAAAGATGACTCTCCCGTAAAGGTTCATGAGAGAGAAGGAGCCGATAGGGTTTGATCCGGAAGCAGCATTGTTGGAAGACATCTGAAAAGAAGAAATACAAGTTTAGATTAGATATAGAATCCTTAATAAGACACCCAAATTTAATATTAAGGCTAGGACCCAACACAATATTCTATAACTTGGAAGAGGGATGCCGTAATCCAAGCTATAAAATATTTGAAGGTAGGCGAATGACGATTCACCAATTTCCACCATGAAAAACAAAATAAATTATTAGGTTTTAATTGGATTAAACTCCTAGATCTTTTGAGATTCATTGAACTTTTCAGTGGCATGTTTAAATCTCGATTGTGCCCTCTCAAGTTTGTGACTGGGATGCCGAGGATCACAAACAAGGTGTGAATAACCATGCAAATTAACTTGGTACCCTTAATCTTTATCACCTAATTGATGTGCCGGTTACCCACACGCGCTCCACCGATCTATGATAAACATTAAGTCACCCTTTGCCACTCTTACTAGTCCATGTTAGTGTGCCGGTTACCCACACATGCTCCACCAACGACTTGGTAAGGTACAAAGTGTAATTTCATGGGTTAGCACCAATTTCACATTTTCCTAAAGTAACTAAGATTGGGAATTTATAAAAGGTTTAGTTACTTTATATTTATCATTATACTTTTAATGAGAATTATGGTCCTTGTCCTACCCGTTCGGCTAATGACCCTCCACCAGTCAAGGAAGCGGTGGGTGAGAGTGGACACCCATTAAGCTGCCATTTTATAGGCAACAACCTTAAACCCCCCCCCCCCCCTTATAGACCGTCTTTGTGAATGAGGCCTACTAACGGTAAAACTGACTTGCTCTTATACATATATATTATTAACTTATAATACTATAAGTATAAGGGTTGAATTTTAACTTTTAAAACTCTAGGGTTTGGAATTAAAGTGTGTGTGAGACTTTACAAATTCCAAGACTTGAGGGCAAGTTTTGAAACTATTCAAGACTCTTCATTTCTATAACTTATGATTTTTAATGGTTTTAAAGAAAAGACTTTTGGAATTCCATAACTTGAGGACAAGTTATGGAGTCCATTAATTGGCATTTAGATCAAGAATTACACTAACAAACAATTTGCAAATAATTCCTATGATCTACTAAAACTCATAAGTATGAACATTCATATCAACAATTTCAAGAATCATATAAACACATATAAAACTTGAAATTTTGATAATAACCATTGTAAATGGATTAGCATAATCATTACCACATCAAAAACAGGTTTTATAAGTCCAAAACAGTTTAGAGTAATGATTCTAGTCCATTTCCAGCAGCAAAACTCAAAAATCTGCACACAGGGCCTCCTACTCGTCGAGTGCAAGAACCTACTCGACGAGTAGGATGAATTAACACATGGACTCGTCGAGTCCCCCCATGGACTCAGCGAGTTCACTGAACAGTGAGCCAAATTTGGACTTTTTCAAGCAGTTTTCATCAAGTATAATGAAAACAAGCCTAGGCTCTGATACCACTGAAGGGTTTTGAGCATTCTAACACTCCTATGGTGTACATGCAACCATAGAAACCTTGGATCTATGTTTTCTCTATTATACATGAAAATTTGATTTCCAAGGTTCTCAACCTAACTAGCATGTTATGGGGGTACTTGTAATATAAAAACTTTAGTAGAATAACATACCTTTTCTTGTGGTTGATTGCTTGGAGTCTTGAGAGCCTAGCACCAATAATATGGATGCCTCAAGTGGAATCACAAATCACCAAAACACCTTGGAAGACTTGAGAGAATAGTATGCACCAAGTAGAAATTGGCCCACCCTTTGTACTCACACACTAGTGCCATTTCATGTGCCAAAGACCTCTTTATATAGTATAGAGGATTAGGGTTACATCTATGTAAACCCTAATACCCATGACCTTTCATTTCCATAGGATCGATGGGTTAAAAACTCCATGGACTATCCATGCAAGCTTAGCCCATCCTAAATGAACTTGGCCCATTCTATATATATAAGAGTCCATATTTAATTAGTTCCTTTTGATCACTAAATTAATTATAAATTAATTCTTGATTAATACTAATTAAATAATATGATTTCATATTAATATATTATAACTAATAATATATTAATAAATCATAAGCATACTATTCTCAAAAGATTATCCATATAAATTGTTTCGGTGAAGTGCAACCCAAATGGACCATGCCGGGTCGGGTCAAGTACATACCAAATATAGTTACGGACTTAGACACCTTATCCAACAGCAACAACATCCTTCTTGGCCCATCACTTTAGCATATGGTACAACAAGGCCCCCCTGTTGCTCCATATCACTCCCAAGTGCTCCAAACCTTTTTTGGGTGCTCCAAACCCCCTTCTATATGATCCGTTCCTTTGACACTTGATTTTTTCCTTTGTCAGACGATCCATTCCCTTCTCAGTTGAGCCATTCCTTTATCACATGCTCCATGAAATTCAAGTGCTCCATTGAGTTCTAAATGCTCCAAATGAACTCAAAATGCTTCATGTTGGACAAGACTTCATACCTCAACAAGATGAAAGTTCAAAATATAGAACAATAATAGTCAAGGAATTGATTTGTTTTGCAAATCGTCGATTGGTCAAGAGACACTTATTCGGATATGTAATAATTGTATACCCTCTGCATGTCACCTAGGTTTATTTAAAGAACACAAGAAGAAAAATAATTTTATTGAACTCTTGTCTCTTGAAACATTTCTCAAATCATAGATAATTTATTTTAGGAATTAATGTAATGAAAGAGTTACAGACAATCATGATGTAAGACATTTGAGAAATTCTTCTAAAAATGCCACTGTTCCATCATTTAAAACATCTCAATACCAATTTACAAAAGAGAAAGGAAAACTATCTGGACCCATAATTCACTACCACACGAACACAGTACATGCTTGTTTTCTTCTTAAAAAACATGGAATCCAACATCTCAACTTGATCAGGATCAATAGACTTAAACCTATAACTTGGGGTGCCAACCTAATTACCTTTAAATAGATCATTTTTTTTCTTTACAAAAAGAAAAAACTCCATTTTGTCCCATGATAGCCTTCTGATGATGTCTACGATTGAGCTTGCCATGATAAAACTTGCAGTTTTCATCACCTTCACTACTCTACTCTATATTTTTTTTGAGCTAAGTCTTGACAAAAACTTGATAGTAAAACTTGTGTACCAAGGTAAAAGAAAAAAGCAAATGGTTGATTCTCTTGTGAACACGTAAAAAACACCAAAAGAAATAAACATCCTGTGATATTTTATTGAATTAAACAAAACTAGGCCTAGACATATTACTAAAACCAAAAGAATGCTACTCCAATACCAAAACTAAAAAAAAGTGTATATCAAGTTATTCTAAAATATCATATTTAAACTAGATATAAACAAATCCTACAATAAGGAAAGTTTCCTAATGACCGATTAATCCAAAAATCACCCCCTTAATCAATTTAGTCATACCAGCAACTCGTTCAAAACAATGTCGGTTCCTCTTCAAGTAGATTTGCCTCTTGTTTCTCCCATTTAGGACATTAGTTGCTAAACGTGACATTTATCCCAGACACATCCATTACCATCTCGAATTTTGTAATGTCCTAAAAATTAAGACCAAAAATTTCGATTTTTATATTAAATAAACCATCAACCCAATCAATATCATAAAACCATAGTGAAAATTAGAGTGTGTCAAATAATATCAAAGTACATCAGTGTCATAGAAAATGCGGAACAATGTGGTGTATGCAATGCAGTCATCCCAACCTCTTCCCCTTGGAACCAGAAGTACCTAAAACATAAACTGAAAACCGTAAACACAAAGCCTAGTGAGTTCCCCAAAATACCACATACCATACATATAATGGGCCCTGACCGACATCGAACCCTTCTCGGAACAGATCTGTCAGTCATCAGGCCCCGCCCGGTATACATATAAACACATGCAATAATCACAAAGTTAAATAGCATACAAGATAGTCATCAGGCCCCGCCCAATATACATATCAATATCATACATGCAAGAGTCACGCAGAAAACTAGCATCCTAATCATAATAAATCATGGGCCGACATTGGTGCCTTCGGCCCACTAAACAAAGTGAGGAAACTCACCTCTAGCTGCTGAATCTCTCAATAAATCTCGGTATGCTGGTCCGAAAAATCCACGCGCTAACATCATCAAATAATATCCAATTAATAGTTGGTCCACAACTCATAACCAAGAATCTAAGCTTCTTGTCCAATATCCATGGCAAAAGACCATTCTACCCTTTTTCTAACTTAGCCCAAAACCAAGGCCCAACCCATTTGCTCAAAATGCCCAAATTCCTAAATGGCATCCCAAGGCCCAATAAGGCCCAACTTCCAAATTGGGCCAAAAAATCATTATGAACCTAATACGAAGAAAGTTTGTAGTCTATCCACGACCCAAATTCGGAAGTCCAATGGCCCAACAAGGTCCAAACCCTAAAAGCCTAAAATATGGACCAAACTCGAGGAAGTCAAACCAAAAGTCAAACAACTGAGTATGTTGGGCGTACTCAGACTTACACTTGGCGTACTCCTTCCGGGGACAGTACACTCAACGTACAAGCTGATTAAACCCTGCGTACTCTGCAGACAGCCAACACAACTCATTAAGCACTTATTCGGTTAAGCCAACATGTTAAACTCTAAGATCTGATTCTAGAAGGTGACTTAACACGTAAAGTTGACAACTTTACACCCATGCATGACTTAATGGTACCCAACACTCAAAAAGAACCTTAATAAGAATACTAAAACTTGTACAGACCAATAACACTCATAAATATTACATTTTTATGGACAATGGACCTCAATGGAGCTAAGATCAAACATCCCAAGTTGCTGGAGTAGCCCATACTCCCAAACAAAGCTTAAAGGACCTAAAAATGCATAAACAGGGCCCTAAACTAGATCTAGCATAAACAGTCATCAAGTAGGGAACTTTATACCTCAAATAACTTGCAAAGATGATGATGAATATGGATCTACAAGCTCAAGCTAGCCCAAGGCAATATCCAAGAGTTCTTCTTCCTTCAAATCACCGAAAACACCACCAAAGCTCACTTCCAAGCTCCAAAAATCACAAAAGGCGCTAGGGTTTTGTTCTTAGGGTTTAGGGGAGTGGACACTGACCAAAAGATACCACCAAGGAAACATAAGTTGCTTAAATAGGGCACAAACCCTAAAAATTAGGGTTTGCCCAATCCTTGCGTACGTGGGTGAACCCGCGATAAATCAGAGCGCTAGTACGCTAAGCGTACTCATAGAGTACGCCCCCGGTACTAACTAGGGACCAAAATGTAATGAATTAAGCATTAAGGGTTAAAAAAGGAAACATACCCGAAATCGAATGTTACAATTCTCCCCCACTTGAATCAGAATTCGTCCTCGAAGTCCACTGCTCCAAACAACTCTAGGTAGTGCTCCCTCTTCTCGTCCTCTAGCTCCCATGTCCATTCTGAACCCTTGCGGTGCTGCCATTGAACGTTTACCAACTCAACAACCTTGTTCCTCAAGGTTTTCATCTTCCTGTTAAGAATCGCTACCAGTCTCTCGATATAATTTTGATGATCATTCATCTGAAAATCCTCCGATGGAACCACCGCAGAATCATCCACTAAAAATTTCCGCAACTGAGAGACATGAAATGTGCGATGGATCTGACTAAGCTCCTCGGGAAGATCCAAGCGATAAGCAACCCGACCCACCCGAGCCAAAACCCTGAAAGGACCGATGTACCTGGGGCCCAACTTGCCCCTCTTCCTGAAGCAGATGACATCTTTGAAAGGTGACACCTTCAGGAGAACTATATCTCCTACCTGGAACTCTAGATCTGATCGGCGCTTGTCGGCATAGCTCTTCTGCCGACTCTGAGCTGTCTGGAGTTTACCCCGAACCTGCTGAATCAACTCCGTAGTCTTGAGTACCATATCGGTACTCCCCATGACTCGCTGACCGACCTCATCCGAGCATATCAGGGGTCCTGCTTTTCTTCCCATAAAGCATCTCAAACGGAGGTCGATCGATGCTGGCGTGATAACTGTTGTTATACGAAAACTCCTCCAAATGGAGATACGTATCCCAATTCCCACCAAAATCCAATAAACACGCTTGGAGCATATCCTCCAAGGTTTGGATAGTCCGCTCGCTCTGTCCGTCAGTCTATGGGTGGAAATTCGTGCTGAAATGCAGACGAGTACCCAACTCATCGTGGAACCTCTTCCAAAATCTGGATGTAAACTGGACATCCCTGTCAGAAACCATAGAAATTGGAACCCTATACCATACCATAACCTCCCTGATGTATATGTCGACTAACTTCTCAATATAGATACTCTCCTGAATCGGAATAAAATGTGCACTCTTGGTCAATCGATCCATGATGACCCAAATCGAATCCACTTCACATGCTGTTCGTGGCAACTTCTTATTGAAATCCATGGTGTGCTCTTCCCATTTCCAAACGGGAATGTCTAACAGCTGCATCTTGCCGTGAGGCCACTGATGCTCGGCCTTTACTTTCCTACAAGTCAAGCACCTCTCCACATACCAAGCTACATCCCTCTTCATACAGGGCCACCAATAACCAGGACGAAGATCTCTATACATCTTCGTCGCCTCGGCGTGAATGGAGAATCTCGATTTGTGCACCTCCTCCATGAGAATCTGATGCGCACCACCTCAAAAGGAACCCACACCCTCTGATGGAGGATTAATAACCCCTGGATATCATAATTAAAGGAAGCTACCTGAGCCACTATGCGCTCACTCTTTCGGTGCTATTCCTTCATAGCCTCAACCCGTGTCTCTCGAATCCGCTCCAAGAATGGAGTAACCACTTTCATCCTCATACAAATATCCCTGATCAGAGCCATTGACGCCTTGCGACTGAGAGCATCGACCACCACATTGGCCTTCCCCGAATGGTAAAGGATCTCACAATCATAATCATTTACCACATCCAAAAACCGGAGCTGCCTCTTGTTCAGATTCGGCTGATCCATCAAATACCTCAGGCTCTTATGATCCGTTTATATAGTACGGCGGACCCCATAGAGGTAATGTCACCAACTCTTGTGGGCGAAAACCACATCCTCTTCTCTAAATCATGCATCAGATAATTCTCCTCATTAGGCTTCAGCTACCTCAAAGTGTAAGCAATTACACAACCCCTCTGCATCAGAACTGTACCCAGACCCGTGATCGATGCATCACAATAGACCATGAAATCCTCGGTACCCTCTTCTAGTGTCAAAATCGGTGCCTTATAAAATCTCCGCCATAGGGTCTGAAAAGCTGACTGCTGCTCAGGCCCCCAGCTAAAAGTGATCGTCTTCTTTGTCAATCGAGTCAGAGGAACCGCTATCTTGGAGAAATCCTGAATGAATCTCCAATAGTAACCTGCCAATCCAAGGAAACTCCGAATCTCAGATGGAGACCTCAAAACCTCCCACCTCATCACAACCTCGACCTTGGGCAGATCGACCAGAATACCATTCTGGTTGACAAGGTGCCCCGAAAACTGCACCTCGCGCAACCAGAGCTCACACATGGAGAACCTCACGTACAGTCTCTCCTTCATCATAGTCTCCAAGACCTCCCTTAAATTCTCCTCAACTAGCTCCCGAGTCTTGGAATAGACGAAGATATTATCAAAGAATACAATCACAAACCGATCCAACATCGGATTGCATACGCGGTTCATGAGGTCTATGAAAGCGGCTGGAGCATTGGTGATCCCAAAGGGCATCAACACGAACTCGTAATGACCATAATGAGTCCGGAAGGCTATCTTCTGCACATCTCCATCGCTAATCCTCATCATATGATAACCTAAACGAAGACCAATCTAGGAAAACCAAGATGCACCCTGAAGCTGGTCAAACAAATCATCAATCCTCGGGAGTGGATAATGGTTCTTTACTATTAGCTTATTCAGCACCCGATAGTCAATACACATGTGGGTACTCCCGTACAATCGACACATCATCTACAGTCGCCTTACCCTTCTCCCGGGTATCCATAACATAGGCGACATAACCAGAACAACATTGATGAAGATAACGTCTGGCCCTAGCTGCTGAACATAGAACCGGCCCATGCTGAGCTCTCTCTCCCTGAACCACTAACTCTCCCCCACTTGGGGTCTGAATTTGTACCATCTGATGCTTGCAATCGATCACTACCCCATTGGGGCTCAACCAGTCCATCCCTACAATAACATTGTTCTCGCGCAAAGGAATAGGAACCAAATCAATTGGATAATGCTCGCTGAACATCTCTAGAACTCAATCTCGATGAACCCTCGATACCCTGATGGATCGATCATCCGTAATCTCAACCTCTAATGGACAATCCAACTCCCCCGAAGCTCCAACAAACCTCTTCCTGAGCGCAAGAGATACGAAAGATCGGGTAGCTCCGGAATCAAACAATACCAAGGAAGAGATATTTTTCACAAAGATCCCATCACCACATCAGGCGTTGCACAAGCCTCCTCGACTGTCAGATGAAAAGTCGTACTCCTCACCACAGGCGCATCTGCCTTACCCTAGTGGCCATCAGTAATTCGTAGAGTCGCTAGAGCGAGTGCTACAATTGATCCTCTACCTGCTAAGCTCGAGCAATTGGCCTTTTTATGGCCCCTATGATTGCAATGGAAGCAAATCAGGTCAGATGTCTGGGTGCTGGTGGTGGTAGCACTACAATCCTTGCTAATATGACCCGTCCTGATGCACTTGAAGCGTCCTGAACCACCTACCCTATAGGCCCCATCGTGCACCTTGCGGCACTTGCCACAACGACTCTGACCCTGCTAGGCTCTCGATCTTGAAGCAAACACCTTGGGCCTATTTCCCGAACTCCCTAAACTCTGATCCTGATCCGACTTAGTAACGATGATCTCAGCCACCGTCTTAGTAGTCTGGCGAAGGTCTTGAAACTCCCTCGCAAACTGGTGTACCTCAATCACCGGTGAAAACTCAGCTCTAAACCTCGACACAAAATCATCCCATGTCATCGAATCAAATGCCGCATCACCCGCGAAGCGTCCAACCTCCTCGCACTAATCTCGTGCTCTGTCTTTCAAAAGACAGGAAGCCAGTCTGGCCTTTGCCCCATCAGGACAACTACTAGTGCGTAAGACATTAGCGGTGTAATGCCTGGGTCCTGCTATGTATTTTAATTCCTGAATTGCTCAATTTTATAGAGCTACTCGAGAAGTTGGTAGCCCAACTCGTCGTGTAGAAATGTTGGACGACGTGTTTTAAAGTGGCCAACTCGGGGAGTTGGGATGCCTCAACTTGACGAGATGCCTGGAAGAAATGAAACCCTAATTTCAGGGTTTTGCACCCTATTTAAACAACTTAAGCTGCATAAGATGGCCTCATTTCCAACCTCCATTGTCCTGAACCCTAACCAACTAGCGGTGTGATTTGGTGTGAAGTTTTCATAGCATGGGCATAGGGAAAGGACTCTTTACATGAGTTGGCTGTTTTTCAAAGGGGGAAGAGAGAGGGGGCAAGAACCATGTTTTCAGAGAAGTGGCGGTTGGGTTTGGTCATTCATTCTTGTTTTTTCGGGAATGAGCCCTTTTTTTAATACCCTCATCACCTACTAGTGAGCCGAAAAGCTTCTCCGTTCATTTCCAATACTGATCGTGAAACACCATGAATAGCAAGATGTTGAGGTCCGAAATTCGAAGTGAAATTTTTTATTTTCCCGTTCCTAGTCGTCTGGATCAAAGAAAAGGGAGATCAAAATATGGTGAAGAAAAACCAAAATAGAGATGAATTGAAGATGCCTCTGGAACTCTTTTTTCTCCACGAAACCCTAAAGCATCTTTGAGTTATTGTGAGCCATTCTTGACTGTGTTGTGTATGTTTGAAGCCATTGGAAGAAAGGAGAAGCTTGGAGATACAAGAAGGAGCTGCTAGATCTAGAATCCTTGCTTCATTTTCGACATCTTTCTGGTAAAAAGTATCAACCTTTCTTTGTGGTTGCTTAGATCTTCATCTTAGTGTTCTTTTGCTTGTTTATGTCCAAGTGAAGAGGTATTTGGAAGTTGGACGTCCCATATAGACAAACCCTTTCAGATCCAGGGTCTTAAGGAGCTTTCATGGCATAAAGGTGCCAACTTAATGGCCCTAAGAGCTCCATGCATTTTCTAAGCCCTTGTTTTGGCCTCTTAAGCTTCTTTTGGCCATGCATGTGAGTAAAGTTGAAGACTTTACGTGACCTTTTAGCCTTTAAGGTCCAGATCTGTGTTCATAAGCTCTATCATGAAGATATGATGGTTTTTGGATTAAGTCATAAGCCTTTTTGGATTAGGGTTTGAGCTTAATTCCTTTGGGGTGGTTCTACATGGGTAAAGTTGGAAACTTTACCCTTCTATACGTAATATCAGTCTATATCTGGAATATAAGGCCTCGGTTTGAAGAACAGTGGCTTAAAGCATTAAGTGGGTTGGCAGACTGATGAACTCGACGAGTCCATAAGGGAACTCGACGAGTTGGTTTGGGATTGTACCGATTCTATTGAAAAAGGGAAACTCGACGAGTTGATTTGAAATATCGCGATTCTGTGATTCATGGAAACTCGGCTAGTTGAAGGATAACTCAACGATTTTAGTCAACTCGGAGCGTTGACTTTGACTTTGACTTTGACCAAGCTTGACCTTAATGGATTTTGAAATATTGATTGGTATCTAAGGGATTCTTCTATTTTGGGATTAATTAGAGCTGTTTCCGGGGCCTGGGATTTATCCAATTATCTTTCAGCATTCGAGGTGAGTTTCCTTACCGGGTTTAGTGGGTCGAAGGCACCAAGGCCGACCCATGTTTACATTATGTTGTTAGTATGCTAGTTGTCTCCATGACTGTTGCATGTGTTGTGTTTATATGTTTTTCCGGGTCAAGGCCCGATGTCGGGCGGGGCCCGGTGGATATTTGTATGCTATGTATCTTTGTGATTATTGCATGTGTATGTGTTTATTTGATATATGTTATTGTATGTTGGGCGGGGCCCGTTTTACCGAGCTCATCTCAATGACGGGCGGGGCTCGATGCCGGACAGGGTCCAAATCCGGGCAGGGCCCGATAACGGGCGGGGCCCACTATTTGTTTATTGTATGATTGATATGTGGTATTTTGGGGGAACTCACTAAGCTTGGTGCTGATAGTTTTTAGTTTATGTTTCAGGTACTTCTGGTTCTAGAGGGAAGAGCTCGGGATGACTGCATTGCACATACCATTGGGATTTTGTTATGATGTTATACTCTGATTTATGAAAATTGTTACACTGGTTTAATTCTTATGTTTGGATAATGTGGAAAAATTACTATTTTATCTTATATTAAAACGAAAACTTTTGGGACCATATTTTGGAAGTTACAAGTTGGTATCAGAGCCTTGGTTTGATGGATCCGGGCACATCCTCGGGTGTGTCTGAACTCAAACTAAGGTTTTGGTGGTAATTTTCAAAAGAAAACAATTTTTATAAAAATGATTTCAAAAGGGAAAAGGTTGTGGTGCATGCAATCAGCCGAGCTCAAGTAAGTTATCCCAAAATACCCATGCATGTTAATATATGATATGAATTGTGAATTGTGAATCGCATGCTAGAGTAGGGTTAAGGATCAAGGAGAGATGCCTTTGTATGCCTGTTATATGAGCTTATAAATTTGCATGCTAGTACTGATCATTCAGTGATAGGATGGCCTGATTAGTTTATGCTCAGTTTTGTTTACTTGATGCTCGAATGCTACTTCCTTTGTGCTTTTATGCGTTCTTGCTAATCTCAGCTAGTTAGTAAGCGAATATGCTAAGTTACATACTATGGAAACTAAATAATTTCAGAAGGTTAGGTTTAGCTCTATTGCACAACTCTTGTCTGAGTCCAACCGTTATTGGGAGAGACCTCTCATTCGAAGAATTATCTAGTTTTTGTAATATGTAATTGTATATGTGAGCTAGTTAGAGGTGGTTAGCGAGAGTTCCTTTTGCAGCTGATAGCGGAGAGTGGAGTGGAGTATGCCCTAGGAGAACCTAGGATGAAATTTAGTGCTGAGATCCCTAGTTGTGAGAGATCTATTAGTTATAGAGTAACTTGGCTAAATGAAGACACTTCTTGTGGAAAGTACAGATAGATGTGGAAGGTAGTATGGGACCGTACTTCTGGAAGCAGAGGGTCCGTACTCGATTCAAGGAGGGCTGTAATGAAGTCAGGGAGCTTGTGTAGTTATGATTTCCCCGATATGCATTGATGCTTGTTCTGATAGTTTTATGATCTATTTTCAGTATGGTGGTATTGCGAGGCCGTCCAGTGGGCAGTTCCGGTGTCGGGGAGGGATCTGGTTCGGGCCCTAGAGCCGGGCAGCTTGACGACCAGACGAGGGAGTTCTTCTAGTCAGAGATTACACGCAGTATCCTCGACCAGATTCCTGTGATTTTTGGCTCGGTCAAGGAGGGCATTCTAGAGTTTTTCAATGATAGATTGAGTGCTCTTCGCGCTGAGATGGTGGCTTTGATTGGAACACACTCTCTGACCTTCAGGGAGTTTCGAGCTTGTGGAGTGCCAGACTATCATGGGGCTAGGGACCCCATTGCGAGCAGCAGGTGGTTGGCAGATGTTGCCAACGCTTTCCGTACCAGTTGTTGTCCCGAGGGGGACAAGGTCAGACTAGCATCCTGCCTCCTGAAGGACAGGGCTCGTGATTGGTGGGAGTAGGTAGGGCATGTCGTGCGAAGAGATTCTATTGATTCGATGACATGGAGTGATTTCTCTACTAGGTTCTGAGCCGAGTTTGCACCGGTAATCGAGGTGCAGCAGTTGGCACGAGAGTTTCAGGATCTTCGTCAGACTACCGAGACGGTGACTGAGATCACCGCTATGTTCATGGAGAGGGCACTTCTGGTTCCGCTGTATGTGGCGGACGAGGAGATGAAGAAGGCCCAGTACCACGAGATGTTGAGGAGTGATATCCGATAGTTTGTGAGCCGATTCAACTGCAAGACGCTGGAAGACATGATAGTGAGGGCTAGAGAGAGGGAGATTGATTTGGAGATGGAGAGGAAGATGAATCCAGATTCTACTGTGAGTGTTGAGGGGTCGGGTAAGAGGCCCAATGTATCAGATTCTAGACATCGAGGCCAGCAGGGCCGTAGCCGCTGTGGAAAGTGCGGCAAGTCGCCCGAGGGTATGTGCAGAGGGGTAGGTCCTGGCTGCTTCAAGTGCGGCCGAACTGCTCATATCAGCAGAGATTGTACTGCTACCACCCCGTCACTCTGATATCTGATATGATTAGCTTTCAGTGCAATCAAGGGGCCACAAGAAGGCCCATTGTCCGATTTTGGCTGCGGCAGGACCGGTGTTAACATCCGTTCCTGCGACATTGAGGATTACTGATGGCCGTCAGGACTGGGAAGATGCGCCAGCGGCGAAGAGCAGGGCATTTTAGCTGACGACAGAGGAGGCACGTGCAACTCCCGACGCTGTGACGGGTATGTATCTTCTCCTTATCTCTTTATTTATATTGAATTGTTGCTTATGTTTATGTGTTTTATTTTAGGATCGTTCCTCGTGAACGGTATCTCTGCCTTGGTATTATTCGATTCGGGGGTTACCCGATCTTTTGTGTCTCCTGCGCTTAGCAAGAGATTTGTTGGGACTCCGGGGTAGCTGGATTATCCTCTTGACGTGGAGATTGTTGATGATTGGACGGTTAGGGTCGCGAGGGTTCATCAGGATTACACTCTCCAGTTGTTCATCAAGCAGTATTCAGTGGATTTGGTTCCCATTCCTTTGCGGGGGAACAAGGTTATCGTGGCCATGGATTAGTTGAGCCCCAATGGGGTTGTGATCGACTGTGATCAACAGTTGGTTCGGGTTAGGACCCCAAGTGGGGTAGAGTTGGTGATTCATGGTGAAAGACCGCACCGTGGTCCGGTCACGTGTTCTGCAGCAAGGGCTAGATGCTACCTTCATCAGGGTTGTGCATGTTTTGTTGCCTATGTCATGGATACCCGGGATGAGGGTAAGGCGACCGTGGACGATGTGCCGATTGTGCGGGAGTACCCGGATGTATTCCCAGAGGATTTCCCTGGGGTACCACCGTAGAGGAAGGTGGAGTTCAGGATCGATTTGGTTCCATGTGCGGCTCCGATAGCCAAAGCATCGTATCAGTTGGCTCCTCCCGAGATGCAGGAGTTGTCTATAGAGCTGCAGGAGCTGTTAGATAAGGTATTCATCAGATCGAGTAGTTCGCCTTGGGGAGCCCCGATTGTGTTTGTGAAGAAGAAGGACGGATCCCATCAGATGTGTATTGACCACTAGGAGTTGAATAAGGTAACAGTGAAGAACCGTTATTAACTTCCGGGGATTGATGATCTTTTTGACCAGCTTTAGGGTGAATCTTGGTTCTCCAAGATTGATCTGTGATCGGGTTACCATCAGATGCGAGTCAGGGATGAGGATATGCAGAAGACAACTTTTCAGACTCGCTATGGCCATTTTGAGTTCGTGGAGATCCGATTTGGGCTCACTAGTGCTCCTGCCACGTTTTTGGATCTCATGAACTGCGTATGCAGACCGATGCCGGATCGGTCTGTGATAGTCTTTATCGATGATATCTTGGTTTTTCTAAGACGTAGGAGCAGCACGAGGAGCATCTGAGGGAGGTGCTAGAGACTTTGAGGAGGGAGATACTTTTCGCAAAGTTCTCCAAGTGTGAGTTTTGGTTGCGTGAGGTGCAGTTTCTGGGACACCTTGTCAACCAGAAGGGTATTCTAGTCGATCCGACCAAGGTTGAGGCCGTGATGCAGTGGGAGGTTCTGAGGTCTCCATCTGAGATTCGGAGTTTTCTTGGTTTGATGGGTTATTATCGGAGATTCATCCATGATTTCTCCAAGATAGTTGTTCCTTTGACCCGACTAACCATGAAGTCGGTGGCATTTCGTTGGGGGCCTGAGCAGCAGGCAGCTTTTGAGACTCTTAGGCGGCGATTGTGTGAGGCGCCGATTCTGACTCTTCCTTAGGGTGTCGATGATTTTGTGGTCTATTGTGATGCTTTAATCACAGGTTTGGGCACAGTTATGATGCAGTAGGGGCGTGTGATTGCTTACGCTTCGAGGTAGCTGAAGCCTCATGAGGCGAATTACCCGACACATGATTTGGTGCTGGGGGGCGGTGGTTTTTTCCCTCAAGATTTGGCGGCATTACCACTATGGGGTTCTTTGTACTATTTACACGGACCACAAGATCCTGAGGTATTTGATGGATCACCCGAATCTGAATATGAGATAGCGTCGTTGGTTGGATATGGTGAAGGATTACGATTGTAAGATCTTGTACCACTCGGGCAAGGCCAATGTGGTGGTTGATGCTCTCAGCCGCAAGGCGGTCGCAGCCCCGATCATGGATATATGTTTGAGGATGATAGTGATTACTCCGTTGCTGGAACAGATTCGGGAAGCTTAGGTCGATGCTATGAAGGAGGAGTTCCGGAAGTGTGAGCGGATTGTGGATCAGGTGGCCTCCTTCGATTATGATAGCCGTGGATTGTTGACCCTGCATGAGAGGGTCTGGGTTCCTTATTGGGGCAGTGTGCGCCAAGTTCAGATAGAGGAGGCTCACACGTCGAGATTCTCCATTCATCTCGGGGCGACGAAGATGTATAAGGATCTTCACCCTAATTATTGGTGGCGTTACATGTAGCGGGATATAGCGTGGTTTGTGGAGCAGTGCTTGACTTGTAGGAAGGTCAAGGCCGAGCATCAGCGACCTCACGGCAAGATGCAGCCGTTGGAGATTCCTGTATGGAAATGGGAATATATCACGATGGTTTTTATCACGAAGCTCCCTAGGACAGTGCGCGGAGTGGATTCTATTTGGGTTATCATGGATCGATTTACCAAGAGTGCGCATTTTATTCCGATCCAGGAGAGTATTTCTACAGAGAAGCTAGCCGAGATTTATGTCCGGGAGGTGGTGGCGTGTCTTGCAGTGTGGGTATCAGTGGTTTCGGACCGAGATGTTCGCTTTACTTCCAAATTTTATAAGTGGTTCCATAACGAGATGGGTACTCGTCTCCACTTTAGTACAACTTTCCACCCGCAGACCGATGGGCAGAGTGAGCGGACGATTCAGACTCTTGTGGATATGTTAGGTTCGTGCATATTAGATTTTGGTGGGAGTTGGGATAAATATCTTCCGTTAGCGGAATTTTCGTATAACAATAGTTATCACGCTAGCATTGATCGACCTCCTTTTGAGATGCTCTACGGGAGGAAATGTAGGACCCCGATTTGTTAGGGCGAGGTCGGTCAGCAAGTCATGGGGAGTACCGAGGTGGTACTCAAGACTATTGAGATGATTCAGCAGGTCCGGGGCAGACTCCAGACAACTTAGAGTCGGCATAAGAGCTATGCCGACAAGCGCCAGTCAGATTAGGAGTTCCAGGTGGGAGATATGGTTCTCCTGAAGGTGTCACCTTGGAAAGGTGTCATCCGGTTTAGGAAGCAGGGCAAGCTGGGCCCCAGGTACATTGGTACGTTCAGGGTTTTAGCTCGGGTGGGCTGAATCGCATATCGGTTGGATCTTCCAGCTGAGCTCAGCCAGATTCATAGCACTTTCCATGTCTCTCAGCTGCAAAAGTGTTTGGTGGATGAGTCTGCAGTTGTACCCTTGGAGGATATTCGGGTGGATGACCGCCTGAACTATGTCGAGAGGCCGGTGACAATATTAGATCTGAAGACGAAAACCTTGAGGAACAAAGTGGTAGAGCTTGTGAAGGTGCAGTGGCAGCACCGCAATCAGTCGGACTGTACTTGGGAGCTCGAGGAGGAAATGAGGGAACATTATCCAGGATTGTTCGAGGAGGCGGACTTCGAGGACAAAGTCTGAGACAAGTGGGGGAGAGTTGTAATGCCTGGTTCTTGGTATGTATTTTAACTCTTAAATTGTTCAATTTTATAGAGCTACTCGACGAGTTGGTAGCCCCAACTCTTCGTGTAGAAATATTGGACCGCGTGTTTTTAAGTGGCCAACTCAGTGAGTTGGGATGCCTGATATTGCCATATTTATACATATTTTTAGGCAATATTTATTTACATTTTTATTAATATTTTGGTTATTTGCATAGAATAATGGTACTTATAAGGATAAATTGTTATTTGAAGCCAAAGTAAAGCATTCTCGAAGAGAGGGACTAGAACTGACAATATTTGGAACTTTGGAGGCTTGAAGGGAAGAAGGATGAAAAACTTAGCAAAAAGACGTACTCACGACGTGATTAATTAGATGTTCATGACGTGAGGAGAGTATTCCAGAAGATATACATCCGGGTGAAAGAGTCCTTGTCGAATACGGAAAAATCGCATTCACGACGTGAATCCTTATGGTTCACGACGTGAACTCGGTAAAATCAGATACTATAAATTCTCTTGCTCATTACGACTTGAGAAGTTTTTGGCTGAAGAAAAGGGTTTCAGAAGACGAATTTCAGCAGAAGAAAAGTCTTGGAAGAAGGTTTTCAACACCAAAAGAGTAGAGGTTCATAATTAGTTCAATTGTTGATACTTCAACATGTCTTATACTTTGATTTATGCTTGTTTAATTGCTAGTATGTCCAGCTAAATCTAGCTGCTTCTATTAGCTAGATGAAGCTGGAACTCATGGTTTTGATGCATTAGATTTGACTTTACTTATTGGTAATATGCTTGTGTTGATTGATTTTACCTAACATGTTTAATTTAATATTTGATTGCTTTAAATTCTTGTTCTGTGTAGTTAGTGAATACAAATCTGCATGAATTTGAATACCTAATAATTCAGTGAACACTAGTTTATTAGAGCTAAGATCAAACCAATCTTAGATAAGTAATTGAATCATTGAATTAAGTTGTGCTAGAGAACTCATATTATGACTGTAATTGTGTTTTGATTAATCAATCTTACATGGCTCCAATCTTATTCAATAATTGATTATGTGTTAACTACTGTGTGACCATACATAGACTTACATGAATAAATTAAAGTTAGTAGATTTAGAACTAAATTGCTAATACTATTTTAATTGGTACCAACAGTAATTGTCATAGCTAAATTATAAATCATTGAGGGAAAGTGGATTCGAACTAATAGAAGTGTTTTTAGTAATTGATTGAATTTGAGTAAAGTTCGTCTGATCTTGTAAAATCAGATAAAACCCTTTTAAGCTGTTAATAATTAGATTAATTTAGTAGTAAATAGATTAATTAGTTAACACCGTTCCCTGTGATCGACACCCGACTTACCCAACTATTCTATAATTCGACTAGGTACACTGCCTAGGTGTATTTTAGTTAGTTAAGTTAGTTAGGTTATAAATTATAAAACTAGTGGGTACTTTTGTGCACATCAAGTTTTTGGCGCCGTTGCCGGGGAACGGCTTAGTAATTGCTAAATTATTTGCATTAAATTAATCGATCCTTTTTGTGGAGTAAAACCTGCAAAGAGTTATTTTTTTTCAGTTTCAAATTTTTTTTCTGCATTACAGAACTCACGACGTGAATCCTGTAAATCTAGTTTTCTTTGTTTTTAGTTTGCTTTTCTATTTTAGTTCAGTTTTACGTTTTTATTTTGTTTCTTTTTTCAGGAGTACATGACCCGAGGGTCCGATACACCTTTGGTGCCACCACTTGAAGATCCAGAGTCAGCCCTTCACAAAAAGAAAGATAAGAACGTAAAGGAAGATCAAACACCAAAGAAGACACCCTTACAAGAACTCAAGTCAGTGTTCTTAAAGAAGTTGGGGAAGAAAACGGAAGAGTCAAGTTCATCTTCAAAGGACAAGAGCAAAGTTGAAAACTTAGATCAAATACCTTTCCCAACCGAATCCGAGTACGACTCTGAGACTGAGTTTGGACTTGATACGAGTGAACCCGAGAACGAGCCAAGAAATGAGATGGCAAACATTGAAGAAATGTCAATGGGATCTTACAAGAAGCGAATTCGTGAAGATGTTGGTCCAGGTTTAGTACAACCAGCGATACCTGCCACTGCCACATTCGAGCTGAAGGGACATATCCTCACTGCACTAAAGGATATCCCATTTTATGGGAAGGATCATTAGGATGCATTTAAGCATTTAGATGAAGTCAACGACATTGATGACTATTTCAATGTCCCGAATGTTAACAGAGACACCGTCTTACTAAGGATGCTACCAGTCACTTTCAAGGGAGCTGCAAAAGACTGGTTGAAAGCACTTCCTCCTGGTACAATCACTACTTGGGCTCAAATGCGTGAGAAATTTCTAGATCAGTTTTGCCCACCTTCCAAAATAGCTAAACTCAAGAAGGCAATATCCAACTTTGAGCAACAGCCGGGGGAGTCACTATACGAAGCTTGGGAGCGCTACAAGGGATTGTTAAGGAATTGTCCTCAACATGATCTAAATGTTCAACAAGAGATGTCTATTTTCTATGATGGGGTCAATGTTATGACAAGACAACTCCTTGACTCTCAAGGGCCATTGACAAAGAAGAATCCAAGGGAGGTCAAGGAGTTAGTTGAAGAATTCGCAAGACACTCTCGTGAGTACCACAACCCAAGACAAGATGGAGCAAAAGGTAGTGGGGGTACGCATTCTGAAGAAATGGCTGCTATGATGGCGATGCTCAATACTATGGACCGGAGATTGACACAAATGGACCAATCAATTCATGCAATTAAAGTTGGGTGTGAACGATGTAATGGACCACACTTGACTAAAGATTGCAACTTGGATGAGTATGGGAACAAAAGGGCTCAAGATTGCTACTCGAGTGGGGATAAGTATGATGAGGATTGGAGAAAACCAAAGAAGGAGTGGCTGCCATATGATGAATACAAGAAGCAAAAGGAAGAGAAATTTAAGCAGACAGACTGAGGCTTCTATCAATAAGTGCAACCACCAGCCGAAAAGAAAATAGACTTGGAAAACATGTTAACCCGATTTATGGAAGCATCCGAGAGAAGACATGATGATACCGATGCAGTGCTAAAGGAACACATGAATATGATGAAAGAACATCACAAAATGATGATTGACCAGCAAGCTTCATTAAGAAATCATCAAGCATCGATTCATAGTTTAGAAGTCCAAGTTGGTCAACTCACTACTTTGGTGAATAACAAATTATCTCCACAACTTCCCGAAAAGAAGGCTCAACCTCATGTTATGGCTATTGATACTGAAGAAGAGGCAATCTCTGAATTTTTCGAGGCACTAGAAGTGGAACCAAAGCAGCCCGATCCAAAGCCGAAGAAGCCGAAACTCGAAAATAAAGAATCTGCTGGAATACCCAATTCACGTCGTGAGCCCGCTATGCTCACGTCGTGGACTGGGTCTGAACAGAAAAATTTTGTATCTGTTCTAGCTTATAAACCACCTTTGCCATTCCCGTCCCGAGCTAATCTTAGTCCATTGGAAAGGGAACATCTGGAGTTTATTCAACAAATAAAGGATATTCCTATTAATACTCCTTTTATTAATTCATTATCAAAAATTCCAGAATACGCGAAGTTCCTACAAGATCTAATAGACATTCGACATGAATTAAAGAAGAATTCTCAAGTGATTCTTAGTGAGCAAAGTTCAAGGGCTGTATTGGGAGAGTTACCTAAGAAGATGGGAGATCCCGGACGCCTCACTCTTCCATGTGAGTTTGGTAACAATTTGAAGACTTATGCTTTAGCCGATTCCGAGGCTAGCATAAATTTGATGCCTTTTTCGTTCTACCAAAAGCTAAATATTTAGAAAATGAAGGCAACAAAAATGACCATCCACATGGCCAATCGTTCGGTGACGCATCCAAGAGGAATTATAGAAGTCATCCTTGTTAAAATTGGGAAGTTTGTTTTTCCAGTTGATTTTGTAATTATGGATATGAAAGAGGATGCAAATATCCCAATCATTATTGGTCGCCCTTTGCTAAATACTGCTGGCGCTCTAGTTGATGTTCGTGAATCTAAGCTTACACTAAGGGTTGGTGATGATAAGAAAGATTTTGGAATACAAGATGGATTTCAAGGATATGATGTTAAAGGTGAACTGTTCAATATTGATGAAGAGAATGAAGTTGAAGAATTAGAAAAGCTTATGGAAGAAGAAATCAAGTCAATTAATCAAGTCAAACACACTAAACCAAGAGCATCGGTTCCATTTTTCGTTGAAGTCATTGCCTATACAAAAGCAACATCCATGATAAGCAAGGAAAATGATGAAATGTCGAGTGATGAAGAAGAAGTTACATCTAAGGTGACTAGTCCAGTGGTGAAGGAAGAGAAGGATACTATGGAGCTTAAGTGTGAAGACAAATTAGAGACTAAAGGGATAAAACGCAAGCTCGATGGAGACGAAGTCAAAGCTAAAAAGGAAAACTCAAAGAAGGCGTACATTAGACGAGTCCAAGCATACAAGAGGCGATGGAAGGAACAAAAGATCCAGGTGGTGGACTCATCTGAAGATTCAACGTAGGAGGCACGGAGTACAGTTCAAGACTCCTCAAAAAGAAGCGCTTCTCGGGAGGCAACCCGAGTTTGGTTTGCGTTTTCTTTATTTTTCTTTTTAGTTTTTGCATTTTTAGTTTTAGGGAAATCGATCATATCATCCAAATCACTTTAAACATAATATAGCACTTAGAGTGGGGTCAGTTTAATTAAGTGGTAATAATTAATTACAATTTAATTTTTGAGAAACAGACGAACTCACGACGTGAATCATTGTGGTTCACGACGTGAGTCTAGTATGACTTACGTATTCCTTTTTAGGCCGATATATTACCCAATTCATTAGCCTGATAGTAGTCCAGCCCACTTAATCTTTAAATTGAATGGCCCATTTGTATAGCCCAGACCGGACTTACAACGTGAACCAGTTAGAATTCACGACGTGAATCCTAAAACACACGGGACCACAGATTTAAGACAGAACCCATTTGACCTAGTTCATTTCTTTATCTCCCACGAAGTGAACGTCTTCCCTCTGGTCCCCCCTCTTCGCGATTGCGGCCGACATTCCTCATATTCTTCTTGTGCTTACGTAATTCACCATTCTAGGTAAATTAATCTTCTTCACATTGTTTATTGTTGACTTATTTACTAGATTTAGGGGTTAGGGTTTGCATTTTTCTTGAATCTTAAAAATCGATACCCTAAATCTGTGAATTTCTTGCTGCATGTTGTTGTAATAAGTTTGAAATCGCCCTAGGAGTAAACCCCATTGACATTGTTGGCCCGATTTGATTTATGCCTTGACAGATTCTGACTTCGATTACGAACTCACGACGTGAATTCTTAGGAATTCACGACGTGAATCCTGGGACTTGACATTTCCTGTTCTGTTTATTTATAATATTTTGGGATGTTTTTGTTGGCTGTGTTTTATGATTATTTTTGCAGCAATGGCTCCCAGGAGAGAAATTCCGACAGGGGTGTCGAGTTTACATCCGTTCTATAATTTCCCAACAACAATGTCCCAAGACATTTTGACCCGCTGGAACAACCGTTTGGGGTGGCTTTACAACCGTGAGATTGCTGTTGCCCCTACAACTAATTGGGCAAGGTTAAGGAGGTTGGGCTTGTTGATCGAATGTCCTAGTACCTCACAAAAATATTTTTGGGAGATGGTTTTTTTTTTACTTGTTCGGGGTGGCTTAATCTTTTCCGCATTCAAGAGAAGGTTTATAAGGAATTTTGTGTGGAGTTCTTCTTGACAGTGACATTCCACGAGAATGTCCAAGACCCTCATTGTCAGCGAGCTTTGGTATTCTGTCTCGGGGGAGAGTACCATGAGTGCAGCCTTGTGGAGTTTTCTTAGAGGGTGGGGATATATAACCCCAAGAGGCAATGACTCCTGAGTTTGGCATGTTCTTGAGGGAGGTGGTCAGAAGTTATACAGATGGTGTTACGGGGTTTAATTTCTGGCACAACATTGCTTCCGGAGTGTTTAACTCCGGGGTATCACCGGAGAGCAGCATTTGGTCCCCTATCCACCGATTACTCCACCGATTTATCACGTTTTCCATCAACCACAGGAGGCATGGGGATAAAGTAACGAAGCAGAATCTGTTTTTCTTATGGTGTATCTTACAGCCGGGAGTGTGTTGCAACTTTCCTTACTTTTTGGCACGCTTTCTGGCTGATTCTGCTGCTAGTTCTCGCCCCGGGAGCCCTATCTGTGGAGGGCAATTCATTACACGTTTGGCTCGATCGTATGGTTTGCTTGTTCCTGATATCACTCGTTCCATGACTTGCATTGATGGGAATGAGTTTAGCATGGGTTATTTGGAGACAATTCGGGTTGTTCAAAACTTTGGATCTCACTGGGGTATTTTGGCATCAGATGATGAGGGTGGTGACCAGTCGGGTGATCAACCCAAGCACGGCCAAGGCGAAGGAATGTGAGAGGAAGAGGTAAACGAGGACAACCGGTGCACCAACAAACACCCATTTGAGGACCTAACTTTAGGGATGATATGACAGGCTATTTTGATCAACTTTCGTTAAGCGTGAATTGGATTGGGGGTACAATGGACAATATGATCCGACATTTCCATGTTGAGCAACCTCCTCATTTGGGGAATCATTACCAGATTTGCCCTCGGTGGAGTGAATATAGAAACCAAGGAGGAGATGGAGCGGGTACAAGTTGAGCGCATGATGATGATGAGGATGATTGATTTGATTTGATTTGATTTAGTTTATTTGGTTTTTATTTGTTTGAAAACTTTGAAACACTTGTTGGTTTATTATTATGTTACTTTTATGTTCTTTTGGTTGTTTGATTACAGCTTGCTAAGGAGTTTTGGGAAGGGAGTAAATTCGAGTCAAGAGTCGTGTTCGTTTAGACGAGTGTCGTCAGAGTCTAAGAAGTTAAGAATCGAGACCCATAATTTTAACTAAGTGTGGGGTGAGTCAAAAGAGAGGATAAGTGTAGAAAAGAGTCATAAAATCAACGTCTTAATCAATTAAGACATTTGTTTGAAGTTAAGAGGTGAAGACAGAACAATTTTCTGTATGTCCAATACTCACGACGTGACTCCCTAAAATTCACGTCGTGAGTAAAGTTTTCACGGGTTTCTACTTTCCACGTTTTCTCGATTTCACGTCGTGGTCCTTATTATAATTCACGACGTGAATCATGTAGATCAACAAAGATGAAGCCCATTGATGCATTTTACCACATAGGTCACCACTTTTCTTCTTGGGATTGTTATGAAGATTATTTTGGCTCGGTTTCTTTACCATTTAATGTGGCGTATGCTTTCCCACATTATTCTTCTTGCTTGGAGATTTACACCACCTTTGTTGAAGTTTGAAATCTCGATTCCATATTTTATTGACGCTTATTACATCTTTCGCGAGATCAAGATCCACGTTCATATTTCGAAGAAGTTCCACATTTGAGATGCGCATTTTGTCCATACTTATGGAGTTAGATCACACCACTATCCCAGGGGAGTCTGTTCCTTTTTCTCCCTTTTTATCATTTTTATTTAGTTTATGCATACAATGAGGGCATTGTATGTAATAAGTGTGGGGTAGGAGGTCGAAAGAGTAAATTAGTAAATTGCTAGAAATCTTAGGGAATTTAAAAATTTTCATAGGATTGAAATAATAGTCTAATATTAGTTCTAGTAATAATAATTTGAACTTAAGTTGCTAGTGTTGAATTGGGATGATCTGATAAGAGCTCAAATGTTTAGTTGAGCCGATACACGTTATAGTGCATTTGTGGCCTCCTTTATTCTAGTGAAATCATGGGACAAAAACATAACCTCGCTTAGTTTGAGGGATGCAATACGTTTAGCAGCCTGTACCTGAAATGTATCCAGGAAAGCTTATGTAGTCATTGCACATAGACTAATATCTTAACGAATAAGGGTTGAAGTAAAGCGCCCCTGCTTAAGCATGTAGGTTTTTTGAGTGATATAAAAAAGTGAGTACATGTAAAAAAAAGAGAGAAAGTACCAAAAAAATTGAAAAATTAATGAATTTTTGGAGCATAAAAGTATCAAAGTATGAATATCAAAGATCGAAAATTCTGAAGTTTCAAAAGTTGAAGATATCAAAATCAAACATAAAAGTTGGTGAATTCAAAGAAATCAAAGATCAAAATATCAAGAAGTGAAGAATTCAAGAGCTCCATATTGTGGTATCTTCTAAAAGTTGTAATTCTCTAGTTTATGTATGCTTGGGTGGCTTTACAAAAATACCTTGAGGTTAGAAAGTTTTTTGCGGATGGATTCGGAGGGTTTCATAAAATGAGCATTGTTCGAAAAAAGTGGGTGAGTGTTTATGAGGATTGTGAGTATTTAGAATTGAGGGGGGTTACTTAGGAAAAGTTTTAGACACAAATGCACGCGTTGAAGTCTTGGCATAATGGCTGAGATTGAGTTGGATCGTTCTATGTGATGTTGGTGATTAAGGTTTGAATTAAAAAATTAGATTTGCTTGAGGGCAAGCAAAGAACAAGTGTGGGGTATTTTGATATTGCCATATTTATACATATTTTTAGGCAATATTTATTTACATTTTTATTGATATTTTGGTTATTTGCATAGAATAATGGTACTTGTTATTTGCAGCCAAAGAAAAGCATTCTCGAAGAGAGGGACTAGAACTGACAATATTTGGAACTTTGGAGGCTTGAAGGGAAGAAGGATGAAAAACTCAGCAAAAAGACGTACTCACGACGTGAGTAATTAGATGTTCACGACATGAGCAGAGTATTCCAGAAGATATACATCCGGGTGAAAGAGTCCTTGTCGAATACGGAAAACTCGCATTCACGACGTGAATCCTTATGGTTCACGACGTGAACTCGGTAAAATCAGATACTATAAATTCTCTTGCTCATTACGACTTGAGAAGTTTTTGGCTGAAGTAAAGGGTTTCAGAAGACGAATTTCAGCAGAAGAAAAGTCTTGGAAGAAGGTTTTCAACACCAAAATAGTAGAGGTTCATAATTAGTTCAATTGTTTATACTTGAACATGTATTATACTTTGATTTATGCTTGTTTAATTGCTAGTATGTCCAGCTAAATCTAGCTGCTTCTGTTAGCTAGATGAAGCTGGAACTCATGGTTTTGATGCATTAGATTTGACTTTACTTGTTGGTAATATGCTTGTGTTGATTGATTTTACCTAGCATGTTTAATTTAATATTTGATTGCTTTAAATTCTTGTTCTGTGTAGTTAGTGAATACAAATCTGCATGAAGTTGAATACCTAATAATTCAGTGAACACTAGTTTATTAGAGCTAAGATCAAACCAATCTTAGATAAGTAATTGAATCATTGAATTAAGCTGTGCTAGAGAACTCATATTATGACTGTAATTGTGTTTTGATTAATCAATCTTACATGGCTCCAATCTTATTCAATAATTGATTCTGTGTTAACTAATGTGTGACCATACATAGACTTACATGAATAAATTAAAGTTAGTAGATTTAGAACTAAATTGGTAATACTATTTTAATTGGTACCAACAGTAATTGTCATAGCTAAATTATAAATCATTGAGGGACAGTGGATTCGAACTAACAGAAGTGTTTTTAGTAATTGATTGAATTTGAGTAAAGTTCGTCTGATCTTGTAAAATCAGATAAAACCCTTTTAAGCTGTTAATAATTAGATTAATTTAGTAGTAAATAGATTAATTATTTAACACCGTTCCCTGTGATCGACACCCGACTTACCCAAGTATTCTATAATTCGACTAGGTACACTACCTAGGTGCATTTTAGTTAGTTAAGTTAATTAGGTTATAAATTATAAAATTAGTGGGTACTTTTGTGCACATCAATGCCTCAACTCGACGAGTTGCCTGGAAGAAATGAAACCATAATTTCGGGGTTTTGCACCCTATTTAAACAACTTAAGCTCCATATATTGGCCTCATTTCCAGCCTCCATTGTCCTAAACCCTAACCTCGAAACCTTAAAGAATCTTTGAGATTGTGAGCCATTCTTGAGTGTGTTGTGTGTGTTTGAAGCCATTGTAAGAAAGGAGAAGATTGGAGATACAAGAAGGAGCTGCTAGATCCAGAATCCTTGCTTCATTTTCGACATCTTTCTTGTAAAAAGTCTCAACCTTGCTTTTTGGTTGCTTAGATCTTCATCTTAGTGTTCTTTTGCTTGTTTTTGTCCAAGTGAAGTGGTCTTTGGGAGTTGGACGTCCCGTATAGACATACCCTTTCAGATCCAGGGTCTTAAGGAGATTTCATGGCATAAAGGTGCCAACTTTATGGCCCTAAGAGCTCCATGCATTTTCTAAGCCCTTGTTTTGGAGGTACCATTCGTAGGTATTTGCTAGGGAATTCTGCTATGGAATATGATTTCTTTTGCTTTTTTTGATATGGAACAAAACGCGTAGCAAATTTGTGATGGCATTTGTTGGGATGTTGTATGCTTAATTAATCTTCTTATACTATGGATGAATTATTATTATGATCAATGGAATTTGTAAGATATGGTTTGAATGAAATGTTTTTGAATTGGTAATATGTGGCATAAACTAATGGATAAAAAATGTAAAAATGAATTATAAAGTAGATATTGCTGGCAAGCAGACTCGAACTTAAGCTTATGCTAGAAAAGGGCGCGGTTAAGCCAGTTGTGCTAATCAAGTTGTGTATAATTTCTTGAAAACATAGTATATAATGAATAATTAACAACAAATTCATTACAAAGTTATTTTTAATTACATTAACCGAGCATGTTAAAGTATATATAATCTATGTAGATTAATTTTCCTTAATAACGAATTCATTACAAACTTATTTTTAATTACATTAACTATACTTCATGTCACACCCCCGGACCAGACGGCGGAAACATCCAGAGGCGGGTGACTTCTTTGTGCAGCATCATAACAATTGAATATAAATGAAACAGAGCAATCCAAACATCATACATTGAGATAACAAACTTACATTGTTTACATATTGTATTTGTTCTTCGAATTACACAAAAGAGACATAAGTAGAAATTCCAAACTACATGTAAATAGTCCTGCATCCGCGTCCCTTGTTACCTGCTTACTAGATACCTGAGAATACAAGTCATTTTGAAAAACGTCAACTAAAAAGTTCGTGAGTTCATAAGCAATTTTGTGTATAAAATCGTTTACACTTGTTTAGAATCGTTCTTATTGTACTTTCAGAAAATCCGATATTTTCTATGAAATCGTTTGAAGTCTTGCCTTGAAAATCATGGATATATGTGTGCATGTCATTACTTTTATTCATCCTTATAAGGAGTGATTTGAAAAGTAGTGTGATTTGTAAAAGCTAGCTGTGTATGAGAATAGTTCTTTTGAATAGTAGTAGTCAACCGTTTCCAGAAAAATCCCTTATTTTCAAAAAGAGAATATGGTTGAAAGTCTTGTTCCTCTTATCGAGTAAAATTAAGTGTTCGTTCTAGTTTATCGTTATCGAAATCGTAGAAAAATCGTTTTCCATAGAGTCCTATGCTTTTTAATTTGTGAAAATAGCAGTATTACGACTCTATACTTGTTAGGAGAAAGAATCAACATGGCAATTATGGACATTCTACGCGATGAAAAAGGACAGTCAACGCAACAAATGCGGACCATCACTTATCATGTATAGGACGGTCAACATAACAAGCCAAAAATTTATTTATGAAGTTTTTCCTTACATAAATTTCTAGATGACATAACATATTCTAGTGAGTCGTTATAACCGTACCAATCTGACGAAGTGCCTGTTTTGGTGTTTCTCAGGCGCCCTCAGTTTGGAAAAGACATTTGTCACCCTAGACTGGCCTGTCTAGCTGTAGCGAACATCGAAGGTGCGGTGTGTCAACCCCGTATAGATCTATATAGAAATTCCCGCTCTCCCTCCAGGAGACTCTGGCTATAACTCCTTACTGGACTTAGACGTACACTAATATTTTTATATTTAGGTACTTTTGAGATTTGTCTGACTAGAATATTAACAACCTTTTGGGCAATCGTTAGCGATCCATTATTTGTTAGATAAATAATGAAATTCGTACTCATTGAATAGAAAATATCGTTCTCGTTCCATATCGTTGATTGTGCTCGTTAACTAGGTGCTCGTGTTCGTTGTTTTCGTTTATTGAAAAATAAGTCATTTTAGTCAAGAGAGAAAAAGTGTCAAGTTATAATTTGTATAAATTTATAACTGCCGGTTATGACACGCATTTTCTGTTTTATGATATATAGAACATTACTTATGTTCTTGGAGGTTTTATGACAGCAGTTTATGACATGCAAATATTTCTGTCATAAAGGCTCTACTTGTGTATTTTCTTGACGCAAACTTTTATATTGAATATTTATAAAATACCCCTTGACAGTTTGCAAAATATTCACACAGTTTCCATTTTCGAAAATTTACTAGAAATGGTGTCCACTTATCAAGATCCCTATTATAACTTTTATCTTTAGACATGAAAGCATAGATAAAGGGGTTAAGTTGGACACACCCAATAGTTGGGAGGCTCTTTTGTACAAAGTATCCTCTTTTCGTTATGAAATTGAGAATTTCTACGTTCATGAGTATATTACTAAAATATTAATTTAATAATATTTCACACACATACAAACATACGTATATATGCAATCATTTAAGAATTTAGGCAAGATTTGACTTGTACTCTCCCCAAAACATTAAAACATTGAAAAAGTGGGGTATGAAGCTCACCTTGAGTTGGTTGGGGAGTTGTTTGGAGTTATGGAGTGGAGATCTCAAACTTAAACTCTTGCTGAGCTGAGGAACTTCCCTGGGAGGGATGCTTTCCTAAGGATGATCATCACATATTATTATGAATAAAATAATATGGATTCATCTTGAAATATAATAAAATATTAGGTGGGTGGAGGAATTTACCTTTCAACTCCAGGGAGAAATTGAGAATATTTTCCCTTCCAGCAAGATCATTGTTCTTGCCTTGAAGATGAGTTTTGAGAGAAAATGGGAAAAGTGAGAGAGAAAGTGGAGTCTAAACTCCTTCACTGTCATTGCTTTGGAGTATAAGAAAAGGGAGGAATCTTTGGTGCATGAGGATCTGGTGGTCCATGCATGGATATTTGGTGGGTAAAGCATGGAATACTGTGATTTGCATGGGAAATGAGGATTTCATCAAATCACAAAGTCAACTTCCTTGTCCTTTTCTTGATTTAGGATAAGGTTTTCCTAAATCCCAAACATTTATTTTTATGAAAAATATGCTTAAAATAATTAATTTTAGCATAAAATAGGGGTTTAAGGGGTTTAGGATAGGAAAAATACGAGTTTGGTGTGATTTCAGGCGTCAAAATGCCTTAAAATGGGGAAAATGTCCGGAATAGTCCAAAATTCGGAGCTAAAGAGAGAATTCTGGAGCTCTAGGGTAATTTCCGAAGCTGCAGTTGAAATTCCGGAGGAGAGGGTTAAGCCTGCAAGGGTCCGAAGTGGCTGGCAAGGAGTTCCGGAGTCATCATGCAAGTTCCGAGGCTCTAGGCGAAATCCGGAGGTCCGGACCGAGGATGCGAAGGCTGGCTAGAACATCCGAAGTCAGGCTTAAGCGAAGCATTCCGGAGCTTGCACCTTCCGGAGTCAATCCATCCGGAGAAATAAGGAGGTCCGAAGCACATGGGTTCCGAAGTGAAATTCCTCTTGGCTCCTTAGAAGGTATTCCGGACTAAGAGGGTTCCAGACCAAGAGGTTCCGGACCAAGAGGTCCCGGACCAAGAGGTCCTGGACCAAGAGGAGTCTGGACCAAGAGGGTTCCGGACCAAGAGGTTCAGGACCAAGTGGGTTCCGGACCAAGAGGGTTTCCTCTTCCAGTTTTGAGATGTTTTCGACTGAGGAAGGTACTTAGGGAGATTTGAGAGAGATTTGAGATACGTGGAGAGAGTTGGGAGAGATTTCATATACTTGGAGAGATTTCACATACTTGGAGAGATTTAGGAGAGATTCACCATACTTGGAGAGATTTCTCATACTTAGGGAGATTTGAGAGAGATTCACCATAGTTGGAGAGATTTCGCATAATTAAGGAGATTTGGGAGAGATTTCACATACTTGGAGAGATTTGGGAGATATTTCACATACTTGGAGAGATTTGGGAGAGATTCACTATACTTGGAGAGATTTCGCATACTTAGAGAGATTTGGGAGAGATTTCACATACTTGGAGAGATTTGGGAGAGATTTCACAAACTTGGAGAGATTTGGGAGAGATTCACTATACTTGGAGAGATTTGCATTTAACACTTTATGGCTCCTTAGGAACTCATATTGAACACTTAGGAGTGTTAGCACAAATCTCACAATAGTCCTTAGTTACCCGAGGACAGAATTTCCTAGCCAAAAGTGCTAGTTGTGACACTTCATCACAAAAATAACATGGGTTTTACGTATACTTCATCCTACTCAAACAACAAAGCAAGCAAAAATGACTAAAATGCCCTTTTAACAGAATGATGTAAACACAAAAACAAAATAAAATTATAGTAGTACTATACAACTTCATATACAATAAAATAAGAACACTAATATTCAATGTCCATTCTATTATCAACCATTAATATTTTTAAGAAATATACAAAATCTACCATACTCTACATACCAATGACAAACCGTGCAATATCTTTGTCGATCCTCATCCTCTTCATGGCCTATTGCCAATGCACCTTTAACAGAATGACGCGGGAGAGATTTCACATACTTGGAGAGATTCACTATACTTGGAGAGATTTCGCATACTTAGAGAGATTTGGGAGAGATTTCACATACTTGGAGAGATTTGGGAGAGATTTCACATACTTGGAGAGATTTGGAAGAGATTCACTATACTTGGAGAGATTTGCATTCTAACACTTTATGGCTCCTTAGGAACTCATATTAAACACTTAGGAGTGTTAGCACAAATCTCACAATAGTCCTTACTTACCTGAGGACAGAATTTCCTAGCCAAAAGTGCTAGTTGTGACACCATCCCCTCGTTAGAGGGAATTTCGTCCCGAAATTCTTTCGAAAGATAGAGTCATGAATATGGGTATAGATGAAGGTACTTTTGATTTATCTAGTCTTTGCGTTCCTAAGTGGATTCCGGCTCACGTCTAGCGTTCTCTCGAACCTTCACCATCAGGATGCGACTTTGTTTTGTTTACTTAACTTTTCCGTCCGTTGCTCTGGTAGGCTGAGCATTGATTTGGAGGTTCTAATTCTCTTTAGTCTTATTTAATGGAACTGGGAGGGTTTTGTCTGATAAACACTCCCTAGGTTCGACACATGGAATACGGGGTGTACGCCACTAAGCTTGGAGGGTAGTTGGAGTTTGTAGGTTACCAGGCCGATCCGTGCGAGGATCTCGAAGGGTCTGGTGCATCGGGAATTTAGTTTACTTTTCCCTTCGACTCGAGTCACTCTTCCCCAAGGGAAGTTCTTAAATTAATACCCTGATTCCCTACTTGGGATTTCAAGGTTTTGAGGTGCTATCTGCATAGTTCCTTTGTCGGTGTTACGATGCTTGGGGTCGTGTTTGGGTTTGGACTATCCTTTCCGTGGTTTCTCGAATAATCTTGGGTCTAGTGAGTGTGCTATTGGGAGTTTGTCATCTTGTCGGCTGGGCATCTCTCATCTCAGCCTAACAGAGGATGATCTGCACCTCTGGCTACACAGGGCCTCGAGGGGTGCAACTCATATGCTCGAGTGGTAGTTGTTGTTATATGAATACTCGATTAGAAGCAGGTGGGTATCCCAAACTTTGTCAATGTCCATTACACATGCTTCTCTTCGGGATGTGGGTTTGTGTTTACCTTGACCTCGACAGGTGGGATTTCTAGAGCTTCGGTGATCTGACACTTATGAGTGCTGAACTCATGGAAGGTGAAATGTCCAAAACTAATTCCTTATGTTAATCGGAGACCATGAGTTATCGGGCCCTTTCTTGGCGAGGCCTTTTGAATGGTCTTCTAGGGATCGGGATCCTGGTGTCCTAGAAGTAGAGTTTTATGGGCGTTAGGAGTTGGTACTATGGTCACCAAGGTTGCGTTTGCGAGTGGTGTAGTTAACCTTATGAGTCTTAGATTATCTTGGGGGTTTTCTTCTTATAGTTTTCCCTAGCTAATGGTAGGTCAGCCTCTGCCAGTCCTCGTTGTTGGTTGAACATGTCTCCGATTCGGAGGTAGGGAGTATCGATCCTTGAGGATGGGTTTGTTTGGCTTATTCGTAGTCGGTGGTGCCTATGGTAGTTTCGTCTTTCTCTCTTATGAGTTAGACAAGTGCTTCCTGTGGTTAGGGACTGGGTCTGATGTTTCCCTTATCTATTATGTCGATCTTGCGATCAGACACTATCTGTTCTTGTGACTGTGCTAAGTGGTATCAGGTGTTTGGTCATTGGGGTGGTTCCAGGAGTCGAGGTGATTCTATCTCCGCTTAGCACATGGTTGAGGTTTTCCAAAAGATTTTGGATATCTCTAGAGGAATGTTGGAAGCCTTTCGGATTTCTTTTTATACCCTTTTGCTTCTTCATTTTTAATCTTTATTGGGGCTAGGGAAAGGTGTGTGGTATTTCTTACTCCAGGACTTAGGTGTCTGGTTGCTAGGGATTTGTCGTTACTGGCTGAAAGAGTTCCGTCACCCTGTGGAGTAGGAAGAAAGTTTATTCGTAGTGCTCGGGGTTTGTAAGGTGAGGATCAAGCCTGTCTGTGCCAATTGGTGGCATTGGACTTCTTGTTGTTACATCGATTGAGGAGTATTGGTTGCTAGTAATGACAGGGTGTTCTATGTTCATGTTCTTATTGTTGCTAGTTTTGTTTTCGTTGTTACCATTGGGTCTATCTTGTTTCTGCTTGTTAGGTGTTCCTATGTTCGTGTTCTTATCGTTGCTAGTTTTGTTTTCGTTACTACCATTGGGTCTATCTCGTTTCTGCTTGTTGGGTGTTCTAGTGTTCATGTTTCTTATCGTTGCTAGTTTCGTTTTCGTTGTTACCATTGGGTCTATCTTTTTTCTGGTTGTTAGGTGTTCAAGTGTTCGTGTTCTTATCGTTGCTAGTTTCGTTTTCGTTGTTACCATTGGTTCTATCTTGTTTCTGCTTGTTAGGTGTTCTAGTGTTCGTGTTCTTATCGTTGCTAGTTTCATTTTCGTTTCTAACATTGGGTCTATCTCGTTTTTGCTTGTTAGGTGTTCTAGTGACACGAAGGTGCTGCTATAAGGCAAGGGAATTCATAATCCAAATTCTGCCAGGTCCTTCCGCTATAGATGGATGTGACCTAACCGTACATACTTAGGATCTTTAGAGATGGTTGATTGTGGGGTTCCGTCCTAATCGCTATTCAGCCCAGGGACAGAAAGTAAGGCGGAAACGAACGTTATTAGTTTGCGGAATCCTAATCATAGGTGATACTAACATTCATATGGGACCATCATGGTCCATTCGTAAGGATCCCCAGCTTCCTGCAACTTACAGGATTTGATCTATCGAGACAATAGTTTTTGGATTATGTTTTTAATTAACAAAAACCTTTTGGATAGATCGATGTGTAAGTTTATCGTGGAACGTACCAAAAGATGTGGTAGGGTTCCTTGTCGTCAACTCCTATCTAGTCGTCGACTCCTTTGTTAGTCTTCTCCATTGGACAATCTCTCTTGAGATGTCTTGTTGCACCGCACTTGTGGCAAACTGAACTTATTTCTTGGTTGTGGGTTGGGGCAACGCATGGGGCCGGAGTCCTACAGTAGCGGGAGGTGTGCCCCATCTTATTGCACCTTTTGCAACGAAATATCTGGCAGGCTCCCCAATGATGGTATTTGCACTTGTTGCATGGTGGATTGTCCCCAAGGTATGATGGTCTTGATGGGGGAGGTGTAGGGTTAGTGGGGGTAGGAACTGATTCCACTTGTTGTCTTTTAGTAGGCCTCTGAGTCGAACTGCCTCCTTTTTCATTTCCAAACTTTCGTTTCTTGAGCTTAGGTTTAGGTTTTAGGGTGCATTGGCGAGTTGTTTTTCGTTGGTTTCCCTGGTTGTTGTTACGATTGAATTTATCGATACTGCTTCCGTTTTCGTTCGTGCTGTTGGAATTGAAGTATGCCATGGCGGCTGCTACGACAGCTGTTACAGTGGCTTGGAATGTGGTGGAGTTTATTTGTAGGACCGGTGCATGTTCAGGGTAGTGGTTATCTCCATGGTAAGACATGACCCTATTGCACACGAAAAGTGAGCTCGTAAGTATTTGTAACTAGTTTCAAGTGGGTTTACTCCTATAATCTTAACGTACTGGTGCTAATTGTGTCAACCTACATCCCCATGATGTAGTTATGGTATTGAGTGGGAACATGTATTGTCTGGCGTAAAGTCCGTCAAAATAGCACATGGCTAGAACTATAGTTAACGGATTCGGTTGTATGGATTCTTGGAGGATGTATCCTCTCGGTTTACTACTCCTGGCTGCGATTAAGGGCATTATGAACCTATGGCGAGTAGTGTGGTGATCCTCGTTTGGCGCACAAAGTGCTTGGCCATTTTACTTATACTATAAGTGTCCTTTTTGTGTTCCTTATGTTGCTAAGGCTGTCCTAGCCTTGATTGTTATGAGTTGTGGTCTCCAAATGACCACTGCCTAGTTTTCTGGTCTTACTTGTGGGTTTCGTAGGCGATTGGAATGGTGTTCTTGTTACTTGTGGGGGATCGGATTTACATTCCCATAAATCGGCCTTTGTTTATGGTCTCCATTACTTCATGACAGAGGGTTGGAAACCGGGAGTCACTTTGGGTTACTTGTGGTCTAAACAGAGGTGATGTCTGATAAGGGCGTTGGCTATCGGAGTTCGGTGCACATCGATTGTGGATCTGGTGTCTTTCGTGAAGGTGCGCCCTAAATTGGATAGGAGCCAATTTCTCAACTTGTTTTTGCGTGGGTATCGTTTTGTTTCTAGGTATGTATATTCCAGAAGTGCCTATATGGGATGTTTATGTATCTGGGAAGAGAGAGGTGAAAAGGGTCTTCTGCCAATAGGAATAAGCTTGCTATCAGTTCCCTTGGAGCTTTCATCCTTGTCTGGCCCTTAGTCGAAATTCTCCCTTTCACGATTCATATCTTGGTATTCCTTGGGATTCACTTCTGGGTTTTTCCTCATGGACTTCTTCTGGTCTCTCCTTGCCCCATCTGTAATTTACCGTGACAGGGTAGTAGAAGTCTTGGCGAGGAATTTCAACTACTTGTTTGTGCGAGAATCGAGGTACGAGATATACGGGGAAAGTTTAGGTTTGGGAGGGGTTTATAGTGTCCTAAAATACTCCTATAGTATTTTAAACTTGATGTTCGATTCTAATATTCTCTTGTACTCATAGTTGGTAGGTTTTACGTTTGTTGCAACACCACAATTACTCCCAAGCACATGTTGGTCATATCTCAAATAAATATAGTTGATCAGGCTATATTTATCCCATATATGATTACATACTGCCTAGATTTGACTGTAGCGTTCAACCTTTAGTTCCTTTTGTTTTCTTCTCGTTATGATACTGTGTTAGTAGATATGTATACTTTTGTAAAATACTTATCTTTTTAAAGTATACTTTCAGGCAAAGTGTGTTTTAGTCCCATTGTATTGATAGTTGTATATCTTGTATGGTTAGATATACCAGTTCATTATAAACAACGCTCTGATACCAATCTGTCACTCCCCCGGACCAGACGGCGGAAACATCCGGAGGCGGGTGACTTCTTTGTGCAGTATCATAACAATTGAATATAAATGAAACAGAGCAATCCAAACATCATACATTGAGATAACAAACTTACATTGTTTACATATTGTATTTGTTCTTCGAATTACACAAAAGAGACATAAGTAGAAATTCCAAACTACATGTAAATAGTCCTGCATCCGCGTCCCTTGTTACCTGCTTACTAGATACCTGAGAATACAAGTCGTTTTGAAAAACGTCAACTAAAAAGTTCGTGAGTTCATAAGCAATTTTGTGTATAAAATCGTTTACACTTGTTTAGAATCGTTCTTATTGTACTTTCAGAAAATCCGATATTTTCTATGAAATCGTTTGAAGTCTTGCCTTGAAAATCATGGATATATGTGTGCATGTCATTACTTTTATTCATCATTACAAGGAGTGATTTGAAAAGTATTGTGATTTGTAAAAGCGAGCTGTGTATGAGAATAGTTCTTTTGAATAGTAGTAGTCAACCGTTTCCAGAAAAATCCCTTATTTTCAAAAAGAGAATATGGTTGAAAGCCTTGTTCCTCTTATCGAGTAAAATTGGGTGTTCATTCTAGTTTATCGTTATCGAAATCGTAGAAAAATCGTTTTCCATAGAGTCCTACGCTTTTTAATTTGTGAAAATAGCAGTATTACGACTCTATACTTGTTAGGAGAAAGAATCAACATGGCAATTGTAGACATTCTACGCGATGAAAAAGGACAGTCAACGCAACAAATGCGGACAATCACTTATCATGTATAGGACGGTCAACATAACAAGCCAAAAATTTATTTATGAAGTTTTTCCTTACATAAATTTCTAGATGACATAACATATTCTAGTGAGTCGTTATAACCATACCAATCTGACGAAGTGCCTGTTTTGGCGTTTCTCAGGCGCCCTCGGTTTGGAAAAGACATTTGTCACCCTAGACTGGCTTGTCTAGCTGTAGCGAACAGCGAATGTGCGGGGTGTCAACCCCGTATAGATCTATACAGAAATTCCCGCTCTCCCTCCAGGAGACTCTGGCTATAACTCCTTACAGGACTTAGACGTACACTAATATTTTTATATTTAGGTACTTTTTAGATTTGTCTGACTAGAATATTAACAACCTTTTGGGCAATTGTTAGCGATCCATTATTTGTTAGATAAATAATGAAATTCGTACTCATTGAATAGAAAATATCGTTCTCGTTCCATATCGTTGATTGTGCTCGTTAACTAGGTGCTCGTGTTCGTTGTTTTCGTTTATTGAAAAATAAGTCATTTTAGTCAAGAGAGAAAAAGTGTCAAGTTATAATTTGTATAAATTTATAACTGCCGGTTATGACACGCATTTTCTGTTTTATGATATATAGAACATTACTTATGTTCTTGGAGGTTTTATGACAGCAGTTTATGACATGCAAATATTTCTGTCATAAGGCTCTACTTGTGTATTTTCTTGACGCAAACTTTTATATTGAATATTTATAAAATACCCCCTAACAGTTTGCAAAATATTCACACAGTTTCCATTTTCGAAAATTTACTAGAAATGGTGTCCACTTATCAAGATCCCTATTATAACTTTTATCTTTAGACATGAAAGCATAGATAAAGGGGTTAAGTTGGACACACCCAATAGTTGGGAGGCTCTTTTGTACAAAGTATCCTCTCTTCGTTATGAAATTGAGAATTTCTACGTTCATGAGTATATTACTAAAATATTAATTTAATAATATTTCAAACACATACAAACATACATATATATGCAATCATTTAAGAATTTAGGCAAGATTTGACTTGTACTCTCCCCAAAACATTAAAACATTGAAAAAGTGGGATATGAAGCTCACCTTGAGTTGGTTGGGGAGTTGTTTGGAGTTATGGAGTGGAGATCTCAAACTTAAACTCTTGCTGAGATGAGGAACTTCCCTGGGAGGGATGCTTTCCTAAGGATGATCATCACATATTATTATGAATAAAATAATATGGATTCATCTTGAAATATAATAAAATATTAGGTGGGTGGAGGAATTTACCTTTCAACTCCAGGGAGAAATTGAGAATATTTTCCCTTCCAGCAAGATCATTGTTCTTGCCTTGAAGATGAGTTTTGAGAGAAAATGGGAAAAGTGAGAGAGAAAGTGGAGTCTAAACTCCTTCACTGTCATTGCTTTGGAGTATAAGAAAAGGAAGGAATCTTTGGTGCATGGGGATCTGGTGGTCCATGCATGGATATTTGGTGGGTAAAGCATGGAATACTGTGATTTGCATGGGAAATGAGGATTTCATCAAATCACAAAGTCAACTTCCTTGTTCTTTTCTTGATTTAGGATAAGGTTTTCCTAAATCCCAAACATTTATTTTTATGAAAAATATGCTTAAAATAATTAATTTTAGCATAAAATAGGGGTTTAAGGGGTTTAGGATAGGAAAAATACGAGTTTGGTGTGATTTCCGGCGTCAAAATACCTTAAAATGGGGAAAATGTCCGGAATAGTCCAAAATTCGGAGCTAAAGAGAGAATTCCGGAGCTTTAGGGTAATTTCCGAAGCTGCAGTTCAAATTCCGGAGGAGAGGGTTAAGCCTGCAAGGGTCCGAAGTGGCTGGCAAGGAGTTCCAGAGTCATCATGCAAGTTCCGAGGCTCTAGGCGAAATCCGGAGGTCCGGACATAGGATGCGAAGGCTGGCTAGAACATCCGAAGTCAGGCTTAAGCGAAGCATTCCGGAGCTTGCACCTTCCGGAGTCAATCCATCCGGAGAAATAAGGAGGTCCGAAGCACATGGGTTCCGAAGTGAAATTCCTCTTGGCTCCTTAGAAGGTATTCCGGACTAAGAGGGTTCCAGACCAAGAGGTTCCGGACCAAGAGGGTTCCGGACCAAGAGGAGTCCGGACCAAGAGGAGTCCGGACCAAGAGGGTTCCGGACCAAGAGGTTCCGGATCAAGAGGTTCAGGACCAAGAGGGTTCCGGACAAAGAGGGTTTCCTCTTCCGGTTTTGAGCTGTTTTCGACTGAGGAAGGTACTTAGGGAGATTTGAGAGAGATTTGAGATACGTGGAGAGAGTTGGGAGAGATTTCATATACTTGGAGAGATTTGGGAGAGATTTCACAAACTTGGAGAGATTTAGGAGAGATTCACCATACTTGGAGAGATTTCTCATACTTAGGGAGATTTGGGAGAGATTCACCATACTTGGAGAGATTTCGTATAATTAAGGAGATTTGGGAGAGATTTCACATACTTGGAGAGATTTGGGAGAGATTTCAATAAAACAGTAAATATTATACAACACAACACAACTAAATACTAACCCCAAACTACAAACATGCCTTAATTAACTATATATATAATTTAATTTACATATATACCATATATACATACCTTCATCACATTGATGAGGCCCTCTTGAAATGTAGATCATGCCAAACAAATAAATTGCCTCAAGATGATCTTCATCTGCTGTTTGTCTCAACAAAGTTATTCCTAAATCAAAATTGCTATAATAAAAGCACTCATCCTGTTGACAGAATAACAATATCAATATATAACATCAATGACACTAAATATTAATAAATGGTATAGATTACATATAATTGCTGAAACTACACATACAATTCCTTGTTTGAACATGGCTTCAATATTATTATGCAATGCACATGTATGTATAAATAAATCAGCTTTCAGATTTTTGGGACCCATTCCTTCAAACATGGCAATGCATGCTGTTCTGTACACTTGAGGATCACCCCCTCCTTCATACATCTTCTTTGAAATTCAAAAATTTAAATACACGGTAAATAACAAAAAAATAAAGTTTTATTTCATCAAATATACATTCATTAGTTGATGTTTATTGAGAATTACCAAAGTCTTGCAGAGACGATGTCTTTCGCAGATTCTGACCCTAATACTACAAATATCCGACTCAAAAGCTCTAGTGGGAGATCATCTAACGAACGGCGAATTCTAGTATTCGACATTCTACTTACAAAATACACATTGGAGTAGTTGATTTCAATTTTTTTTTTAAATTAAGCGTAACTATGAAAGACAGTGTAACAGGGTATGGAAAAAAACTTACTTTATGCTGATCTGGTCGAGAGGAGTACAGGAGTCTCTATTATCGAAGAAAATCGTTTTTGAGAACGATTATCCTTCGACGATTTGGGGGTTTTAGTGTTTGTATGCAGATTTATCGTCCGGAAAAGTTGAGATGTTCCGAATGGTTGAAGAACTGGAACGCCGGCGTGACGTCAGAGGTATGATGGCGTCTTAACAATTTAGAGTGCAAAAAGACCAAATTGCCCCTGAAATCATTCCAAATATTTGAATACTAAGGGTATTTGTGTCAAAACACATATTTAAATATTATAGCCTTTTATAGCTAGGTAATATTGGACTTTTGATTGTTGAAATGAAAAAGACAAAAATAACATATATATCATAATCCATAATGTAATACATTTATATTAGCATTTCACCAAATTACTAGTATATATTCATGTAGTAATATACATATTAAAAGTGGAACAAGATTTTAACAGTAAACTTATTTACTTTAGATTTTAGACACAATAGTTTTCTTTTGTTGCCACTTTTAGTCCCTATGTTTATAGTAACTTTTTTTACTTTGATTTTCGCCATAATACTTTTTCTTTGTTGCCACTTTTAGTCCCTATGTTTATTCCTTTACAATTTTACCCTATGCAAAGCATGGGTTCTCCACTAGTTGATATTAAACCAAATTACCAAGTCCAAAATAAAATACATGTTTGTTTATGCCTTTACAATTGTATTTTATATGTATTTAATACTAGGAAAGAACAAACATTTGCTACATACAACTATAATCACAATACAATATAAACACAAATATTAAAAGTCCAAAATACATTATTCAAACATTATTTAAACATCATTACAAACTTTAACTCTTTTAGTCCCTTATTAACAACACAACATATTTACTAATCAAGCAACAACATCAAATAATTACTTATCAAGTAAATTACTATATATTCGTATATTAAACCAAAAGAATCTACAAAGCATTACTTGTCATAATATGAAAGTACATATCAACAAACTACTCATAAATTATACCAAACTCCCTAGAAAACCTAACGAAACAAGCATCCCATAAACAAATTTCACACATAAACACCCATTTGTATCCATTCACAAAAGTGTCTGACACACTAACTACAGACTTATGCAATGCACAAGATCTATGGAAGCCATGGAAGTGTACATGTTTCCTCCCCTCCCTATTTAAGTGGAGATGAACCTTAGAACAAGTTGCTCTAAGATTCCACTTACCATTTGCTCTACGGTAAGCATTGTTCAACATGTCTAAAGCTTCCTGCTTCCTATGTCCCCCTTCAGCCATCAGCATCATTCCCAGGACAAATGTTGAATCCAAATGTCCTAATGTATATGCTTCTTCAAGCATCGTTTTCCCTTCATGTTCAGCTTCTAAGAAAAATAACTTCATCTGAAAAAAACATTAAACACATAATTTCTAGTTAAAGTTATGCAAAACAAGTAAAAGATTAATTACTACAATGCATATATATAACAACGTACCAATCCATTCCTGAATAGAATATTTGGGTTTCTCATCTATGCATTTATTGACAACTGCATGTTTCGGGTCAGACCAAACACGAAATCGTAATCCATCTAACTCCATATGCTTATATACTTCATCCGTTTTTCCTGCCTCGTTGAAGAATCTGCAACTGCAAACGAAACACAATATTCGCTCCATAATGTAAAGACAACTCAAATAAACTTGTGAAATAGAATGATCAAAGACAAAACTTACACACTCTTTATCCTAAAAGCCTCGATTGCTGAAATTTTTGCCAAGTCGACTATTATTTTCTCCATCAGTTCAAATGGCATGTCTGTTAGCGATTTCATTTGATTTGTTGATTGATTCTTAGAAGAAGTACTAGCTTCCATAATAATAAACATTCACTAAGATAACGATTCTGCGAAAATGATTTTAGGGTTTTTTGACTGTCGGAATTTTGAAATTGGGATTGTTTGCAAGTGACTGAAATAAGACTGAAGAACTGAAACAACGTGTTTCGTCGGAAAACATTATGGCGCCTAGAAGATGTTCCATTATAAAATGACCAAATTGTCCTAATACATACAATGACTCGTATTTAATTAGTAAGGTTAGTTTTGTAAAAATTCATATTTAAAAGAAAAATCAATTTCTATTTTAATCAAGGTTGTAAAAATCGCTCGTCCGTCGCTCGGCGGTCGACTGGCGATAAGCGATTAATCAGACTCAGCGGGGATTAATCGGGGACCCTAAATTATTAATAAAATTATTTAAAAAATTAATATTTCCTACAAAATTAAGTATTTGAAAATTTTAAATTTTAATACACAACCGGCACAAATGATATATGTTGACCAATGACCCGTATGTCATCCATGGACACCATAAGCAACTACCATCTTGACCAATGGCCCATATGTCATCCATATGTCATCCATGGACACCATAAGCAACTACCATGTTGACCAATGACCCGTATTTCATCCATGGACACCATAAGCCATTTCCATGTGAACCAATGGCCCATATGTCATCCATATGTCACCCATGGACACCATAAGCCATTACCATGTGGACCAATCAACCATATGTCATCCATGGACACAATAAGCCACTACCATGTCGACCAATGACCCTTATGTCATCCATATGTCATCCATGGACACCATAAGCAACTACCATGTTCACCAATGACCCGTATTTCATCCATGGACACCATAAGTCATTACCATGTGGACCAATGGCCCATATGTCATCCATATGTCACTCATGGACACCATAAGCCATTACCATGTGGACCAATCAAGCATATGTCATCCATGGACACAATAAGCCACTACCATGTCGACCAATGGCCCTTATCTCATCCATATGTCATCCATGGACACCATAAGCAACTACCATGTTGACCAATGACCCGTATTTCATCCATGGACACCATAAGCCATTACCATGTGGACCAATGGCTCATATGTCATCCATATGTCACCCATGGACACCATAAGCCATTACCATGTGGACCAATCAACCATATGTCATCCATGGACACCATAAGCCACTACCATGTCGACCAATGGCCCTTATGTCATCCATATGTCATCCATGGACACCATAAGCAACTACCATGTTGACCAATGACCCGTATTTCATCCGTGGACACCATAAGCCATTACCATGTGGACCAATGGCCCATATGTCATCTATATGTCACCCATGGACACCATAAGCCATTACCATGTGGACCAATAAACCATATGTCATCCATGGACACAATAAGCCACTACCATGTCAACCAATGGCCCTTATGTCATCCATGGACACCATAAGCAGCTACCATGTTGACCAATGACCCGTATTTCTTCCATGGACACCATAAGCCATTACCATGTGGACCAATGGCCCATATGTCACCCATGGACACCATAAACCATTACCATATGGACCAATCAACCATATGTCATCCATGGACACCATAAGCCACTACCATGTCGACCAATGGCCCATATGTCATCCATGGACACCATAAGCAACTACCATGTTGACCAATGACTCGTATTTCATCTATGGACAACATAAGCCATTACCATGTAACATCCCAAAATTCGAGGCCAAAAATTTCATTTTAATTAAGTGATTTATAAAATAGTTTATCAAATCGTTTCCAAAATCATGTCAATACATAGAGCCATAATATCAAGTCTCAAACCAAAACATCTGAAGTATCAAATATTAGAGTACAATCCCAGAAAACTCTAAGCGGAAATCATAGGTGTGTGTGTGACGCGCTGCTACACCGCTGGCTCCTTCCCCTTAGACGAAGAGGTACCTGAAACCAAAATGAAACTGTAAGCACAAAGCTTAGTGAGTTCCCCCATCATGCCACATACCATACAACCACATAGCATACATACTGCCGGGCAATTCTGGGGCACCCGTCCTACCCATGTCAAGCCATTCTGGGGTGCTGACCTACCCATGTCGAGCCATTCTGGGGTGCTGACCTACCTATGTCAAGCCATTATGGGGTGCTGACCTACCCATGTCAAGCCATTATGGGGTGCTGACCTACCCTCCGGTATATCTCAACCGAACACGGGGACTATTTCACCCCCTACTGCTAACACATAATATCATATCACAATCATGCTGTCAGACATATCTGGGGTGTCCGACCTACCCATTGGTCCTAACGACCGAATCGGGGACTAGTCCCCTCCTACTGATACTATCTCACATAACAAAGCAACTAGCATACTTCCATACCAAGCAATCTAGCATACTCACATATCCAACAATAACAGACCAGACAATTATCACAAAGATAATCATCCCAACTAAACATTCACTAGTGGGTCGGCCTTGGTGCCTTAGACCCACTCCTACTGGAAGGTAACTCACCTCGATGTCGTGTAGTGTCTGAACTGTCCTCGGCGTGAAGGTCGGCTCTCCTCGACTCCTCAATCCCTACACGACAACCCTCAAGTCATCAAACAGAACAAACAACCCTAACCAGGGTCAATACCAAAACCAAGCAAGGTCAACATTGGTCAAAGTCAACACCCATTTGACTTGACTCACCGAGTTGGTCTACCAACTCGCCGAGTCCATACTCCACTAACCCGATCCAACCCCGACTCCACTCGTCGAGTCTACCAAGAACTCGACGGGTTCTCCTTCATTCAAAACATCGGGACCATCTTCATCCGACTCGTCGAGTTCCTCCTTGAACTCGGCGACTTCATCTCCCTCACAAGAATGTGTCCGGTCTACGACTCGCCGAGTTGTATGAACAACTCGTCGAGTTCATCTTCCAAGATTGGGAGATTGCCGTGGACTCGCCGAGTCTGTTCATACCCTCGTCGAGTCCCATGATTCCCAGGTCACTTTTCGTGTCTAAACATCCACGGGACTTCCTCCCTAACAACTGGTCCATCCACAGAAAGGATTTGGTGGTAAATACACCGCGACTCGCCGAGTCCCAACTCGTCGAGTCAATCCTTGAGCAATACTATACAGTCGATTTCAATGGGTCTTAACACCTCAAAACTATAGATTTGGCCCCCTAGTTTCCATTTCATACGTAAAGTTCCAAACTTGGTACACATGCAAGGGGTCTTTGGCCAAAAAAGCCATAAAAGATGGCCTCCATGGTGCATGGGGTGTTCATGGAAACAAAATGGGCACCTTTTTGCCATAAAACCCCCCAATAGACCTGGATCTAAAGCTACACTGACTTCCAACACTAAATCCCGAATACCACCTCTCTAGGGCTTAGAAAGATGAAGGAAAAGGCCCAAAAATCAAGATCTATAGACAAAGGTTCAGCTTCATACCTCCAATAAGCTGAAAATGAGCTCCAAACTCTGGATCTTCTTGTTTCCCCTTGGTCTCACAAGTTCCTTTCCTCTTCTCAAGCTTCACAACCCACCAAAAAGCACCAAAATGGCCTTAGAACACACAAAACGGCTAGGGTTTCGATATGATGTCTTCTGGGAGTATAAGGGACGATGGAGGCTGAGATAAGGTGTTTAAATTGGGTGCAAACCCTCAATTTAGGGTTTACCCAAACAACACCTACTCGCCGAGTCAGTCTCCGACTCGTCGAGTAGGTCACTTAAACTTCCCGCGGATCCCGACTCTACTCGACGAGTTGGGCCACCAACTCGTCGAGTCCCAGAGAAAATACATACAATTATTGAATAAAATACATACCAGGAATCAGGTGTTACAAATCTCCCCCACTTATTTTAGACTTCGTCCTCGAAGTCTGCCACTGGGTCCTGAAAAAGCTTGGGGTAATGCTCCCTCATCTCGTCCTCCGGCTCCCAGGTGCATTCTGATCCCTTACGTTGCTGCCACTGCACCTTTACCAGCTCCACTCTCTTGTTTCTCAGGTCCTTCGACTTCCTGTCAAGGATCGCCACTGGTCGCTCGATGTAGTTTAGGCTATCATCAACCTGAATATCCTCTAAAGGCACCACTGCCGAATCGTCCACCAGACACTTCCGCAACTGGGAGACGTGAAAAGTGCTATGGATCTGGCTGAGTTCGGCTGGCAGATCCAGCCTATATGCCACCTTGCCCACCCAGGCTATAACCCTGAAGGGTCCAATATAACTGGGGCCCCGCTTGCCCCGCTTCCTGAATCGAATGACGCCCTTCCAAGGTGACACTTTCAGGAGCACCATATCCCCGACCTGGAACTCCAGGTCCGATCTACGCTTGTCGGCATAACTTTTGTACCGACTTTGAGCAGTCTGAAGCCTGCTCCGAACCTGCTGGATCCTCTCTTTAGTCTTGAGTACCACCTCGATACTCCCCATGACCCTCTGACCAACCTCACCCCAGCATATCGGGGTTCTGCACTTCCTCCCATACAACATCTCGAAAGGAGGACGGTCGATACTCGCATGATAACTATTATTATAAGAGAACTCTGCCAACGGAAGGTAAGTATCCCAACTACCTCCGAAGTCTAAAACACACGCCCGCAGCATATCCTCTAGTGTCTGGATGGTCCGCTCGCTCTGAACATCCGTCTGCGGGTGAAAGGCGGTGCTAAAATGCAGACGAGTACCCAGCTCGTCATGAAACTTCTTCCAAAACCTGGAAGTGAACCGCACATCCCTGTCGGAAATCACTGAAACTGGCACCCCGTGTCGCGCCACTACCTCTCTGATGTAGATGTCGGCCACCGTTTCAGCCGAAATACTCTCCTGAATCGGAATAAAATGGGTGCTCTTGGTCAACCGATCAACGATGACCCAAATCGAATCCACTCCACGTGCGGTCCTGGGAAACTTCGTAATGAAGTCCATCGTAATATCCTCCCACTTCCACAGCGGGATATCCAACGGATGGACCTTGCCGTGAGGTCTCTGGTGCTCAGCCTTGACCTTCCTGCAGGTCAGACACCTCTCCACCATCCAAGCTATGTCCCTCTTCATACAGGGCCACCAATAATCGAGACGAAGATCCCTGTACATCTTCGTCGCCCCGGGATGGATACAGAACCTAGATTTGTGCGCCTCTGCCATCAATACCTAGCGTACACCCCCATGGTAAGGGACCCACACCCTACGGTGAAGAGTCAACAATCCCCGACTATCATAGTCGAAGGAGGAAACTTGACCCACAATTCGCTCACTCTTCTGATGTTCCTCCTTCATGGCCTCCTGCTGGGCCTCCCGAATCTGTTCCAACAGCGGAGTCACAACTGTCATCCTCAGACAGATGTCCCTGATCGGCGCCGCCTTGCGGCTAAGCGCATCGGCCACGACATTGGCCTTCCCCGGGTGGTAGAGGATCTCGCAATCATAATCCTTCACCACATCAAGCCACCGACGCTGCCTTATATTCAGATTTGGCTGGTCCACGAGATACCTTAGGCTCTTGTGGTCCGTGTAAATGGTACAACGAACCCCATAGAGGTAATGACGCCAAATCTTGAGGGTGAAAACAACAGCCCCCAGCTCCAAATCGTGCGTTGGATAATTCGCCTTGTGAGGCTTCAGCTGCCTCGAAGCGTAAGCAATAACATGCCCCCTCTGCATCAATACCGCGCCCAAACCTGAGATGGACGTGTCGCAGTATACAACAAAATCATCCATGCCCTCCGGCAGGGCTAAGATTGGCGCCTCGCACAATTTCTGTCTCAATGTCTCAAACGCAGCCTGCTGCTCAGGCGCCCAGCGAAAGACCACGGCTTTCCTTGTCAGCCTGGTCAGGGGCACAACTATCTTGGAGAAGTCCTGAATGAATCTCCGATAGTAGCCTGCCAATCCCAGGAAGCTCCGAATCTCAGATGGAGACCTTGGAACCTCCCACCTCATCACGGCCTCAACCTTGGCCTGATCAAATGATATCCCGTCCTGGTTGACAAGGTGTCCAAGAAACTGCACCTCGCGCAACCAGAACTCACACTTAGAGAACTTAGGATACAAGCTCTCCCTCCTCAAAGTACCCAAAACCTCTCGCAAGTGCTCCTCATGATGCTCTCGCGTCTTGGAATAAACCAAGATGTCATCGATGAAAACTATGACGGACCGATCCAACATCGGTCTGCACACGCGGTTCATGATGTAACATCCCAAAATTCAAGTCCAAAAATTTCATTTTTAATTAATTAACTCGTAAAACATTCACTAGTAAACATTGTAAAAAAATAACATGCCATCTCATAAAATCAAGTATCATGTTTGAAAACCCACAACATAAACCAATATCATATCAGAGTACAATCCCAGAAAACATCATGCGGAAAATCATATGTGTGTGTGATGCCATGCTATGCCGCCGGCTCCTTCCCCTTAGACGAAGAGGTACCTGAAACCAAAAACTGAAACCGTAAGCACAAAGCTTAGTGAGTTCCCCCATCATACCACATACCATACAATACCATCGGTATCTTTCAACCGGTAATCATCATCGGTATCTTTCAACTGGTAACTGGGGACTATTCCACCCCTACCACTAGCATACAATAACAAGATATAAGCATACAGTCAGGCATATCCGGGTACTGACCTACCCCTTGGTCCTAAGGACCACTATCAGGGAAACTATCCCTATCATATCATACAGATATAACTCATAACCAAACACATACCATACTAAGATAATTATCACAAATACAATCATCTACTAAATACTCATCATTGGTGGGCCGGCATTGTGGCCTTAGACCCACCCCTACTGGAAGGTAACTCACCTCGTATGTGAAGCTGCCGATAATCTGTGCGGGTAACCTCCGTCCGCTGCTGCTCCGGAAATCCTCCGGCTACAAACTCCACAAACACTCAGTTAGAAACTGATTTCTATACTCTTAGGGTAAAATGACCATTTTACCCCCAACCAAGTCAAGTCAAAGTCAAAGTCAACTTCCAGTTGACCCGACTCGCCGAGTTGGGCCATCAACTCGCCGAGTCCCTCACTCTCTACTCGTCCTCATCCGTGACCCTACTCGTCGTGTTGGGTCGTTAACTTGACGAGTTCTTCTCTCATTCGAACGCCCCATGAAAACTCATCCGACTCGCCGAGTTGATGAACAACTCGTCGAGTTGGCCTTTATCTGATGAACCAGATCTGTCCTCAACTCGCCGAGTTGATAAACAACTCGTCGAGTTCTAAGGAGATTGCCTTGGACTCGCCGAGTCCAAGAATGCACTCGCCGAGTCCAGTCTTGACCAATTCCATACAGTTGATTTAAATGAGATCTAACACACCAAAACCATAGATCTGGCCTCCTAATGTCCATTTCATACGTAAAGTTCCAAACTTGATGCACATGCATGGGGTTTTTAGCTCAAAAGTCCACATAAAGTGTCCTACATTGTGCATGGGGCTTTCATGGCCCTAAAGTTGGCACCTTTATGCCATGAAACCCCTCTTAAGGTCCAGATCTGAAGTCAAAACCCACCCCACACTCCCAATATCGAAATATGACTTAGGAATCCAAAGAAATCCCAAGTTGAAGATGAATAAACACATAGATGAGTCAAGACAGGGGCAATATACCTTGAAGTTGCTGAAAATGAAGTAAAGTCCCCGGATCTACTGTCCCCAACTCAAGTTCCAAGCTCCTTTCTTCCTTCCAAGCTTTACTATCACACAAGAACACCAAAAATGGCCTCAACAAAGCACAAACGGCTAGGGTTTCGATGAGAAGTGTTTGGGAGCATAAAAGGGGAATGGAGGCTGCATAAGGTTGTTTAAATAGGGTACAAACCCCTAGATTAGGGTTTTTGTCCAGACAGCAGCTACTCGCCGAGTCCAGAATCCAACTCGGCGAGTCCATGACTTAAACTCCGCGCCTCATCCCGCTTCTACTCGGCGAGTTGGTCCTTCAACTCGCCGAGTCCAAGACCAAAAATGCAAAATAATTAAAGATTTAATAAAAGAATATGTACCAAGAACCAGGTGCTACAAATCTCCCCCACTTATTTTAGACTTCGTCCTCGAAGTCTGCTGCTTGATCCTGGAACAACTCTGGGTAATGCTCCATCATCTCATCCATTGGCTCCCATGTCTATTCCGAGCCCTTCCGGTGCTGCCATTGTACCTTTACTAGCTCAACCCTCTTATTCCTCAGATCCTTCGACTTCCGGTCGGGAATCGCTACAGGTCGCTCGATGTAATTCAGGTTGTCATCAACCTGAATGTCCTCCAAGGGTACCACTGCTGAGTCGTCTACCAGGCACTTCCGCAGCTGGGAGACGTGGAAAGTGTTGTGGATCTGACTGAGTTCGGCTGGCAGATCCAGCCGGTATGCCACCTTGCCCACCCGGGCTACAACCCTAAATGGTCCAATATACCTGGGACCCAACTTGCCTCATTTCCTGAATCGGATGACGCCCTTCCAAGGCGACACTTTCAGGAGAACCATATCCCCGACCTGGAACTCCAGGTCTGATCGACGCTTATCGGCATAACTTTTATGCCGACTCTGAGCAGTCTGAAGCCTGCTCCGGACCTGCTGAATCTTCTCTGTCGTCTTGAGTACTACTTCGGTGCTCCCCATGACCCTCTGGCCAACCTCGCCCCAGCATATTGGGGTCCTGCACCTCCTCCCATACAACATCTCGAAGGGAGGACGGTCGATACTCGCATGATAGCTATTATTATACGAGAACTCTGCCAACGGAAGGTAGGTATCGCAGCTACCTCCGAAGTCTAAAACACATGCCCGCAGCATATCCTCCAGAGTCTGGATGGTCCGCTCGCTCTGACCATCCGTCTGCGGGTGAAAAGCGGTGCTAAAATGCAGACGAGTACCTAGCTCGTCATGAAACGTCTTCCAAAACCTGGAAGTAAATCGCACATCTCTGTCTGAAATCACCGAAACTGGCACTCCGTGCCGCGCCACCACCTCCCTGATATAGATATCGGCCAATTTCTCGGCCGAGATGCTCTCCTGAATCGGGATAAAGTGGGCGCTCTTGGTCAATCGATCGACAATGACCCAGATCGAATCCACTCCCCGCACGGTCCTAGGAAGCTTGGTGATAAAATCCATCGTGATGTCTTCCCATTTCCATAGCGGAATAACTAACGGCTGCATCTTGTCGTGTGGTCTCTGATGCTCGGCCTTGACCTTCCTGCAGGTCAAGCACCGCTCCACGTACCATGCCACATGCCGCTTCATGCAGGGCCACCAATAGTCCAGATGAAGATCCCTATACATCTTCGTCGCCCCCGGATGAATGGAGAACCGGGATTTGTGCGCCTCCTCCATCAGGACCTGGCGCACGCCTCCATGATAAGGGACCCACACCCTACGGTGAAGAGTCAATAACCCTCGGCTATCATAGTCGAAGGAGGAAACCTGCCCCACAATTCGCTCACTCTTCCGATGTTCCTCCTTCATAGCCTCCTGCTGAGCCTCCCGGATCCGCTCCAGAAGCGGAGTCACCACTATCATCCTCAGACAGATATCCCTGATCGGCGCTGCCTTGCGGCTAAGCGCATCGGCCACGACATTGGCCTTCCCCGGATGGTAGAGGATCTCACAATCATAATCCTTTACCACATCAAGCCACCGACGCTGCCTCATATTCAGATTTGGCTGGTCCATGTGATACCTCAAACTCTTGTGGTCCGTGTAAATTGTACAGCGAACCCCATAGAGGTAATGACGCCAAATCTTGAGGGCGAATACAACAGCCCCCAACTCCAAATCATGCATCGGGTAGTTCGCCTCGTGAGGCTTCAGCTACCTCGACGCGTAGGCGATGACATGCCCTCTCTGCGGCAATACCGCGCCCAAACCTGAGATGGACGCATCGCAGTACACAACAAAATCCTCCATGCCCTCTGGCAGGGATAAGATTGGCGCTTCGCACAATCTCTGTCTCAGTGTCTTGAATGCGGCCTGCTGCTCAGACCCCCAGCGAAAGACTACGGCTTTCCTCGTCAGCCTGGTCAGGGGCACAACTATCTTGGAGAAGTCCTGAATGAATCTCCGATAGTAGCCTGCTAATCCCAGAAAGCTCCGAATCTCAGATGGAGACCTCGGAACCTCCCAACTCATCACGGCCTCCACTTTGGCCGGATCTACCGAAATCCCGTTCTGGTTGACAAGGTGCCCAAGAAACTGCACCTCGCGCAACCAGAACTCACACTTGGAGAACTTAGCATACAAGTTCTCCCTCCTCAAGGTCTCCAGAACCTCCCGCAAATGCTCCTCATGCTGCTCTCGCGTCTTGGAGTAAACCAAGATATCATCGATAAACACTATCACAGACCGGTCTAACATCGGTCTACATACGCGGTTCATGAGGTCCATGAACGCGGCAGGAGCATTGGTGAGCCTGAAAGGCATCACCACAAACTCATAATGGCCATAACGCGTCCAAAACGCAGTCTTCTGCACATCCTCCTCTCTGACCCTCATCTGGTGATACCCTGAACGGAAATCAATCTTGGAGAACCAAGATGCTCCCTGTAGCTGGTCAAAGAGGTCATCAGTCCTCGGGAGTGGGTAGCGATTCTTCACCGTTACCTTGTTCAGCTCCTGATAATCTATACACATCCGATGCGACCCGTCCTTCTTCTTTACAAACAGAATCGGGGCTCCCCAGGGTGAACTGCTCGGTCTAATAAAACCCTTGTCCAACAGCTCCTGCAACTGTGTAGACAACTCCTGCATCTCAGGAGGAGCCAACCGATATGGTGCCTTGGCTATCAGAGCCGCACCAGGGACTAGGTCGATCCTAAACTCCACCTGTTGCTCCGAAGGTATCCCAGGCAACTCCTCGGGGAACACGTCCGCAACCTCTCGTACCACAGGTACATCGTCCACCGTAGTCCTACCCGTCTCCCGGGTATCCACAATATAGGCGACATAACCTGCGCAATCCTGCTGAAGGTATCGCCTAGCTCTCGCTGCTGAACATAAAGTTGGTCCTCGCTGTGGCCTCTCGCCCTGAATCACCTGCTCTCCCCCACTTGGGGTTTTGATCCGTACCAACTGCCGTGCGCAGTCGATCACTGCCCCATTGGGGCTCAACCAATCCATGCCAATAATGACCTTGTTCCCCCGGAAAGGTATGGGAACTAAATCCACCAGGTAGCGCTCCTCGAATAATATCAGCACACAATCTCGGAATACCGTCGATGCTCACACTGATCGGTCATCCGTAATCTCTACCTCTAGAGGGCAATCCAACATGCCCGACGACTCAGAAAACTTCTTGCTAAGCGCAAGAAAAACAAACGATCGGGTAGCGCCCGAATCAAACAACACCTGAACCGGGATGCCGTTCACATGGAACGATCCTAAACAGAGCACATATCAATAACATAAACATCATAAAAATAAATCAGAGGTAAAGAATCATACCCATCACCACATTAGGTGCAGCGCGTGCCTCCTCGGCTGTCAGCTGAAATGCTCGGCTTCGCACCACTGGAGCCTCTGCCTTGACCTTCCGGCCATCTTTAACCCGCGCCGTCCCTGAGGCCGGCGCCGCTGTCAATCTCAGGCAATTGGCCCTTTTGTGGCCCCTCTGATTGCAATGGAAGCAAATCAGGTATGTCATCTGTACCACAGGGGCGGGGGCAGTACAATCCCTGCCAAAATGCCCCATCTTGCCACACTTATAGCAGCCCGAACCCGGCCCAGTGCGACAAGCTCCCTCGTGTGACCGACCGCATTTCCCATAGCGGTCCCGTCCTGCCTGGCCTTTCGGCCTACCATCAGATCCCTTGGGCTTCTTCCCCGAAGCCCCAGTCGTCAGCCCCTCCACTGCCTTCCTCTTCTGGACGTGCTCCAGATCAATCTCCTTCTCCCTAGCCCTGGCAATCATGGAATCCAAGGTAGGGCAAGCTGAAAAACTAACATGCTCCCGAATGTCATCTCGTAGCATGTCGTGGTAGCGGGTCCTCCTCATATCCTCATCTCCCGCATACTGGGGCACCAGCAATGCCCTCTCCCGGAACATGGCGGTGATCTCCGCCACAGTCTCCGTAGTCTGCCTCATATCCAAGAACTCACTGGCCAGCAGCTGAAGCTCCACAGCTGGCGCAAACTCCGCCCTGAATCTGGTCACAAAGTCTGACCATGTCATGGCCTCAACAGCCGAGGCTCCCAATGAGTCACCAACAGACTCCCACCAATCTCTAGCCCTGTCTCGCAAGCATCCTGCTGCATATCTCACCTTCGAACCCTCCGGGCAGAAGCTCGTCAGCTGCGCAGACTCAATGTCTGCAATCCATCTCCTAGCAGCAATGGGGTCTTTCACCCCATGGAAATCTGACGCACCACTCCCTTGAAAGTCCTTGAAGGACAGTGTGCGCGTACCCACTTGGCTAGACGCCATATCACTCCTGAATGCTCGGAGGCGATTCTCCATCAGCTCAACAATCCCCTCCTTGATCGACCCAAAAATGATAGGGGTCGACTCAAGGATACCTCTCGTGATCTCAGACGCGATGAACTCGCGCAGCCCGTCATCAACCTGCTCGGATCTCGCACCCGAGCCCGATCCCGATCCTGATCCGGAACCTCCTGCTCCATGTCGTGTGGTCACCATGCTAAATATACACGCATAATTGTCAGGATCATACATATACTCGAGAGATCTAACACACTCTCCAAGGTCCCTGGTTCCATCTAGGCCCTCCTTGATTCGAGTACGGGTCCTCTGCTTTCAGTAGTACGGGCCCATACTACCTTCCACATCTAACTGTACTTTCCTCAAGGATTGCTTCGACTTCACCAAGTCCCTTTTACCGATACCCTTTCCACTGACCTCATCCTAGGCTCCCCCTAGGGCACTCTCCGACCTACTCTCTGCCATCAGCTGCACTAGGAGCCCCTACTACTTCCCCCTAACTAACTTGCAGGTACTGTTACATATCCGCTCCTTAGTTAGTTGGAAGTAGCCAGAACCCCCGTAGCACAAAGCAAGCAGCATTCGTGCATCGAGTAACCAAATCAGGCATAACCTCTACAGGCCATCCTACTGCTGACTAAATAGTCCTAGCATACATCTCACACAACAGGCATATAAGGCATCCTCCTAGATCCTTAGCCCTAACTAGCATGCAATTATCAAAATCATATATCAGGCACACAAGGCATCTTCCTAGATCCTTAGTCCTATTCTAGCATGTAGTTTCCTGAATCAAAACCTTATAGCATAACATAACAAGTATGGGTATCTTGGGGAAAACTTACTTGAGCCCGGCCGGTCGCATGCATCACACACCTTGTCTTTCTTAAAATCCTTCCGTTTAGATTTTTAGAAAACCATTTTATTGCAAAAATCTCTTAGCCCCTCAGTTTGAGTCCAGACACCCTCGAAGGTGTGTCCGAATCCCTCAAACCAGGGCTCTGATACCAACTTGTAACATCCCAAAATTCAAGTCCAAAAATTTCATTTTTAATTAATTAACTCGTAAAACATTCACTAGTAAACATTGTAAAAAAATAACATGTCATCTCATAAAATCAAGTATCATGTTTGAAAACCCACAACATAAACCAAAATCATATCAGAGTACAATCCCAGAAAACATCATGCGGAAAATCATATGTGTGTGTGATGCCATGCTACGCCGCCGGTTCCTTCCCCTTAGAGGAAGAGGTACCTGAAACCAAAAACTGAAACCGTAAGCACAAAGCTTAGTGAGTTCCCCCATCATACCACATACCATACAATACCATCGGTATCTTTCAACCGGTAATCGTCATCGGTATCTTTCAACCGGTAACTGGGGACTATTCCACCCCTACCACTAGCATACAATAACAAGATATAAGCATACAGTCAGGCATATCCGGGTACTGACCTACCCCTTGGTCCTAAGGACCACTATCAGGGAAACTATCCCTATCCTATCATACAGATATAACTCATAACCAAACACATACCAGACCAAGATAATTATCACAAATACAATCATCTACTAAATACTCATCATTGGTGGGCCGGCATTGTGGCCTTAGACCCACCCCTACTGGAAGGTAACTCACCTCGTATGTGAAGCTGCCGATAATCTGTGCGGGTAACCTCCGTCCGCTGCTGCTCCGGAAATCCTCCGGCTACAAACTCCACAAACACTCAGTTAGAAACTGATTTCTATACTCTTAGGGTAAAATGACCATTTTACCCCCAACCAAGTCAAGTCAAAGTCAAAGTCAACTTCCAGTTGACCCGACTCGCCGAGTTGGGCCATCAACTCGCCGAGTCCCTCACTCTCTACTCGTCCTCATCCGTGACCCTACTCGTCGAGTTGGGTCGTTAACTTGACGAGTTCTTTTCTCATTCGAACGCCCCATGAAAACTCATCCGACTCGCCGAGTTGATGAACAACTCGTCGAGTTGGCCTTTATCTGATGAACCAGATATGTCCTCAACTCGCCGAGTTGATGAACAACTCGCCGAGTTCTAAGGAGATTGCCTTGGACTCGCCGAGTCCAAGAATGCACTCGCCGAGTCCAGTCTTGACCAATTCCATACAGTTGATTTAAATGAGATCTAACACACCAAAACCATAGATCTGGCCTCCTAATGTCCATTTCATACGTAAAGTTCCAAACTTGATGCACATGCATGGGGTTTTTAGCTCAAAAGTCCACATAAAGTGTCCTACATTGTGCATGGGGCTTTCATGGCCCTAAAGTTGGCACCTTTATGCCATGAAACCCCTCTTAAGGTCCAGATCTGAAGTCAAAACCCACCGCACACTCCCAATATCGAAATATGACTTAGGAATCCAAAGAAATCCCAAGTTGAAGATGAATAAACACATAGATGAGTCAAGACAGGGGCATTATACCTTGAAGTTGCTGAAAATGAAGTAAACTCCCCGGATCTACTGTCCCCAACTCAAGTTCCAAGCTCCTTTCTTCCTTCCAAGCATTACTATCACACAAGAACACCAAAAATGGCCTCAACAAAGCACAAACGGCTAGGGTTTCGATGAGAAGTGTTTGGGAGCATAAAAGGGGAATGGAGGCTGCATAAGGTTGTTTAAATAGGGTGCAAACCCCTAGATTAGGGTTTTTGTCCAGACAGCAGCTACTCGCCGAGTCCAGAATCTAACTCGGCGAGTCCATGACTTAAACTCCGCGCCTCATCCCGCTTCTACTCGGCAAGTTGGTCCTTCAACTCGCCGAGTCCAAGACCAAAAATGCAAAATAATTAAATATTTAATAAAAGAATACGTACCAAGAACCAGGTGCTACACATGAGGTCCATGAACGCGGCAGGAGCATTGGTTAGCCTGAAAGGCAACACCACGAACTCATAGTGGCCATAACGCGTCCGAAACGCAGTCTTCTGCATATCCTCCTCTCTGACCCTCATCTGATGATACCCTGAACGCAAATCAATCTTGGAGAACCAAGATGCTCCCTGCAGCTGGTCAAAGAGGTCATCAATCGTCTGGAGTGGGTAACGGTTCTTCACCGTTACCTTATTCAGCTCCTTATAGTCTATACACATCCGATGCGACCCGTCCTTCTTTTTCACGAACAGAATCGGGGCTCCCTAGGGTGAACTGCTTGGTCTAATGAATCCCTTGTCTAACAGCTCCTGCAACTATGTAGACAACTCCTGCATCTCAGGAGGAGCCAACCGATACGGTGCCTTGGCTATCGGAGCCGCACCAGGGACTAGGTCGATCCTGAACTCTACCTGCCTCTCCGGAGGTATCCCAGGCAACTCCTCGGGGAATACATCCGCAAAATCTCGTACCACTAGCACATCGCCCACCGTCTCCTTACCCGCCTCCCGGGTATCCATAACATAGGCGACAAATCCTGCGCAACCCTGCTGAAGGTAGCGCCTAGCTCTTGCTGCTGAAGATAAGGCTGGTCCTCGGTGTGGACTCTCGCCCTGAATCACCAGCTCTCCCCCACTTGGGGTCCTGATCCTCACCAACTGCTGCGCGCAGTCGATCACTGCCCCATTGGGGCTTTGCCAATCCATACCAATAATAACCTTGTTCCTCCGCAAAAGGTATGGGAACCAAATCTACTAGGTAACACTCATCGAACAGCCTCACAACACAATCTCGGTAGACCTCTGATGCTCGCACTGACCGATCGTCCGTAATCTCGACCTCTAGAGGGCAATCCAACATGCCCGAAGACACAGGAAACTTCTTGCTAAGCGCAAGAGAGACAAACGATCGGGTAGCACCTGAATCAAACAATACCTGAACTGGGATACCGTTCACATGGAACGATCCTATACAGAACACATACATAACATATCAAAATCACAGCGACATAAAACAAAAGCATAAGAAAGAAATCATACCCGTCACCACATCGGGTGCAGCGCGTGCCTCCTCGGCTGTCAACTGAAATGCTCGGCTCTGCACCACAGGAGCCTCTACCTTGGCCTTTCGGCCATCCGTAACCCGCGCTGTCACTGGATTCGGCGCCGCCGCTGGCGCAGCTACTGTCAATCTAGGGCAGTTGGCCTTCTTATGACCACTCTTATTGCGATGGAAGCAAATCAGATCTGACATTTGTTCTGTAGGGACGGGGGCAGTACAATCCCTGCCAAAGTGCCCCATCTTGCCGCACTTGTAGCATCCGGTCGATCCTGCTCTACAAGCTCCCTCATACGGCCTGCCGCATTTCCTGCAATGGATCTGGCCCGGCTGGCCCTTCGACCGTACGTCGGATCCCTTGGGTTTCTTCCCCGAAACCCCTGTCCAAATCGAGCTCCCTCTCCCGTGCCCGGCAATCATGGACTCTAGGGTCAGGCAGGCCAAATAGCTGACATGCTCCCGAATGTCAGCCCTCAACATATTATGGTAGCAGGTCTTCCGCATCTCCTCATCCCCAGCATACTGAGGTACCAACAAGGCCCTCTCTCTGAACTTGGCGGTGATCTCCGCCACTGACTCCGTAGTCTGTCTCATATCCAGAAACTCCCTGGCCAGCTGCTGAAGCTCTACAACTGGCACAAACTCCGCCCTGAACCTGGTCACAAAGTCCGACCAAGTCATAGCCTCCACGGCTGGGGCTCCTAGCGAGTCACCGACTGACTCCCACCAGTCTCTGGCTCTATCCTTCAAACATCCCGCAACAAAGCGGACCTTCGACCCTTCCGAGCAGAAGCTCGTCAACTGCGCAGACTCAATGTCTGCGATCCATCTCCTGGCAGCAATGGGGTCCTTCACCCTGTGAAAATCCGGCGCACCACTCCCTCGGAAGTCCTTGAAGGACAGTGTGCACGTACCCGTCTGGCTAGACGCCAGATCACTCCTGAATGCCCGGAGGTGATCCTCCATCAGCTCAATAATCCCCTCCTTGATCGACCCGAAAATGACCGGGGTCGCATCAAGGATACCTCTCGTGATCTCAGATGCGATGAACTCGCGTAGCCCGTTGTGACATCCCCATTTTCACGGCCAGAAAAAAAAGATTTTTGTTTATGCTTGTTTGAAAATCAGACTAACATTTTAAATAAAAGTGTTGTGGAATTTGTCCCAAAACAATATATGATAATGATTTATCAAAACCATTTCCAAGGAAATGTATTTCATTAAAAGACTTGGGATGTCATGTTCGATACAGATCAAAAGCATAAACAGTACAACATAAGCCTTACTACATTATTTCGTATTTACAGGCCTATAATCCTTTATCTCTCATCCAAACATCTATGCTCACGCGCCACTACCTGTAATACAAGAAACTGAGTGGGTCAGGCTTGGGAGCCTGGTGAGCACATAGGGTTTTCAACCCACAATAAATAAATTTATTATTTTCATCAACCAAACAACCCGATTACCCCTTCCCGTTGTCCTCACTTTACGTCCCTAAAACATCTAACACAAGGGATCTAGTCTAAGGACTTTCATCGGGGTGACAACATATGCTTTGGGGGTTCCTCAGCAATTCATGTCAAATAAGGCAACCATGTGGGGGATGGAGTACTGCTGGTAAACACACAGTTCAAATAAACACCTACAGGTTGCGAGCCTGCTAGCGTTCCACTGGACTGTCTAGAATAGTCTGTGGTCCTCATCTATACTCCGCTAGATGACTGGATCATCAATAACATCTATAACGAGGCCTCTCATTATTTTATTTTGTCACACAGCAACTAATACATCTACCCATGTTTTACCCAACACATTTTGTAGATATAAAATACATATACAGTTTAAATCATTTAAAATGTGTATAAAAATATTTCACCCAGCATAGACAGCAAGTAATCAGACAATATAGCACGTAATTTATATTAAATACTTCATATCTATGTGTAAGATGAAAGTAACTATGCACTCACTTGATTAGGTGGTGACTCGGTACTTGAACAGCACTTCGTTATCTCAAAACAATTTTTCCTTGACCAAAACCTAGTATTAATACCACTAGAGTTTAGTTTTAATGTTAACCGTGACTAATTAATAGTCTAGCTATTATTATTATTATATAAGCGTTAAATAACACTCAATATAACTCATAATAATAGCCCAAATAATTATTTTAAGGACCTAATAACATTACTATAATTATTTAAAAGTTATATTAAAAATTGCGTAGGCGTAGCTCACTTACAGCGGATTTTAAAGAAAACCGGGCTTTGTTCGGAGCAGCGTTTCCGAACCGAAAGACCCTTTTTCTCGGGACTCCGGGAGCCTCGGGGCTTACTTTGGGTGTTAGGGGTTCACCTAGGCTTAGGGGAGGGTTAAAACCCTTAGAGAGAGAAAGTAATTTAGAGAGATGAAGAGAATGGTGTGAAATTTTCGGAAAATTTCGCATCTATTTATAGGAGGCGAAGCCTCTCGGATTACGTTGGGCGTCAGCCGTGTAGCTTCTGATAAGCTTGCCAGGAGGATCCAGCTGGCTCGCACTCAGTCTCGGATGGATAGGAAGCGAAGGTACGCTGGGCGTACCAACCTCGGACGCGGGGCGTAGCGAAGGGAGACGTGTCCGAATCCGAAGCGTGCACTGATCAGCGATGGAGGGTCCAGATGCTGCCACGTCATCGTTTCTCTCTTTAGCTTCGCAAATCCGACTCCGAACTTCAAAAATTCATATCTTCCTCATACGAGCTCCGTTTTTGACGTTCTTTATATCTACACGAAGGCAGGAACATACTCTACAACTTTCGTTTAGACTCCATCGGCTAATTTTGACTTTATTTTAAAAGTTATATTATTAACAGGCCGTGACAGGATTGGTCCGTTAAAAATTCATAACTTCTTCATCTGACGTCCGTTTTCGTCTGTCTTTTTATCGTTACGCTACAAATAATGAGATCTTCGATTCTCGTTTAGGTTGTGTCGGCTAAAAACCGCTCGATCTAATATTCGAACTTCGGGTTGTATACCGCTAAGCCGAAACTACGAAAAATCATAACTTCCTCATACGAAGTCAAATTTGGGCGTTCTTTTTATGGACGCTCTTGGTTTAATGTTTTCTACGACTTTCGTTTAGATCTCTAAGGCTAAAAATCGCTTTATCGTAAATTCACTATTTACGCTTCCCGGTGTCGTGCCGGTTCTGTCGTGAAACTTCGACGGGTTATAACTTCTTCGTTATAACTCGGATTTCGGCGTTCTTTATATCCCCGGAATCCTTGTTTCGACCACTACAACTTTATGTAAAGGTATTTTGCTTATCTCACACTTTAATCTTGACGCTTATTTTTATTCTTCATTAATTATGCATTTATAATTAAATAATAAGCACACAAATACACATAATTCACATAGTATTCAAATATTTCATCTTTATTACATCAAAAAGAGTTACAATAGTTGACCTAGACTATTACATCGTCTACAAATGCTTAGCCCCGAAACCCGGGCGTTACACTCGTCATCAACCTGCTCGGATCCTGCACCCGGGCCTGATCCTGATCCTGATCCTGAACCTCCCGCTCCATGTCGTGTGGTCACCATATTGAAAATAAACACATAAACGTCAGGATCATATTGTTGGATAAGGTGTCTAAATCCATAACTATTTCTGGTATGTACTTGACCCGACCCGGCATGGTCCATTTGGGTTGCATGGCATCATGCATTTGGATAGACTAAATGAGAGAAATAACACTTGTGGTTTATTAATACATTATAAGTTCTAATATATTAATAGTATTATTTAATTAGTATTGATCAAGAATTAATTTGGAATTAATTAAGTGATCAAAAGGTAACTAATTAAATATATGGGTTGATTATGTAAATCATCCATAACTTGTATAGTGGGCTAAAAGGCTCCATGGATTATCAAGTTGGGTTAAACTCATTGGATGCTCCATGGGAGTTACAAACCAATGGGTCATGGAAATGAAGAGTCATGTCACATTAGGGTTTACATGGTGTAACCCTAGATGTGACACACTATATAAGGAATATGTTACTCACCAAAATCGGCTACACTAGTGAGACAAGATGGCAAGGCCGATTTTTCAAGTGTTCTACATACCCCTCAAAGTTATTCCAAAGCATTTGGTCTTGTGTGAAACATTTGAGGCATCACACTTGGGGTGCTAGGCTCTCAAGGTTTCAAGGAATCATAACAACTACAAGGTATGTAATTCTAGCTATCTTTTATATTATAAAGTTCCCCATGTATGCTAGATAGGTTTATGAACCTTGGAAAAAGTATTTTGCATGTATTTAGAGAAACATAGATCCAAGGTTTTCTAGGGTTACATGTACACTTAGGAGTGTTAGAATGCTCAAAACCCTTCACTGGTATCAGAGCCTAGGCTTGTTTGTTTGATACTTGATGCAAAATAGTGAAAAAAAAGTCGATTTTGTTGCTGTCTGCATGATGAACTCGCCGAGTCCATGACCAAATTCATCCTACTCGTCGAGTAGGTTCGTGCACTCGACGAGTAGGAGCCTCAGAATGCAGTTTTCGACTTTTGCTGCTGGAAATGGACTAGAAACATTACCCTAAACTGTTTTGGTGTTATTAAACTTGTTTTAGATGGTGTAATGGTTGTTCTAATCCATTTACAATGGCTAATATCAAAATTCCATGATTTTATGTGTTCTTGAAATTTTGATATTCATATTCATGTTCTTATGAGTTTAGATGATCATAGGAATTATTTGTAACTTCTTGCTAGTTTTAATTCTTGATCATTATGTGTTTTAATGGAATCCATAATTTGTCCTCAAGTTATAGATTACCAAAAGTTTTATCTTTTAAAGTCCATTAAAGAAACACATAGGTTACATAAAATGAAGATTCACTCATTTTAATGAACCAATTAATCTCATAAGTTATGAATTGAAGGGTTTTGTAAAGTTACAAAACTTTCCCTCAAGTTTTGGAGCATGTAAAGTCATCTTAATTAACTTTAGTTCCAACCCTTAGAATTTTAAAAGTTAAAAGTCAACCCTTATACTTTATAATATTATAAGTTTAATAACACACACATATATATATATATATATATATATATATATATATATATATATATATATATATATATATATATATATATATAAGATCAATTCGTTTTACCGTTAGTAGGCCTCATTCACGAAGCCGGTCTATAAGGGGGGTATAAGGCTGTTGCCTATAAAATGGCAGCTTAATGGGTGTCCACTCTCACCCACCGCTTCCTTGACTGGTGGAGGGTCGTTAGCCGAACGGGTAGAACAATGACTTAAAATTCTCATTAAAAGTATAATGATTATTATAAAGTAACTAAATGTTTTTATAAATTCCCAATCTTAGTTACTTTAGGAAAATGTGAATAAGGTGCTAACCCATGAAATTACACTTTGCACTTTGATTAAGCCGTTGGTGGAGCGTGTGTGGTTAACCGGCACACTAACTTGGACTTAACAAGGTAGGCAAAGGGTGACTTAAGGTTTTTCATAGGTCGGTGGAGCGCGTGTGGTTTACCGGCACATCGATTGAGTGAAAAACATTAAGGGTACCAAGTAATTTGCATGGTTACTTCACACCTTGTTTTGTGATCCTCGGTATCCCAGTCACAAAACATGAAGGGCACACTCGAGATTGAAACATGCCATTGAAAAGTTCAATGAATCTCAAAGAATCTAGGAGTTTCTAAAACCAAATAAAACCTAATACTTATATATTTCGTTTTTCATGGTGGAAATTGGTGAATCGTCATTCACCTACCTTTCAAATATGTTATAGCTTGGATTACGGCATCCCTCTTCTAAGTTATAATATATTGTGATTGGATCCAAGCCTTAATATTACATTTGGGTGTTTTATTAAGGACAATCTTTATATCTAAACTAAACTTGTCTTTTCTTCTTTTCAGATGTCTTCCAACAATGCTGCTACTGGCTCAAACCCTACTGGCTCCTTCTCTCTCATGAACCTTTGTGGGAGAGTCATCTTTGATGGATCCAACTTTACAGATTGGATCAGAAACATTAGGATGGTCACTCGCTATGAGAATAAAGAATATGTTCTCGACAAGGAGCTTAAGGTGCCCGAGCAAACTGCTACTCCTGAGGAGCTTGCTGAATATGAGGCACATGAAAGAGATGCTACCAAAGTGGCATGCATCATGATGGCCACTATGGCAGCCGACCTTCAAAAGTCCTGTGAGGACTACTATCCTTTTGAGATGCACCAGGATTTGATGGACCGCTACCATCAGAGTGCTCGTCAAGAGCGATATGAAATTATCTCCTCCATGATAATAACCCGAATGAAAAATGGTGAACCCATCACTAGCCACATGCAGAAAATGCAAAGGTATGTGGACTGTCTGATGAAGCTGAATGTGAACTTCCCAGAGGAGTTATCAATAGATATCATTTTGCACTCCTTACCATCGTGTTATGATCAATTCCGCATGACATATCACATGAACAAGGAAGAAGTCACCCTCAGCAAACTTCAAGGACTCCTAAAGACCGCATAATCAGGTCTTAAAGGTAAGTCGGATGTTACCACTCCTACTCCTACTCCAAACTCCGCACCTGTCCTGGCAATCGGGAAAGGTAGAGGGAAGAAGAGGAAGAACCCTTCGAAGGGTACCAAGGGTAAGACCCTTGATGGCTCCTCTTCAAGCGGAACCAAGAAAGGTTTCATCACTCCTTCTGCTGACCCAAAAGAGGCTGAATGCTTCTATTGCCATGAAAAGGCACATTGGAAGCGGAACTACCCGAAGTACCAGCAAGATTTGAAGGATGGGAAAGTGAAACCCAACCATGCAGGTATTTACACTATATTATCTAATAACTCACCCTATTCTAACTCTTGAGTCCTTGATACCAGTTGTGGTATTCATATTTGTTCTGATTTGCAGGGACTAAGAAAAAGTGAGAATGTGGAGCATGGAAAGATAAACTTGATCATGGGGAATAGGAAAGTTTCACCTGTCACCAAGATTGGAGTTTATACTTTATTGCTTAGTAGTGGAGTTACTTTAGATTTGAATAAATGTTGTTATTCTCCAGAAATGGCAAGAAATGTTATTTCCTTTCATGCTTTGTACAAACAAGGTTTTACCTTTTCTTTTGATAATGAAGTTGGTGGAATAAATGCTTTCTTTAATAATGTGTTTTATTTTAAAGCATTACCTTGTGATGGTGTGTATGAAGCTGTGTCTGTTGTAGATAATTTAGGAAATAATGTGTTGTGTATTGATTCTACTAATGATAATAACTTGGATAAAGCACCATCATGGCATTGTCGTCTTGGACATGTAAGCAAGAAACGCATAGGCCAAATCCAAAAGGATGGAGTCTTGGAGTCATTTGACCTAAAGTCAGATGATAGTTGTGAATCATGCTTACTTGGAAAAATAACAAAGTCACCCTTCACAGGTTCGTGTGATAGGGGTGACCCTTCAAAACTACCACAAGGGATGCTAATCGTTATTATGTGACTTTTACAGATGATTATAGTAGATATGGATATGTCTACTTAATCAAGCATAAATCAGAGACTTTCGAAAGGTTTAAAGAGTTTAAACAGGAAGTCGAGAATCAATTGGGCAGGAACATTAAGATGCTTCGATCCGATCGCGGTGGTGAGTATCTTAGTACAGAGTTCCTCGACTATCTTAGGGAATGTGGGGTTGTCTCACAATTGACACCTCCCAGGACACCACAGTTGAATGGTGTAGCTGAGAGGCGTAATCGAGCCCTGTTGGACATGGTTCGTTCCATGATGAGTCGAGCTACGCTACCAATCTCATTCTGGGGCTATGCCTTAGAGACTGCCGCCCATATCCTTAATCTGGTCCCTATAAAGAAAGTTGCCAAAACTCCTCATGAGATGTGGACTGGAAAAGTACCCAAACTAGACCACATCAAGATTTGGGGTTGCCAGGCTTTCGTGAGGCGCGAGACTCACGATAAGCTCGAACCTCGAAGCGAGAGGTGTATTTTCATCGGCTACCCACAGAAGTCCTTTGGTTACCTCTTCTACAGACCTAGTGAGAATGTGGTCTTTGTAGCAAGGAGGGGTGTCTTTCGAGAGAGAGAGTTCATAAGCCAAGGAAACAGTGGGTGGCAAATTGACCTTGAAGAAATTCAAGAGTCAAGTGGTGAAGGAACTTCAAACCCTAGCAGTCAACTTGAGGAGGAAACTCATGTTGATCCAATTGACGAGTCTGTACCTCTGAGGCATTCCACAAGGGTTAAGAATGCACCTGAGCACTACTATGGTTTCCATATTACTGCGGAAGGTGAGACACTTATTAGTGATGAGACACTGGTAAGTCTGGATGAACCTAACAGCTATGCGGAAGCCATGGCAGGCCCCGAGTCTGCCAAATGGAAAGAGGCAATGGACAGCGAGATACAGTCCATCTATGACAATCAGGTTTGGGACTTGGTTGACAATGTACCAGGTCGTAAGACAGTTGGGTGCAAATGGATCTTCAAGAAGAAGACCGACATGGATGGTAGTGTACACACTTATAAGGCACGACTGGTTGCAAAGGGCTTTTCTCAAACTCCAGGAGTTGATTATGATGAGACCTTTTCACCAGTAGCCAAGATTAAGTCTATTAGGGTCCTGTTAGCCATTGATGTATTTCATGATTATGAAATATGGCAAATGGATGTCAAAACCGCTTTCCTTAATGGAAAGTTGGCTGAGGATGTTTACATGAATCAGTCAGAGGGTTTTGTAAGTACAGAGTACCCTAATAAAGTGTGTAAGCTTGAGAAATCCATCTATGGATTGAAACAAGCACCTCGCAGATGGAATCTTTGCTTCGATGAGAAAGTCAAAGAGTTTGGCTTTTCGAGGAGTGAAGATGAATCTTGTGTATATGTCAAGGCTAGTGGGAGTATAGTTAGCTTTTTGGTATTGTATGTAGATGACATACTACTCATAGGAAATGACATCCCAACCTTGCAGGAAGTGAAGTCCTGGCTTGGGAAGTGTTTCGCTATGAAGGACCTAGGAGAAGCTGCTTATATTTTAGGGATAAGGATTCTGAGAGACCGGAGTAGAAGACTAATTGGACTTAGTCAAAGTACATACTTGGATAAGGTGCTGAAGAGGTTCAGCATGCAAGATTCCAAGAAAGGAGAGTTACCCATCCAGAGTAACGCTAGATTGAGTAAGACTCAGAGCCCGAGTACCGAGGTTGAGATAGCAGAAATGAGTCGACTACCTTATGCTTCTGCTGTAGGATCGATCATGTATGCTATGACCTGCACTCGTCCTGATGTAGCCTTTGCTTTGAGCATGGTTAGCAGGTATCAGGGGAACCCTGGTAAGACTCATTGGACGGCGGTAAAGAATATCCTCAAGTACCTGTGGAGGACTAAGGACCGGGTCCTTACCCTTGGTGGGAGTGATGACTTGAGAGTTGTAGGGTATAGTGATGCTAGTTTCCAGACTGATAGGGATAATTTCCGCTCTCAGTCGGGCTGGGTCTTTACCTTAAACGGAGGAGCAATTTCTTGGAAAAGTTCCAAGCAGGAGACGGTTGCTGATTCAACTTGAGAATAAGAGTATATAGCAGCAAGCGAGGCAGCAAAGGAGGCGATATGGCTAAAGAACTTCATTGGAGACCTTGGAGCTGTAACGGCTAAAAAGGAGCCCATAGAGATTTTCTATGATAGTGAAAGTGCAGTTGCCTTAGCAATGGAACCAAGGGATCACGGGAGATCCAGACACATCGACATAAAATATCATTTTATTAGACATCGCATAGAAGAAGGACTCCTCGTGGCAAAGAGGGTATCATCGGATGAGAACCTGGCAGATCCCCTCACGAAGGGACTGGGCAGGGTTAAGCATCTCCAGCATGCAAGGAGCATAGGGCTGAAGGATGATATTAGTTTTAGTAGTTAGATAATTTCTGAAATTTGTAAAGTGTAATTAACATTTGATGATGAATAAAAGGTGTGTTTTATTTATGAGTAAAGTGTTGCTATCTTGTGTCGATCGTTTACTATTATTTCTTTTGCATGTTTTGACTTCCAGAATATTTATGTTGTGTTTTACATATTATTCAAATCATCCACAGTCGGTCATATGTAGGAAGTAGATATGAATTAAGATTGTCATGAGTTGGTTGTACAGGTCTAAGATGTTGGACATAGCCTCAACACTCATGAGTGCTCATAAGTTTTGAGTATTGGATTCAACCCACGCTCGCTGGTATCACTTCATGGAATTTATCTCGAGTGATCGCGAGACGGTAATATCATATAAGTCTTCAAACCTAGAGATATGACTTGTTGACTATGAGTCGGTTATGCATTGATCGTGTGAAAACGCATTGGTAACTCGATGTTATAAAACGTACGTTTGTGTGTGATTTGACAAGTAGTAGAACAAGCATATGAGTCGAAGTTTATATGTTCCTTCTTGGATTAGAAGCGATATCTGGGCCCCTCGATGATTTTGTTTTGACCTATGTACCGGGCCCGGTCAGAACTAAGTTGATGTGTTCAACTAAGTTCTATGTCAAACAAATCGAAAATCGGGAAACAAACTGCTGGACAATAAGTAAGACATTGTTCCATGTATATGTCCGGCTGATATCTAGAATAGAGGATTATATGATCACTTATCTTAAATGGTGTACCATCATCTTCTCAGTTTCGAGAGACCTTGAAAAGAGCTACGATTGCTGATCGGTTCCTGAAGTCATACTTGCAGTTATAGTTATTAGACTTATCCAAGTGGGAGACTATTGGATAAGGTGTCTAAGTCCATAACTAATTATGGTATGTACTTGACCCGACCCGGCATGGTCCATTTGGGTTGCATGGCATCATGCATTTGGATAGACTAAATGAGAGAAATAACACTTGTGGTTTATTAATACATTATAAGTTCTAATATATTAATAGTATTATTTAATTAGTATTGATCAAGAATTAATTTGGAATTAATTAAGTGATCAAAAGGTGACTAATTAAATATATGGGTTGATTATGTAAATCATCCATAACTTGTATAGTGGGCTAAAAGGCTCCATGGATTATCAAGTTGGGTTAAACCCATTGGATGCTCCATGGAGGCTCCATGGGAGTTACAAACCCATGGGTCATGGAAATGAAGAGTCATGTCACATTAGGGTTTACATGGTGTAACCCTAGATGTGACACGCTATATAAGGAATATGTTACTCACCAAAATCGGCTACACTAGTGAGATAAGAGGGCAAGGCCGATTTTTCAAGTGTTCTACATATCTCTCAAAGTTATTCCAAAGAATTTGGTGTTGTGTGAAATATTTGAGGCATCACACTTGGGGTGCTAGGCTCTCAAGGTTTCAAGGAATCACAACAACTACAAGGTATGTAATTCTAGCTATCTTTTATATTATAAAGTTCCCCATGTATGCTAGATAGGTTTATGAACCTTGGAAAAAGTATTTTGCATGTATTTAGACAAACATAGATCCAAGGTTTTCTAGGGTTTCATGTACACTTAGGAGTGTTAGAATGCTCAAAACCCTTCACATATATGCCCTCGAGAGGTCTCACACACTCTCCAAGTTTCCTAGTTCCATCTCGGCCCTCCTTGACTCGAGTACGGATCCTCTGCTTCCAGTAGTACGGACCCCGTACTTTCCTCAAAGATTGCCTCAACTTCACCAAGTCCCTTAACCAATATCCCCTTCCAACTAATCTCATCCTAGGCTTTCCTAGGGAACTCTCCGATCTACTCTCCGCCATCAGCTGCACTAGGAGTCCCTACCACCCTTCCCTTACTAGCTTGCGGATACTGTTACATATTCGCTCACTAGTTAGTTAAAGTTAGCCAGGACCCCTATAGCACAAAGCAAGCAACATTCGTGCATTGAGTAACCACATCAAGCATAACCTAATCAGGCTATCCTATTGCTGACTAGGCAGTCCTAGCATACAGCTCATACAACAGGCATATAAGGCATCCTTCCTAGATCCTCAGCCCTAATCTAGCATGCAGTTCTCAGAATCATATATCAGGCATAAAGGCATCCTCCTAGATCCTTAGCCCTAATCTAGCATGCAGTTCTCAGAATCATATATCAGGCATAAAAGGCATCCTCCTAGATCCTTAGCCCTAATCTAGCATGCATTTCTCAGAATCATATATCATATACCATAACATGTATTGGTATCTTGGGGAAAAATTACTTGAGCTCGGCCGGTCGCACGCATCACACACCTTGTTCTTTCTCAAAACTCTTTATCTTCAATTTTTGAAAACCATTTTCCTTGTAAAAATCTTTTAGTCCCCCGGTTTGAGTCCAGACACCCCCGAGGTGTGCCCGAATCCCTCAAACCAGGGATCTAATACCAACTTGTAACATCCCAAAATTCGAGGCCAAAAATTTCATTTTAATTAAGTGATTTATAAAATAGTTTATCAAATCGTTGCCAAAACCATGTCAATACATAGAACCATAATATCAAGTCTCAAACCAAAACATCTAAAGTATCAAATATCAGAGTATAATCCCAGAAAACTCTAAGCGGAAATCATAGGTGTGTGTTTGACGTGCTGCTACACCGCCGACTCCTTCCCCTTAGATGAAGAGGTACTTGAAACCAAACTAAAAATGTAAGCACAAAGCTTAGTGAGTTCCCCCATCATACCACATACCATACAACCACATAGCATACATGCTGTCGGGCAATTCTGGGGTGCCCGTCCTACCCATGTCAAGCCATTCTGGGGTGCTGACCTACCCATGTCGATCCATTCTGGGGTGCTGACCTACCCATGTCAAGCCATTATGGGGTGCTGACCTACCCATGTCAAGCCATTATGGGGTGCTAACCTACCCTCCGGTCTATCTCAACCGAACACGGGGACTATTTCACCCCTACTGCTAACACATAATATCATATCACAATCATGCTGTCAGACATATCTGGGGTGTCCGACCTACCCATTGGTCCTAACGACCGAATCGGGGACTAGTCCCCTCCTACTGATCCTATCTCACATAACAAAGCAACTAGCATACTTCCATACGAAGCAATCTAGCATACTCACATATCCAACAATAGTAGACCAGACAATTATCACAAAGATAATCATCCCAACTAAACATTCACTAGTGGCCCGGCCTTGGTGCCTTAGACCCACTCCTACTGGAAGGTAACTCACCTCGATGTCGTGTAGTGTCTGAACTGTCCTCGGCGTGAAGGTCGGCTCTCCTCGACTCCTCAATCCCTACACGACAACCCTCAAGTCATCAAACAGAACAAACAACCCTAACCAGGGTCAATACCAAAACCAAGCAAGGTCAACATTGGTCAAAGTCAACACCCAGTTGACTTGACTCGCCTAGTTGGTCTACCAACTCATCGAGTCCATACTCCACTAACCCGATCCAACCCCGACTCCACTCGTCGAGTCTAGCAAGAACTCGACGGGTTCTCCTTTATTCAAAACATCGGGACCATCTTCATCTGACTCGTCGAGTTCCTCCTTGAACTCGGCGAGTTCATCTCTCTCATAAGAATGTGTCTGGTCTACGACTCGCCGAGTTGTATGAACAACTCGTCGAGTTCATCTTCCAAGATTGGGAGAATGCCTTGGACTCGCCGAGTCTGTTCATACCCTCGTCGAGTCCCATGATTCCCAGGTCCCTTTTCGTGTCTAAACATCCACGGGACTTCCTCCCTAACAACTGGTCCATCCACAAAAAGGATTTGGTGGTCAATACACCGCGACTTGCCGAGTCCCAAGAACAACTCGTCGAGTCCATCCTTGAGCAATACTATACAGTCGATTTCAATGGGTCTTAACACCTCAAAACCATAGATCTATCCCCCTAATGTCCATTTCATACGTAAAGTTCCAAACTTAGTACACATGCAAGGGGTCTTTGCCCAAAAAGCCATAAAAGATGGCCTCCATGGTGCATGGGGTGTTCATGGCAACAAAATGGGCACCTTTGTGCCATAAAACCCCCCAATAGACCTGGATCTAAAGCATACACTGACTTCCAACACTAAATCCCGAATACCACCTCTCTAGGGCTTAGAAAGATTAAGGAAAAGGCCCAAAAATCAAGATCTATAGACAAAGGTTCAGCTTCATACCTCCAATAAGCTGAATATGAGCTCTAAACTCTGGATCTTCTTGTTTCCCCTTGGTCTCACAAGCTCCTTTCCTCTTCTCAAGCTTCACAACCCACCAAAAAGCAACAAAATGGCCTTAGAACACACAAAACGGCTAGGGTTTCGATATGATGTCTTCTGGGAGTATAAGGGACGATGGAGGCTGAGATAAGGTGTTTAAATAGGGTGTAAACCCTCAATTTAGGGTTTACCCAAACATCACCTACTCGCCGAGTCAGTCTCCGACTCGTCGAGTAGGTCACTTAAACTTCCCGCAGATCCCGACTCTACTCGACGAGTTGGGCCACCAACTCGTCGAGTCCCAGAGAAAATACATACAATTCTTGAATAAAATACATACCAGGAATCAGGTGTTACAAACCATGTGGACCAATGGCCCATATGTCATCCGTATGTCAACCATTGACACCATAAGCCATTACCATGTGGACCAATCAACCATATGTCATCCATGGACACCATAAGCCACTACCATGTCGACCAATGGCCCTTATTTCATCCATATGTCATCCATGGACACCATAAGCAACTACCATGCTGACCAATGACTCGTATTTCATCCATGGACACCATAAGCCATTACCATGTGGACCAATGGCCCATATGTCACCCATGGACACCATAAGCCATTACCATGTGGACCAATCAACCATATGTCATCCATGGACACAATAAGCCACTACCATGTCGACCAATGGCCCTTATGTCATCCATGACACCATAAGCAACTACCATATTGACCAATGACTCGTATTTCATCCAAGGACACCATAAGCCATTACCATGTGGACCAATTGCCCATATGTCACCCATGGACACCATAAGCCATTACCATGTGGACCAATCAACCATATGTCATCCATGGACACAATAAGCCACTACCATGTCGACCAATGGCCCATATGTTCACATGGACACCATAAACCACTATCATATATATTGACATGACCCGTACGTCTTTTGTATATAAATTTCGGTTTAAATAGAAAAACATAAAGCTGTATAGTTTATTAATGTTTAGTCCTCGTATATAATTTTAAGTTAAAATTATACTATGAACACATTGTTACTCTATGTTCTTTCTTGACGTTATTTATATGTATATACCCTATTTATCAATCTGGAACTACTTTAAATAAATTTGAATTACTAAATATTTAGCGGTAATTAGCACAGTTCGAATTTTTTATTAGCGGAGGTTCGAAGTATTTCACAATTCGTTTCCCTCCAACCTACACACGTTTATGCTGTATATTAAGGTAATTAAGTTTACCGATTAGAAATAGGGTTTACATTTTCTGTAATCATCATCTTCGGCGACTTATTGATCGAAATCTTTGTTCATTATACGTTTGTGCACTGACTTTGGCGATATAGGTTGTCACTCGTCTAAAATTTATATTTATTTAATTTACTGTTGTCGTGATGATCGATCGTTTTTTGTTCTCTGATCATCTTCATGTAAATTGGTTTTGATTGTATTCAATAGGTTGCATTAAAAGTAATGCCTTCATATATAATTTATTTTTATTGTTTGTGTCAGAAAGATGTCGACCCCGAAACCAAAAGGAGCATCCGGTGTGAAGCCAACTAAATTCATTGCACCATAAGTTATGAAACGCAACAGGATTTCTGCTGCAAAATTCCTAAACAGACAGTTACAAGATGAAGAAACCGACTTGCCAATACCAACAACCACATCCAAAGCACCTATAACATCTACCAACAAAACCTCTAAACCTATATCATTAACATCACCCATGACTACCACTTCCTCGGCATCACTTAAAACATCCACACCCTCCTTAGAAAAAACATTTAAAACTTCAGAAACTGGAACAATACAATCGTCAACACAAACATCAATAACGAAAACTTTAGAACCTACATTATCTAAACCATCCTCAACACCAACACCCACTACCACATCATCAACACCTATATCTACTACCACAACCTCAAAACCTGCATCTACACTACCATCCTCCATAACTACAATAACTACCACACCTTCCTTAAGTAAAGGAACTACCACATGCTCAACATATACATCTATCCTAACACCTACCCCAGAATATACCCCATCAACAACACTTATCCCAGAATCTACCCCATCACCAACACAACCACCCATGAATGGATCTGTAGTAGAAAGTGTAGAAGGTGAAAACAATTCCTCTGAAGATTGTGGACCAGATGGATGTTTTAATGTTCATGTTTGGAAAAATACGTGAGTTACCAATTCAAATCTTAATTACAACTTTTTTTATGTATTAAATTTTGGTTTACACCCACATATCAATTCATAACTTAACACATCACATGATTACTTGCAGGCTAATGCCACCAGGCCCTTGTGCACACGTTATTAGTCAGTCCTTTAAACAAAGAGTAGATCCAGAAGGGTACGCTTGGGCACAAGTAAGCAAAGAAATGCGTGAATTATATTGGGAGGAGTTTTAGGTAACTATAAGTCATAAATTGTTGTTTGGTAAACATTTACACTTCAATTTATGTTTATATTGTTAATGTGTAGAAAAAATGTTGTTGGGATGAGACAATCGACTCGCTGGTGAGGCAAGCTTAGGCAAGGAAAGCGGCACAAAGTTATGGTCAATATCTCTTCAACATGAGGATCCCAAAAAGAAACAAACACGGCTTTAAACCAGCTCATATTCCACAGGAAGTCTGGAACTCCTGGCAATTAAAAATGAATACAGAAGAATACAAGCTAAAATATGAGCAGAACAAGAAGAATAGGCGTAACAGTGTGGCTGATGGAGTAGCAAAACCCACACATAACGCTGGATCTGCATGTCATTTGAAGATAGCTTCTGATTTGGTAATTTTTTAAATGGTACATCGTATCAATGTTTGCATATGTTTATCTGTATATTTGACTTTTTATATGGTATTTAAGCAGAAGAGGAAATTAGGACATGAGCCACCCCATAGTGAATTGTTCCTGTATACACACACTAAGAATCATGATGGAGTCACTTTCACAAATGAAAATGATAGACAAATTCATGTAATATTCATTTTAGTTTAAATTAACTTTTATATTGTAGCTACTCCATAATATCATTCCTAAATTTGATATCTTTTAACTTATAATATTTTTATTTTGTAGGCGGTCTATACAGAAAAACGGGAAGAGTTGGAAGCTGAAGGTGTTGAATTTGAGGAGGACAAGCTATTTTATGTTTTTGTAGATGGTCATGATAAAAAAAGAAGACTTTATGGATTAGGCTCTTTTGCAAAGGCGGTTCCCAATAGGAATGGTAAAACGGATGTAACTTACATTCCGGAAAAAAAATGATGAAATAGAAGAAATAAGGGAGCTTGTTGCTAAACAACAACAACAAAACGAAGAGCTTAAATAAATGATGAATGCCCAACAAGAGGAAAACAAAGCTAGGGTCGGGCATCTTCAAAAACAACTTCAAACAACATTGGATCTTATTAATGGCTTTACAAAACAACAAGAGTAGTAGGTTGATATATGTTTATTGAAGATTATGTATTTTAGAGTAGCAACTTTCTTTTTTCAATGTAATAAATAATAATTTTGTTATTTTATGATATGATGGTTATAATTTTTTTGTTTTTATTCTTTTTTTTGTTTTTCATATATTACTACAAAATTATTTGGATATAATTTCTAAATCAATTATCCATCGGTCCATATTGAATCTGGTATATAATATATACACCACTAAAATTGCTAGGGATTCATGACCATGAAATTTGCTAGAAAGTGATCAAACGGAATTTGCTAGGGATTCATGACCACGGAATTTGCTAGGGATTCATCACCACGGATTTAGCTAGGGATTCATCACCACAGATTTAGCTAAGGATTCATCACCACGGATTTTGCTAGGGATTCATCACCAAGGATTTTGCTAGGGATTCATCACCACGGATTTTGCTAGGGATTAACTACAACGAAATTTGTGACGGAAGAACTACCACATAATTTGTGATGGAAACCTACTACGGCATACACGACGGAATACCATCTACCACGGATTTCCTTCCGTTGTCACAATTACGACGGAATTATCGTTTCCGTTGCAAACTCCTCGCTACGGCGTTTTTAGGGACAGAAATAGGTCGTTGCAAATTCCGTCGCTATTCTTCTTTTGCAACGAAATTTTAGCTTTTCGCAATGGATTCCTTCCGTAGCAAAATCGCATTTTTCTTGTAGTGTTAATTCCTTTAGGGTGGTTCTACATGGGTAAAGTTGGAAACTTTACCCTTCTAGACGTAATATCGGTCTTGTTGGGGTACAAAGTTCTTCATGTATGACTTTGTAATGGTTTGACTCTTGTAGACCCACTTGCATGTGGTGTATTAGCCTTTAGACACATGTGTTAGTGAGAGTGAGAGAGAGACATGTAAACACCTCTATAAATAGTGGGTTCATACCACTTGTAGAGGTGTGCTTGAGAGATGTAGTTCATAGTGATTAGTGAGTGAGATATTTATGAAGTTCTAGACTACATCCCTTTTTGTACTCATTTACTATGATCGAATATATCTTTTAGCACCCAAATCACCATGTTCAATTGTGTAAACTTTAATTCTGCATGCCAAACCATGTTCTTTGTCACTACAATTGGTATCAGAGCAGGTCTTCAAGATCAATGTGATATTTGAAGAACGATTCTCTGTTTGGCTAAATCTGTCACAATTGGAGCATTTATGGTGAGTCTCTCTCTATGATCTCTCTTAATCTCTTTAAATCGTGCGTAACGTTTTTGAATTTTGATCGGTTTGTTTCGTTGGATCTAATATGTTTCAAATTCCTTTGAAGATCCAATAATTTTTTTTAGATCAAATCACAAAATTAAATCCAAAGTCAAGTGAAATATCACTTCGTTAATGTTCATACAAATTTAATCGAGTCCAACAAGAATTTTTTTGATTGAGCCCATTTCAGATTGAATTAGCCCAAAATCTTTTGAGTTTATTACTGTTCATCGATTGTATTTGGAGTCCAATTCATATTTGTTTTGACCCGATATCATTTGCCTGTTGGTCAGTCGATTTGTACGTATGCTTTACTTAGTTGTACGATCAGTTCCAGATATCTGAGTTCTTCATCGTTTGATCTCTAATCGTTTGTTCTATATTCGGTTGTTCTGCATTATTATTATTTTTTATTGAATCGAAAACTCTATATGGATCGAGTTCGGAATCGACTTTTACTTTGTTGATCATCGATTGAATGCAAGTCGTATATGCTAGAGTCGACTTTGATTTTGAAATCAAAGACAATCAAAGACAATCAAACTCAGATTTGAAATCAAACACAATCGAAGTGTTGGAATCGATAATCGAGTATTGTGTTATGTTTGAAGTCGATTGATTTGATTTGGTTATTGTAGTCAAACTCGATTTTAAAATTTCGACTGAGGATTATTGGAATCGAACGTATGGATGGTGATAGTCGATAGTTGATGTATGTTAGCGTCGATGTAGTCAAAATCGAATGCTGAAATTTGATTTGTTCTTGAATATCGATTGATGATCGATTTCATTTGATTTCTTCATGTCGATGATGATTTTTGGGTTTGGTGTCGATTTTCGAATGTTTGATGTTTTGGTTTACAGTCGATTTTGGAATTGATTTGGATATGGAGTCGAATTCATTGGTGATGGGTGATATTGGATTTGGATGAACGAACCTTGGGCGGTGAATGAATGATCGAAGAAATTTGGATTTCGCATGTTTGGAGTCGATGGGTGATGATAGAACGAACGAAAGTTTTTCGTTTTGTGGTGATTTTTGGATGTCGACGAGTTTTTGGATGTTTGGTGAACTGAAAAACGAACGAAAAATGATCGACTGTGTTGATTTGGTGATTAAGATTCGAAGATTTGGGAATCGATGATTTGGGGAAGAACTGTAAGGAACGGACTGTAAGAATGAAGAATTTTTTTTTTGGGTTGAATGTACGAAGTGAACAAAGTCGATTAAGAGCGACGATTAAGAGGTTACTGTACATTCAGAGTCTTCGTACGCTTCGCATTCGTATGTTTGGGTGAAAATTTTTCGTGTGTTTGGGTGGGTGAAAAATTTTCGTGTGTTTGGTACCTGCGATTTTCGTACGAAGTGTTTATAAGAAAACGTACGAAGCGTGAATTGGTGAAATGGAGAAGAAAACAAATATTTTCGAATTGGGTCCCTACTCTTTTAACAAAGTGACACAAATGGTCTAACTTCGAATGTTGGGGCAAGGCTTCGAATGATTGGCAAAAAGCTTCGAACATTTTGATCAAAAAGTAGAATTTTCGAATTCAGCCCCTGAAATTTCAAATGTTTGACACTTTTCACCCAAATTCGAAAATTTTGAAGTTTCGAATATTTGACACTTTTCACCCAAATTCGAAAATTTTGAAGTTTCGAATGTTTGACATTTTTCACCCAAATTCGAAATTTTTTTTGGAGCTTCGAATATTTTGGGGATTCTTCGTATGTTTGGTGCATAATGGCAGAATTTTCGAAAATAGTCCCTGAGGTTTCGAATGTTTGGCGGTTCATACACAAATTCGAAAAAGGACTGTTTTTGCTGAAAATTGAAGAAAATGCATTTCAAGCCCCTGCAGTTTGTGCAAATTGACGCTTTCTACCCAGCTTTGGAAAAGGGGGAGAGTTTTGCATATTTTGCTGTTTTGGGCTCACCGGGTCACTGCAGAATTTTGAACTTGTCAATTTCTACCCATTTTTGAGAAATTTTGTCAAAGGCGATCCGTGAACGAAGCTAAAAATTGAATATTTTTTGGATTTTCCGGATTGAAGCACAAAGTTTATGCCACATGTTAAGGGGGAGTTTTGACACGAAAAATTTCAAATAGAGCACGTTCTCTTTCCTTGAAGGTTTTATAATCAATTTTCGATTATAAAAAGGGGGAGAAGTTTTATATGGAAATTTGAACTTGAATTTTTCATATTACGCGGATTTGAAGACCGAAGTGACCTTGATTTTTGAAGTCTACGAAATGATGCAATTGGAAGTTCGAAAATGATTTATTTTCGAAATGGGTTTGGTTTTATTGAAGATTTTTGGGATGTGTTTTTATGCGCAACTTTTGGGTGATTATTTGGAGTTAATCATTCGTTGCTGCTCGGTTTGTATGGTCTCACATCCTAGAGCCCAAATTGAACAATCATGGAAGAATTGAAGATTGAAGATTGTTTCGACATGTGTCACCCTTGAGGCTCGAACCGCGTAGATGCTCGATTTTGGAAGATTTGAAGTGGGTCATTCATTCCTAACTTTGAGGGGGAGAATGTTGGGGTACAAAGTTCTTCATGTATGACTTTGTAATGGTTTGACTCTTGTAGAACCACTTGCATGTGGTGTATTAGCCTTTAGACACATGTGTTAGTGAGAGTGAGAGAGAGACATGTAAACACCTCTATAAATAGTGGGTTCATACCACTTGTAGAGGTGTGCTTGAGAGATGTAGTTCATAGTGATTAGTGAGTGAGATATTTATGAAGTTCTAGACTAGATCCCTTTTTGTACTCATTTACTATGATCGAATATATCTTTTAGCACCCAAATCACCATGTTCAATTGTGTAAACTTTAATTCCGCATGCCAAACCATGTTCTTTGTCACTACAGGTCTAGATCTGGAATATAAGGCATCGGTTTGAAGAACAGTGGCTTAAAGCATTAATTGGGTTGACAGACTGATGAACTCGACGAGTCCATAAGGGAACTCGACGAGTTGGTTTAGGATTGTCCTGATTCTGTTGAAAAAGGGAAACTCAACGAGTTGATTCGAAAAATCGCGATTCTATGATTCATGGAAACTTGGCGAGTTGAAGGATAACTCGACGATTTGAGTCAACTCGGAGCGTTGACTTTGACTTTGACTTTGACCAAGTTTGACCTTAATGGATATTGAAATATTGATTAGTATCTAAGGGATTGTTCTGTTTCGGGATTGAGTAAAGCTGTTTCCGGGGCCTGGGATTTATCCAGTTATCTTTTAGCATTTGAGGTGAGTTTCCTTACCAGGTTTAGTGGGTCGAAGGCACCAAGGCCGGCCCATGTTTACATTATGTTGTTAGTATGCTAGTTGCATCCATGACTGTTGCATGTGTTGTGTTTATATGTTTTTCCGGGTCAAGGCCCAATGTCGGGCGGGGCCCGATGGATATTTGTATGTTATGTATCTTTGTGATTATTGCATATGTATGTGTTTATTTGATATATGTTATTGTATGTTGGGCGGGGCCCATTTTACCGAGATCAGCTCGATATCGGGCGGGGTTCGATGTCGGACGGTGCCCGATGACGGGCAGGGCCCACTATTTGTTTATTGTATGATTGGTATGTGGTATTTTGGGGGAACTCACTGAAATTCATACTTACAGTTTTCGGTTTATGTTTTAGGTATTTCTGGTTCCATAGGGAAGAGCTCGGGATGACTGCATTGCACACACCATTGGGATTTTGTTATGATGTTATACTCTGATTTATGAAAATTGTTAGACTGATTTAATTCGAATGTTTGGATAATGTGGAAAAATTACTATTTTATCTTATATTAAAACGAAAAATTTTGGGACCATATTTTGGATGTTACAAGTGGCATCCACTAACCATCGTCTATTTGCTATTGGGTTCTTCTCCCCGAAGTAATCCTGAGCTCCATATGCCCGAAACTCCCTAAATGTCAACGTGCGAGCTCCCATCAATGCCACCATATCATACCGAAAAGTGCTCAAGGGCTCATCAGAAATCTCAAGAATACCCTCCTTCACCATACCAAAGATCACAGGAGTCTGCTCGAGTATGTTGCAGGTAATCTCATACGAAATGAACTCCCGCGTCTGATCATCCAACTTCCCGGCTCCAGAACCCGAGCCCGAACCGCTGCCAAGTCCTCCTCGTGTGGCCACTATACTCAAAATAGACCACATAAACCATCATAACATACATACATGTACATCGAGAAGTCTCATAGTCTACCAGCTTCCTGGTATCATCACATCTTTCCTTGACTCGAGTACAGATCCCCTGCTTCCAGTAGTACGAGCCCATACTACTTTCCACATCTATCCGTACTTTCCTTAAGGATCGCTCCGAATCCTCCAATTCACTCCCTTATCTATACATACAACCCTCAATAAGACAAGGCTCCCAACACTAAATCTCATCCTATGAATTTCCTAAGGAAATTACCACACCAGTCTCTGCCATTAGCTGTAGAAGGAACTCCCTCTAACACCCTCTAACTAGTTCACGAATACAATTACATATCACCGACACTAGATAATTCTTCAAATGGAAAGTCTCACACTACAATGGTTGGAATCAAACAAGAGTTATGTAATAGTGTTAAAACCTAACCTTCTAAAATTATATAGTCTCCGTAATATGTAACATAGCATATTCGCTTACTAGTTAGCTGAAGTTAGTGAGAACTCCTAAAAGGCACAAAGCAAGTAGCATTTGAGCATTGAGTAATCATAATCAAGCATAACCTAAACATGCCATCGTATCACTAATTGATCATTACTAGCATGCAAGTCTACAAGCTCATATAGCAGCCATACAAAGGCGTCTCTCCCCGATCCTTAGCCCTAATCTAGCATGCGATTAACAGATTCACAGATCAAGCATATCATAAAACATGTATGGATATTTTGAGAAAACTTACTTGAGCTTGGTCAATTGCATGCACCATACCCCTCTCTTTTGTTAGAAAATTCTTTTTATAAAACATTCCTTTTATAAAAAATCTACCAAATCCTCAGTTTGAGTTCAAACACACTCGAGAGTGTGCCTGAATCCCTCAAATCAAGGCTCTGACGCCAACTTCTAACGCCCCAAAAATTAAGACCAAAAATTTCAATTTTTATATGAAATAAACCATCAACCCAATCAATATCATAAAACCATAGTAAAAATCAGAGTGTGTCAAATAATATCCAAGTACATCAAAGTCATAGAAAATACGAAACAATGTGGTGTGTGAAATGCAGTCATCCCGAGCTCTTCCCTTTGGAACTAGAAATACCTAAAACATAAACTGAAAACCGTAAGCATAAGCTTAGTGAGTTCCCCAAAATACCACCTACCATACATATCAAACATACAATGGGGCCCTGCCCGGCATTGAGCCTCGCTCGGAATATATCTATCATTCATTAGGCCCTGCTTGGCATCAGGCCCCGCCCATTGTACATATAAACATATAAACATATAATCATATAAACAAATGAAATAATCACAAAGATAAATAGCATACAGGATAGTCATCGGGCCCCACCCGATATACATATCAATATCATACATGCAAGAGTCATGCAGACAACTAGCATCCTAATCATAATAAACCATGGGCCGATATTGGTGCCTTCGACCCACTAAACAAAGTGAGGAAACTTACCTCTAGTTGTTGAATCTCTCAATAAATCTCAGTATGATGGTCCGAAAAATCCCCGCGTTAACATCATCAAATAATATCCAATTAAGAGTTGATCCACAACCCATAACCAAGAATATCTAAGCTTCTTGTCCAATATCTTGGGTAAAAAACCATTCTACCCTTTTTCTTACTTGGCCTAAAACCAAGGCCCAACCTGTTTGCTCAAAATGCCTAAATTCCTAAATGGCATCCCAAGGCCCAATAAGGCCCAACTTCCAAATTGGGCCTAAAAATCATTATGGACCTAATCCCAAGAAAGTTTATAGTCTATCCATGGCCTAAAGTCAGAAGTCCAATGGCCCAACAAGGCCCAAGCCCTAAAACCCTAAAATATGGCCCAAACTCGAGGAAGTCAACCCAAAATTCAAATAGTTGAGTATGCTTGGCGTACTCAAACTTACGCTTGTGTACTCCTTTTGGGCCAGTACGTTCAACGTACGAGCTGAGTACGCCCCACGTACTTTGCAGACAACCAACCAAAGTCATTAAGCACTTATTCGGTTAAGCCAACATGCCAAACTTTCATATCTGATTCTAGAAGGTGACTTAACACATAAAGTTGGAAACTTTACACCCATGCATGACTTAATGGGACCCAACACTCAAAAAGAATATTAATAAGAATCTTAACACTTGCATGGACCAATAACACTCATAAATATTATATTTTTATGGACAAGGGGCCTCAATGGAGCTAAGATCTAACATCCTAAGTTTCTGGAGTAGCCTATACTCCAAAACAAAGCTTAAAGGAACCAAAAATGCATAAACAAGGCCCTAAACTAGATCTAGCATAAATAATAATCAAGTAGGGAACTTTATACTCAAATAACTTGCAAAGATAACGATGAATCTGGATCTACAGACTCAAGCTACCCCAAGGCAATCTCCAAGATTTCTTCTTCTTTCAAATCACCAAAAACACCACCAAAGCTCACTTCAAAGCTCCAAAAATCACAAAAGGCACTAGGGTTTCATTCTTAGGGTTTCGGGGAGTGGAGGCTAACCAAACGATACCACCAAGGCTAAATAATTTGCTTAAATAGGGATCAAACCCTAAAAATTAGGGTTTGCCTAATCCTTGTGTACGCCCTGCATACTCCAACGTACGCCCAGCTTACTGTAGAGGTCGAAATATGTTGTGAGGTGTCGAAGGGTCTCATGTCTTGTGTTAGTGTCGAAGTATGTAATGATGTTTCATTGTATGTATTTCGTAAGGGCACTTTTAGGCACTTTTATATGTCGAAGCATTATGGTTTTATCCCTTATGTGTATTTTTTCTTACTTCTGTCATTCCTATAAATAGGGATAGGTACTAGAGATAGAGTAACTTTTGCAACTTTGTGTTCTTTACTCTAAAACACTCTTGTATCTTACAGAAGTATAATTGAGCCAAACTGATTATATTTACAGCTCGTGTTCTTGATTGATTCATACTCCAATTTCATTTTCCTTTACTCGATTCATACGAACTACATTTGGTATCAGAGCAGGATTCTCTCAGTTGATTTATGATTTTCTCATGGTTTCAAAAGTTATTAAATCTTGCTTTTGATTCAAATATATTCCGCACTTTTGATCTAGAAAATCTTTTATAATCAATCGATTTGATTCGATTTTGTGTTTCGTTTGATAAATTGAGTGTTCAGCGTTTGTTTTCTGAAAGATTCATTCCTTAGAATCTTCTTTCTGAAGCTTTTCATCATTTGTATCCGTACAACAATGGCAAACTTCAACATGAACACGATGACTAGTTTTTCTCATCTTCTCGGATCTTCAACCAAAATTTCGATGCTGATCCCTGAATACTATGAACAATGGGTTAATAAGATGGAAGACTATCTGAATGGGATTGATTAAGATCTCTAGAAATGCATTACTGAAGGAACTCGTCCTGCAAGTTTTCTAGAACAAGTCGGAACTGTTGGTTCTGATCCACGTGTTGGTCAGCAAACATATAAACAAAATAAAAATGACAGAAGATGCTTGCGTGAACTTCGTGGTGCTCTTCCACCGGTGGTTTACAATTATGTTCGTGGTTGCAAAACAGCTAATGAGATCTGGGATACTTTGAAGGAAAGTATCAGGGAAGTGAGAAGACTAGAAAAAGTTCTGTGAAGCAATGTCTGCATGAATTAGGTGAATTCAGACAGAAGGATAATGAGAACATTGAAATGTACTATGATCGTCTGATTGAATTAATCTTCAAGTGCAGCTGTTATGGAGTTAATCGTTTGGAAACGGAGTACAATCTTAATTTCTTAATGGGAATTCGAAAAGAGTGAAGGAACATTAGTTTGATGATCTAGACGCAACAAAATTTTGACAACTATTCTCTAGGTGATCTATATAATGCTCTAAAAGCCCATGAAAGTGAGATTAACGAAATTGATGGGCTAAACCTTCTAAGGGAAAAAGGACCATTTTTGTGCTTCTCATGGTCCAAAAACCCTAAAAGTTGACCAAGGGTCAAAGTCAACAAAAGTCAACACTCAGCGCGTACGTTGAGCGTACAACTCCTTACGTTGGGCGTAAAACAGGGCCAACTCTCATCGGGAAAGGATCAGGCTACGTTGTGCGTAGCCAGGAGTACGCCCGGCGTACTCCATCTGCCTTTATTTCCACTAAGTTGGTGTCTTAATCCTTTAAGACAACCAACCCAACCATATATCTGATTAATTTAAGACCTCTTAATCCATAAAGTCGTTGGCTTTAAGCCATTGCATGGCAAGGAAAGGCTGAAAGCATCACTTCATCCATTCTAACCTACTTTACTCATGCATGAGCCAATGGGGAAGATCAAGCAAGCATTTTTATGAATCTAAATATCCTAATATCCATGAAAGGACAGCTGAAACCTTCTAGAGAGTCCCAAACTCATAAAGGTCCAAACATGGGGACTCTTAGCTCATAAATCTTAAAACAAAGAGATCTTAAAGACGCTTTGTAACAACGTAAATTTTCAAAACAATTTTTCATTTTTAAAAACATACTTTCAATCACACGATGACATAAAACATAATGTATTCACTGTCTCATAACAAAACATGTCCCAGAATCTCTATAACATAAACTCCATGAGTGTGTACGGATCATGCCGGCGCCTTCCCGCGATCCTCGCTAGTACCTGAAACACATAACACAACAACTATAAGCATAAATGCTTAGTGAGTTCCCCAAAATACCACATACCACACATACGCCTTTCCAGGCCATAACTCTGTAGGATCTTCCGATCCATGTGTCTCAGGGGACTTCTGTCCCGAATCCTGGTAGACCTTCCGGTCCTACCCGTATCGACCTTCCGGTCCGTAACCTTCTGACCTTCCGGTCCATGTCATCTTGACCTTCCGGTCCATATCATTTTGACCTTCCGGTCCTTACCATACATAACATACATATCACATAACCGCATATAGCACATACATCTCATAGCATACAAGACCTTCCAGTCACACATAGGTACCCTTCCAGGTACAGTATAGTGAGAAGACTCACCTCAATGAAGTCGGATAAACTCTCGTGCTCAACGTCCCGACTTAGCCTCATCCTATTATTCAAATACATTCCCGATCAATATTCTCTCATAGCCTCATCTCTACAGATTGGGTAGAAGGCCATTCTACCCTTCCCTGGACTCTCTTGAATCAGTCTTGACCAGAACCCTAAAGTCAACGAAAGTCAATGGTCAAATTTTGACCGACTCGTCGAGTGCACATGGGCGACTCGGCGAGTCCATGCGGGTTCTCTGAATCCTTCTAGCCTTCCTTGGCTCGTCGAGTCTTCGTCCCACTCGACGGATTACACCTAACACGAATCGCGGGGCAACCCCGACTCTGTTGGGTTTTAGTATACTACAACATCCTATGGTGCACATACAACCCTAAATACCTTGGATCTATGTTTTCTCTATTATACATGCAAATATGAAGTTTCCAAGATATTACCCTATACTAGCATACAAATATCATATACTTGGGTAATAAAATAGATATAATACATACCTTTTTTTATGTAACTTGTCTTCATGAAGCTTGAGTGCCTAGTGCCTCAAGTGTGACACCTCAAATGGTTCACACAACACCATGAACACTTGGAATAACCTTGAGAATAAGGATACTTTGGTTCTCTCTAGTGAAATCGGCCTTGCCCTTTTGTGTACACACACTAGTGCCCATTTCACCAACCAAGGACATCTTTATATAGTGTGGAGATTTGGGTTAAACCCTAATACCCATGACCTTTCATTTCATATGATACATGGGTTAAACACTCCATGGACTATCCATGAAAGCTTAGCCCAACCTAAATGAACTTGGCCCATCACACACATATATATCTTAGAGTCCATATTTAATTAGTTCCTTTTGATCACTTAATTAATTATAAATTAATTCTTGATCAATACTAATTAAATAATATGATTATATATTAATATATTAGAACTTATAATATATGAATATAAATCACTAGTATCCTCTTTCCTCATCTTGTCTATCCAATTGTCCCGATGCCATGCAACCCAAATGGACCATGTCGGGTCGGGTCAAGTGTTACCAATTATAGTTATGGACTTAGACATTAATCCAACAGTCTCCCACTTGGATAAGTCTAAAACTATTATTGAGTATGACTTCAAAAACCAACTGGCAATCGTAGCTCTCAAAATCTTATGTCGAACTCTGACCTTGCCGATGAACTCTGACCTTTGTCAATGACTTGTCCATTAGATAAGGGATCATATATTCCTCCATTCTAGATATCATATGGACTGAGACATGGATTATCAATCATTCTCTCTGTCCATTTGTTGTTTCCCGATTTCCGATTTATGATGACTGACTGATTGAACAAATCAAATCAGTCCTGGCTTGGCCAAGCACTCACATGTGTCATCGCTAAATCATCGAGGGGCCCACAGATATCACTTTTATCCCGAAAGTAAAAGGAATGGATAAACTTCGACTCATATGGCTTGTTCTACTACTTGTTGAATCATACACAAAGGCACGTTTTATAACATCGAGTTACCAATGCGTTTTCGTGCAATCAATGTATAACCAACTCATAGTAACAACTCATATCTCTAGGTTTTAAGAATATAAGATATTATCGTCTCATGATCACTCGTGATAAAATCCATGAAGTGATTCAAATGAGTGTGGGTTGAATCTAATACTCAGAACTTATGAGCACTCATGAGTGTTGTAGCACCGCTTTGTCCAACATCTTAGACCTCTACAAGCCAACCCAAGACAGTCTTGATTCATATCTACTTCCAACATATGACCGACTGTGGATAGTTTGAATAACTTAGTCATTCAGGAAGAATGACCTAGTTTATTCTGGAAGTCAAAACATACAAAATGAAACACAAGAATAAATGAATCAAATATGGTATCAAACCCTATGAATATAAATAGACCACTTTTATTTATCACCATACTGATTACTCATTATTTCATTGTTTCGGTTTTATCAACTTTATACCTGAATTAAAAACACTAGTTGTCCCATGCTCCAAGCATGTACACTATGTTTTTCTAAACAATAGATTTGCCATACACCAAGTATGTACTCTATGTTAGTCTATGATCCTTACTTTGTGAAATAAACCAATTGAACATAATTTCAATTATTCTAATTTCACACTCCCAAATCCTTATCGAAAAATGTGAGAATTTCAAATTCCTATCATTTATCGAAATCTGTTTAGATTTTAAACTTATATGCACTGACCCTCCTGTAATGAATATATACAAAGTCACAAAGACTTGTCAACAGTCATTATAAGGTATTCTAATGGAGATCAACTCCATGGAAACTAAGTCTCATATTCAAAGTACATTGCTTTGGACATGCTTCTTGCATTAAGTTTTCTAATCTTACACAGATAACTTCCACCTATGGAGACAACTCCATATTCTCATTTTGACTATCACTTCTGAACAAGAGATGCCTCTTTTCAGAATATGTCAATATGGTCCTTCCAAAATTAGCACTATACTTCCAACTGTCCTTGAGCAACCAATCTTTGGTAAACCTCAGATTGTCCTCGACAATTGCTTAATCATTTTAGTCATATCCAATTCTAGACCTTTTCCCTTCTTAATGCCTCTAGGCATTTGGAAAAATTTAGAAATGACAAATATTATAGCACATGCAATCGATCATGTACCCAAAGCAAATGGTACACGATTCATGATGTCTCACATAAAGACATGATTCTAGACCAGTCTTTTGCTAGAATATTTTTATTTGCCATGTTTTCAAAATTTGACTATGAAGAGGGATGTCGTAATCATAATCGAATTTTGAGAACGCAATTTATAGAATTTCCTTAAGTTGAACCAATCCAACGTGAAATTCATATATATATTCTTGACTAAAGATGATTAAGGTCTCAATCTAAGCCTTTAGAACTGAAATGAAGTATATCCTCTCCCTTAATTATAGCAAAACAACTTTTTCAATCCCTGCGGCCTCACGAATTGAAACTTTTGTTTTCTATAATTAACATTGCTAACTTGCAACACTAACAATAATTATCATGCTCCCACTAACATGATGATTATTAGCATAACACTTATGCTCCCACTAGCTTTGACATGTACTCAGAAATCAGCTGGACTTCTAAAAATCAATACTTTATTGACTTTCTTACCAAAGTTCAGATTTCTGATACGAGATGCTTTGACAAAACTTTATCAAAATCATACACCTTTCCTTAGATAGCATGCATGTGTGTCTAAACAATTTCAGAACTATGAAAAGGGATGTCGTAATCATAGTCTCAATTGCTTAGACCTTTTGCCATCTGCTTCAAATCTACTTGGTGGAAGTGTTTCCTCACCATCATTTTCATGAATTGGAAAGAAACCTTATGACCCGTAGATTTTATGGTGTATGTGTTCTTATCCATGTGAATCGTCAAAACCATAGTCACAAGACAAGGATAATGACAAATCCAAACTCATATGGACTGAACTTATGCAATCTGAACTTCTTGCCACCTGGCAGTACAGGGCCTGCCATTGCTTCCAAGTTGTTATGCAACCAATTGATAACTTTCAGAACTCCTATGCAAAGCCAACTTTAACTGGAATGGGCATAGAATATGTCAACACGATAGGTTATAAACCTCAAGTCGTGTGCTAGTGAAGAACCTCAGGTTTTATTCTTGATTAGTTCTTGAAATTCTTTTTAGGATCTTTAAGACTCCCACTGTCCTCTTGACATATAAGACTATCTTGCCAAATATTCAAGAGATAGTGCGGATTCTTTATCAAGACAAACACTTCACACAATTGGACTTAGTTGGTCTTTGTTTTATCCAAAACATCACAACCTACCAATTTCAAATGTACAAGAGTAGGACACTTTTACTCTTACATTTGACAAGTGTTTTAAACCTTTCTTTGAGATATGTCACTCAAGTTACAATCTTGGAGTATGACTCTAAGAATTGTTTTGGAACAAAGTATGACTCATCTTCCTGATCTAACCATTTCAACAATTCATGACTCCTCTTCTTAGTCATAAGAATGCACTAAGATGACCTTTAGAGGACTAATTGTGATATGATTTCTAAATCATTAAGATGATCACAAACATGATACTAAAGTACTCTCCCATCTTTTCAGATTTGAGAAACTTTTATCTTTCTGCCTAATTTGATTCTTCCCATTCGTTCTGCCATACATTGAGACTTTTCCAATGTTTCAGAATTATACTTAAACTTGTAAGTATAACCATATTTACTAAACTTTAGTAAATCAAATAGTCTTAACGAGCTTTGTGGTGGACATGACCACTGCACAAGAATGTGTACTCGATCCCTTTAGTCCTTCACTTGACTCACACATCCATGTGAACAAGTAATTAGTCTTGATTTTCCAATGCTTGAAAGTTCTCTTTCATCATACTATTCAACTTGCATGATTCCAAGTTTCGGTCCAATTGAAACTTGGGCGATGAGGAACTTTCCTGATTTGGTAAATTTAGACACTACCACAAATGAAAGAATCAAATCCATTTTCCATTATTGCTGTCAGTGGAATCATATAAGCAACAATTTTCCACAAATGCTATTGTAAGGATACTTCAAATAAATAAAATTAAACAATTTTCTTTTATTTTAAAACTTTGCAGAAAAACTTATCCTTACAATCCACATGGAAAATTGTTGTTATCTATTCCTTAGCAATATATCATAACTTCTTAAGCAACTGCTCAATATTCTGATGCGATCGAAATCCACCTTCGCGATCAGAATCAGCATATACTTCCTTTAAGATTTCTCTCTATTCTTTGATTCTTAAAACATCAACATGTGACCCAGTCACATCATGTAATGAGGATCTCAGAATAGAACTTAACAGAGTTATATAATGGGCTCTACCTGATGTAGAGTCAAACTTATTGAGTTTAACATCCTTAGGTAAATTTGGCAGCTTTGCAATCAACGCCCCTTCCTTTGGCAAAATAAACATATGGACCCTTTGGTAATGGGACTATCTCAGACTTAGCCTTTCTGTTTACCATTTGGTCAACCGGGTTGACTATGGCCAATCCCTTTCCATTGGGAAGAGAATGCTTTTTCTGGATTTCCAGTGTCACCATTGTCACTGTCCATAAAGTTTTTGGGAAGTTGATCTTCTAATCAAATTTGCTTTACTATCGTTCCAAATCATTGCTGATTCAGCAGCACCAAGCAAATAGATATGATCATTAAGGTTCATGTCATAGTCTGTTTCATAGTAGTCCCAAAGGAACTCACTATGTGACTTAGAAAGTGATTGAACATCCAACTTTCTCAAGACTTTGACACCCAACTCTCCCGGCTTGTCAATATGTGACTTCATCTCTAAGATGTGATCACACATAGACCTTGCTTGCCATTAGGGCTTGAGTGACCTTGAACTTGTGGGTTAGGGAGAATAATTGGAGGAGGTGGAGGAAGTAAATTTCCAAGAGATTTGGGAAGATCATAGATGTCTGAACTAGACATATTTTGGGAGATATTCAAGATAGTTGATCTAAAGTCCTTAATATAACACCCAATATGAAATATTAAGGCTAGGATCCAACAACCTATTTATAACTAGAAGAGGGATGCCGTAATCCGAGTTATAAAATAGTTGAAGGTAGGTAAATGACGATTTACCAATTTCCACCATGAAAAACGAAATAATTTAATTAGGTTTTTACTTGGATTTTAAACTCCTAGATCTTTTGAGATTCATTGAACTTTTCAATGGCATGTTTTAATCTCGAGTGTGCCCTTCAATTTTTGTAACTGGGATGCCGAGGATCACAAAACAAGGTGTGAAGTAACCATGCAAATATACTTGGTACCCTTAATATTTACCCTCAATCGATGTGCCGGTTAACCACACGAGCTCCACCGATACTATGATAAATATTAAGTTACCCTTTGCCTACTTTGTTAAATCCAGGTTAGTGTGCCGGTTAACCACACACGCTCCACTAACGGTTTAAACAAAGTGCAAAGTGTAATTTCATGGATTAGCACCTTATTCACATTTTCCTAAGTAACTAAGATTGGGAATTAATAAAAGGTTTAGTTACTTAGTATTTATCATTAATACTTTTAATGAAGGGAGAATTATAGTCCTTGTCCTACCTGTTCGGCTAACGACCCTCCACCAGTCAAGGAAGCGGTGGGTGAGAGTGGACACCCATTAAGCTGCCATTTTATAAGCAACAACCTTATACCCCCCTTATAGACCGGCTTCGTGAATGAGGCCTACTAATGGTAAGACTGACTTGCTCTTATACACACATATATATATTATTAACTTATAATATTATAAGGGTTGAATTTTAACTGTTAAAATTCTAAGGGCTTAACTTGGAATTAAAGTATTCATTAGAGAAAACTTTTCAAATTCCAAAACTTGAGGGCAAGTTTTGAAACTATTCAAAACTCTTGGATTTTCATAATTTATGTGTTTTAAGTAAAGCTTTAAAACTTTTAAAGAAGAGACTCTTGGACATCCATAACTTGAGGACAAGTTATGGAGCCATAAAAACTATTTATAAGAAAAGACTCTTCATTTTTTTTGTAACCTAAGGCATATTTATGAGTTTTTTAAGATTCATAAATGTGACTTTTCATATAACTTGAGGACAAGTTACAAAAAAACACATTTTATGAACAACTTTTAGATTAATTAGGATTGAAAACAACTAAAACAAATTTTTTTTTCCATTAATCTAAACTAACTCATAAATCAAGGAAACATAGAACTTTTGGTAATCCATAATTTATGGAGTTAAATACTTGTTTTATGATGAAACTTTTCATGTTCCATAACTTAAGAATAAGTTATGGAATTCTTTAAAACATTAACACCAAATTTTGTAACTCCATAAAAACAAAAAAAAATTAAAACCTTTTCATATCCATAACTTATGGAGGTTTCAAAACACTTAAGATCACAACTTTAAAAAAAACTTTTTGAGCTCCAAAATTTTATGACAAAATTTGTAACTCCTTAAAACATTTAGATCAAACTTTTAAAACTAATAAAATAATCATATCATTTTATCTTTTACTAAATTTGACCTAATTCAACTCATATAGCAAATGATTCAAATTTTACAAATAATTAGTTTTTCACAAAACAAGTAATTATCTTAAAATTTGACAAACTTCATGTTTTTTTTTTCTTTTTTTTTCAACTTTGAAAATCAAACATTTGCATGAATATAACAGAAAACAACCCATGGCTCTGATACCACTGTTGGGTTTTAGTATACTACAACATCCTATGGTGCACATACAACCCTAAATACATTGGATCTATGTTTTCTCTATTATACATGTAAATATGAAGTTTCCAAGATATTACCCTATACTAGCATACAAATATCATATACTTGGGTAATAAAATAGATATAATACATACCTTTTTTTTTATGTAACTTGTCTTCATGAAGCTTGAGTGCCTAGTGCCCCAAGTGTGACACCTCAAATGGTTCACACAACACCATGAACACTTGGAATAACCTTGAGAATAAGGATACTTTGGTTCTCTCTAGTGAAATCGGCCTTGCCCTTTTGTGTACACACACTAGTGCCCATTTCACCAACCAAGGACATCTTTATATAGTGTGGAGATTAGGGTTAAACCCTAATACCCATGACCTTTCATTTCATATGATCCATGGGTTAAACACTCCATGGACTATCCATGAAAGCTTAGCCCAACCTAAATGAACTTGGCCCATCACACACATATATCTTAGAGTCCATATTTAATTAGTTCCTTTTGATCACTTAATTAATTATAAATTAATTCTTGATCAATACTAATTAAATAATATGATTATATATTAATATATTAGAACTTATAATATATGAATATAAATCACTAGTATCCTTTTTCCTCATCTTGTCTATCCAATTGTCCCGATGCCATGCAACCCAAATGGACCATGCCGGGTCGGGTCAAGTCTTACCAATTATAGTTATGGACTTAGACATTAATCCAACAGACTCGACTCGTCGAGTCCACTTATGGACGCGGCGAGTTGCTTCCATGTTCTTACTCAAACGGCCTTCTAAGGCCAGATCTGCTTCCCTAACTATCCGATCTACCCTTCAAGTGCTCAAATGTCACGTAAGGGTGCAACCTTTACATGCATGCAACCCACATCAAGTCATAAATGGAGAAATAACTCTAAAAATGGCAACCTAGTCTCCAATCCTCCATGAACTAACATAAAGCAGAATGGGGAAGGTTCTCTGGACCTCTATGGGTCCAGATTTGAGGTCTAACCCAGCAAGGGACCATAAACTCAACTTTTCAAAACTTAAAAGGTTATAGAAAACCCTAAATCATAGATCTTAACCCAAAACAGAAAGGAAGTTCGATTTGGTACCTCAATAGTGTAGATCTGAACTTGAAAACCCTGGATCTACAGCTCCCTTGACCCCTTCTTGTTGGAAACCACTTCTCCTTTGCTAAAACACTCAAGAAATGATGAATTAGCCTTCCTCTTGCACTACAAGCTTTCTCTCTGCTCTCTAGGGTTTCTCAGGGGTGCAATGGCCGCAAATAGAGGCTATAAAGGCCTTTAAATAGGGCACAGACCCCGAGAATTTGGGTTTCCAATTACAGCGCGGACTCGCCGAGTCCATGTATCGACTCGTCGAGTCCTTCATTAAATCAGACAAGAAATGCACGATCCTACTCGGCGAGTCTGAGCACCTACTCGCCGAGTCCCTCCCTAAAACTCAAAAATAAATACTTAAAATAAGATACCTGGGAATCCGGATGTTACAATTCTCCCCCACTAGAATCAGACTTCGCTCTCGAAGTCTTGCTCGACAAACAATTCTGGATGCTGCTCCCGCATCTCCAACTCCGGCTCCCAAGTCAGCTCGGACCCTTTCTGATGTTGCCACTGGACCTGCACCAGGGACACTTTCTTGTTCCTCAGAACCTTGATCTTCCGATCCCGGATCGCGATTGGTCTCTCAGCATAATTCAGGCTCACATCCACCTGAATATCCTCCAGCGGTACCATCGCCGACTCGTCGGCTATACACTTCCTCAACTGAGACACGTGGAAGGTATCATGAATCTGGCTCAACCTCGCAGGTAGCTCCAACCGATAAGCTACCCTGCCTACCCTCGCGGTCACTCTAAACGGACCGATGTACCGGGGCCCCAGCTTGCCCCTCTTCCTGAATCGGATCAATCCTTTCCAGGGAGATACTTTCAGGAGTACGAAGTCTCCTACCTGGAACTCAAGCTCGGATCGTCGTCTATCCGCATAACTCTTCTAACGACTCTGAGCCGTCAATAATCTCTGTCTAACCTGGTGTATCTGCTCTGTCGTCTGAAGCACTATCTCAGTGCTACCCATCACGCGCTGCCCTACCTCTCCCCAACAAATGGGAGTCCGACACCTCCTCCCATACAACAGCTCGAAGGGAGGCATGCCAATACTCGAATGGTGGCTGTTGTTGTAGGAAAACTCAGCCAACGGCAGATACGTGTCCCAACTTCCTCCGAAGTCCAACACACATGCTCGGAGCATGTCCTCGAGCGTCTGAATCGTCCGCTCACTCTGTCCGTCCGTCTGGGGGTGGTAAGCGGTACTGAAATGCAGCCTCGTGCCCAACTCCTCGTGGAACTTCTTCCAGAACCTGGAAGTGAAACATACATCTCGATCTGACACAATCGAGATCGGCACCCCATGTTGCGATACCACCTCCCTCACATACAACTCTACCAACCTCTCAGCAGAAGAGCTCTCACTAATAGCAAGAAAATGTGCGCTCTTCGTCAGCCGGTCGACGATCACCCAAATTGCATCGACACCCCTCGCGGTCCTCGGCAATTTGGTGATGAAATCCATGGAAATTTGTTCCCACTTCCACTGGGGAACCTCAAGCGGCTGCAACTTGCCATGCGGACACTGGTGCTCGGCCTTAACCCTGCGACAGGTCAAGCACCTCTCAACTAACCATGCTACATCCCTCTTCATACAGGGCCACCAATAATCTTTCTTCAGGTCCAAATACATCTTAGTGGCCCCGGGATGGATCGAGAATCTCGATCTATGCGCCTCCTCCATCAAAATGGTACGTGCCTCGCCTGCATATGGCACCCAAATCCGACCTTGAAAGGTCATTAGCCCTCGGCTATCGGTAACGAACTCAGACACCTGCCCGATCACCCGCTCCCTCCTGCGGTTCTCTGGTCTCATGGCCTCTGCCTAGGCCTCCCGAATGGTGTCCAACACCGGAGTCATCACTGTCAATCGCATACAAGTGTCTCGAATCGGGGCGCTCTCCGCCCTACGACTCAGCGCATCAACTACAACATTAGCTTTGCCCGGGTGGTACAGGATCTCACAATCGTAATCCTTTACCACGTCCAACCATCTCCTCTGGCGCATATTCAGATTGGGCTGATCCATCAAATACTTCAAGCTCTTATGGTCCGTGTATATGGTACACCGAACCCCATATAAATAGTGACGCCATATCTTGAGGGCGAACACCGCTGCCCCCAATTCCAGATCGTGGGTGGGATACCTCGTCTGATGAGGCTTCAGCTACCTCGATGCATACGCTATCAAATGCCCCCTCTGCATAAGTACTACACCCAACCCTGATATCGATGCGTCACAATACCCCACCAAATCCTCCATCCCTTCCGGGAGGGCTAACACAGGGGCTTCACATAACTTCTGGCGAAGTGTCTCAAACGAGGTCTGCTGCTCCGGACCCCATGAAAAAGCAACACCCTTCCGGGTCAACCTGGTGAGAGGCACGGCGATCTTGGAGAAATCTCTGATAAATCTCCTATAGTAGCCGGCCAATCCTAGAAAGCTCCTGATCTCGGTGGGTGATCTTGGCACCTCCCACCTCATAACCGCCTCGATCTTGGCCGGATCGACCAAAATCCCATTCTGGTTGATGAGATGTCCCAAGAACTGGACCTCCCGTAACCAGAACTCGCACTTGGAGAATTTGGCATAAAGCCTCTCCATCCTCAATACCCCGAGGATCTCTCTCAGATGCTCCTCGTGCTGCTCTCTAGATCTCGAATACACCAGTATGTCATCGATAAACACGATCACCGAACGATCCAACATCGGTCTGTACACCCTGTTCATGAGATCCATGAACGTTGCTGGTGTATTTGTGAGCCCGAAAGGCAGCACCACGAACTCATAATGCCCATAACGAGTCCTGAACGCCGTCTTCTGGATATCCTCATCACGCACTCTCATCTGATGATATCCAGACCTCAGATCAATCTTGGAGAACCAAGATGCTCCCTACAACTGATCGAACAAATCGTCGATCCTCGGTAATGGGTAACGGTTCTTGACCGTCAGCTTGTTCAACTCCCGGTAATCAATACACATCCGGTGTGAACCATCCTTTTTCTTGACAAAAAGGATCGGCGCTCCCCAAGGTGAGCTACTCGGCCTGATAAATCCCTTCCCCAAAAACTCCTGAAGCTGTAAGGATAACTCCTGCATCTCTGGTGGTGCAAGGCGATAGGCGCTGCCCCCGGAATCAAATCGATGCGAAACTCCATCAGCCTCTCGGGAGGCACACCCGGCAACTCCTCGGGAAACACATCCGGGAACTCACGCATTATCGGCACACCATCAACCAAACTTGGCCCCTCAGTGGCCACTCGTGAATCCATCACATATGCCACAAACCCGCTACAGCCCTGTTGTAGACTCTGCCTCGCTCTAGCAGCTGAACAAAATGCTGACCCAGAACGGGTACCCTCGCCGTACACCGTAAGTACTCCCCCACTAGGGTCTCGTATCGTCACCAACTGTCGCTCGCAGTCTATAACAGCCCCAAATCGGCTCAACCAATCCATGCCCACTATGACACATACGTCCCCCATCGCAATCGGGACTAGATCTATCGGGAACTCAACACCGAAGATCTCGAGTACACATCCTCGAATCGCATCCGTAGCATACTGTCACACCCCGCTAAAGCGGAAACACAGGGTGTGGCAGTACAAAGGGTTTCATCGCAAAAGTTAAAAGACAACACCAACCATAGTATTAAAAATCATTACAAATTCACAATGGGTTTGAACAACTTTTAAAAGAAATTACAATGTAAATTGAAATACAACACATGCGAATGCTCCTAAAAGTGAAGTGTCCCTAAGTGCCACTTACTCGATGATTCCTGAAAAAGCATGTAAAACGAGCGTCAACTATAAAAATAGTTGGTGAGTACTCACAAGTTTAAAAATAATATTGGTTTCATGAATCGAAATCAAATTTTGATATAAGTTTCCATAGATAAAAATATATTGCTAAAATGAGTAAATAAGTTTGTGTAAACAAAGTTCGTTGTCATCATGAGAAATAAAGTATGTTGCCCAAAAGAGATGCAACGTTCATATCCTCATGGGAAATAAAGTTTGTTACTAAAATGAGTAATCAAGTTTCATTGCTACAAGGAGCAAACAAGTTTGTTACTATAAGAAGCAACCAATTTTGTTGCTAAAACAAGTAAATAAGTATTTAGTAACAAAAGTTCGTTGTTATAATGAGATACAAAGTTTATTGCTATAATAAGAAACAAAGTTGATTGCTATAATTGATAAACGAGTTTATTGCCATAATAAATAACAAGTTTATTGCTATAACGAGAAACAAGTTTGTATGTGTATGAGCAATTAATGAGTCTCAACCAAACCTGTGACTGAAGCCCTATCAAGATCTATGTTTATCGTTCCATAGATGAATATGGTATCATGCACTCCAGCAATAGGGCGAGTGAGGAGTTGTCAATTCCTAATAGCGCTATCCATAATGACCATTGGCTCAAAGAGTTAATGGTTAGAGATAAGGGAAGGGCCTTAGTACGATAAGTTCTCATGTTCCGTGTTGCATAGACATACATAGAGAGACATAGCAATAAAATAGCAATCATGTTTGATACAAATCAATTTAAATACAACATTCAAATAATAGTTTTTCGGGACATGCTTTTCCACCCCAAAACATAAAAACTGAAAATAGGGGAGTGCGTGAATACTCACAATGCATTGAGATGATGCAAATGATGCCTTGATCTACGCTCCACTCGTACCACTATTGTTTTCCTACAACGATGTTACACACTAATGAGTCTCTAATTAAAATCTAATACTAGTATACTTACTACTACAATAGAATTATGCCAATAATGTGTTAAAATTTAATATTGATAAGTTACAAACATTTTTCTGTGGAAATTAAGTTTCAAAGAATCAATTGTTATATAACAATTTAAGTGGAAAATTTCCATTATTGAAATGTTAATATTTAACATTTTAGAGGTGTTCCAATGATTAAATATTCAAAACGAAATCAATTTAGTTCTAAACTTTCCCAAACTTTGTATTTCATTTTTAATTCAAGTCAAACACCTTAAGATAAATTTTCTTGAATTTTTGATTTGTCTAACTATTTTTCACCATTTAATTCCTTGAATAATCATAAAATCATGGAAAAATAGTAAATTATCATGAAAAATTCTTATAATTTTTGTGTAACTGTTTTACAGTGTACATAATCTGAGAAAATTATTAATATGTGTTTTCAAAAAGTTTAACACAATTTTTATGATTTTTGTACATTTAAGTGTATTAAATCTTAGGAAAATAGAAGAAAAATAGCATACAGAAGATAAAAATCATCAAAAATTTTATTTATCATCCTAACGTATTATAAGAGTTTCTGGTAAATTTTTATTAATTTTGGATGAGTAAAACTATTTTTCCTGTTTTTAATCCATTATAAACACAAAAATCATGGAAAAATAGATATACATTTTGAAAAATTCCCAAAATATTTTTCTGAGTCTTAAATACAGGGTACAAGCTGCAAAAAATAAGAAATAATATTTTCACATTCCCTAAAGTGGTTTTATGATTTATTAGAGCTAAATAAAAAGAAAATTAAAAACCATACTAAACAGTAACAAAAGTCATTGAAACTTCATGGGGAATGTTTATTAACTTAAAGGATCATCCAAGAATTTTTCCAGAACTTATTTACTAGTGTAAGTATTTTATATGATTTAACACTCTATTTTCTTATTATTTTCATATAAAAATAAAGAAAATATAGATTGAGCTGAAAATTTCCAGAATGCATCTTCATACAATTTAATAACAATGAAAATTTGTTTTCTTATTGGGGCAAGTATGTTTCTCATTGTGGTTCACCTTCATATTTTTCGTGGTCTATATCATGCGAGTTATAGCAGTCCTAGGGAATTTGTTCGGTGTCTCGGAGTTGTAATCTTCCTATTAATGATTGTGACAGCTTTTATAGGATACGTACCGCCTTGGGGTCAGATGAGCTTTTGGGGGGCTTTGATGTTGAAAACCATGCCTAAAGGCTCAATAAATTATAGAGAAAACGTGGTTCTTGTGATTTATGTAAAGATTATTGATGTTACTATGACAATTTTTGCAACATGTTACAAAGACTTTTGAATCAAGATCTTTTTGTACCTATTAATACATGATATTAAGAGTTCAAAATAATTTTTGAATGACTTTTGGTGATGAATAAGTCCTTTGAACATGCAATACAAAACTAGTATTCACAAAAAGGTGCTGATTGAGCAACAGTTTTGTAAAAATTGCTAAAAATCGAAATATTTGAATTTTCCAGTGAGGTCAGATGGGTTTGAAAGCTAACTCAAAATATTATATTTCAGAAAAAGAATCCCAAATTTTGGTTAAGAAATGAGTGAGATATGACAGTTTAAAGTCAGGTAAAGAAATCTGGCAGATTGCATGCATGATGATTGGTTAGAAAAGTGAGTTTTCATCATTTCCTTGAGTAAATCTTTTGAAGTATTTTAAATATATCATGATAAACTCATATTTTAGTCATGTTTCCAGAGATCAAAAGATTAAAACTTATCAAAATGTATACATGCATTTATGAACAAAATTTTGTTTCTAAAAAACTCTTAACTTGAGTTTGATGTTTTAATCCTTAAAATCGATTTTTGCACTAAGATCATGAACATGCAACCTTGTTTATCATACATGCATGGTGTTAAAACACATCCATCATGTTCTAAAAACCATTTTAACAAAAATAAAACAAGTTTGAAGAAGATGAAGAAGGAGAAAGTGTAAGAAAAAGAGCAAAACTTGAAGGAAAAGTGAAGTAGAAATCGATTTTACCTTCAAGAATACCACAAGATGATGAAGATTTTGAGTTTGAGGAGTGTTTTTGGGTTTGTTTTCTGGAAAATTTCATGGTTCTTAGAGGGAGGAAGAGAGAATGGAGTGGTGTTTGGAGAGAAAAATTAGAGAGAAGGTAGGGAGAGTTTTCTAGAGAGAGAAAGAAGAGAGATGTGTGTGTTGGAGAATGAGAGTGTGAGAGAGAGATATGGGGAGAGAGGGATTCGAATTTTTTAGTATAATACCCCTTTCTCATTCATATTCTTTTATAAAATTTAAGTTCTTTTATAAAATATCTCAATTTTTATATAAAATGTGCACTAAAATCAAGTTTTTATTCATAAAACCTTGATTTTTGATTTATAAATTAAGGGTAAATGTTAATGAGTTAAATTTTATTTTCCTTGATTATATTTCCCTGAATTTAATTGTTTTAGGATAATATTATGAGTTTCATAATTATTTTTATAGAATTTTTAAGGTTAAAGTTTATAAATATGAGTTTTTATGGCTTTTAGGGTCTCGTGATTTTGTAAATCTTTGGATATCAATATAAATAGAATATTTGAGACTTTAAATTATCTTATGGTATTATAACTCTTTTATAGTTATAAATAATGTTTGTAATTTATTTTATCGGTTTATTGGCATTCTATGTAGTGATTCCAAGATTCAAGCGAAATTGAGGAATCAAGTATACTAGTCCTACTCTTCAACTTTGACTTAAGTTTCTATGAGACTTTGACCTAATTTCTAGTTCTAGGTCAAGTGCATAATGTGTGAATATGATTCATGAAATGGTGTTCGAGTCAAAGAGTGACCCGAATATGGATAGCCTCTACAGTTAAGTAGTTGTAGAATTCACATATCAATGTGAAATCTAAGTACATTATCCATTGTTTATAGTTGCTTCCAAGTTTCTAGTAGGTTATAACTGAGCTTCTAGTCACTAAGTCCAGTATGTGTCGTGCGTATATGTGCAACTAAGTTTATTCAAATCTAGAACCGACTCGAATTTTGACGGTTGTCACATTCTCCCCCGGTTGAAAGAATTTCGCCCCGAAATTCAATTCGTGATGTATTCTATTAGAACTCAGTCGAATACAATTATATAGTTGGAGAGGTGGTGACTTGCAATGTTCTTTGATTATTTCGGGTTTATTTCCTTAAGGGAAAAGCCCAATTCTTTAGCTATAGTCAAATTAATGTTTCCTTAATTCGAGTTCTACAATTTAGATTGCGAGAAATTAGGATCATGGAAATCATGACCCAAACATGGCGACCTAGTCGAAAAAGATCATCTAGTTAGATATTATCTGAATTAAGAGAGCTATAAGTTTTGCTGAAGCACTAACTGCACTGAGCGTTAAATCCGCATTGATCCTTAAGTCGCGTTCCAAATTAGCACTAAGTGTAAATTCGCCGCCTAATAAAGAAGAGATTAGGAACAATTTGTTCACTTCCGGGTTGGCTACTACATCTGGAAAGGATATATTTTGAAATAAGAAGGGGTAGCACGAATGAAAGAGAAGCGATTGAGGGTAAGTTTCTAAAAATATGTACTAAGGGTAGGCAACGAAGTTTTGGTACATCTCAAATGTAAAGGCTAATTAAGTGTCGTCGACAAAATAAATTACGAATGATTGAGCATCTCCGAGGCTATAATTACTACTACGGTTACTCTTACAATAATAAAACCTTATTCGAAGAATAAATATATTTAGAGAGTCATTGGTGCAAATGGAGGCGATGAAAATTTATGATAAATTAAATCACATTGTGTATATAGCATTTTAAGTGTTTAGAAGTGATTAAAAATCTCATTGTTATCAAAATGTCTGTTTAGAAATGATAATTAATCTCACTATTATCAAAATGTGTAATAATTCCAAGATAATGAAGATAGATGTGTGGCGATCCAACAAAGTAGTAAAATAATATAAAGATTAATTAAAGTTAAAGGTTTAAGTCGTCATTAAGGGAAAAAAAATTTATTGAAATTATTGATATTACGCTATTTGAAAAATTGACTAATTGTCTAAGTCAGGACAAATCTAAGTTTACGAGGAGTCAAAATACTTATGAAAACAAGCTTGACAGTTTAGGAACTCACTGAAAATTGCAAAGTAAAATATTATTTTAAGAAAGGTTTAAAAATGTTAATCTTTGAAAATAGTGCATTCATAGTTTAGTGTTTCTACAAAAACAATCATTTAGAGAATAGATAATCGTAAAATTCAAAACTTTTGATGTATTTAAAGAAAAGAAGAAACATAAGGATACATATCCTTCACATATATTTTCCGGATATAGAAAAATTATAAGCATAAGAGTATTCATCTTGTGTATTAATTATAAGGAAAAATACAATGAAAATTGCATTTTATATCAAGTTTCTGAATTTAGAACGAAAGAGCAAATGTAAATAAGGATCACTTGTTTATAGAGATTTCAAAATAAAAACAAGATGTATATGATAAAAAGGCGTAATTGAATATATCAAAGTTGACTAAATAAAAATTATTCCTCACGGCTATACATGTATTAATCGCTCAAAACGAAAGGATAGACTTCTAGTATGTATGTGTACAAACATGATACCAGGAGAAGCAAATTAGACAGAAACAAAGTTAGACAATGTATTATGTTACTATTATGGGTGTGCGAGATCTAAAGTCATAAGGAGAGCAAGAAATCAAGTGCGGGGGAAAGAAAAAGGAAGGTAGCGGCGGCAATGATTGTTATTGTTAAAATTATAAGAACAATACCTATAGGTAGATTAAAACCAGGTTGAGATATATTTCAAACTTTAATATTTGATGTATATTGATGATTAAATAGACATGTGAGAGTCTTAGAATGTTTGCTAATAATCACGAGTTACCTTATTAAGTTAAACTCCATTTGTGAAAAAGAAGAAGCACTACAAACGGTAGTTGAAAATCTGACAATTTGACTTTTTAGAATGGAGTTCAATAATAGTTAAAACATATAAGGTAAAGACTCAATAGATTTAGAAGAGTAATTATACATTGTTGAAGGTGTCACTGGAAATTTAAAAGTGAACACTAAGTTTTGCAATGTTGTAAGTTTTATAAACACAGATTATAAAACTAATTTGAAATAAAATAAACAAATAAGGTGTGTTTTGAAATGTAGGCATCAGTGATGTCTTGTAAACACATTTGGATTAGAAAGTTGTAAAAATACCATGTTGGGTTTCAAGAAAACACATTTAAGTAAAGTACGATGCCTAAATGGGGAAGTAGTCAAAAGTCTTAAAACAAAAGTGGTTTGAAGATCCGATGAAGCTTTTACACATAATATGAACTTTAACGTCATATGTTTAAGTTTTATAGTAAAGAGTTTAAACACGATAATAAAAGAAAATGTTTCTAGTTTTTCGAAAACGTGCCAAAATGGTAATCAAGGTTTAAAATGGTTTCTATGCCCTTTAAAAGCACATATATCCATTGAAATGGATTGAAATGAAATTGAAATAGCAATGTTAAAAGCAATATTGGTTAAATTGAGTTTTGAAGAAAAGTGTTAAATTAAAGCAAGTTGTCAAAAAAAAAAATTTAGCGAGAATATGGCTTACATTGTTAGGAAATGTCTACTAAGTTGACTGAAGTGGTTATAAAATATTTTATCGATGATAAATAAAACCGATGAAGCGAAATAATTTTTCGATGGAAGATTAAGAAGTAAGGAGAAAGTATGTTAGTGTAGTTGATCGCACCTAAATACTAAGGCGAGTATAAGGGGAGTACCGATGTCTTTTCCCCCAAAATAAAGGGCAAGAAAAATTGTTTGAAAAACGTTTTATGGTGTCAATGCAGTTTCGTGGCCTTTTATAGAGGTCAAAGGGATATCATATGTTAAGTTTTAACCTGAAGGTGGAAACAACCTAAAGCTAAATCGTAGCGTAGTAATAAGGTCTCACATATTAGTAGCAATAGGTTAAACCTTTGTGTCTCCTTGTGAGTCGAATCCAGAATGCCCGCCAATGGTATCCAAGTGATTACTTAGTGGTGACTCATCTACATCCTTACGCGATGCTCCAATTATCATTCGTGTCGGTATCGAAACGCTTTTTCCTAGTTGTAACTCTAGTACGAAGACGATGAAGAGGTATTGAGGGATAATTGGTATTGGTTTCGACTTAAGATTATTACTAGTGTATATCTAACTACTAACCTTATATCTAAAGTCAATAGCTACCGAGGAATACCCATTATCAGTACTATGTGCATTGCTCTTAGAGTGGCTAGTGATATAACCTAAGTGGTTAACCTAGCTCTTGATAAGGGATAAGAATATTTCTAAATAAGGGCATTGATATAACAGTGAACTTAGTTTCTAAGTGTATCTAGATGAATGCCTATAATATGCAATGCCCGTACGCACACCAAAAATTTTGTTTTTCAAAAGTTTAAGTTGAAAATTGTTTTGAACATAATTCTACTATAACCGTTTCAAGCCTCGCATTAAGTTTCCTTAATTAAGCATAGTTGGCCAGGCTATACTTAGTTAAAGTCCAATAATGCGTACTCGAATTAGTTATACCAGTAGTATGTTCTATATTTTAAAAACGTTTAGAAAATTTTTTTTGGCTATAGTTGTGGTTCTCCAAAGGAAAACCGATATTCTCTATAACCTTCGGCTCTAATACCATTATCTGTCACACCCCACTAAAGCGGAAACACAGGGCGTGGCAGTACAAAGGGTTTCATCGCAAAAGTTAAAAGACAACACCAACCATAGTATTAAAAATTATTACAAATTCACAATGGGTTTGAACAACTTTTAAAAGAAATTACAATGTAAATTGAAATACAACACATGCGAATGCTCCTAAAAGTGAAGTGTCCCTAAGTGCCACTTACTCGATGATTCCTGAAAAAGCATGTAAAACGAGCGTCAACTATAAAAATAGTTGGTGAGTACTCACAAGTTTAAAAATAATATTGGTTTCATGAATCGAAATCAAATTTTGATATAAGTTTCCATAGATAAAAATATATTGCTAAAATGAGTAAATAAGTTTGTGTAAACAAAGTTCGTTGTCATCATGAGAAATAAAGTATGTTGCCCAAAAGAGATGCAACGTTCATATCCTCATGGGAAATAAAGTTTGTTACTAAAATGAGTAATCAAGTTTCATTGCTACAAGGAGCAAACAAGTTTGTTACTATAAGAAGCAACCAATTTTGTTGCTAAAACAAGTAAATAAGTATTTAGTAACAAAAGTTCGTTGTTATAATGAGATACAAAGTTTATTGCTATAATAAGAAACAAAGTTGATTGCTATAATTGATAAACGAGTTTATTGCCATAATAAATAACAAGTTTATTGCTATAACGAGAAACAAGTTTGTATGTGTATGAGCAAACAATGAGTCTCAACCAAACCTGTGACTGAAGCCCTATCAAGATCTATGTTTATCGTTCCATAGATGAATATGGTATCATGCACTCCAGCAATAGGGCGAGTGAGGAGTTGTCAATTCCTAATAGCGCTATCCATAATGACCATTGGCTCAAAGAGTTAATGGTTAGAGATAAGGGAATGGCCTTAGTATGATAAGTTCTCATGTTCCGTGTTGCATAGACATACATAGAGAGACATAGCAATAAAATAGCAATCATGTTTGATACAAATCAATTTAAATACAACATTCAAATAATAGTTTTTCGGGACATGCTTTTCCACCCCAAAACATAAAAACTGAAAATAGGGGAGTGCGTGAATACTCACAATGCATTGAGATGATGCAAATGATGCCTTGATCTACGCTCCACTCGTACCACTATTGTTTTCCTACAACGATGTTACACACTAATGAGTCTCTAATTGAAATCTAATACTAGTATACTTACTACTACAATAGAATTATGTCAATAATGTGTTAAAATTTAATATTGATAAGTTACAAACATTTTTCTGTGGAAATTAAGTTTCAAAGAATCAATTGTTATATAACAATTTAAGTGGAAAATTTCCATTATTGAAATGTTAATATTTAACATTTTAGAGGTGTTCCAATGATTAAATATTCAAAACGAAATCAATTTAGTTCTAAACTTTCCCAAACTTTGTATTTCATTTTTAATTCAAGTCAAACACCTTAAGATAAATTTTCTTGAATTTTTGATTTGTCTAACTATTTTTCACCATTTAATTCCTTGAATAATCATAAAATCATGGAAAAATAGTAAATTATCATGAAAAATTCTTATAATTTTTGTGTAACTGTTTTACAGTGTACATAATCTGAGAAAATTATTAATATGTGTTTTCAAAAAGTTTAACACAATTTTTATGATTTTTGTACATTTAAGTGTATTAAATCTTGGGAAAATAGAAGAAAAATAGCATACAGAAGATAAAAATCATCAAAAATTTTATTTATCATCCTAACGTATTATAAGAGTTTCTGGTAAATTTTTATTAATTTTGGATGAGTAAAACTATTTTTCCTGTTTTTAATCCATTATAAACACAAAAATCATGGAAAAATAGATATACATTTTGAAAAATTCCCAAAATATTTTTCTGAGTCTTAAATACAGGGTACAAGCTGCAAAAAATAAGAAATAATATTTTCACATTCCCTAAAGTGGTTTTATGATTTATTAGAGCTAAATAAAAAGAAAATTAAAAACCATACTAAACAGTAACAAAAGTCATTGAAACTTCATGGGGAATGTTTATTAACTTAAAGGATCATCCAAGAATTTTTCCAGAACTTATTTACTAGTGTAAGTATTTTATATGATTTAACACTCTATTTTCTTATTATTTTCATATAAAAATAAAGAAAATATATATTGAGCTGAAAATTTCCAGAATGCATCTTCATACAATTTAATAACAATGAAAAATTGTTTTCTTATTGGGGCAAGTATGTTTCTCATTGTGGTTCACCTTCATATTTTTCGTGGTCTATATCATGCGAGTTATAGCAGTCCTAGGGAATTTGTTCGGTGTCTCGGAGTTGTAATCTTCCTATTAATGATTGTGACAGCTTTTATAGGATACGTACCACCTTGGGGTCAGATGAGCTTTTGGGCTTTGATGTTGAAAACCATGCCTAAAGGCTCAATAAATTATAGACAAAACTTGGTTCTTGTGATTTATGTAAAGATTATTGATGTTACTATGACAATTTTTGCAACATGTTACAAAGACTTTTGAATCAAGATCTTTTTGTACCTATTAATACATGATATTAAGAGTTCAAAATAATTTTTGAATGACTTTTAGTGATGAATAAGTCCTTTGAACATGCAATACAAAACTAGTATTCACAAAAAGGTGCTGATTGAGCAACAGTTTTGTAAAAATTGCTAAAAATCGAAATATTTGAATTTTCCAGTGATGTCAGATGGGTTTGAAAGCTAACTCAAAATATTATATTTCAGAAAAAGAATCCCGAATTTTGGTTAAGAAATGAGTGAGATATGACAGTTTAAAGTCAGGTAAAGAAATCTGGCAGATTGCATGCATGATGATTGGTTAGAAAAGTGAGTTTTCATCATTTCCTTGAGTAAATCTTTTGAAGTATTTTAAATATATCATGATAAACTCATATTTTAGTCATGTTTCCAGAGATCAAAAGATTAAAACTTATCAAAATGTATACATGCATTTATGAACAAAATTTTGTTTCTCAAAAACTCTTAACTTGAGTTTGATGTTTTAATCCTTAAAATCGATTTTTGCACTAAGATCATGAACATGCAACCTTGTTTATCATACATGCATGGTGTTAAAACACATCCATCATGTTCTAAAAACCATTTTAACAAAAATAAAACAAGTTTGAAGAAGATGAAGAAGGAGAAAGTGTAAGAAAAAGAGCAAAACTTGAAGGAAAAGTGAAGTAGAAATCGATTTTACCTTCAAGAATACCACAAGATGATGAAGATTTTGAGTTTGAGGAGTGTTCTTGGGTTTGTTTTCTGGAAAATTTCATGGTTCTTAGAGGGAGGAAGAGAGAATGGAGTGGTGTTTGGAGAGAAAAATTAGAGAGAAGGTAGGGAGAGTTTTCTAGAGAGAGAAAGAAGAGAGATGTGTGTGTGTTGGAGAATGAGAGTGTGAGAGAGAGATATGGGGAGAGAGGGATTCGAATTTTTTAGTATAATACCCCTTTCTCATTCATTTTCTTTTATAAAATTTAAGTTCTTTTATAAAATATCTCAATTTTTATATAAAATGTGCACTAAAATCAAGTTTTTATTCATAAAACCTTGATTTTTGATTTATAAATTAAGGGTAAATGTTAATGAGTTAAATTTTATTTTCCTTGATTATATTTCCCTGAATTTAATTGTTTTAGGATAATATTATGAGTTTCATAATTATTTTTATAGAATTTTTAAGGTTAAAGTTTATAAATATGAGTTTTTATGGCTTTTAGGGTCTTGTGATGTTGTAAATCTTTGGATATCAATATAAATAGAATATTTGAGACTTTAAATTATCTTATGGTATTATAACTCTTTTATAGTTATAAATAATGTTTGTAATTTATTTTATCGGTTTATTGGCATTCTATGTAGTGATTCCGAGATTCAAGCGAAATTGAGGAATCAAGTATACTAGTCCTACTCTTCAACTTTGACTTAAGTTTCTATGAGACTTTGACCTAAATTCTAGTTCTAGGTCAAGTGCATAATGTGTGAATATGATTCATGAAATGGTGTTCGAGTCAAAGAGTGACCCGAATATGGATAGCCTCTACAGTTAAGTAGTTGTAGAATTCACATATCAATGTGAAATCTAAGTACATTATCCATTGTTTCTAGTTGCTTCCAAGTTTCTAGTAGGTTATAACTGAGCTTCTAGTCACTAAGTCCAGTATGTGTCGTGCGTATATGTGCAACTAAGTTTATTCAAATCTAGAACCGACTCGAATTTTGACGGTTGTCACACATACACCGCTCGCTCGTCAGCTATGGAAACTCGTAGAGGTCGACTCAACGTCTCTCGTCAGCTACTGATGTGCCGACTAAACGCTATCGACACAAATGATCGACTCGCACCCGAGTCAAATAACACTAAGGCAGGTACAGAACTCACAAGAAAAGTACCTACGCATATCATAATATAAGCCCAATACCTCAACACAACATAAATAAATAAAGAATACATACCAGCCACAACATCGGGCGCTGCGCGGACCTCCTCTGCTGTCAACTAGAAAGCTCTCCCACGAACCTTCGGTGCCTCGGCCTTCACTGGCCGAACCTCGGTAACCCTAGCAGCAGGTGCAGAGCCCTGTGCTGATCCCTGATGTAGTTGCGGGCACTCGGCCTTCCGATGGCCAGTCTGGTTGCAATGAAAGCAAACCATAAATCCCTTGGGGCAATCCTTGGCGATATGCCCCTCCTTGCCACATTTGTAGCAAGCACCCGATCGACACATCCCGTCATGTCCCTTGCCGCACTTTCCGCAAGTGCGGCCCTTCTGGCCTCCAGATCTCGTATCAGCGGACTTGGCCCGCTTGGCTGCCGGCTGAGACTGTGCCGGCCGCTGATCCATCCTCTGAGACTCGGCCTCCTCCCTGACCTGAGTCTCCAACTCAATCTCCCTCTTCCGGGCATTTGCCTGGAGCTCAGCAAATGTCCGGTAAGTCGAGTTCGACACGAACTCCCTAATATCCCTCCTCAAAACGCCCAAATACCGGCTCATGCGTGCCTGCTCGGTAGACACCTGCTCAGGGCAGAACATTGCCCTCTCATGAAACTTCCGGGTAACCACAGTAACCGAATCAGTACCTGCTTGAGGGTCAAGAACTCCTGAACCAACTGTTCCCTCTCCACTGGGGGAACATACTCGTCTCTAAACATGGTGGTGAACCTCTCCCAGGTCACCGCTGAAATCTCTGCAAGAGTGAAGCTCGCTGTCACGAACTTCCACCAATCCTTCGCTCCCAAGCGAAGCTGGTTCAACGCGAACCGTACCCTCAGATGCTCCGGACATGAACACGTATAGAAGCATCCCTCGATATCAGAAATCCATCTCATCGCAGTAATTGGATCCTGCGTCCCATCAAACTCTGGTGGCTTCGTGTTGCTGAACTCCCAAAACAACAACGAGTCACCTCCCTGAGGCCTGGCAGCAGCCACAGCTGCAGTAGCTGCAGCAGCCGCAGCCTCAGTCACCGCGGCGTACCGCTCATCAAAAGTCTCAATAAACGTGGTCTTGATAGACCCAAACATCTCTGGAATCTCGGCTCGAATCGCCGCTGCCACCTCATCGTGGATCATCTGACGAAGTTCTTCGTCACTCACGCCGCTAGGCTCAGGTCTGTGGCGTGTCCCAACCATGATGTCTCTGAGATACAATATAATAATATCAGAGACTCGCTCGAGCATACTCGCACTCGATAACTCAACCCTACTTGTTCCTTAGTACCCAAAGGATTCTTACTTAGAGTGCGCACTGCTCCGATGTTTTCAGTAGTACGGGCCCTATACTACCGTCCACACCGCATCAGTATTCACCCTAAGTCCTCCTCCTTGGATCCCAGATCACAAGCACCCTACATCTCGCTGGCATAGGCTACCCTTCGGTAGACCTCTCATAGGCTCCTCACTGCTATCTACTCACTCTCAAGCATCACATAGCAGCAGAAATATCCCTAGGCTAAGGCATCACAAATCAGGCCACTCTAGTCCTAATATGAATACCTAGCCTACTCTAGCATTCATATCATATCATATCTCATAACACATAATGTAAGGGTATTTTGGGAAATCACCGTTCAGGCGCTGGCTGATCGTACACACTGCTTCCTTCTGCCTTTCTCAAAATCTTTTACTCTCTTAGAAAAATTGTTTATTTTATGAAAAATTTTCTCAATCCTCAGTTTGAGTTCAGATTCATCCGAAGATGCACCCGAATCCCTCAAACCAAGGCTCTGATACCAACTTGTAACAACGTAAATTTTCAAAACAATTTTTCATTTTTAAAAACATACTTTCAATCACACGATGACATAAAACATAATGTATTCACTGTCTCATAACAAAACATGTCCCAGAATCTCTATAACATAAACTCCATGAGTGTGTACGGATCATGTCGGCGCCTTCCCGCGATCCTCGCTAGTACCTGAAACACATAACACAACAACTATAAGCATAAATGCTTAGTGAGTTCCCCAAAATACCACATACCACACATACGCCTTTACAGGCCATAACTCTGTAGGATCTTCCGATCCATGTGTCTCAGGGGACTTCCGTCCCGAATCCCGGTAGACCTTCCGGTCCTACCCGTATCGACCTTCCGGTCCGTAACCTTCTGACCTTCCGGTCCATGTCATCTTGACCTTCCGGTCCATATCATTTTGACCTTCCGGTCCTTGCCATACATAACATACATAGCACATACATATCACATAAATGCATATAGCACATACATCTCATAGCATACAAGACCTTCCGGTCACACATAGGTACCCTTCCAGGCACAGTATAGTGAGAAGACTCACCTCAATAAAGTCGGATAAACTCTCGTGCTCAACGTCCCGACTTAGCATCCTCCTATTATTCAAATACATTCCCGATCAATATTCTCTCATAGCCTCATCTCTACAGATTGGGTAGAAGGCCATTCTACCCTTCCCTGGACTCTCTTGAATCAGTCTTGACCAGAACCCTAAAGTCAATGAAAGTCAATGGTCAAACTTTGACCGACTCGTAGAGTGCACATGGGCGACTCGGCGAGTCCATGCGGGTTCTCTGAATCCTTCTAGCCTCCCTTGGCTCGTCGAGTCTTCGTCCCACTCGACGGATTACACCTGACACGAATCGCGGGGCAACCCCGACTCGACTCGTCGAGTCCACTTATGGACTCGGCGAGTTGCTTCCATGTTCTTACTCAAACGGCCTTCTAAGGCCAGATCTGCTTCCCTAACTATCAGATCTACCCTTCAAGTGCTCAAATGTCACGTAAAGGTGCAACCTTTACGTGCATGCAACCCACATCAACTCATAAATGGAGAAATAACTCTAAAAATGGCAACCTAGTCTCCAATCCTCCATGAACTAACATAAAGCAGAATGGGGAAGGTTCTCTGGACCTCTATGGGTCCAGATCTGAGGTCTAACCCAACAAGGGACCATAAACTCAACTTTTCAAACCTTAAAAGGTTATAGAAAACCCTAAATCATAGATCTTAACCCAAAACAGAAAGGATCGATTTGGTACCTCAATAGTGTAGATCTGAACTTGAAAACCCTGGATCTACAGCTCCCTTGACCTTCTCTTGTTGGAAACCACTTCTCCTTTGCTAAAACACTCAAGAAATGATGAATTAGCCTTCCTCTTGCACTATAAGCTTTCTCTCTGCTCTCTAGGGTTTCTCAGGGGTGCAATGGCCGCAAATGGAGGCTATAAAGGTCTTTAAATAGGGCACAGACCCCGAGAATTAGGGTTTCCAATTACAGTGCGGACTCGCCGAGTCCATGTATCGACTCGTCGAGTCCTTCATTAAATCAGACAAGAAATGCACAATCCTACTCGGCGAGTCTGAGCGCCTACTCGGCGAGTCCCTCCCTAAAACTCAAAAATAAATACTTAAAATAAGATACCTGGGAATCCGAATGTTACACGCTTGCCAAGGTATAGACTTTATACCTGAAAATGATGCACAAATATGAGAAGTTTCTGGATCTTCAAGCTTGCTAACACCTTCTTATTCTTCTCTAACCTCCTTCTTCCAGTACAAGAGTCAAGTACACTCAAAAGTTGCAATATCACACACACAGGCAACTCACACGAGATTAGGGTTTATGAGAGGGTTGGATGCTGATAAGGGTGGCCAGAAATGAAGTCATGATCTTCTTTAAATATGGGCAACCCTTAAAATTATGGTTCAACATCTGGGCTAGTACGCCCGACGTACCACATGTATGCCCAACGTACTAGTTGTTCATCCGCGTTCATGCACACTGCATGAGTACGATGCGCGTACTCATATATACGCACCCGCGTACAACCACTTTTGCAAGCTTTTTTCTTTGAGGGACCAAATGTGCCACTTTTGATAAAGATTTAAGAAATGATAAAATGTACCATATTTCAAGATGTTACTAGGACTTTTCTGGAGATTTTCCATTTAAAAATTGAAAACTTTAAATTAGATTTTAACTAAATTACTAAAATATCCTTTTGCAATCATTCTCACAATCGATCTCGTTATTCAGGGCATGATTCTTTGTTGCTTCATGTTATGCATAATCGATTTGCAGAACTTGTTAATTACATATCCCTAATCGATCACCAAACAATATATTTCATCTTATAAATAATCGATTTAGGAGATTTGCAATTATTCTCTTCTAAATAATTTTGTTATGAAATGAATATGTAATTTGTGGTCATGCAATTGGGATTTGCAGCTCTAAACAGGCGAGTTCAATCTATTTTAACTTTATTATCGATCAATATCTTGGATGTAGTTATCAATATCAATAATTGATTTTGGTGGATGAATATGTTTGGATCGATGCAGCTCCATGTCAGATTTTGAATTTGAGACCCAAACTCTGTTTAGTTGGTCGGTAAGGAGATCGACCCTAACCCTGTTATCAATCGGTTGCATCCAGATTTATATCGATATGTTTAGGATTTTTATTGTTACAAGTTAATTAGTTTTTTAATTATAAAAATAAATTTTAAAGATAATATTTTTATGTTTTATAAGGATATAAACGTGATTATAAAAATTTATGAAGATATAGACGAAAATTTTGCAATATTAACTTTGGGCCGATAAAAGTAAAACTTTTGTAGACACAAACTAATAAACTAAAGAATGTTAATATATCTAATATAAAAAAGTTTCATTTTTGTATTGTTTTTTAGGTAAAAATGTATTATATATAAAAAAACTAATATTATTATAATCATTTTTTTAATAAAATGATTTGACTAGTTTTAAATAGTTAATTATATTTTTAGGAACTGGACCTGTTTAGCATTTTTTTTTCAATTTTTCATTAAAGTTTTAAATGTCACTAACTCTAGTTACAAAATGAAATATAATCTACATCAATTCATTTTAGTTTTTTTTAATAAGTAAATAATTAAGAATTACAGCAGTTTTTGGTTTCTGGAAAACAAAATTCAAACAAAGGAGAAAAAAGGTCAAGGATTTGATTATAAAATTTTTTGGAAGAAATTTCTAGTCGTTCATTTATGTATTAAATTCCGAAGTGGATAACCCGATCAACACTCTCACCTATGTCCAAATACTTTTATACAAACAAATGATTAATATTATTAATTAGACTTCCTCTGTGTTAAAACGTCAATATTTAGAAAGATTCTTGTGACTTTAAAATCGAAAGTAAAAAATATATAATTTAATTTGATTAATTTGATATATTAATGTAACATGCACGTTTTGAAATCGTGTTCTGTAATTTGAAAAGTTAAAATTATTATGAAATATTATGTGAAATTGAGTGTTGAGTTCTAACAGATAGTTTTTACTAGAAATAAAGTAAAACTATGTTTAGAATCACTCATAAAATATTGGAAGTCTTATGAGATTCCAATTAAAAGCCAAATAGTGAAATTTAGCGAAAATATAAAATTTGAAATAAGTAAAATTTTATTATTGAAAGTTGTAGATAATCTCGTTAGAAACATGAATGCGAAAACCTCGTCGAAATCCGAGTTATAACGAAGAAGTTATGACCAATCGAAGATCCGCGACAAAATCGGCACGATGTCGAATGACGTAAAAAGTGAGTTTTTGATAAACTACTTTTTAGCCTTAGTGATCTAAATGAAAGTCGTAGTATTTCTTAAACCGAGAATTTTGATAAAAAGAACGCCAAAATCTGACTACGTATGAGTAACTTATGATTTTTCTAAGTTTCAGTTTAGCAGTAGACAGCTAAAAACTCGAATTTTAGATCGAGTGATTTTTAGCCGACACAACCTAAACGAGAATCGAAGGTCTCGTCATTAGTAGTACAACGGTAAAAAGTCTGACGAAAACGGACGTCGGATGAAGAAGTTATGAATTTTTAACGGATTTACCAGTCCCGATCTGTTAAAAATAATAATATAAAAATAAATTCAAATTTTTCCGACGAAGTCTAAACGAAAGTTGTTGAGCATAATTTTCTTTACGCGTGCATATAAAAATAAAGTCAAAAACGGAGCCCGTATCAGAAAGTTATGGATTTTACAAGATTTGGCACATTTTTCGAGAAATTTCGCATGAATAGTGCTGCCACGTCACCCTCGCTCGGAGCTGGCCACGTGTCCGAAGCTGCTGCGTGGCACGTCTGAGAAGCGACGCGTGTCGCACAGGTGTCCGAAGTCGTCACGTGATCGCACATGCTTTCCTCGTGCCCGACCCGCGTGTAGCCTCCTGATTCGACCGAGGCTGCTGACCAATCCGAAGCTTGCATCTGTCCGAGCCGGAGACCCAGCCGATGACTCATCCGAAGCCGATGACTCCTTGCATCCGAAGCGCGCCAGCTGCTGCATCCGAGCCTCGTTGGCCTTCGCTGCTTCTGCCGCGTGTCCGAACCCCTCGCTGCCGCGTGTCCCTTCTCGCCCGACCTTCGGATCTCCTCTCCTATAAATAGGAGACTTGCGAACCCTCCCAGGTAAAAATGGGATTTTGCCATTTTTGACCAATTTTTCCATATTTTTACTATCTCGACATCCCCCGAAGCCCCGAGATTAATTCCAATGCCCGAAACACTCCCCGAGATTCCCGAGAAGCCCGAAAAATTTATTTTTTCGGTTTCGAAGCCCAACCCTCGCAGGGCCCGGTTTTCAAGAAAAGTCCCGGTTTTCAACAACGAAAGTCATATTTAGAGCCGAAATGCTACACAAATCATTATTTTGACCCCCGGTTAATTCAAGGTGAGTTTAATATATAGGAACAATTGTATGTTATGTGTTATATGTGCTATGTGCTTTTCCATGTTATCATCTCGAGTTATTATTTCTGCTATTTTTATAGCAAGGCTGTACCTTTGACTTGAAGTGTATGACATAAGCATCACTTGGGTATTGGTATGAACCGTTGACCATGAAGTGTATGACATAGGCATCACTTTGGCTTCGGCAGTATGCTAAGATAAGGCTGAAAGCCTAAATATTCTAGCAAAATGATATTCCTGAGTATTTTCTGTGCCATTTGTGCTGAAACTTTATTGATTGTATATCAAGTATGGAAATTGTTATGTCTCATTGATTGATATGAAATGCTTTTCGCATTATGCCTTTGTTGTTCCATGTTCCTCTTTGCTTCTGCCGTATTGAAGTATATATATGACATAACGTTATATTGTATCTATTATTGAACTCACTAAGCGTCACCGCTTACCCTCTCAATGTTTAACAAATTTGCAGGGAATAAGTAACCAGTATAGTCTTATACTGTTGGAAGGTTTAGAATAGTTGTAATATTACCTTTGTATTTCGGTTTATGTTTGTATAAATTTATAATATCCTAGGTAGTTATGTAAAATATTAAAATATAGTCGGTTTGTATCCAATCTTTTGTAATGACTTTATCAATGTAAAATATTATTTTATAAATATGCATGTAGTATGTTTTGGAGTAACTATATTGTCAAGTATGAAAGTCTGGGTCTTTCAGAAATATAAAAGTGTAGAAAGGGGTCCTTTCAATTAAGTTGTTACTTGTGAAAATTATGGTCGATAGGTTTAAAATTATTATATGACAAAAAAAATATAAAAAATGCAAAATATTGTCGATCGCAAATAATCATTAATTAATAGTATTTTTAAAAATAGATATTATATATTTCGAAAATATTATTAGGATATGTTTTTTTTTAAATTTGAATGGAAGTTGATTTGTTATAAAAACTGAAAAATTATATAAATCATAGGAAAAATACCACGTGTCAAAAAAATATAGTAGAAAAAGAACACGTGACCTTTTTAAATTTCATTTAATAGAATAGATAAAAATAAATGTTTAGATAATTAAATATATCTTAACAAATTTAGTTTTATTTCAACAACTTTCCACATGTCTAACTTTCTTCAAATATATTTTGCAGTAAAGAAACATATTCTTTGCCAAAAATATTTTATCAACAATCACACATATAACATATTTATCTATTTATTTATAGTAATGGTTTAAAAATCGGTATGAATCGGTTGGACCAGGTACAAAAAGTACTGGTTTATATTTATTTCTAGACCGGAACAATCAGACTGGTTTTTACAAGAATTCGGTTGAACCGGTTAAATTGAATAAAGCATATGGAAATGAAACATTTTGCACAACAAACTTTGGTGGTCTTTTCAGATTAATTTAGACATCTCTTTAATTAAATAAAAACATATGTAAATATTATGAAGCTTTTTGATGTATTTGTATTCATTTAAAATTAAATTTTGTTTTAGTATTATGATTCAATTTCTTTTTGGTGTATGTGTAGTTAAAGTTTGCATAGTTTCCGTAAAATGAAAATCATGCAATATTATTGATGTGGGTGTTCATCAAACCACATAACGACACAAATTGTCTGCCTTAAATTTCACCTCATAACGCGGTTTAGGACTTTACAGGTGCGGTTTGCGGTTTCCAAAAACCACAAATTGCATGTGCGGTGCGGTTTTGTGGTTTTATGTTTAAATCGTACCGCGAACACCCTAATTTTAATAACATATATGTTAATATTTATTACATAATTTAATTATACGCAACACGCGTAAATTCGACTATCATACATATAAACGATGCGGTAAAAGATGAAGGAAATGAATAATATGACAATAACGTGATGATAAAAATTGGAAAATGAAAACATAACGACACATAGAAATCAAACGTATCATCACCCTTGGTAATACAAATTTACAAAAACTGATGATTATATTAACATAAAGAGAATATGACTCAAACTGGTAACAAAGTTTTCAAAATGTTCAAAAAATACCTTTGTTATTTTTTTAGTACAAAAAATACAATTAAAATATACTTTTTTGCCAAGGTTCTAATAACGTAAGGCGTGACTTAAGGCGGTAATTTTGTATATAATTCATAATTTTATATATATTTTCTACTATTATATATATATATATATATATATATATATATATATATATATATATATATATATATATATATATATATAATGAATATATGGCTATTATGTACCTAAGCTTAGGTGTAGAACCTTTTAAATGACATAGTTTTAAACAAAAAAATCAAATTTCATTTTTGTTTTATATTTGTTTTAATAGAATATCATTGAATTGAGTTAAATAATGGAATGCAAAACATCAATTATATATATTTTTTATTGCAAAAAATCATTGATGTTTATAGGGAAATTAAAAACCAATATTTTTTTATCGAATATAACTCAAAAATATTGTCCTTTAATTGAAAAAACTATTTCCAGTTATTTGTGAAAACCTTGACATATATTGCGAGTGGATTCTCGAAAATGATATTGTTGATAAACGAGATAAACCTTGGCGACTATGAGACTTAGTGCCTAAACCCTAACGACTATTCGACTTAGTGCGAACACCCTAATTTTAATAACATATATGTTAATATTTATTACATAATTTAATTATACGCAACACGCGTAAATTCGACTATCATACATATAAACGATGTGGTAAAAGATGAAGGAAATGAATAATATGACAATAATGTGACGATAAAAATTGGAAAATGAAAACATAACGACACATAGAAATCAAACGTATCATCACCCTTGGTAATACAAATTTACAAAAACTGATGATTATATTAACATAAAGAGAATATGACTCAAAATGGTAACAAAGTTTTTAAAATGTTCAAAAAATACCTTTGTTATTTTTTTAGTACAAAAAATACAATTAAAATATACTTTTTGCCAAGGTTCTAATAACGTAAGGCGTGACTTAAGGCGGTAATTTTGTATATAATTCATAATTTTATATATATTTTCTACTATTATATATATATATATATATATATATATATATATATATATATATATATATATATATATATATATATATATATATATATATATATATATATATATGAAAAATGAATATATGGCTATTATGTACCTAAGCTTAGGTGTAGAACCTTTTAAATGACATAGTTTTAAACAAAAAAATCAAATTTCATTTTTGTTTTATATTTGTTTTAATAGAATATCATTGAATTGAGTTAAATAATGGAATGCAAAACATCAATTATATATATTTTTTATTGCAAAAAATCATTGATGTTTATAGGGAAATTAAAAACCAATATTTTTTTTATCGAATATAACTCAAAAGTTTTGTCCTTCAATTGAAAAACTATTTCCAGTTATTTGTGAAAACCTTGACATATATTGCGAGTGGATTCTCGAAAATGATATTGTTGATAAACGAGATAAACCTTGGCGACTGTGAGACTTAGTGCCAAAACCCTGACGACTATGCGACTTAGTGCCTATTGTATAAACCCTGGCGACTATGAGACTTAGTTCCTAAACCATAGCGACTATGCGACTTAGTGCCTGTTGTATAAACCCTGACGACTATGAGATATTCAACAATCATAATACTTTTGTTCTTGTCATTGTGACACTGATTTTAGTATGAATGCAGACATGTATACTTAGTTAAATATTTTATTATTTAAAAGTATAAACTCTTGGTCAGAGTGTTTTAATCCCATTGTATTTATAGTTAGTATATCTTTTATGGGTTGATATACTCAATTCACTATAAACAATGCTCTGATACCAATCTGTCACACCCCAAAACCAAGAACGGCGGAAACGTTCAGGGGTGGAGGACGTCATGTAATGTATCATAACAGTGTAAAGTAGTAAACAAGCAACAACATCATCCATTCCATTAAAAGTAAAGTTTTAATACATGAGTGTTGTTTCATAGCAATAAGACACCAAAATATGTAATCAAAATAAAAGACGAGTCTTGTCTGTGCCCCGTCTTCTCGAAACCCTGGCCATCGTACCTGTCTACTGGTGACCTAAGAATACAAGTTATTTTGAAAGTGTAGATCAGCATAAAGCTGGTGAATTCATAAGTATTATGGTGTCATTGATTTGAAAAGCTGTTATGAAAGACTTGTAAATGTTTAATGAAACATTTAGTATAAGTGTAAAAACCCTAGAAAATCCCATATTTCCTACTAGTATAAAAGGTAGTCTTCTACCAAGACCTGAATGCTTTGAAAGTTGCATTTTTGTATCAATGAAAGTTTTTCCCCTGTACAACTATTATTATAAATATATAGTCTACTTCATCGTTTATGTGAATGTGTCACAAAATAAAAGTAATAGGGAAAATTATATAATCATTGAAATCGTATCTTGTTGCCATAGGATAAACACGGCGTGGAAACTCGCCGAACAGTACAACCGAGAACATCCGTCGATGAACAGGTCCCGCTGTAGCTAGCAGCCAGGTGTAGGATGGTCAGTCCCGTATAGTATATATAGTATTTCTCTCTGTATAGATATAGTATTCCTCTCTATATAACATGTAATAGTATCTATTCACATAGTAGTATAGACTCATGAATGAACTGACTCTTGTGTAATTCCTTGTAATAGGAATAGTAATTTGAATCCCCTAAACTATACCTATAATAGTTTACTGGGCTGTATATTGAATGTCCAAGTAGGTTTATACACCCTTGCTACTCAAGAGTGTTGGAACTGAATAAAGAATGAAAGCTCTCATATCAATTCATATATACATGAAACATAAGTGTATAGATATGGTTTTTATCAATAAGTTGAAAGAGGTTTTGTAATACATTTGAGAGTTTTGAACAATAAATAATAATGACTTGATGTCAGTTTATAAAAAGATTCAAAAGTAATTCATTTGATAACAAAGTCTAAAATAACTGAAAACCATTGTATTTATCACATTTTGAAGTATGTAAATCAGTTGGTTGAAAACATAGTTATAAATCACATGTGATTGATTCTATAACTTCCTGTTTTCTACTTGTATCCTACCCCCCATGAAAGCATTTAAAATCATTTAAAAGATTGATTAAGGGGGTATGAACTCACCTGTAATGAGTGGTTTGGATGAACGGAATGTATAGGATGCTAGGTGTCAAGTGAAGACTTGTACACACACAAAGATCCTAGTTAACATATAATCACACATATATGTATCCAATTAGTCATTTAAACAACTAATTAACCATGTTAAGACATCCTAGGACATGATTAACACTTTATTTAAGTGTTACAAGTACTAAGGATTGCATCTAAGTGTTGTAGAACATTGGTATTGAGTTTGGGGTTCTAGGGTAAACTCCCTTGGAGTTTACGGTTTTGTGACCATAACTCATTGAGTTTATGGTCGTAAACACATGAGTTTACGGCCGTAAACTCATGGTTCTTTGACCATTTTGTGTTTTGAAGCCATAAAGATCATTAGAAGCATTCCTACTTCATGTTTAAGCCTTAGGAAGAGATTAGGGCACCATTTCACTCCTTTAGGGGGTTTACGGTCCTTGGACCACTTCCCCTTGGGTTTACGGCCGTAAACCCAAATGGTTTATGGTCTTTTGATGTCTTCAAGTACTAAGCACATCAAGGAAGGGATCTAGGCTAGTTTCCAAGGCTTGGTAAGGGACTAGGGTCACTTTGGCCCCTTTGTTAGGGTTTACGGTCCAAGGTGTTCTTGGACCGTAAACACCTTTGATCTTGTGTTCCATGGTGTTTTCTAGATGATTATGAAGTGTAACTAGCCTTATAACACACTAGGGTAAGAGTACTTACAATAGAGAAGCTTGAAAGGTGCTAAAAGTCCAAGAACACTAGTGTGTGTTCTTGGTGTTCTTGGTGAAACTTGAAGATCTACATATTTGGAATGATTTCACAGATGGAATCATGTAAGATCACTAGTTTAAGGTAGATATCAACTTATTAGGGTAAGAAACACTTACAAAGTTGAAGATCAAGAAGAAAATTCGGATGATACTTGAGAGGATTTGAGTTTTGTTCTTGAAAAGTGAAAAAGTGAATAAAATGGCTAAGTGCCATATTTATACCCTTGGGGTTTACGGCCGTAAACACCTTGTTTAGGCCGTAAACTCCAAACTCTTGGAGTTTTGGGACATTATTGCTACACAATAAACCCTAGTGCATCCTCTCTCCTGTTATCTCCTGAAGTACTAACTTTAAAACACTCAAACTGACTCCAGAAAGCTTGAAAGTTAGCAGAAACTGTTATGACTCCTATTGAATTGAGTGGTTATACAGAATAGAAATTTCGGGTTGTCACATCATCCCCCCGTTAGAAGGAATTTCGTCCCGAAATTAGAGTTTAAGCAAATAAGTAGTTACAAATAACTAAGTAAAAAGACGAGGATATTTCAGTTTCATCTGATCCTCTCGCTCCCAAGTGAATTCAGGTCCTCGCTTGGCGTTCCAGCGAACCTTCACTATCGGGATACGACTTTGTTTCATTTGCTTGACCTCTCGGTCCATGATCTCTACTGGTTCTTCCACGAAGTTGAGGCTCTCGTTGATCTCGATCTCGTCGAGTGGGATTACAAGAGTCTCATCGGACAGACACTTTTTCAAGTTCGAGACGTGGAAAGTAGAATGTACGTTACTGAGTTCGCACAGTAAGTTAAGTTTGTAAGCTACAGGGCCGATTCTGGCAAGAATCTCGAAAGGCCCTATGTACCTTGGATTTAGCTTTCCACACTTTCCGAAGCGTATCAAGCCCTTCCAGGGTGAGACCTTCAATAGAACACGGTCGCCCACCTGGAATTCCAACGGTCCTTCGCTTATCAGCGTAGCTTTTCTGTCGGTCTCTAGAGGCTTTCAATCGTTCACGAATCTGAACGATCTTCTCTGTCGTTTCACGAATGATCTCCGGACCTGTGAGAGTGCTTTCAGGAACTCGTCCTTTAGCTAACTGGGTATCACCCACCTCAGCCCAGCACAGAGGGGATCTGCACTTTCGGCCATAGAGGGCCTCGAATGGAGCAGCCTTTATGCTCGTGTGATAACTGTTGTTGTAGGAAAATTCGACAAGGGGTAAATGAGTATCCCATGCTTTCCCAAAGTCGATAACACAGGCTCGCAACATATCTTCCAAGGTTTGGATAGTTCTCTCACTTTGCCCGTCGGTTTGTGGATGGTAGGTTGTACTCATGTCCAGCCTAGTTCCTAGGGAACTTTGTAGCGACTGCCAGAACCTCGAAGTGAATCTACTATCTCTGTCCGAGATAATGGATATAGGAACACTGTGCAGTCGTACAATCTCCCGAATGTAGGTTCTTGTAAGTTTCTCCATCTTGTATGTTTCTTTGATAGGCAAGAAGTGTGCAGACTTGGTTAATCTGTCGATGATGACCCATATGGTATCCAGTCCACCCGTCGTCTTGGGCAACATGGTTATGAAGTCCATAGTGATCTGATCCCACTTCCATTCAGGTATCTCAGGCTGTTGCAGTAGACCTGAGGGTTTCTGGTATTCGACCTTGACCTTTGCGCAAGTAAGGCATTTACTCACGAAGGTAGCAATCTCTGCTTTCATGTTAGGCCACCAGTATAGCTTTTTGAGATCCAGATATATCTTATCTGAACCCGGGTGGACGGAATAACTAGTGTTGTGCGCCTCGGTCATGACCAAGTCTCTGAAGCCACCGTGTTTCGGTGTCCAGATCCGATCCATGAGGTATAAGGCTCCGCTACCCTTGACTTCTAAATTCTTATCCATCCCTCTTAGGGTTTCACCCGCCACATTTCAGGTTTCAAAGCGTCGAGCTGAGCCTCCTTAATTTGCGTGGACAAGTGTGAATGGATAGTTAGAGTCAAAGATTTGACCCTACGACCAGAGTATTATTTCCGACTTAGGGCATCAGCTACTACGTTGGCTTTACCTGGATGATAACGAATTTCACATTCGTAATCACTGAGTAGATCGACCCACCGTCGTTGTCTCATGTTGAGCTTCTTCTGGTCGAATATATGTTGTAGGCTTTTGTGGTCTGTAAAGATAGTACTTTTTGTACCATACAGGTAGTGTCTCCAGATCTTCAGAGCAAACACCACTGCTCCTATTTCAAGATCGTGGGTGTGTAGTTAACCTCGTGTGTCTTCAGCTGTCTCGAGGCATAGGCGATGACCTTACCTCGTTGCATCAGAACACAGCCGAGCCTTTGATTTGAAGCATCGCAATAGACAACGAAGTCTTCTATCCCTTCAGGGAGGGATAGTATTGGTGCGGTGCACAAGGCTCGCTTGAGCGTTTGGAACGCTCTTTCCTGCTTCTCTTCCCAGTCAAAGGCTACGCCCTTCTGGGTCAGAGTGGTAAGAGGTTTCGCAATTCGGGAGAAGTTCTGAATGAACCTGCGATAGTAGCCAGCGAGATCTAGAAATTGACGAATTTCCATAGGCGTCTTCGGTGCTGACCAGTTCTCAATGGCCTTGATTTTGGAAGGGTCCACGTGAATTCCTTCTTCACTAACTACGTGGCCCAAGAATTCGACTCTTTGAATCCAAAATTCGCACTTAGAGAACTTCGCATAGAGCTTCTCCGATCGTAATGTTTCTAAGACTCTTCGTAGGTGTTGACTATGTTCCTCCTTACTTCGAGAGTAGATGAGTATGTCATCGATGAAGACAATGACGAACTGATCCAAGTAAGGACGACACACCCTATTCATTAAATCCATGAATACCGCGGGCGCGTTGGTTAATCCGAACGGCATCACTACAAACTCGTAGTGTCCATAACGAGTTTGGAAGGCTATCTTGGGAACATCCTCCTCTAACACTCGTAGTTGGTGGTATCCGGATCGTAGATCTATCTTCGAGAAGTAGTTGGCTCCTTGAAGTTGATCAAATAAATTGTCAATGCAGGGTAAGGGATAACGATTCTTAATGGTAAGCTTGTTGAGTTCCCTGTAGTCGATGCACATACGAAACGATCCGTCTTTCTTCTTGACGAACAAGACCGGTGCTCCCCATGGTGAGAAGCTTGGTCTGATGAATCCCTTCTGGAGAAGTTCATTAAGCTGACTGGAAAGTTCCTGCATCTCCGCTGGTGCCATTCGATATGGAGATTTGGCTACTGGAGTAGCCCCTGGCACTAAGTCGATTCTGAACTCGACTTGGCGTTGTGGTGGTTATCCTGGAAGTTCTTCTGGAAAGATGTCGGGAAAGTCGCGTACTTCTGGGATGTTCTGAATATCTTTCACTTCTTGACTCGTATCGACGATGTGTACGAGGAATGCATGATATTCCTTTCGCAAGTACTTCTGAGCTTGTATGCACGAAATGATGCGAAGGTTCGTACTAGGTTTGTCACCGTAGATAACTAGGGTTTCGCTGTTAGGAAGGTTAAGACGAACTGCTTTTTCAAAGCACAAGATGTCGGCGCGATGAAGACTCAACCAATCCATGCCGATAATGACGTCGAAACTTTTAATTGGGACCGGCATGAGGTCTATCTTGAAAGTATGGCCATCTAAAGTTAGAGTACAACCTACGTATATGCAGTTAGTACTTTCCGTTTTCCCGTTTGCCATTTCTACAGTGAATGATTTATCCAGTGCACGTGGTTTTTGTTTAACCATGTGTGCAAATTTCTGGTTTACGAAACTTTTCTCCGCTCCACTGTCGAAAAGTATGCAAGCATATGAGTTATCGAGGAGAAACGTACCAGTAACTATTGTAGGATCAGCTACTGCTTCCTCGTGGCCTATGGCCAGAACTCTTCCTACTCTGCCAGCTATCCCTGCCTTAGGGCAGTCCCTCTTGTAGTGGCCCACTTCGCCATAACCGTAGCAAGCTTGGCCCACACCGGCGTTAGGAACTTGAGCGGTCGGTCTTGCTGGTGTCTTGCAGAAACGGGCAGTATGCCCCCTTCTGTTGCAGTTAGTGCATTGCATTTCCCGGCAAGGTCCGTTGTGATGGAAGGTGCATTTGTTGCATTTCGGAAGATTACCAGCATAAGGCTTCGCTGGTAAGGGATTTGCAGGGCAACGGGAGTTACCGCGACAGCATTGATTGTAACTAGTTGTTGTCTCCTTGAGGATTCTTGCGAAGTCCCGCTTTTCCTCTTGTTCCACCCCTTTTTCTTGTTGTTGTTGTTGTTTCCCTTTTGTTGCTCGGGTGTAGAAATCGTTGGGTTCTAGTAGTTTCCGTGATCTATAAGAGATTATGCCAGCTCTTTAGCACTGTCAAAAGTAACAGGCCTTGATGCTAACACACTATACTGGATCTGGGGCGACAGTCCCCAAATAGATCTCTTTATTTTCTTGCTCTCTAGAGCAACCATATCAGGGCAAAGAATTGCCAGATCACAGAATCTATTAGTATAGGTGGATATGTCAGAACCAACCATTACTAGACTCCAGAGTTCCTGCTCGAGTTTTTGAATTTCCCCTCGCGGACAGTACTCTCTCATCAGCATGGCCTTCAAGTTCTCCCAGCTTATCGAATTTGCCACTATTAGGGTCAGTGACTTAACGTGGCCATTCCACCAAGTTAAAGCCCGGTCAGAAAAGGTACAAGTAGCAAACTTGACCTTATTGTTCTCTGGGCAGGCGCAGATTTCAAAGACTGCTTCTGTCTTTTCGATCCACTGCCTTAAGATCATAACCCCTCCAGCTCCATTGAAATTTCTGGGTTTGGCATTCGTGAAATCCTTGTAGGTGCATTCCCGGGGGTGCCCATGACTCTCGCCATGGTTATAAATAGGTGCACCAGTTCCCGATCCACTATGGATAGGAGTATTGATGTGTGACATGGCAGCCGCTACGGCCGTCGTGACAGCTGCTTGGAACATAGCAGCATCGAACTGAAGAGGTGGTGGAGGTGGTATTGGTGTTTCGTTATTATTGTTACGCCTCAGATTTCTGCGAGGAGGCATCTTTTAACTATAAGTTTAAAAAGACGAAGATATTGATAAGAATTTAATAGGAACGTTGATGAAAATGACTCATGGACTAACTCCTCATAGCCCAACAGCATGATTGAATGTACATCTAGAACTAACAGATGATAGCATTTGGATAATAATTCTCATGAGATTAGGTACCTGTCAATTTTATTGGAATTACAGATGTAACGAGTTCGGGAAAAATGGCCTAGTAGGAGGCCTTACATCAACCAAGATGGAAAAATTTTGACAGGACTACGACCTAATCAAGACCTAACTGGTCTAAGATTTACAAAGATAGGGAATTAGACCAGAGTTTTTACATAACTAGGTTATATCCAAAAGAGAAGTCGATGAGATTCTATCGGCGACGAGAACTACTAGAGTGAGTTCTTGATTCCGACAGAAGGCGTTCTATGTCCTTCACACGCCTGTCAGATCTTACTTGCTGGGCTCGAAGTTCCCTGACTTCAGCTTAGGTTCCAGCAAGTTCTCTCTGCAGAGCTGCATTGTGGACCAGAGTCCTTTCATGAGCAGACTCTAGTTGGCGAATGCGGACTGTGTTAATGCCAGAGTTGGCGTCAATCTCCACGACTCGGTCGATAGCGGCTCGACCCTGTTCGATGTTCCAGGAAATCCTACGAACCATGATGGGAGGACCCTGTCAGCTGAACCTCCCTCAGTGAGGTTGTAGAAGCTTCTGTCTCCATTGTATGGGATGGGTTGACCCTGTTCCTGACTCCATCTATTCAAGTTTGTGGCCTACAGAGGTGTGGGTCCTTGAAATGCTGGACGAGGGTTTGGGTCATGAGCAGCTGGGGGTAGTTTGTTGACTTCTGGTTCTGAGTCAGAACTATCAGAAAAGCCTTCAGCTTCGTGACCATCCAAAGGAATTGGGTGATCATTCTCTGGCTCTTCTCCGAGCCATCCAACATTTTCGTGGTTAGGGTAGTACGGGTCGCCGTCGGGATGGAATCCAGCCATGATATCTACGCGAGAAAAGGGATATAAGAAGAAATTAATAGACGTACTAACTAAGATAATTATAAGATGATCTTTATCAGTTACTTCAATACTTGTTTAGTGCATACCAGTTATATGTATTCAGGGCAGGATAGACCTTCGAATAAGTGATCCTAACTCTAAGCCTACACCAAACAAGGACAAGAAGTAAAGCAAAGATTCACAGATTCTAAGTCTATGACGTCCTAGATACATATAATCTTAGTGTATCCACTCAGCAACTATTGACCTACTGATAAAGACCTTTTTAGTTCTCAGATAAGTAATTATAGTAACACCAAATATCCTATGGTATTTCATTGTGGTAATGTTGGTAAGTTTTTAGACTTGTTGCCATATCACAACCATTCTTGGGCATATGCTAATCACTCCTCGGACCAGCATAGTTGATCACGTTATGCCACTCCCAGGACTGACCATACATCCCCGAGCTCACTTGTGATATTCAACAATCGTAATACTTTTGTTCTTGTCATTGTGACACTGATTTTAGTATGAATGCAGGCATGTATACTTAGTTAAATATTTTATTATTTAAAAGTATAAACTCTTGGTCAGAGTGTTTTAATCCCATTGTATTTATAGTTAGTATATCTTTTATGGGTTGATATACTCAATTCACTATAAACAATGCTCTGATACCAATCTGTCACACCCCAAAACCAAGAATGGCGGAAACGTTCAGGGGTGGAGGACGTCATGTAATGTATCATAACAGTGTAAAGTAGTAAACAAGCAACAACATCATCCATTCCATTAAAAGTAAAGTTTTAATACATGAGTGTTGTTTCATAGCAATAAGACACCAAAATATGTAATCAAAATAAAAGACGAGTCTTGTCTGTGCTCCGTCTTCTCGAAACCCTGGTCATCGTACCTGTCTACTGGTGACCTAAGAATACAAGTTATTTTGAAAGTGTAGATCAGCATAAAGCTGGTGAATTCATAAGTATTATGGTGTCATTGATTTGAAAAGCTGTTATGAAAGACTTGTAAATGTTTAATGAAACATTTAGTATAAGTGTAAAAACCCTAGAAAATCCCATATTTCCTACTAGTATAAAAGGTAGTCTTCTACCAAGACCTGAATGCTTTGAAAGTTGCATTTTTGTATCAATGAAAGTTTTTCCCCTGTACAACTATTATTATAAATATATAGTCTACTTCATCGTTTATGTGAATGTGTCACAAAATAAAAGTAATAGGGAAAATTATATAATCATTGAAATCGTATCCTGTTGCCATAGGATAAACACGACGTGGAAACTCGCCGAACAGTACAACCGAGAACATCCGTCGATGAACAGGTCCCGCTGTAGCTAGCAGCCAGGTGTAGGATGGTCAGTCCCGTATAGTATATATAGTATTTCTCTCTGTATAGATATAGTATTCCTCTCTATATAACATGTAATAGTATCCATTCACATAGTAGTATAGACTCATGAATGAACTGACTCTTGTGTAATTCCTTGTAATAGGAATAGTAATTTGTATCCCCTAAACTATACCTATAATAGTTTACTGGGATGTATATTGAATGTCCAAGTAGGTTTATACACCCTTGCTACTCAAGAGTGTTGGAACTGAATAAAGAATGAAAGCTCTCATATCAATACATATATACATGAAACATAAGTGTATAGATATGGTTTTTATCAATAAGTTGAAAGAGGTTTTGTAATACATTTGAGAGTTTTGAACAAAAAATAATAATGACTTGATGTCAGTTTATAAAAAGATTCAAAAGTAATTCATTTGATAACAAAGTATAAAATAACTGAAAACCATTGTATTTATCACATTTTGAAGTATGTAAATCAGTTGGTTGAAAACATAGTTATAAATCACATGTGATTGATTCTATAACTTCCTGTTTTCTACTTGTATCCCCCCCCCCATGAAAGCATTTAAAATCATTTAAAAGATTGATTAAGGGGGTATGAACTCACCTGTAATGAGTGGTTTGGATGAACGGAACGTATAGGATGCTAGGTGTCAAGTGAAGACTTGTACACACACAAAGATCCTAGTTAACATATAATCACACATATATGTATCCAATTAGTCATTTAAACAACTAATTAACCATGTTAAGACATCCTAGGACATGATTAAAACTTTATTTAAGTGTTACAAGTACTAAGGATTGCATCTAAGTGTTGTAGAACATTGGTATTGAGTTTGGGGTTCAAGGGTAAACTCCCTTGGAGTTTACGGTTTTGTGACCATAACTCATTGAGTTTATGGTCGTAAACACATGAGTTTACGGCCGTAAACTCATGGTTCTTTGACCATTTTGTGTTTTGAAGCCATAAAGATCATTAGAAGCATTCCTACTTCATGTTTAAGCCTTAGGAAGAGATTAGGGCACCATTTCACTCCTTTAGGGGGTTTACGGTCCTTGGACCACTTCTCCTTGGGTTTACGGCCGTAAACCCAAATGTTTTATGGTCTTTTGATTATTTCAAGTACTAAGCACATCAAGGAAGGGATCTAGGCTAGTTTCCAAGGCTTGGTAAGGGACTAGGGTCACTTTGGCCGCTTTGTTAGGGTTTACGGTCCAAGGTGTTGTTGGACCATAAACACCTTTGATCTTGTGTTCCATGGTGTTTTCTAGATGATTATGAAGTGTAACTAGCCTTATAACACACTAGGGTAAGAGTACTTACAATAGAGAAGCTTGAAAGGTGCTAAAAGTCCAAGAACACTAGTGTGTGTTCTTGGTGTTCTTGGTGAAACTTGAAGATCTACATATTTGGAATGATTTCACAGATGGAATCATGTAAGATCACTAGTTTAAGGTAGATATCAACTTATTAGGGTAAGAAACACTTACAAAGTTGAAGATCAAGAAGAAAATTCGGATACTTGAGAGGATTTGAGTTTTGTTCTTGAAAAGTGAAAAAGTGAATAAAATGGCTAAGTGCCATATTTATACCCGTGTTTCTAGGCTAGACATTAATATTGACATGATAGTCTAGGTTAACCTTTGTAACTCATTTAGAAGAAATGAAAAAGGGTTATGTGAATATTATGTGAAAATTATGTGTTTTATGCTTAATTATTAGGGTTTAATTAATTAAGAATAAAAATGAGCGTAAAAAATAAATATTAGATAAAGCCGATATCTATTAAGAAACTTGTAGTGGTCGTGACAAGGATTACGGATATATAAAGAATACCAAAATCCGAGTTATAACGAAGAAGTTATGACCTGTCGAAGTTTCGCGACAAAACCGGCACGGTGTCGAATGTCGTAAAAAGTGAGTTTTTGATAAACTACTTTTTGGCCTTAGTGATCTAAACGAAAGTCATAGTATTCATTAAACCAAGAGTAGGTATAAAAAGAACGCCTAAATCTGACTTCGTATGAGGAAGTTATGATTTTTCGAAGTTTCAGCTTAGTAATAAACAGCTAAAAACTCGAATTTTAGATCGAGTGATTTTTAGCCGACACGACCTAAACGAGAATCTAAGGTCTCGTTAATAGTAGCACAACGGTAAAAAGACAGACGAAAACGGACGTTGGATGAAGAAGTTATGAATTTTTAACGGATTTTCTGTCCCGGTCTGTTAAAAATAATAATATAAAAATTAAAATCAAAATTAGCCGACGAAGTCTAAACGAAAGTTGTAGAACGTAATTTTACCTACGCGTGCATAAAAAGAACGTCAAAAACGAAGCTCGTATGAGAAAGTTATGGATTTTACAAGATTAGGCACAATTTTCGAGAAAATTCGCATGAATAGTGCCAGCCACGTCACCCTCGCTCTGAGCTGGCCACGTGTCCGAAGCAGCTGCGTGGCGCATCTGAGAAGCGACGCGTGTCGCACAGGTGTCCGAAGCCGATCACATGAACATCGCATGCTTCCCTCGTGCCCGACCCGCGTGTCGCTTGCTGATTTGACCGAGGGTGCGGTCCAATGATCTTCCGACGCGCCTCGCTTCTAACTCATCATCCGAGCTTCGCTGGTACAATCCGAGGGTGCCGCGTGTCCGAAGCTCGCACCCGCCACCTGGCCTCGCTCCGCGGCTGCCACCTGCCTTCGCTGACTCCTCCTTCTCGGCCGACCCTCGCAAGCTCGCCCCTATAAATAGAAGGCATGCGAGATTGCCCGAGTACTTTTAAGAAATTGGCAATTTTGACCCCTTTTCAATATTTTTACTATCTCGACTTCCCCCCAAAGCCCCAGTATCAATTATAACCCCCGGAATACGCCACGAAGTGCCCGACAAGCCCGAAAAATTTATCTTTTCGGTTTCGAAGCCCAACCCTCGCAGAGCCTGGTTTCTGAATAAAAACTCCCGGTTTTATTCGAAAACGATCGTTTTAGGAAACGAATTGCTGCTCGATTTTCCTTAAATCAGGTGAGTGTGTAGTTACTTTCACCTTACACATAGATATGAAGTATTTTATATAAAATACGTGTTGTGTGAATATATATTGTTTGTTTATTTGAGATGGATATTGAAGGAATGATTTATACATGTTTTTAAATGATTTTAAACTGTATATGTATTTTATCTACAAAAATGTTGGGTAAAACATGGGTAGATGAAATAGTGGGTGTGTGATGGAAGGTGAGTTGGATAGATGAGATGATCAGTGATATAGATCATGAGTTAAATAGTAGGTGTGTGATGAAAGGTGAGTTAGATAGATGAGATGATCAGTGATATAGATCATGAGTTGAGACTGAGTGGTGAAATATGAGAAAAGCCTTACCCAAACGTTGGCGTGAGTGGTGCAATATGAGAAAAGCCCTTACCCAAACGTTGGCCCCCGTCATTCAGAAGAATATGGATGACAACCATGGACTATTCTAGATGGTCTGTGGAACACTAGCAGGCTTGCAACCTGTAAGTGTATGAACTATATGTTTATCAGTTGTACTCTAAAAACCCATTGACATGTATTGCGCGGGGGGGGGGGGGGGGGGACTCCCATGGGAAATATCGTCGATGAATAAGAGCTATATACTTAGCACATGGAAAACCCATTGACATGTATTGCAGGGGGGAACTCCCGTGGGAAATACCGTCGATGAATAAGAGCTATAGACTTAGCACATGGAAAACCCATTGACATGTATTGCGGGGGGGGGGGGGGGGGGGAACTCCCGTGGGAAATACCGTCGATGAATAAGAGCTATGGACTTAGCATATGGAAAACCCATTGACATGTATTGCGAGGGGGGGGGACTCCCGTGGGAAATACTGTCGATAAATAAGAGCTATGGACTTAGCACATGGCGACGATGTGACTTCATGCCTATTTGACATAAATTGCTGAAGGAAAGCAATGTTGTCACCCCGATGTTTGTCTTATTTGACATAAATTGTAGAGGGAAGCAATGTTGTCACCTTATTGGTTGTTTTATGTTAGGATGTCTTGTTTGACATAAATTGCTGAGGAAAGCAATGTTGTCACCCCTACTGATAATCCTTAGGCTAGGTCCCTTGTGATTGTTGTTTTAGGTACGTAAAGTGAGGATAATGGGAATGGGTAATTAGGGTTATTTTGGTTGATGAAATTAATAAATTTATTGTTGATTGAGAACTTAATAAGTTTATTATTTATTGGGGGTTGAAAACCCTATATGCTCACCAGGCTCCCAGGCCTGACCCACTCAGCTTTTTATATTACAGGTAGTGGATCCCAAGCATAGTCGGATGATGATGAGTGATTTATGGATTATAGGCCAGTAGTTGTAAATAACTGTTGTAAGGCTTATAATGTCTTGTTTATGCTTTTGATATGTATCGGAATATGACATCCCGAGGTTTTGATATGAAATGAAAATATATATTTCATAAAGAAAAGTTTTGATAAACTTTTATCATGTTTTGTTTTGGGAACAAATTCCGCAACATCTTTTAAAAAGGATTACTCTGATTTTATTTTAAAAAGCATAAAATAAATCGGTCTTTTCTGGCCGAGAAATTAGGGGATGTCACAATTAGTGTGCCAGTTAACCACACACTCCACTAACGACTTAACAAGGTGCAAAGTGCAATTTCATGGAATAACACCAAATTCACATTTTTCCTAAGTAACTAAGATTGGGAATTTATAAGTGTTTAGTTACTTAGTATTTTCATTATACTTTTAATGGAAGTTTTAAATGTCCTGTCAAACCCGTTCGGTTAACGACCCTCCACTGGTCAAGAGTGCGGTGGGTAAGAGTGTATACCCAATGGCGGTCATTTTATAGGCCGCTTCCTTAAGACTGACTTTTAACTTATACATATCTATAAGTCCTTATAGACCAGCTTCGTGAATGAGGCCTACTAACTGTAAGACTGACTTTTAACTTATACATATATATATATATATATATATATATATATATATATATATATAATATTAGACTTTTAATTTTATATAGTATAAGGGTGTATTTTAAACTTTTAAAATACTTGATGGTTTAATCTATTAATAAATTATACGCTTAATTTAATTAAACTTAAACCAGATGATTATGGATTTAATAATACTCTTTTAATCAAATATTTAATTAACTATTAATAAAATCCATAAGAATTAATTGAACTATTCAAAAACATCAAGAGGCTAAATCAAATTAAAACTATTTAATGAATTCTAAGTCATGAACCCATTAGTGACATTTTGAAAACTTTTCAAATTACTAGGGTTTTTATGAATTCAATGTTTCTTAATTGAGACTTTTCAACTTTTAAAACTTGAGGGAAAGTTTTGTAATTCTTGAAAAACTTTTGAACTTCATAACTTAAGGAGTTAATTTGTTTTATGAAGATGAGACTTTTCAAGTTCCATAACTTATGGCACTCTTCAAAAACATTAAGATCAATGTAACTAATACTTATTTGTAACTCCTTAAAAAAACCTTTTGAGTTCCAAATTTGATGACAAAATTTATAACTCCTTAAAAACATTTAGATCAAATTATAAACTTATAAAATAACCAATTTTATCTTTTACCAATTTGATCATAATACAATTCTTGTAGCAAAATGATTCAAATTTTACAAATAATTAGTTTTCCATAAAAATCAAGTAATTATCTTAAAATTTTGGCAATCACCATGTTATTGGATGTGGATAATCATTACGATATCAACAAAATCAAATTTTATGAACCAAAACATTTTGTGGTAATGATCCTAATCCAAAACAGGCCAAAAACCCGAAAATCCTGCTAACTGATGATCCAACTCGTCGAGCCAGGCTATGGACTCGTCGAGTTCATGACCAAAATCATCCAACTCGTCGAGTCCAATAGTGGACTCGTCGAGTTCATGCTGACAAAAACAGTTTTTTTCATTTTGCTTCAACTTTGAACAATTAGCTATGCATGAATATAATAGAAAACTACCCATGGCTCTGATACCGCTGTTGGGTTTTAAGTACTATAACACTCCTATGGTGCACATACAACCCTAATAGCTTTGGATCTAAGTTTTCTCTAGTTATACATGCAACAAAAATTTCCAAAGCTTGAAACCTACAACTAGCATACAATTTGACATATGATTCATAAAAGTAAGTTAGAAGATTACCTCTTAATTGTAGCTTGTAGGAATTGGTCTTTCAAGAGCCTAACACCTCAAGTGTGATGTCTCAAATGTCTTATATGTAAGGGTAAAATTGTTGTAATTAGCCGAAGTATGTTTTGTACTCTTCGAACATTTTTGTAATGTATTTTACTTGGGCACTTTTATTCGAAGCGTGAGAGTCAATGCCTTAGTATAATTTTTGTACGCTCTCAGTTCCCTATAAATAGGATTATTTACTAGAGTTAGATAAGAATTTTTACAGACTTGTCTATTTGTACTCTGTAAAGAATTCAAAAGCGTAATAGAGCATAACGAGATCATATTTACATCCTGTGTTCAAATCTCACATTCTTACTTGAATTCATACTCTGATTAATTCATTACTCGATTCTTTGATTCATCAATTGGTATCAGAGCGGGAATCACATCTGTGATCTGATTTTCATCCATTCAAAAAGTTTTTGAATCAAATTTTTGGTTCAAAAGTTTTCGCACTTTTTGATTGTGAAAAAGTTGTCTAGATTTCAGTTTGTGATTTGATTCTGCATTTGAATTGTTGAATCGAGTATTCTTCTTATAATTCCGATCTGATTCAGCTAGTTTGTTTTCAAATCTTCAAATTTTCTTAAAAATTTTCAAAATCAACTTCCGTACAACAATGGCGAGCTTCAATCTCAATTCAATGACTTCGTTCTCTCATTTGTTAGGATCATCGACCAAAATTCCAATGCTAATTCCTGAATATTATGATCAGTGGGCTGATCGGATGCAGGATTATCTGAATGGTCTTGATGAAGAATTATGGACATGTATTACTGGAAGTGTTAATGCTCCAGTGAATGTTCAACCAATCAGATCTTCTTCCATAAATTCTGGTGTTGATAATCAAACTGATCGTCTGAAGAAACTGGAGAAAAGGTGTATGAGGGAATTGAGAGGTGCTTTACCTCCAGTTGTGTACAATTACGTTAGAAGTTGTACAAGTGCAAAGGAGGTCTGGAACAATCTGAAAGATAAGTTTCAAGGAAGTGAGAAGACGAAAATCAATTCAGTCAAACAGTGTTTGGTTGAGCTGAAAGATTTCAAACAAAAAGAAGGAGAAACAATTGAAGTTTACTATGATCGTCTGAACGAGTTAATCTATCATTGCAATCGCTATGGAATTACCAGGACTTCAATAGAATTCAATTTCATCTTTGTAATGGGGCTTCGAAAAGAATGGAGAAGTGTGAGTATGATGGTAAAGAATCAGCAAAGTTTTGATACATCAACTCTCAATGATTTGTACAATCAGTTGAAAACACATGAAATTGAGGTAAATGAAATTGTTGAGGAATCGAAGCTGAATTTGGGAGGTCCATTAGCTCTTGTGTCAAAGATTTCTGAGAAAGAAGCTGAAAATGGTGATTCTGAGGAAGAAGAAGGATTCATCATGAATTCGGATGATGAAGCAATAGCATTTTACTCGAATAATCATGTTAAGAAATTTTTCAAAAAGCCGTTCAATTCGAAGACTAAGCTTGCTGAGGTGAAAGGAAGTTCTGTGAGTAAAAATGTTGTTGAGGAGAAAAAGAAAGTTGAGAAGCAAGATTCGAAAATAGCTGAAGGAAAGAGTGAGAAGAAGCTGAAAGGTGATGCTGGAATAGATTGTCATTATTGCAATGGTGCTAATCACCTTGCGAATGATTGTATGCTTCGAAAGAAGGATGAGAGGAAGAATAAGGTCAAGGATGAGGCGTATTATGCAGAGAAGCTTGAGGTGGTTCGTGCTAAAGCTAAGAATTTGTCATTGGTTGCAAAGGGTGAGAATGAGGATGAAGATGGAACTTATCAAATCTGGTCATCCGGGTCAGACGATGAAGAAATGAGGAATCCAACGCATGGAGCGATGTATGCGAAAATGGAGGAGGATTCAGATGATGAGGAATTCGAAGTGAAGGGAAGATGCTTCGTATCCAAAGCGGCTGACAAATCTCCAATGACAACAAAGGTACGTAAAATTCTTGAATCCTTTAATATTGCTACACATGCTTATGATTCTGAACTAATTTCTTTTGATGAAACGGTAACTTATTTTGATTCAATTGTTGTGTTTGCTAGCAATGAGGCCAACAAGTTGTCAATGGAGTTGTTAGAGGTTCAAAAGAGATTAGACTTGAAAATAAGCAAAATTGAATGTTTGGAATTACAAATAACAAACATTATGTGTGATAGGGATAGGTTATCAAGTGATGTAAACTTTTGCTAGCACAAAGAAACATCTATTGTAATTCTGCTAAATGACTTTATAGCAAATTAACTGATTTACATCATTCAAGTGACATAAGTAAAGAGCAACATAGAAAATTACTACCTTTTCTAGCATTCGAAAGAGCTAAGGTAGATAATATTTCGTATGATTCTGAGCAAATAATAGCTGATTTTGACAAAGTTCCTGATGATAGATATAAATATGGAATTGTCAAAATTGATGAATGTCTTGATGCTAATGAATTAGTTAACATCGTGAATGATACTTTGACTAAATCTGAACAAATTCAAATTTTGAAAAGGAAAAATGACACAAACGCCCTACGAACTTTCTAGGATTTATTCGTTGAGTCCCTAAAGTTTTTGTCGGGATTTATGGGTCCCTAAGCTAGGATACGACCTGCTTTTTTAGTCCCTGTCAACCTGTAATAACCGGTTAGGGACCATTTAGACCAAAAAAACTCACATTGTGCCCCTATAAAACCAAAAAATTAAGTTCGATGATCAAAATGCTTATGTCATAAGAAGATATCAGAATCGTCTAGTTTTCAATACTATTTCAATTGAAACATACAAAAAGATGGGAATTAAGAAGCTGTATAGAATCACTGTTGTGAGAAAGTGATAGATCATATTAAAATGAAGAAACCGCTTCTTCGTTCTCGTTACAGAAAAACGAGCCAAAATGCTAGAAACAGCGTGGTGGACCGGAGTCAGAAAGTGTAAGCGAATCCGAGATGAAGTTTTCGGTTTTTTCAGGTAGTAGAAATTCGAATGCGTATTACATTATAACTCTCTGTAATTGCTCAAATGTTGATGAATGACTAATAGTAATTATTTTTGTTTAGTTTGGTTCCCAAAGCCGCCGGCGACGTCGACTCCACCACCACTATGCAAGCAATCAAGTCTCTTTTCCGCCTAATCTGCGATGTAGCGAGTCTCTCCGGTACTGGATTCAAATGAGCATTCAAGAAGGAGTGTACAGATCTTTCCAGAAGAGTCTCCTTGTTGTTGCATTTGTATGTGATCGTGCACCGTTTCGTATGACAGGTACTTTTTTTAACGTTTCATTGTTCCTTACCTAAGTTAACGAAGACTCTTAAAGCTGCTACAAGATTACTTCAATTGGCAGGAAGCTTCGATCACAATGTTAATATTTCCCCTGTAAGTTTATGGACTCGAGCGAGAATCAAATAAGTAATCATTATCTTGATTCATCTGTCATTGTTACTGTTCTACACCACTAGATGATCATCTTTCACTGTTTAATTACACATATAGGAAAGAACAGACTTGAAATTCAAAGTTGAACTCCAAAGTGTTAAATGCAATTTGGAAAAGGAGTTAGCTAAGTTGCCAAAAACTTAAAAACCTAACTCTCACTCCAAATTATGCCTTGAGAAGTTTGATAGCTGAATGGTGTACAAATCAGAATCTTAAACCACCAACTTTACCACCAAAAAATATCAAACCAATCGTTGGTAAGGCCTGGAGTCAGTGTATTGGAGAACAAAGGGCAGTCGACTTTAAAAATCGATTAATCTTCACTGCTTTAGGTGTTTCACTCATTTGTCAGCCAGGTGAAAGGGTGCACTGGGAATCTCCTAACTGAAACAACATTTTGACCATTTGATCCCTGAACTTATTTTTTTGGATTTATAGGGGCACAATGTAAGTTTTTTTTGGTCTAAAAGGTCATTGAACCGACTATTATAGGTTGACAGGGACTAAAAGAGTAGGTCATATCTTAGTTTAAGGACCCATAAATCCCGACAAAAACTTTAGGGACTAAATGAGTAAACCCTAAAAAGTTTGTAGGGCGTTTGTGTCATTTTCCCTTTTGAAAAAGACTGAGAATTCAACATCTAATTCTTAATCTAATTTTGCTGATATTGAAGATAATTCTGACAATATTAATGAAATTAGTGAACTTGAAGATGTTGATTGTTCTCAGTTGTCTGTTATTAATGTTGCATCAACATCTAAGGGGAAAGAAAAAGTTAAGGATTTTATGGTTGAAAATGAAACTGATATACCCTCAGCTTCGAAAGTTTGTGATATGAACTTCGTGGATCTCACAGACAGCCAAACTGACGATAGTGATGATGAAGATGAAGAGAAAATTTCGAAGGAAAAGAAATCTACAAAAGAAGAAGAAACTCCTCGAATAGTGGTTGATCAAGTGTATGGTGATACACAAAAGTTCGAAAAAGTAATGAATGAAAAAGGTGAACACTATCTTGAAACGAATACAGTGGTTTATCCAAATTTTAAATGTACAGATGATGTCATTTTTCCAAATCAAGTGTTCGTAATTACAGGAAATGTTGAAAATATCAAACCAGAATTAAAGAAGTTAGTTGAGGAGGATAATTCAAAAACAACTTATGAAGGTTTTTTCGCAAATCAAAGCATAGTTGAAAACAACTTAACAAAAAATTCGTATGTTTTTCAACGTCAAAAACCACAAAGACAATGGATTGAAAAATCAAAAATTGCAAAAGAGAATTCAAAACATGTTGAAAAGGAAAGTGAAAAAGTTGTCAAACTAAACTCTAAGGAATTTAAAGATCAAATTGACAAATTTTCGAAGGAAAACAACATTTCAAAAAGACAAGCAAGAAAGAAAATATTTTGGCAAAATGTTGAGTCTCAAAAGATGTCTGAATCACAATCAACCAAAAATGTTTTCAAAGCTAAAAATTCCTCTTTTTCATCAAAACCTCAACAGTCATTTCATACAAATTCTTCAAGGTCTGAAGTGAATAAACAAACAAGGTTTTTAAAAGTTTCAGAAACTAATAAATCAAGAAAATTTTCAAATGAATCTAATCCAAATCAAAATTTCTTTCAACGTCAACATTTTAAATCAACAGTTGATTCATCATATGCACATTCTTTTCTAACAAATCCCAAAGTTGATTTTGTTCCTCAAAAGCCAAATTTTCCTAATAAAACGAAGAAAGAAACTATGAAAACTTCACGTGAAAAAGGGATGACATCAAGGAAGAACATTGATCATTGGCTTGAAGGCAAAGGAAAGATGTATCAGTCAAATACATATTCAAAGGAGCAAATTCACGAAGCATATGAAAAGTATGTGAATACTTCATCAAATGGCAGTTCATCTTCTAAGGATTCGAACATTTCAGTCAAAGCTTGGAAACTATTAATAAAAGCAAAGAATGTTCATTCACAAACTCAGAATTCGAAGGGTAATGTCAGTGAACATTCGAAACCATCAAAAACTTATGTTTCGGTTCCTTTAAATGAAGATGTAAACTTAATTGATAATCTCAAAACAAAAGTTTGTGATTGGGTTAAAAGTTCTTCATTGCATTCGAAATTAAAATCTAATTTTCAAGGACCCAAAAAGCCTTGGGTACCTAAAATTTTCAATTGAATGTAGGTACTATGTGACGAGCAATATGATAACAAGTGGTACATCGATAGTGGTTGCTCTCGTCACATGACTGGGAAGAAGGAGAATCTACGTGGTTTTCGAAGTCTCAAAAATGTTGGAGTAGTGAAGTTTGGGAACAATAAAAAATGTCAAGTCAAAGGATATGGGAAGATCACGAATGGTCAATTCACAGTGAATCGTGTGGCGTATGTTGAAGGTCTTCAACATAACTTGATAAGTGTTTCTCAACTTGTTGTGGGCACTGGCAATCAAGTTCTTTTTAATGAAGAAGGAAGTATTATTTCGAATGTCAACACAAAAGAGGTGTTACTGAAATCCAAAAGGAAAGGTGACATGTTCACTCTGGACATTAATCTGATAGTAGGGAAACCTGCTATATGTCTTCTTTCGAAAGCAACGGCAGACTTAAGTTGGCTATGACATCGAAGACTTTCTCATCTCAATTTTCGAAACATCAATAAACTTGTGGTACAAGATCTGGTAAGAGGTTTACATGTACTTAAATTTGACAATGATTCTTTATGTGCAGCTTGTGAAGTTGGCAAGCAACATAAACAAGGTCATCTAATTACGATTGATTCGAAAATTGTCGCACCTTTGGAGCTCTTACATATTGATTTGTGTGGTCCTTCGACAGTTTCAACTCTCAACAAGAAACGGTACATTTTAGTTATTGTTGATGATTTTTCCAGATTTACGTGGGTTTATTTTCTCAGGCTTAAATCTGAAGTTGCACAAATCATGATTGATTTTATCAAAAAGATGGAAACAACTTTGAAGAAGATTGTTCGAAAAATTAAGAGTGATCTTGGAACTGAATTTAAGAACAATGTTCTTGATTCATTTTTGGTGGACAAAGGGATTTCGCATAATTTTTCATCTCCATATACACCACAACAAAATGGTGTTGTTGAACGAAGAAATAGGTCTCTATGCGAAGCGGCAAGGACTATGTTGGCATATGCGAATCTTCCACAATACCTTTGGGCTGAAGCTGTATCAACCGCATGTTTCACTCAAAACAGATCGTTCATTCATCGTCGTTTTAACATTACTCCATATGAAATTCTCAACAATCGAAAACCTAACATCAAAATTTTTCATGTTTTCGGATGCAGATGCTTTATTATGAATCTCAAGGATAATCTTACGAAATTTCAAGCAAAGGCAGATGAAGGGATATTCTTGGGATATTCGCATAATTCAGTCGCATATCGTGTGTTGAATAAAAGAACACGAAAAGTTGAAGAAACTTTTAATCTTACATTTGATGATTACTACATTAAACAAACAACATCACAGTTTGAAAATCATCCTATTTTGAAAGACATACAAGATGAATCTGAATCCTCACAAACCTTAGATATTGATTATGATTTATTTTTTGGAATTTCAGATCATGCTGTTGATGCTGAAATACATGCAAATGATAATCATCTCTCAGAACTAACAAAGCTTACTGATGATTCAACATCAAATTCTCCAAAAACAAGCGAAAGTATGCAAAACAATCCAGTGGAGGGGGAGCACTTGGATTCGAATACATTAGATGATGACGAGCATTCTTTCGAGGGGGAGAAAGAAAAATTGATTGATGATGTTGAGGGGGAGCATTTAGAAAATATTGAGAATAATAATGATTTTGATGATGTATGTTCGATTGCAGGTTCAGAGAATGAAGATATATACGAGGATGCACCTTTGGAATTTGATCCAGCATATCCACCAATGGAAAAATGGACAAAAGATCATCCGAAGGATCAAGTAATTGGGAATCCACAAGAGGGAGTTTTAACAAGAGCTCAAATTCGTGCAAAGAATGAGGTATTGAATACTCATCAAGAATTTTGCATGTTCAATGTTTTCATCTCTAAAATTTAACCAAAAACAGTTAAGATTGCAATGGAACACTCAGAATGGGTTGTTGCATTGCAATCTGAATTGTCTGAATTCGAACGAAACAAGGTTTGGAGATTAATTCCTAAACCTGAAAATGTTTCGATTGTCGGGTTAAAATGGATTTTCAAAAATAAGACCGACAAAGATGGAAACATTGTTCGAAACAAAGCCAGACTTGTTGTTAAAGGATATTCACAACAAGAAGGAATCGACTATGAAGAAACTTTTGCCCCTGTCGCAAGACTCGAGGCGGTTCGTATATTTCTGGCTTATGCAGCTCACAAAGATTTTGATGTTTATCAAATGGATATAAAGTGTGCATTTCTAAATGGAGAACTTGAAGAAACTGTTTACGTGGAACAACCCCCAGGTTTTATTAACGAAGAATATCCTGATCATGTTTATGTTTTAGATAAGGCAGTTTATGGTTTGAAACAAGCACCACAAGCATGGTATGCAACTCTTACATCATTTTTGAAACAATCTAAATTTAAACAAGGATCTGTTGATCCCACATTATTTCGAAAGAAAGTGGGGACTCATCTAATGCTTGTTCAAATTTATGTTGATGATATTATTTTTGGCTCAACTGACCCTGTCTTGTCTAGAGAATTCGAAGATCTGATGAAAAGCAAGTTTGAAATGAGCATGATGAGAAAAGTCAATAATTTCCTTGGATTGAATATTCGTCAAAGAAGAGAAGGGATTTTTATTAATCAGGAAAAGTATACAAAAAATCTGCTAGAAAAGTTTGGATTGACGAATAGCACAAAATTACGAGTACCAATGGCAACGGGAATAAAGTTAACACCATCGTTAGATAAACCTGCAGTTGACATAACTTTATATAGGAGCATGATTGGTTCATTACTTTATCTTACAACAAGTAGACCTGATATCATGTTTTCTGTGTGTAATTGTGCGAGGTATCAGTCTAATCCACGAGAACCACATCTTACTGCTGTGAAGAATATCTTTCGTTATCTTAAAGGAACAATTTCGTTAGGATTGTGGTATCCTTCGAAAATTGGGTTCTTTGTACAAGCATATTCGGATGCAGACTTGGGTGGTTGTAATCTTGATCGAAAAAGCACAAGTGGTGGATGTCAATTTCTTGATCGCAAATTGGTGAGCTGGCAGTCGAAAAAGCAAACATGCGTATCATTTTTAACAGCTGAAGCAGAATATGTGGTTGCCGCTACTTGCACTTCACAAATAATATGGATTCAAAGTCAATTGCGTGATTATGCAATAAATATGAAAAATATTCCATTATATTGTCATAATCCTGTGCAGCATTCGAAGACTAAACATATAGCTCTTCGTTATCATTTCATTAAAGATCACGTGGAGGATGGAAATATTAAAGTACATTTCGTGAAAACAACTGGTCAGTTAGCTGATATTTTCACGAAACCGTTAGATGAAAAATCCCTTGTGAAAATAATAGAAGGACTTGGAATGATTGATGGAAATTCTGTTCCATGCGAAAAAGGAGAATGATGGTTGACCAGGAATGAATCAGAGGCGCTGAATAAAAGACAATGCAAAGTCATTCAGCATTTAGAGGTTACTGTTCATAGTCAACGCTTCGACCCCTTCGAATTCGCACATTTGTCACTTATTTTAAGGGATGATTCAGTGGTTACTGTTCATAGTCAACGCTTCGACCTCTTCGAATTCGTACATTGGTCACGTATCAGGGGATGATAAAATTTCGTGTTTATACAACAAGTACCGTATGTCATTTCATTTTTCGAAAAATCAAAAATCCAAAAAGATTTTCTTTTATTTTTGTCATTTAATTTTCGAAAATTCAAAAATCTAAAAAGATTTTCGTTTGTTTTGTCTTTATTTTCGAAAAATAAAAAAAATCCAAAAAAGATTTTCTTTTATTTTTGTCATTTAATTTTCGAAAATTCAAAAATCCAAAAAGATTTTCGTTTGTTTTGTCTTTATTTTCGAAAAATCAAAAATCCAAAAAGATTTTCTTTTATTTTTGTCATTTAATTTTCGAAAATTCAAAAATCCAAAAATATTTTCGTTTGTTTTGTCTTTATTTTCGAAAAATCAAAACAACAAAAATATTTTGATTCTTATTTCTTTTTAGTATGTTGTTGCAGATAATCATGAAAATTCAGAGGAAATTACGTTTGCAGTACTAAGGTCAGGCTATTTTTCGTATGAATTGATAAAATTTTCATCATTCGAACTAGTTAGGTTGTCCCTAGAAGCATGCTGCTGCATGTTGTCCTCAAGCCTCCATGACTCAATGTGTGTGTATGAAAGCCTTAATGAAATTATTCATACGAAGATTTCTTCCCAATCAGGCTTATATTCACATTAATCTCTGAGCTACCTTACTCTTCTCAAAATGAGTTAAGAGTTTACTGTTTGGTCCAAAAATAACAGAGGTACTTTTCGTGTCCTAAATCAATCTTTTTCATCCATAACATTCTTACACGATCACACACGAAGACATATGTCCGAGAGGTCTCTGATCAAACCCATCGAGACTTAGACATATCAAAATTCTGTATTTATGATCTGACATCATGAGACCGTGATGAAAGTGAAACCCAAATTACACTACACTTTTAAGGAATTGACGGGGAACAATGTTCCAGATTTTCACGAAACTCTTGTTTCAGTACCAAAATTCGAAACTCCAAATCATATTCATTTCGAATGAGTGGTCTTGATCAAACATTCGAAACCCACGATGTTTGTTACCCAACAAGATCCAACACACAAATTTTTTTCTTGAATATGATTTCCATGCGAGTTTCATTCGAATGTCCTAGTTATTTTAAAATTTTTCAACAACAACTTGTCACTGACTACACTGGTCAAACAAGTAATTTCTGTTACAATTTCTCACCTTATGTTTAGGTTGACATGTAACGAAATTTTTAACCTACCCACGAAGCATTATAAAAGAAGCCCTTTGATACTTATCAACAAGTATTCGATACTTTCACGGGAACCTACACAAGCTATTGATAATTTATCTTAATGATTAATGAAGTAATCTTTGCCCGGAATTTAATCTGCTTTTGTGTCAATTGTTTGACATCACACTATTCCAAAATTTTCTTATCTTTGTTTCTTATCTACATTCTTTGGAACACTGCACTCACGAAATCCTTGAGGCACTGAGTAATACCAACTCAGGCTGATGATTTCAAACTTCTGGCGTATGACTTCGCTTTTTATCCCAAAAGTGAAAGAGCCTTGCTTCCATTCGAAGGGTTCTGACGGTTACAATACTCTTGGGGAAAACAAGACAGGCTGTTTCTGAATGACGTATGGTATTCTGTCCGTTTTTCAAGGCGATGTGACAGCTACTTTTTGATGCATGGCTACTTTTATGCAGTAATGGTCCGACTTTCAAGGTGCCACGTCGGATATCATTAAATACACATCCCGCTTCAAATTCAATCTTCAGGGTTACATATAAAAGGGGATTCAAAGGTTCATTATCAGTTTACGCATTCCAAAAGCAAAAATTCCCTAAATTTTTTGATCTTCAAAATCCTCAAACCCTAACAATGGCGACTTCTGTTCACGTTGATCCTTCCACTGAAGATGTTTCTTCCGTACCAATAATGAAGATCCAAGCAACTAACTATTACGTAGAGGGTGAAGTTTCACAATATCCGGAAAAATTGAAGATGCTCATCGTTGCCTTGAAGAACTCTGTTTTATCTACGGCGATGTTAAATTCTTTTTCTGTTCCAATGTCCTAGCTTTCTCAAGCAGGATCAACTGCAACTTACAACAAAGCTTCTGATACGATTACTTTTCATCTGGTGAACGACAAAAAGGTCGGGTTATCCAAGAAACTTTTCTGCCAAATTCTTGATATTCCGAATTCGCCTCCATATGTTGCTATCACTTTTCCACAAATTGTTCACATGTTTAATGAGATGGGATATCAGCCTCCATTGTCCAAAATGAGTGATTTTAAAAAGTCTGGTCTTCCACGAATCTGGAATTTCTTATTTGGAATTTTTCTAAGATGTTTGACTGGGCGATCCGCTGGTCTTGATAAAGGAAGGATGAAAGTTTATGCCATGGTTGCTGGCATATATTATGATCTTCAAGTGGACTATTCTACCCAATTATGGAAGGAATTTCAAAAGGGTGTAGAACATACGAATGCTATTCATGGTATTTCGTGTGCAAGATACTGGAGCCTGATCTTGCAACATTTTTACAATAAGGAAGGGATTTTGGTACCCAATGATGAAGAAAGAGCGGTTTTCCAACCATACCACCATCCGAAGGATATCACAGACAGTGCTGAAGTTTTTCCATCAGTTGCTCGTATTCCCGATGCAATGCTTAAAAGGGTCGATCCTTCGAATTCAGTTTTAGTGGCATATTTGTAGACTATTGATTCTACAATTGAAACTGGCATACTCTTGGATAGAGAAGATACGAAATCCAAGAAGACGAAGAAGAATGAAACTGAGTTCAAATCTTCGAAATCTCCAAAGAAGAAGCTTGAAACAGTTGAAGTGTGTGTTGTTGAGACTCAAGTAATTGAGCCAATTCTTGAAGAAACACAAGAAAATGTAATCATTCCTTCGAAGACTGGAATGTTTCGAAGAATCAAAATGAAGTCAACCCACAAAAGCAAGTCTCCTACACACAAAGTGGTTCGAAAACCTCAAATCACTCATCAACGTGTGTTAATTCGAGAAGTGCCAGCACCTGTTTCTCCGGTGTCCAAGAAACGAATGGCTGAGGATATGGCCAAGCGTTTGTCAAAGAAGAAGAAGAAGACTCGAAAGCTCGTGATTTCTACTGAGTCAACAGATGATGATGATGATGAAAGAATTTCAGAAACCCCAGAGTTCAATCATCTCACTGAAAGTTCCACTCCTGTGAAGACAGTTGTCATACCACCCGAAGATTCGAGTGCCAAATCAGTTTCTGAGGCGGTTCGAACTTTAGGCATCCCTGCACACGTATCTGATACGGATGCAAATGTCAATATGGGTGAAGGAGGTTCGAAACATGAAGCTCAAGGTCACGTTACTTCTGCTCCTTTCGAAAATATTGTTTCTGTATCACCATCCACTATTCCCATTACATCAACCACATATTCACCTACATTCGAACACATTATCAATCAACCATTCACTTCTATTTTTTCTTCTCAATCTACTGAACCACCCAAACCAACTTCACCTGTTCAAGAAACCATTGTAATGGAGACAGAGACTGATAATGAGGGGTTTGGTGGTATGTTTGATGCATTGGAATTTCATGAAGAAGAAGAACAGTTTCCAGATCACATGCTGATGACCATGAAGCAGTTTAAAATTCTGAATTAAAAGTTGAATTCAGTAATTCAATCTCAAGCCGATATAGGGGGTGCTTCGTCTGTTTCAAGTCTTGAAGTTGATTCGTTACTAAAGGTGTTTGAATCCAGAATCATCAGTAAAGTATCGGGGATGCTTAAAGATTTTGAATCTCGAGTTTTGGAGAAGATTGATCATAATGATCAAAATAATGAAATTCGAATTAATTCTCAAAGTTCGAAGTTTGCTGGTGATCTGAAAGAATTGAAGAATGTTGCAAAGGAACGACATGTTCTTTTCATTCAAGATGTGAAGAAAATACGAGAGGATGTAAATTTGCAGATTCACGAACTCCGTGAAGATATGCAAAAAGAAATTGCCACAGTTCAACAAGATTATGCATCCTTGAATCAAAAGGTTGATATAATTTGTGATGCAGTCACCAAATTTGTTAAGCTGTATGAAAGTTTGAGTCCTCAAATAACTCAACTTTCAACATCCGAAAGTGCAAGATTTGAGGAAGTAATTACTTTACTCAAGGAGTTAAAAGAGATTTCTGATAGGTCGGTTTCTTCACCATTGATTACTCCTGAATTTTTATCTCAGAAGTTTATCCAATTTGAAGCCATTCTCAACAAGCAACTTGCTCCTCTCTTTCGCATATCAAGCCTTCTTCCAACAACATATGCCCCACCTATTTTCACAGGGGTGCAAGGGGGAGAAAGAAAGACTAGTGAAGAAGATGCGAAAGTTGTGGGAAAAGTCTTTTCTTCGAAAATCCCTACAACAAAACCAGTAATTGTTTCTGTTGAACAGGTGACTTCAACAGTCATAACAACAATGTCAACTGCAAGACCAATTTCGAAAGGAATTGTGATTGGTAAATCTTCGGAGACTGGTGGGAGTGTTTCGAATCCAAAAGAGACAATTGATAATCCAGCCTTGAAAGATAAAGGGAAATCAATTCTTGTGGAAAAATCGAAAGAAGAAAAGAAGGCTGCAGCTGAAGCTGAACTGGAAAAACTGAGGATTATTCAAAGCATTATGACTCAGCGTGCTAGTGATCCGAAGGGAATGGATAAAGGTGATCCAGCCAAACACTATAATTACGAAACAATTGAGGCCAAGGTTGCTTTTAATCACATGTATACATTCGAGAAGAAACCAAAGCAGAGTTATTTGGTCACAAATACTGATGCAAGCCAGCTGGATTTTCCGATAAACGAAATGATGTTTATCATGCCTCAGTCCAAAGCAGAAGGGAATTTTAAAGAAAAGGATGAAGGTACACACATGAAAATTCGTTTTCATGCTGTTCTTGGAAAAGCCCCTGAGGAAGTATGGTCATTGGTTAAAATCAAGAAAGTGATCAGTATGAAAAAGGATGTGATATTCGAAAACACAGTCCAGAATGTTAAGTATGTGGTTGCCAGGGCAAATGGAAAAATTTGCGAATTTACGATTGCTGATTTTCCATTGATGAACTTGTATGATCTCATACAAGTTGCATTGCTTTTAAAAGACAAATCATTTTCATTCCTTCAAAACACTGAACCGGATGAATTCAAGCTTGGAGTTGCTCACATCAAGATTTTTATCGAAAACTATTATGAATGCTTGGCACTAACATATGTGGAGTTAGCTACTGCCAAGGGAATGGAAATAAAAGCTCCGATGGCTCCTTCGAAGACTCAGGCAGAATTGAAGAAGTATGCTGATGGTGAAATTTGCCTAAAGCCTTTTGGAATGGTCTTCGTAGGAAAAGACAAAGCTGGAAAAGCTAAAAGATTTTTATTCCAGGCAAGTAAAGTGGAGAGGTACTCAACGTCTCAATATACAAACTTAATTGTTCGTATGAATCATTGCATGAAGAACAATGAAGGAGATAAGAAAGAGTTGAAGAAGATTATCTTCTGGTATACAGAGATTCGAAGGGTGTTGCTGTATTCCATCACACTTCTTACAAATTGAAGACTTCAACTATGATTACAAAGGGGGAGATTGTAAGGGTCGAATTGTTGTAATTAGTCGAAGTATGTTTTGTATTCTTCGAACATTTTTGTAATGTATTTTACTAGGGCACTTTTATTCGAAGCGTGAGAGTCAATGCCTTAGTATAATTTTTATACGCTTTCAGTTCCCTATAAATAGGGTTATTTACTATAGTTAGATAAGAACTTTTACAGACTTGTCTATTTGTACTCTGTAAAGAATTCGAAAGCGTAATAGAGCATAACGAGATCATATTTACATCATGTGTTCAAATCTCACATTCTTAATTGAATTCATACTCTGATTAATTCATTACTCGATTCTTTGATTCATCATTATAACAAACCAAGAACAAGAGGAGGAATTTGAGAGAGAAGTAAGGAGACATAAAATCGGTTATAGTTCTCTTAAGACTCATAGGGGCGATTTTAGCAAGCTAGGGATCATATTTATAATTTGGAATCTTTAAGGTTTAAACTTGTAAACCTTAATTCACTTGGGCTTTTAATCCAATAACTTATTAGCCTTATGGACTAACTCTTCATGGATCCTCATAAAGATTTACTCCATTTCTAATCAACATGGATCATTAGCCCAAACTATAAATATTACTGATTTACCTAATCAGTCCCTGTAAATTTAATTAGTCTCTTTTGATCATTAAATTAATTCCAAATTAATTCTTGATCAATACTAATTAAATAATATGATTTCTCAATTAATATATTATACTTATAATATATTAATAAATCACAAATAACCTCTTTCTCAAATATCCATCCTATCAAATTGTTCCAGAGTGTTACAACCCAAATGGATCATGTTGTATTGGTTAAGTACATACTAATTATAGTTATGGGCTTAGACACATAATCCAACACTTTTATCTCATGGGTACACAAGAGCCACGATCGATCAGACAGTGTTTATCAAAAGAGTGAAGAAAGACCTCATTGTTGTTCAAATCTACATGGATGATACTGTTTTTGGGTCAACAAATGATGAATTGTGCAAAGATTTTGAAAAGGTCATGAAGCTGAGGTTTGAGATGAGTTCTCTAGGAGAAATGATGATGTTTTTAGGATTGCAAGTGCATCAGGATTCTTCGGGCATTCTACTACATCAAGGCAAATATTTTGATGACATGCTGGAGAAATTTGGGTTCAAGGATGCTAAAATTGCTTTACCTCCCATGGCTGAACAACCACTATTAACATCAGATTCGGATAGAGAATCGGTTGATCAAACTCTATATCGATCTATGATTGGTTCTCTGATGTATCTGACCGCTAGCAGACCATATATATTTTTTGCAGGCTGTCAATGCGTGCGCCATCAAGCTAATCCTAAACTTTCTCATTTAATTGTTGTAAAACGAATTTTTAGGTACCTTAGAGGGAGACCTAAATTGGAACTTCGGTATCCTAAAAAATCATGAATTTGATCTTTATGCTTTTACTGACAACAACTATGGAGGTTGTGACATTGATAGGAAATCTACAAGTGCTGGTTGTCAATTCTTGGGAGACAGGCTGATCTCGTGGCAGTGCAAGAAACAACAAGTTGTGTCCACTTCAACAGCTGAGGCTGAATACGTTGCTGTATCTGCTTGCTATTCTCAGGTCATTTTGATGCAATATCAACTGCAAGATTATGGTTTGAATTTTCTTGACACGCCTATCTTCTGTGATAATGATGCTGCTATTCAAATTGTTAAAAATCCAGTTCATCATTATAAAACCAAGCACATAGATAGTAAAGTTCATTTTATACGAGACTGTTTTGAGCGTAAACTCATTCATTTGGAACAACATGTGGCCGATTTGTTTACAAAACCTTTTGGAAAAGCTCGTTTTGATGTGCTTGTGAGTTTTGTTAAAATGATTCGTTTTGAAGACTAAACATTTTTTGTTTTGTACTTTTTGTATTTTATTTTTGTTTTTGTTAAATTTGTTCATATTTTCCCTCTATGCACAAATTTAGGGGGATAATTAAAACCAAACAAAAATCATAAAATTTAAAAATCCAAAAATATTTTTTTTAGCTTATTTTAATTTTAATTTTATTCTTAGTTATTTTTATTGTGTGCTAAGTTTATTTTATTTTTATTTTTATCTTAAAAAATTTCATTTGTCTTAAAACGCGAATTCAAAAGAAGAAGAGACTCAAGGAGACTGTGTCAGAATTTTCTGTGCAAAAAGTGATCTTGAAAGGAATTGACGGAATTACATTTCACACTACTTTCACAAGGAATTGAAGGTATGAAACTGTACAAATTGTCAGTTAGGCAGTTTCTCTCTAAGAACTGTCGTATTTACGGAATTGAAGGCATGAAACTTTACACACTGCCAGTCAGGCAGTTTCTTTCTAAGAACTGTCGTATTTAAGGAATTGAAAGTTTGAAACTGTACATATTGTCAAAATTGGTCTTGTCAGTTATCTTTTCCTAAGAACTGTCACGACACCAGGGCGATTCACCCAACCTGGAAATAGATATCACTAAACATCCCGCCCAGGATCTTGACATTCTTTTTGTCATGCAAAACTGTGGAGACTCAAATGTATTCTCGGATACATTCTTCGCAGGTAAGGAATTAACGGTTATTGGCACTACGACGATGCACCTCGCAAGGCACGATTATAGCTGAATCTCCCGCCAAATGGCCTTGACCTCATGTCATGCTAAACTGTGGAAAATATGTATTCAGATATTTTTGTCACATGATGGTTTTGTGAGTTATTCCTTATTAACTCTCACTGGCACTAGAATGGTACACTCAGCTTAGATTCAGAAACCATTGAACGTCTCGCCAAGGGCCAACTTAACTTGTTAACTTGAAAAACTATATTGAGATCTTTGATCGAGGATATGCAGCGGCTAACATCAAAAATAGCCATGAATAGTTCTTCGATACTCAACAAATCGCACTGCGTTCCTCCGTGTTCACACAGATACTGTGAGTAGTCTCCATCTGAGCCAAGTCTGGGTCCTTGAACAACTGTGGTGAGAAGGTTCTTTATGACTCTGTGATCCACAGAGACTTTTTAGTCATGGTTACCTTTTAAGACGCATCTGTGATCGATGAAGAATATTCATTTGAATGAACAAGAAGTGAAGATTATTTTTCAACACACGACCTTTCATCCCCAGAAGCAAAGAGAAGCTGTATTTGAAGTTATGTGTCGAATTGCATTGAATCCTCCTCAATCAGTTTGCTGCTATCTATGAACTTCCTGAAGTGATCCAGAAGAATTGGTCTCTCTGTAATTATCTCTGAACTTTCTCAAAGCTGAAAGTGCTGATTCTCAAGAACCTATACAAGAAGCCTCTATACCCAATGTGCGTTCAAAGTCAATTTTTTTTAAAGGAAGTCCAACTATTCAAAATGAAGTCATTCATGTAATAATTCATATGGTCGTCTTGAAGTTGTGAAGAAATCAAAGATAAAGTCTGAAAGTCAAGAACAAAGAGAAGATTGAAAAGAAAAGAAAGCTATAAACCAAGGGGGAGATTGTTAGGATTTGATTTGTGGTTTATACTTTACTTTTGATAGCTTTTAGAGTTCTCGGTCTAGGACCGAAAACACCATGAATTCCGTGGTGTTTGGACCGAAATCACCATGTGATTTCGGTGGGCTTAATGATGATTTCGGTTTGGGTTTTGGGCTGGGCCTTTGTAATTAGATCTAGGTATATATATATATATATATATATATATATATATATATATATATATATATATATATATATATATATATATATATATATATATATATATATATATAGTATGGTTTCAGCCGTGAAAAGGGTTGGTCATTCAAAGAAGTTGAGATCGAGTTTAGAGAGAAAGAGAGAACCGAGAGAACCGAGAGTAATTAAGAAACTTATGTAATAGACTATTGTTCAACATAGTGTGCATTGAAGATTTGATATTGTGTTCTTAATTCGTATTAACTGTTTTGCATTAAATCACTTGATTGGGATTCCGCACCAATTCCAGTGACATCGATTGACACACTAGATCACGGGTTTTACAAACATAATAACTTTATTATTGTGGGTTGAAAACCCTATGTACTCACCAGGTTTCCCAACCTGACCCACTCAGTTTATTTGTATCACAGGTGTCGATACGAAGCTATATTACACTGGGAGATTAAAGGAGATGAAAATCACTAGTGTAAATGAATACAAGGTCTGTTTATGCTTATGTTTCTGTATTGACGATGACATCCCAACGTTTTAATATAAACAAAATAAATTTCTTCGGAAATGCTTTGATAATATATTTATCATGTTTTTCTTGGAACAAATTCCGCAATATTATTCTTTAAAAAGGATACTTTGATTTTCAAATAAGCATAAATAAAACTTTTAAAAATGACCGTTAATTTGGGGATGTCACAAAGAGCATCAGGGGCCATCCAAAATGACATGTTCACCATTGGCTTGAGCTCTCAATTCGTACATCTTCTCTCTATACCACTTGTTCGGGAGTTGTGGGTCAATCCAACGAAAAAACCCACCATTTTTGTCTTTATCATTGTAGTTTGTGCAGCCAAGGAACCTCTGACCATGATTCTTTAGCGTTCATGTCATCCACATTCCAACCGGTCTCCACATCCACGCAGTCTCACGTTACTACTTGAAGATGACAACATTGATTTGCCTTAATTTCTCTTCTTTGGCTTGTGGGTTTGCGAATATGGGAGTTAGAAGGCCCGCTTTATGCAAATAAATTCCATAATATGACATTGTACTGTAAAATACTTTACTAAAAATCGATTCCGAACAAAATTCGTAACAAAAGTTGCAACAGATATTGGCTCCATAGACAAACTTCCACGAGTTTTATTCACGTTGCAAATTTTCATAGCTAAATAGCTAATAATTTGAAATCCTTAGCAAATTTGCTATGAAAATTAATTTTGTTACAAAATTCCTAACAACTTAGTTAGACTTTTTTTTTCCATAGAAAATCAAGCAACGAAAATAAAATTTTGTAGCACAATTCCGTAGGTAAATAGCTATGAATGCTACTTCCATAGCAAAGCAACTATGAAATTTTATTCCATTGCAGATTAACCATGATATTTAATTCCATAGCAGAATTACAATGGAAGTATTTTCGTAAAAAATTTCATTGCAAATTTGCTACGAATGCTTTTTCCATAGAAATATCAGTAGCAATAAACCAATCGATTTCGAGTCAGTAACAGTTTCTGTAGCAATTCCCATGTTTTCTATAGAAAATTAATTTCGTAGAAAATATGGTAGCAAATTAGCTATGGAATGACATTCTATAGTACGATCCGTAGCAGAATGACAACGAAAAAACGTTCCATGGTAATCTTCCTTAGCGATTTTGGCTTTTTCTTGTAGTGCTTCCTAATCGCATTATGTGCCTCAAACTTTAAACGTGTATATATATAGGGCTAGGTTATAATGTGGACGAACATCTATTGTGCGGACGTGTGAACATTGCTATTCTATGAGATTAACTAAGAGAATATGTTGTTGACTAATATGAATACATTCAACCTCACACAACTAGCGTCATTATAATGCATTCTTACTAATTCTTATTCATTTTTGTTCTCACGCATCGTTTTTCACTCATTTTCATTCTTACAGAATACGACTCAATAAACATTTTGACAGAATGAGAATCATAGAAAAAAAATCTATAATAACCTTATACACGATTTAATTAGTGAGAATGTCTGATAATTACAATAGTTATGTAAGTTTGAACGTACTCACATTACTAAATAACATATTTTATTTGTCATTCTCACAGAACAGCATTGTCCACACGTTCGCATAATAGATATTCATTCGCATTTGAACCTAGCCATATATATATATATATATATATATATATATATATATATATATATATATATACACACACACACACACACACACACACACACACACACACACAAATACTATATACATCAGGGTTAGTTGTTCATTATTATGGCGACACACAAGAGACACAAAAAAATTGACAGAGGAACAATTACAGAGTTTTTGGCACTATAAAAGGTTGTCGGAGGATGATGCTTCACATGATCGGTGTTGTGCATGTTTGTATGATTTTTATATGTCCATGCTTCTCCGACATGAAAATTGGTTAAAGAGAGAAGCGATTGTGACGTTATGTCATGAGAATTCATGAATGTGGCTACAAAGAGTATGTGTTGCTTTTAATTTGTCGGGATCAGTAAGGGATGAATGGTCGGGAACACTTAGGGTCATGTGGCTGAGTTGATGCCTGTTTGCAGTCAAAGTAGAGAGTGTACAACTGGTGTGAACTTATATGACGGTGCACGATCTTCAATGACTGTGTTCCAAATAATCCAAAAACAACGAAGTTAACAAAAGGTGCTCTGAAAACACAAGAATGCAATTTTTTGAACATTTTGGAAACTTTAATGGTATTTTTTATACTAAATGTGTACTTTCGTTGGTATTATGTGTACAAATGGTATATTTCAATGATATTTTTACTAAAAAAATAACAATAATAATTTTTGAACATTTTAGAAATTTCGTTACTCTTTTAAGTCATTTTTCAATTTACCCGAGAAAACCAGTTATCATAAAGTTTTATTTGAACACATACGTATTTTGTAGGTATTATGTATACAAAAAATATACTTTAATGACATTTTTATACTAAAAAACAACAATACTATTTTTTGAACATTTTAGATACTTCGTTACCATTTTAAGTCTTTTTTGCTTTAACATAAACTACGTAATCTACACAATGCCTACATTTTACTTTTAACATACACGCATATGTACTAAAAAATCCATCTACCACCATCATGAGAAATTATACTTCCTTTTACATTAATTGAATCATGAATAGACACCAATTATTACTCACTTTCACTAGGTATAATTTTATAAATATAGCTGATTTGTACAAAAAGTTTTAATCCATAAATAACAATTTGTGTTTTAGAATGTTGTATTTTACAACTTTGTAAAATATAAATTGTTTTGGATGAAGAAAAATTGTTGTGTACGGATCATTTTTTTTTTGTAAAAGATATAACCCAATAGATTAGTTTCTCGTTCAAAAAAAAAATAACCCAATAAATCATTCCCAATTATCACTTATTTTCAAGTTTTTTTTTGCATGTTAAAGAATTTTCTAAAACATAAATTGTTATATATAGTAAAAAGACTATTTTATACAAATAAACTTCCTTTTAAAAAACCTCGAGATTTGAAACACAACATAAATATATAAATCACATATTTTTTTGCCTATAAAGAAAAGGAAATATGTCTTATAACTTCACACCATGTATAAGTAAGTTATATGAACCTTGTTCTTCCCGATGCTAAATAAATTTGGATGTACTCCTTAAATAAAAATCGCCCAATTGACGATCCAATTATTGCCACAACTTTTACATATTTCATGAGTTGTAGAATATGCATTACTAGTAAGAAATTAAGAAAAATCGTGATTGTTGACTGATATCTCCGCTCCCGAGTTCACTAAAGAAAAGAAGAGAAAAAAAAACGAGAGAAAAAAAAAAGGAATTGATCTCCTTTTTCTTTCTCTCTGGTTCCTTCCGATTGAAAGGATAGTTTATAGGGAAAATTAACTTGAATCTTATTTTCCTTTCTTACTTTCTTTTCTTAAATGAAACTTGGAAACAATGTTCTTTCCAAATATTCCTGCTTTCTTTCATTTCTCTCTTTAAATGAAACTCAAGAGCAATGATGTTTTGTAATAATTGTAAAGAAAAATTACATAAAAGTTATTAAGTTTACATAAAATTTTGATTTTAACACTGTTTTTTTTTTCTTTCAATCAATTATTAAACTTACAATTTTATCGCAAATTTAATCAATCGACTAGTTTGCTTGAAGTGTTTCATGTTTCTCATTTACTGACTAGGCAAAAAGCTAATGTGACTGACTGACTTTTTCATATGATCATAATTGACAAACATTTTGGATTAAAATGAACCCTTACATAGATCTATACCCATTTCCCCTTATTTCTTTTTATTTTATTCTTTCAAAACATCACGATTTTGTGCAATGGTTTTCCAAGGTCGCTCAAGTAGTTCACAAAGTGGAGTAAACAAGACCAGTAAGGTTTCCTTTAGGAGATGTTACCATGGATAACATTTATTGTCTTGCTTACATCATTTTGAAATGCTAAAACATTTGAACAACTTTGAAAACCCATTGTACAAAATCATAATTCTTCGAGAGAAGAAAAAAAATAAAAAACTAAAAAAAATAAGTATAGATCTACATAAAGATTCAATTTAACTCAAATATTTACCAATTAGGATCATATATGAAAGCTTTTGTCAACTTTTTGCCTAGACAACAAATAATGAATATAAAACAATTAAAGCAAAACAATCGATTAATTAAACTTGTAACAAAATTATAAATTTAATAACTTCGTTAAAAAAACACAATGTCAATATCTAAATATTATGTAAATTTAATATTTATAATAATTGTAATCACATAGAAACCTAAAAATAAATAAAATATAATATCCCGGCGGCTTGTTTTTTTAGCGTACATTATTAATTATTCAACATGACCGCGTAACCGAAGACCAGCCCCGACCCGACCCGAATATCCAACTCATAACTGGCCATGTTTTAAACTCGCTATATAAACACTTCAAACAGCACATCTTCTCATTAATGCATGACCTGCTTAAAGTCCTGCAACAAACTCTCTCTCAATCAATCTCTCTCTTCTCTGCTTAATTCTGTGGCGTAGACTTTTCTTGATGACAAACAAGAATTCCATCAATGGTTTTTACCTCGTAAATTAATCGAAAGTACAAGGTATCTATCTATCCTGCTAATTCTGCTCCTGTTTTCTTCTGTGTTTTGCAAGGAAGATAAATTGATGACCACATGTATATATGTTTGTGTAAGGAAATGATAATTCAGATTAGTCTTGAAGTGATTGATCGTTGATTCAGTTAGTGTGTTCTTATTTCTTATAAAATTCAGTCAACCACGAAAATTTCTGATTAATTGAAGGGAATGTGTATAATCGTATATGTCAATTCATGATTTGTTAATTAGTTCGAATTGAATTTGATTGAACAGAGAGTGGTAGAGAAGAGGGGGAGAGTTTCTCTTCGCCGATCTCTCTGAATCTAGGGTTTATCAACGACGACATCATAAATAAGGAATTTTTTCCAGGGTTTATGAGTAAAATCTTCAACTGATTTCATGAAATCGTTACAAAATCGAAGGATTTTGGGCTGATTCAGAAAGTTATGGGAGAAGATGACTACCTTCTCAGAAGCAATTTATCAAACAGCTTCTCTGCATTAACTGTAAGTGGGAGATTCAATCACTACAATGCTTCCAACAATCAACCCAACAGAAAACCAATCAAAGAAGACGACATTCTTCAACAAATCGAAGAACAAGAAACAGAAATTCTACAGTTGAGGAAACACCTAGCGGAATACACAGTCAAAGAAGCTCAAATTCAAAACGAGAAACATGTTCTTGAAAAACGAATTGCTTCAATGCACAAAGCCTTCGATCAGCAACAACAAGACCTTTTTGAATCCACCTCAAAAGCCATATCTTACAGACAAGACATAATCGAAGAGAACATACGCCTGGGATATGCTCTAGAAATCGCTGAAGAAGAAAGGTCAATATTTATTTCATCTTTAGTCCCTCTTCTTTCAGATCTTTCTCTTCACCCCCCACCTCTTGACGCATACTCCATTATTAGTAACCTAAGAATTCTCTTCAAACATAACAAAGAACGACTCGCCATAGCAGACGAAAAGCTTAGAAATCCACAATATCAGCCATTAACGTTACATCCTCATAGAAGAGACGATTCTTCTTCACATTCACCATGGACACACACAAACACACACTCACACTCAAATTTTTCTCCTTCACAAAAACCAGTTCATATCGAGAGACAAACCAACGAACAACAAGAAGAAGAGGAAGAAGAAGAAGAAGAAGTAGTGAATTCGCATTACCTCCCATCAATTCTCGAAGAACCTTCTTCTTCCTCACAACTCGAAGCTGATGACGATGATTCAGAAGACGAAAATTTCAGTGATGAAAACGAAGAACAAGACCCGAACAAACCACTTCCAACAATCGAAGGGTTACAAATTTTAGGCGAATCGTTTCCCGGAAACGAAATCCAAGCAAGTGGTTACTCAAGAAACGGGACTACTCATTGCGGATTCGAATGGGTTCGCCATTTACAAGATGGATCTGTAAATTACATAGAAGGAGCAAAACAACCGACATATACAGTAACAGCTGATGACGTGGACACATATCTTGCTGTAGAAGTTCAACCACTCGATAACAAACAACGAAAAGGCGAACTTGTAAAATGTTTTGCAAATGAGAACAAAAAAATCACGTGTCACCCCGATATGCTTCGTGAGATTGAGAAAATATTCAATTTAGGTCATGCGAATTTTAAGTTGTTGATTTGGAAAGAGTCTAGTGACACGTGGGAAAATGGGATGTTGGAAATTAAGAAAAGTGGGTATGTGATAAAGATTAATAATGGAAGTGTTGTGGTGGATGAAAAGTATGCAGCAAACATGGTTGTTAGTTTACCAGGGGAAATGCCATTGGAGTTTTCGATACTTAGTAGTAGTGATGTTGAGCATTATTTACGTGTGGATGATAATTTGAATGATGTGAGTTGTTCAAGAGATACGATTGTGTTGACAATGAGGTTGTTTATAAAACGGGCTGTTGATAGGAAGCTAGGGAAGAAAAAGAGGAGGGGTTTGTTCTTCAAGTAAGTTATTATCATTATTATTATTATTATTATTTTTTTCTGTTGTATAGGTTTTTTTTTGTAGCATTTGTACAATCTTTTTGGACGAAAATCGATTGTGAAATGAAGTTGGTTGCATTTTTGACTTGTCATTTCTTACAATTAATGTAGCTTTTGTACACAACATTACCGGTTATATTGTGTTTGACATTCATTAGACTGTGTTCTCTGTCAATATGACAAAAAGTGTAAATTTTGGCATAACCAAAAAGTTGGGAAAAGGTTCGCTCTTGATTTCTCGTCTATACAAAAGGTGTTTAACACCTACTTGTCAAATATAAACAATAATAGATTTATAAAAAACGCAAATTATATCAAATTAGAAATTGCCTTATCCCTGCTCCGCAGGAGACCGTATATGAGATTTTGCTTACTATGTTCTAGTTACACAAAAGGAAAGTACTACTATTAATTGTTTTATTGTTTTGTGTGCACTGTTTGAGGGGGACCAAACTTGTCCATGTATGAACGTGTAGGGACCAAACCTGCAAATTTTCTATTAGATAGAGACTATTTTTGTAATGTATTAACATATGAACCGTTTCTATAAACTAAATTACACAATGACATTTTCTGTAAATTAAAAGGACAGTTTTTGTAAATTTTTTAAATGTATGAATCGTTTCTGTAAAAATAATACACAAGGACATTTTATATAAATCATTGGGAAAAAATTTGTAATTTACTTTTTATATATGGATAAAATCTGTCAACATACAAAAACCTTAATCATATAGACTATTTTTGTCAAAAAAAAAAAAAAAAAAACTTTATAGTGACCTTTTCCCGTAAATTGAAAAACCATAGGGACTAAATCTGTCTAAATTTGAAACTTTTGTGGCAACTAAATCTGTCTAAATTTGAAACTTTTGTGGCAAATCTCCCAAAACGAAGGACATTACTGTTCGTTGATCCTTTGCTTTTTATTATATAAAGTAATTGTAACATACTTGTTTTTCTGTTAAATTACATAAATAGCAACCAACTTGTCCTTTTACAAATATAGAAAATTTGCTACCTAAAAAAACTGGTTAATTGAATGCCTATTCTATTTTACATATATAAAAAATTTGCAACCTAAAAAAATTCATAATTGAATGCCTACCACGTGATCATGTATTGGTCAACTTGATGTGACATGGCATATGACCTGTTATTTATATTTTTTTAGTTAGTTTTTTTTTTTTGTAAACAAATGTTTAGTTGATGTATGTAGAATTGTAGATAAGATCATTTTCATTCTGATAGCACATCATTAACTTCCGGCTAAGAGAACCCAATTTAAGCAAATCCAAACCTTAAAACGGTGGTTGGTATAATGATATGTGGTGATAGAAGAAAGAACGAAATATAATCTTTCTTTTCTGTTTGTTTACTATAAAGAAATGGATTGATGAAAGATGATTCTTTGTCTTTCTGCTGATTTTTTTTTCGAAGGAATGGTGTTTTTTTTTATTCTTTCAATAATAAAATGATATATTATAATTATAAACTATTTTTATTTACATAATTGTCAGCACTAATATTTTTAAGAAAACAGAAGATTCAAATTTGAAAGCACAATTAAGTTATTTTTCAAGTTTCCAAAAGGGATAATGACTTGAGAAGGTAACGAATTTTTAACTTTGTTGAAATTTAGTCACTGAATTTTTTTTTCGTGCTTGATTTATCGCTGAGTTATTTGAAATTGTTCACATTTTACCTTTATGACCATTTACAATGGTCATAAGGGTAAAATGTGAACATTTCAAATAATTCATGGGTAAATCAAGCACGAAAAAAGTTAAGTAACTAAATATAAATTAGTTGAAAGGTTGTTACCCTTTCAAGTCATTATCCTTTTTGTAATTATCCTTAGTTTATTTTGTTTATTGGTAGCAACTACTTAGATTAATAATTTCGATTTCAGTCACTACAATTTGTTTTGTGTTTTGTTTGTAAGGAGTATTACAGAATAGAATGTGTATTACATAACCATGTTTTATTTCATTGCTTTAATCATACTCAATGAGATAAACTTTTAACTAAAGTTTCTTTATTTACGTATAAGTGAAACGTCAACCCACAAAGAACAAATAATCAATAGAATTTCACAGAGGCAAAAAGACACATACGAGAAATAGAACGAAAAATAGATCGAAATTCAAAAGGAGCATGGTGAGAATGTACACATACAAATAGAAAATGTAGATACAAGTAATAATTATGAAGAAAAGTATTGACAAAAGAAGTTAAAAGTAAAAATAGTAAAACTAGGCAAAATGCACAAACAATGTAAAGGCAACTAGCACCTAGACTACTCATGTACCACTTCATGACCTTGATCTTATGTATCCACACTCTTTAATCAAAGCTGGTGTCATTGTAAAGAGAAAAACCTCATTCAAATTTAACAATGCATTATCTTCACGCTTTTTTATCATATGTTCTCACATCCTCGCATGATATACAACGACCGTCTCCGCCATCTAGAGTGAATACCATTGCCTATGTCCTAAGTATATGTCTGAAACCACCACATTCTTTGTTTCTTCAATTTCTATGTGATTAAAGTCGCTTTTATTTTATTTCTAAGTGTTGTTTATAATATCTTACAATATAAAGATATATCACATGATTACTACAACATCTTCACCTTTGTGACCTTCATATTCAACTTGTGCTCATTCTTAATAACATTTAGAACCATTTACGAGATAATGACTTGAAAGGGTAACAAACTTTTAATTTTGTTCATATTTAATCATTAAACTTTTTTCGTTCTTGATTTACCCCTAAATTATTTGAAATGTTCACATTTAACCCTTATGACCGGTTATAATCGGTTATAAAGGTAAAATGTGAGCAATTTCAAATTCATGGGTAAATCAAGCACGAAAAAAAAGTCAATGACTAAATGTGAACAATGTTGAAATTTCGTTACCCTCTCACGTCATTATCCCTTTCCAAAATTAGTGGATTTTTCTATCATGACTATTTTAAATTTTATGGTTTTTTTTTGAATAACAAATAAACTTTCGACCATTTAAAATCTATATGTTTTATATTTTAAATGGAATGAAATATATTTATGTGTAATTTATTTAACTATATATTTTTTATTTGATTAAATTTATTATTATAAAATAACATTCTTACACGAAATATTATAGTTTGAATGATACCACTTTTAAAGAGATACAATTAGCCAATAGGACAAAAATTGTGATTTTTTTTCAGCTCCAAAAAGATGAAAAAGATTCAATCTTGATATTTCGTCTATGAAAAAAAGGCATAAATGCCCTTTCATTATCATCCTTGAAAATAACCCTAAAACCAACATATGTGATGTGTATTGTGTAATATAAACAATAAAACATTTATAAAATTGGACAAACTATGTAAAATGGCAACATACTTGTCTTTCTATTAATCAGAGAAGACAACATACTTAAAATTTTAACCATGTTAATAACCAATTTGTCTTATCACATGTATATAAAATTTGCACCATAAAAAACTACTTTAAGGTTAGAGGGTGTTTGAGATTTCATTTTGAAGTTAAAAATGACTTTTACCAAAAAAAGACTTGTTGACTTATGAAGGTGGAAAAATGAGTTTTTTTTTTTAAAAAAATGTTTGGATTAACTTTTTAGTGGCAAAAGTTGATAAGTCAATAAGTTAAAAAGTGTTTGGTTTAAAAATGACTTTTGTTTGTTTTTAATCATAATATGTTATAAGTCATTTCAAAAAGCCACAAATTATTACTTCTTAAAAACTCTTTTTCGAAGGGTAAACAAAAAGTTGTTTTAAAAGTCTCTATTAGATATCCAAACACTTTTTTTTTAACTTATCGACTTTTCAAGAAGTCAATAATTTAAAAAGTCATTTTTAGATGAACATCCAAACACCATCTTAAGTTTGGAAACATGTCACATTGAATGCCTACTATGTGACCATCTATCTGTGAGCTTGATGTACGTGATGTGACAGGGTGTATGACATGTTATTGTCATATATTTTCTATGAACATGTTCAATGAAAGTTTTTAAAAGCATTTTTACTATTTTGAATTTTTTTGATATAACAGTTTACAAATGGAGATGTGAGTTTTCTAATATGCCACTCCAAATATTTAATATTCTCTAACTTGTAATCATCTTCTAGCTTTTGTCCATTTTCATAATATCATCTATTATTGTTACATGTTTATAAAAGAGAGCTTTCATTAGATGATTCTTCTTCATGTTCACCATAAATACACACACAGTTAAAGTTTTCTCCATCACAAGAACCAGTTGACATCAAGAGACAAACCAACAAAGATGAAGAACAAGAAGAAGTAGTTAATTATCATTACCTCCCATAAATTCTTAAAGAGCTTTCTTCTTCCTCACATCTCAAAGCTGATGATGATTATTCATAAGATGATAAAACCAGTGATGAAAGCGAAGAAAAACTACAAGACACCAACAAACCACTTATAACAATCGAAGGGTTACAAATATTAGATGATTTTTCGATGATTTTTTGTTGTCATTTGAAACCCTTCTTCGACACATTTTAATCATACCAAAAGTTTAAGATCCTCTTTAGTGTTAAAGGTTCGATATAATTTAATATTATTGGTAGCACCTTGACTGTGAGATGTTGTAGGAACATTAACAAGCTCAAGATAAGGCGGTATAAGAGGCATACCTAAGAATGGCATTTGAGATTTTTAGTGGTTAGTAAATTCATCCTCTGACCGACCTTTTTCCTCTTCACTAGATCTTTCATCGTATTCACAAAAATCTATTGATACTTCATAATTAAATAAATAAGTTTCCTGAATAACAATAAGCGCCATCATTTTATCTGTTTCGTCACATGTACCTTCATCATCATCTTTAACACCATCATCAACATTTTCTATAGATTTTACAAAACTATTATATATAGTTTTTTATGGAACTCAATGACTGGTCGGTAAACACACTATATTGTTGCTTCATATTCCACTTGAACGGTTTCTGTCGAATCCCCTACCACCACCAGACCCTCTCCCACTTTTGAGTTTTCTCCTATATTTGATCGTTGCCCAACATTTAACCTATTCACCACTCTCATTTCTTCAATATCACCAACCAAAACCAACTACACATGCACACCATTTTTATTATTACAAATTACACTTTTCAAATGTATCATATGATTATTACCAATTACATTCATAACATACCCACACTTTGGTTGTTGGAAAGATGGCTTAATATTATTGACATCTGTGTTACTCGTCTCCGCTTTAACCAATTTTATCAACCCCTATAGAAGAATGTATGTAATAAATGGCCTAACATACGTGTTTTATTTATCTATTATTTTCCATGACCCTCCCATACAAACTATAACAAAAATTTATTCATATTGTTGAAATCTAATTTTCTCTCAAACGAAATTGTTTCTTTTTTATTATATATTTTAGCTTTTTATGACAGAGTAATGAGATTTGTTATGAGTATAGTACGTATATCGAATTTCACAGAATGAAAACCCAAATCCGTAGTACAGATTGTCAATCCGAAGTATGGTACTACAGAGTGACGTATTTTGCTACATACTGATAGTCTGTACTGTGGATTTGTTCACATATTAAGGCAGCATAAGTCCTTTTACGAACTCATGTATTTACTATGAATTGAAAATTTGAAATCAAATTTTTGGACCCTTATATAGATAACAATTCTGCATAGGGAAAGCCAAGTGTGAAGAGGTCCCTCTATAGACTCGTAGGTTATAAACGGAAAGACCTCTTTTTGTTCATTTTTTGGCATTAAGGTGTATTTTTGTTGGGTTGTAGTTCAAAAATAGTTTCATAAACTTAAAAATATGGCAAACGGAAGACTTGATTTTTGAACAAAATAAACAAGTTATAACCCACTAAGGATCACATTGCAAGAAATGAAAAGATAAAAACACAACCATAAAAGAGATGAAGAATTAACAACCTTTTGTTGTTCTTTGGGTCCTCTAGGGAAGGCTTGATAGTTGACGAAGAATATGGAATCTTTGAGACACCAACAAGAACTCAACTGGAGATGATACTAGTCACAGGTCTTATAATCTTGAAGCAAACCAAGTATGATCTAAGAAAGCAAGTATTTTCAACTCTAATAATTCAAAAGCATGAGAGAAATCAGAGAGACGGAGAGAGGGAGAGAGAGATATAGGGTCGGATTTTTCTCAAAGAAAGAATGAATCAAGTGAAATACTTTCTAGCTAGTTAAAGTAGAAACTAAATCGAAGGTCCTTAACCATTAAGACCTTATGACACTTAGACAAACTTGTCCCCCATGCATGCAAACCATGCTTATTTCTTTTTATTAAACAATCCAAAATTCCATACTCTTCATCCAAGAGAGTACTTAACACTTTTGTTTATAAAAGAAGTCAATATTTTTATAGAACTCATAATTAGTTTATAAGTTATAGATTTTAACCATTTAGTAAAAGACAAAAGAATTAATCTATTCCAAAATGTTGTACATGACTATTAATTCATACCATATGAAATTATGTAATGTTACTATCTATTAGAAATTAACATTTCCATGAAATAAATAATTTCCAATTAGTTATAAGACTTTATTGAATATTTAATAAAATCAATTTCCAATAAAGAATCAACTGTATCAAGTTGTTGTTAGTGTGACCATTAGGATCATATGTTAATTAGTAATATCATTTTAATATGACTCATGAGCATACAAGATCTTTCAATTTTTTGGTCATTTTTTGAAACTTCACTAAATTTTATATCAAATTAAAATTAGAAGCTAAATCAAACAAAGAACCCCCCCCTGATGTCGCTTGTGATCTAACCGACTACAAGTCTTTTTCTTCATCTTCGACCCAGTCGTCGCCAGTGGGTCTGCCTCCACCATAGTCGACACCAACGAGTTTTCCTCCGCCACAACAAAAGCCAGTGATCCCCTCTCTGCTACAATAAACCACGATCGATTTTTTGGACCACCACAACATACATTGTCTTCTTCGATTCCTATAAGTTTTCTATTTTAATTTTCAGACTCAATTCTTTGCTTCTACAATTTGATTTTTGAACCATTGTTCTGCTGGATTTTTCTATGCATCAATACACTCTATTAACCTATGTGTACATACACCCTAGGATCTAGGTTTTACTAATTATATCAATATACTTTAAAATTGTAAATCTAATAAAGAAAGACATAATTACTAACCTCTTGTGAAACTCGATCGTGATCTTCTTGACCCCTTCTTGAAGCTTCTTGATCCCTTCTAAATCTAACCATGTTGCTTGGATGATAGGACCCAAAATAGAACCCCTCTAGTGGAATCACACCCAATGACTACAAAGAGAGAACCAAAGAAAACTAGGATGAGATTAATCTCAAGAAACCCTAAGAGGGTTTGGAAATCGTCTCATAAAGAGAAAGGGAATAAATTGGGGAAAACTTAAAGCCTGTAACAGCCCAAAACAGTGATAAAAATTTTCATTTGAAAGACTAACAAATTCATTCATTAATTATTTCAAAAACCATCACCAAATATAATATCTATAATATCAAAGTACAATTATTCAAAATGCGGAAATCATGCGGGGAGGATGTTGTGTCATCACGTCAGGTCCTTCCCTTTCGAACCAGAGGTATCTGAAACCATAAACATAAACTGTAAGCACAAAGCTTAGTGAGTTCCCCAAAGTACCACATACCAATCATACAACTGGGATTAACACTGGGGTATATTCCAACCCAATATAAATATATGGGCCTAGCCTTGGGGTTTATTTCAACCCGATCAACACATATGGGCCTAACTTTGGGTATATTTATGTGACATCCCCAAATTTCTCGGCCAGAAAAGACCGATTTAGTTTATGCTTTTAAAATAAAATCAGAGTAATTTTCCAAAAGATGTTGCAGAATTTGTTCCCAAAACAAAATATAATAAAACCTTATCAAATCATTTCTTAAAGAAATATATTTTCCATTTCATAACAAAACCTCGGGATGTCATGTTCCTATACAGATCAAAAGCATAAACAGTATATTATAAGCCTTACAACATTTATTTACATCTACTGGCCTATAATCCAAAATCTCTCGTTAAGTCATCCAACTATGCTCTTGCCACTACCTGTAATACAAGAAACTGAGTGGGTCGGGCTTGGGAGCCTGGTGAGGATATACGGTTTTCAACTCACAAATAATAAATTTATTAATTTCATCATTCAACAATAAATTTATTAATTTCATCAACCAACAATAACCCTGATTACCCGTTCCCGTATTCCTCACTTTACGTCCCTAAAGTGTCTATTTATAAGGGACCTAGTCTAAAGATTTTCATCGGGGCGACAACACTGCTTCGGGGGTTCCTCAGCAATTTATGTCAAATAAGGCAACCATGGGGGTGACAACACTGCTTTCCTCAGCAATTTATGTCAAATAAGGCAACCAATAGGGTGACAACATTGCTTTCCTCCGCAATTTATGTCAAATAAGGAAAACATCGGGGTGACAACACTGCTTTTCCTCAACAATTTATGTTAAATAGGCACGAAGTCACATCGTCGCCAAGGTTTATACAACAGGCACTAAGTCCATAGCTGCCAAGGTACTAAATCTATAGCTACCAACGTACATCTATACCGTACTTTCACTCATCATTCTTTATCTATCCATGTTTTACCCAACATATATGTAGATAATATATATATATATATATATATATATATATATATATATATATATATATATATATATACATGTTAAATCATTTTAAACATGTATAAAACAATCATTCAACCTCCATCTCAAATAAACAAACAACATATATACATATAGCACGCATTTTTATATAAAATACTTCATATCTATGTGTAAGGTGAAAGTGACTATACACTCACTTGTTAAGACGATAATTGGGCAGCGCCTCGTCTCTTAAAATAATCTTTTCCGATAAAACCATGATGTTTTCCCAAAAACCGGGCCTTGCGAGGGTTGGGCTTCAAACCGAAAAGATAAATTTCTCGGGCTCTTCGGGCACTCCGGAACGTGTTTCAGGTGTTGGAAATGATATCGGGGCTTCGGGGGAATTCGAAACGATAAAAATATTGTTTAAGGGGTGAAAAAGGGGCAAAAGTCAAACATTACCCAGGAGATCTCGCACCCCCCCCCCCCCTTTTATAGGGTGCGAGCCGAAGATCAGCGGCTGAGAGGGCTCCACATGGCAGCAGATGCGAGGCTCGGAACCAGAGGGGAGGCAGCTGGCGTGCTTCGGACAGGACACGGAGATGGCATGCGTAGGACCAAAGGCTGTACACGCGTCCGAGCTCGGAAGATGCCACGGATGCGAGGCACGTCGGTTTCCCATTGAACCGCGGCGTCGGCCAAATCAGCGACTGACACGAGGCGGACACTAGGCGGTTACTGTTCATGCGAAATTATCCGGTTTTCAAGGTTTTCTCGATTTTTGAGCCAAAAACTTCCAAAATTTATAACTTTTGCATACGAGCTCCGTTTTTTACGTTCTTTATATGCACGCGTAGGTGGGAATATACTCTACAACTTTCGTTTAGACTTCGTCGGCTAATTTTGACTTTAATTCTAATATTATTATTTTTAACAGACCGGGAGAGGAAAATCCGTTAAAAATTCATAACTTCTTCATCCGATGTCCGTTTTCGTCTGTCTTTTTACCGTTGTACTACTATTGATGACGCCTTCGATTCTTGTTTAGGTTGTGTCTGCTAAAAATCATTCGATCTAAAATTCGAGTTTTTAGCTGTCTACTGCTAAGCTGAAACTTAGAAAAATCATAATTTCCTCATACGAAGTCAGATTTGGGCGTTCTTTTTATGCACGCTCTCGGTTTAACGAACACTATGACTTTCGTTTAGATTACTAAGGCTAAAAATCATTATATCGTAAATTCACTATTTACATCACGTAGTGTCGTGCCGGTTCTGTTGCGAAACTTCGACGGGTCATAACTTCTTCGTTCTAACTCGGATTTCAGCATTCTTTATATGTACGGAAACCTTGTGATATATACTAAAACTTGGTTAAGATTATTTATTCTAACCACTCTTCTATCAAAAAGTCATTTTTGACACTTATCGTCTCTAAATTGACTAGCCCGGATCTATGGGCGTTACAATTTCAACCCAATCATACAATAGTGGTCCCCGCCCTGTGGTCTATTTTAACCTGAACATACGATAGTAGGGCCCCACCCTGGGGTTTATTTCAACCCGAAGACGCAAACATATATAAGCCACACAACAGCTATCATCCTACATAACACAATATTGGTACCATCGACCCATGGATACAGTGAGAAAACTCACCTCACAGTCGGATGAAAATCTGAACAATATGTTGCTCTGAAAATCGACTCTACCGATCACCTTCACGAATAACAGTGACACAACTTAGACTACAGCTCAAAATACCTAAAATACCCCTAGGTCATACTTGGTCAAATTTCTGGTCAAAGTCAAAGTCAAAGTCAACAGAGTCAATCAGGTCAAATCGGTCAGTATGTTGGGCGTACTCAACATGTACGCAGGGTGTACTACGCGTTTGACCAGAGTCGAGGGCTGACCACGTACGTACAACGTACCCTTTGGTACGCCCAGCGTACGAGACTGCCACCCTTTCCTCCTATTAAGAGCTTAATTCATAAGTTCTTTCGTCCAAAATCCAGATCTAGCCCTTAAAAGATGTCCTTAATCATAAAGTTTCCAAATTTATGATCTTGCATAGTTAATAAGTGTCCAAAACTAAAAACCCTAACTTCTTAACCCATTCAGACAACCTATATCATGCATGGAAAGAAACTAAAGCCCAAGATCACATTTTTATGACTTATCACACTCTAAAACCTCTGTAAGGACAACTCAAATGTCCTGGAGTATTTCATACTCACAAGGATCAAGATTTAGGACAAAAAGGTGCCAACTTTTAAGCTAGAACTAGATCTAATGAAATATTCATCAAGGTTGGAGCTTTATACCTTTAGAAGATGCACAAGGGAGAGTAGTTCTTGGATCCAAAGTCTTGAGTGAGGCACCACAACTTCAAGGTTCTTTCCTCACCACAAAGAGAACCAAAATGATACTCCAAGCTTCAAAATACACTCACACACTTTAGGGTTTCGAAATAGAGATGGAGTCCAGACTTAAGGAAGGATATGGGGCTATAATGATGTTTAAATAGGGTCTAAACCCTAAATGTAACACCCCAGTTTTTAGGTATTTTCAAATTCATCCATTGGTTCTATTTTATGTCATTTTGGTCCTTGGATTGGAAGGAAGTGGCCATGGGAAGCCTTAGTGGCAGAATTGTAATTTTGATGCAGGAGGAGTGCGCTGGGCGTACACATATGTACGTTGGGCGTACTCATGTCCGATTGAAACCCTAAGTTTTAGGGTTTGAGGGGTATTTAAGCATCTTTATAGATCATTTACCCCCATCTTTTCATCCTCCAAGCCCTTGAGTCATTTTTGGCAAACCCTAACCCCATAAGAGTGTATTTTGAGCTAAAAGTGTGTCCTTTGTGTGCTTAAGGAAGAAGGAGTTGCATCAAGAAGCTTAGAAGTTGAAGCAAGCTTGTGGATCTTGGACCATCACCTTCTTGGGAAGCTCAAGAAGGTAAAAAGTATTCACTTGATGTTTTGTTTTCTTGGATCTCGTTTTTGGTAGCTTTATGTTGTTCTTCTTGTCCCAAAGTCCCATTTCTATTCATGTTTGGTGTTAGACGTTTTGAGTGGTCCTTCTAGACCCTAGGAAGGGTTCTAAGCCATAAAAACGAGGTCCCTTTAGCTAGTTTGGCTCCATGCTTCTTGTAGAAGGTCTTAATGGATTATGACCTTGCATTAAGGACTTTTTGGATGTGGAAAGTCATAAAGTTGGGAACTTTATGACCCTAGTATGCCTCTGGACCTTGGATCTAAAGTATGAGCTCAAGTGCTAAAGCCATTAAGCACTTAATGAAGAAGTTTGATCTGTAAGGGTACGCCCCGCATAACCTGATGTATGCCCCGCGTACTCGGTCAGCCACCCCGATGGTGGTTCTCTGCGAATTCTTGTGTACGCTGAGCGTAACTCTGGAGTGTGAGAAAAAGGATGATCTAATGCACAGGGACAAGGTTTGAAAACTCAAACCTTGAATAAACGCTTAAGATCAATGTCTGCTTGCTAATGAATGTTCTAGTCAAGACTGGAAAGACCAGTCAAGTCTGAGTTAATGTAATCAACAAAATATTCAAGATATAAATGAAGAGAGAAGATAATGATCAAGGTAAAGATAATAAATGAAGAGCAAGAATAATGTTTGAGAGAATAACTTGAAAGATGAAGTAACTAGAATATTTCTATATGAGTGAATGATCCGTCGTTTGATTTAACATTGAAAGCTCCTATAAATAGGAGAACAAGATACATGGTACTAACTGATTACATACATAGGACTGGATAAAAAGAGTTACATCTGACACTCTGAATATCCATGTTTGACAAAAGAGACTAAGTCTTATGACAAGTTAAATCAAGCTAAAAGACAATTACAATAAACGCACAAAGACAAAACAAACATTCGGATAAACAAACATTTCGGACATATAGTCCATTCCGGAATGCCTTCACTAATCTTCTCATCTGGAGCATATCTTCAATTTCGAATACAACAGTAATTCTGGAGCACAACTTCAATTTCGGACACCACTTTCTTTATTTTGGAACTCTGACTGACTTCGGATTGGGATTGCTATAGGTTCACTTTCTGGTTCCAACAATCTCCCCCTAAGTGAACTTAGCAATCAAGTCAGAATAGTTTTCTTCTTGCTTGATGAAAGTGTAAGCTCTGAACAACCAATCTCTGGCCTCAACATACCATTGTAATTGAATTACAAACTTTGCCTTGACCTGTTCAGGAGCTTCGGATCTGGATGCTCGACTGATGAACTTCTTGAGGGATTTTGTTGGAACTAGGTGTTTGTCAAAGAATCGAAAAACGTCCTTTTTGTTTGTCTTCTTTGTCTTGTACACAAACCCTAGAACCGGATCATCAATAGGACCTTCAGCTAGCAGTTCAGCTTCCGGAAGCACATATTCGATCTTGGCAACACAGTCTTCAGTTCCGAACAAGTGAGCCAACTCATAGTTGCATCGACAAAATTTCGTGACATAGTCCTTGAGAAAGCCTTAGTTTGCGTGGTAAGCACCCATGCTTATGTCATCTCTTTGAAGACTCCGGAGATGACCATCAATGGTAAGGACATCATTCGGATTCATTGCAGGAAAGTCAACAACAGTGATGGTGCGGTATGCAAGTTTGTTCCGGATGATGTGATATCGGAACAATGGACAGTTGAGTTCATACTTTACCAAGATCTTTCTTCCGAACCCAGAGATCTTTGTTATCCTCTTCCTTGTCCACACTTCCTTTAGAGGTTGTGCGTTCTTGGAGTAGAAAGTTTTCAATCTTTCACGCTCTGTCCGGATGATTATCTCCGGATCATCATTTGGATGGAGAAGAGCAAACTTGGTGTAGAACTTGCTATATGGTGAGAGAGGCAGATCAAGTTGTTCCGAATCAGTTGTTGGGATATCGTAGTACATGCAGGGCACAATGTTTGAATCACGAAGAATGCCTTCATGACATAGAGGAGAGATACCGCGCATCAGATCAGGATTGTCTTTGAGAGCTTGGATCCGGATGCTGTCCTCTAAGGCTTTGTTGATTTCCTCCTGAGACCATCCAAATTTTTTGCTTTAGTGAAGGTCCGGATTCCGTGATCGGCTTCTTGCCTTTGTCTTTGTATTTGTTGAGAACCGATATGACATGCATCATGTTCTCGTCAACAGTGAACTTCGGAGGAGAGGATGGAAGAGGTTCTTCCGGAATGTCGTCTGGAGTCCGGAGGGGAGAACCTTCATCGATCGGAGCAATTTTGGGAGCCAAAATTGGTGGCAGCATGGATGGAGTGGCCCGGAAAGCATCAACCTTTAGCTTAGTCTTAGCTTTGGCCATTTGAACACTTCTTTGAAATACATCCGGCAGAGTGGATGGCCATGAGACTGCAGACCAGATTCTCTGCTCTTCCTCCGTGAGCACTTTAGCAGAAAATATTTTAGGAGCAGGAATTCCAATGACAACATTTATGACAAACTCCTCTTCCTCTTCATTACTTCCATCATCATCATCATCATCATCACTATTTCCTAGAAGTCCGGAAATAACTTGGACTTCATCATAGGAATTGTCATCTTCATCTCGGAGTTGGTATTCCGAGGCAGTCTTCCAAGGTTGGCTTGGACCTTCTCCCCCTCTTGCACCGGTAGGCATGAAAACCGGAGCAAGCATAAGTGACTCCTTCACTTCGGAAAATTTCTCAAACACCTTCTGAAAGCTGGTGTTGATTTGAAGGGTGAGGGTGTCATAAGCATCAGCAGTGGGGGCTTGAGCTTTAAGATGGTTGAATAAGGAGGAAAGTATAGTGATCATTTCGTCAAACTTTTGGTTCGGAACATCTACAATGTTACAGCATGAACGAAGAAGCTTGAGGAGTACTTGTTGTATAATGAGATTCATCTCATCCTTTTTCCGGATCTCCTTTTCCAGACGTTGGATTTGATTCTCATGACAAATATGAGTTTGCTTTATGAGTTTATTGGAAGCATTCAACATATCATCATGAACCTTCAACATCTTTGTTATCGTGTTAAGGTAGTGATCGACACTTTCATCATACTTCTTCTCGACTTCCTCAACGGTATGCTTGAGCCGTAAGTAGATGAATTGATCCAGCTGGGCTTCACGTTCAGCCAAAGTAGGTCCGAAATTGTTGACTTCGGACAGAGACTTAAGGATGGCATCAAGCTTCGAATCCAGTCCGGAGACTTTCTCATCAAGCTTGGAGTTAAGCCCTGCTACAGAAGTTTCAAGAGAGTTGACCTTCTTCATGGTGTCTGACACATTGATTTGAATTTCAAGGAGAGCAAACAGATCAATGTAGTCTCCTGCTGAGGATCTATTATTTGAACTGGAATGTTGAGGCTTGTGCTTCTGAGACTCAGGATTGATTGGAGCAACCGAAGGATCAGGGTCGTTGGTAGCTGCATCATCATGAAACTTTTGAGTCGATTCTGATTCATTGTCTTTAGTGGAGGAGGAGGATCCGAAATCAAAGGAAGGCTTGGATGAAGATGGCTTGGAGAGAAGTTGAACAGAAGAAAACATGTTTGTATCAGCAACATGTGCATCATCTTTGGTTAGCAGCACCTCTTCGGAAATTTCATCATCCGAAGCTGAATGATTGGAAGTATGAGGTGGAGTCTTGGGAGTTTCTCTGGATGTAAACTCAAGATCAATAATCTCATTTGTAGGAGCAACATAAGGAAGGTTGCTCTGAATAGCTTGGTTTCGCATGGAAATGAGTGTGGATTCATCTTGAGATCTTGTAAGTTTCGGCTGCCTCAAATGTGCCCTGTTCACAAAATCTTCCCACAAAGAATCATTAACACCTGGTCGTCTTGTACCCTTACCGGGTATCAGACCAGTTGATGCACCTGAGGTTGGAGGGATAACTCCGGCTTTGGAATGCTTGGGGTCCGGAACAGGGGTTCCGGAGTGTGTGAATTTAGAAGCAGTGGGGATAGAAAATGTGACACGTGGATTTGTTCCAGGGGGGCAAGGAACTTTGTTCAACACCGGCATCACCTTTTTGAGAAGGTGAGGGTGGATTATGTGCAGACTCCCCGTCAGTGTGTGCTTGTGTTTTTGACACATCGAGTGGTACCTCGGATGAGTGGATTGGAGGGGTGTTCGGAAGGCCAGAGTCAGCCTGAATGCCATGAGTTCCTTCCTATTGAGAGGAGAAACTGACTTTGGTTTTCTTTTTAGGCATGGACTTTGAAGGAGAAGTCTTCCTTTTGGCAGACTTTTTAATTTTTCCTCCGGTCATAGTGGGATGGGCCTCTTCGGGAATAGGCTCAACAGAGACAGGGGCATGTTGTGTTGGGTCGAACACAACCGAAGTCTCTAGATGATGTTTCAAGTAAATTGAATCGGAAGGTATTAAGGCCAACATATGGTCTGGAAGACGTCTAACGGGACCAAAGGAAGATTGGTTCGGAACTCTATAGTGTTTAACAGTTTTGAAGGATAGATATACCTCTTTCGAAATTGTAGCAATTGGGATTGGTTCAGATTGTTCCTTGTAGAGTTCTTGTATCGTTAGGGCCCAAAACGTAGGGCTTGAAATTTCATTGCTCTTCCTTTTGACAGCGAATTTTCGGAAATCCTGCCATAATACTTCCGGAAGATCGATTGCATTGTTGCGTCCGGAGTAGATGCTGTATACTAAATACAACTAGTCCTTGCTCAGGGTGTCCGTACCACCATGCTTTCCGGACAGCCCTTGAATGATGAAGTGAATCAACACGGTCCAAAGACCTGAAACTGCCGATTTCTTGAAGTCCTTTGCTTTGTTGTCTTGATTGTAACCAATGTGATTCAGGAATTGTTGAAATTCTTCAGTGGTTGGTTCCTGAACCTTGAACCCTTCAGGGTTCTCTTCGACACCGATAGCTTTGAGGAATGTGGATTTGTAGATTGGCAGGATTCTATTACCTATGATCTTTGTTTCGAGAACGCCATTGTCGATCTTGATTCCTATGAAAGCGTTGTGCAAGAGACTGAGTGGTAGAGGAGGATCTGAGATTTTGGTGAGTGGGATGGATATGGGAGGATTTGCAATGAACTCAATCATCACTATAATGGGTTCATCAAAATCCAGAGGGTTCATCGAGAAAAGCTGTGTAGTGTCTCTAAGAAAAGGCTCAGATGAACGTGAGGATGATGATTCTTTGGAAGATTTCTTCTTGGTGACAGATTTCTTGGGTGTGGAGGCAGTTAAGAAGATTGGGATGCCATTGTTGAAATATTATGATAGCTTGAGGAACACGATGAACACAGAGAATTTGGGAGTTTTGGAGAGTTTGAGCGCGTAAAGAAGCAAAAGGGGGTATTTCGTGGTTTATATAGGTGATGGAAACGGGTCGGGTCAGAAAAGGTAATGATGAGGATCCGAAATGGAAATGGGTCACATTTAATATGTTGTCGTTTTGGGGGTGAGTTGGCTAATGATGATGAAAGGTTTCTATGGAATGAAGTGAGGAGTAGAAACCATCAAACGGTGATGAGATGTTTGCTTTAAAGAACGTGCAATCGTGGAACGGATTTCAAGGAGCACGAAAAGCATCTTTTAAAAAATAACCGTTTGAAAAAGTATCACCTTAAAAACCTTTGGACTTCCGGATGATTGATTCCGGACAGTTTGAGAACCAGAAGATAAAGAGGTGAATTCTGGATCATGGTGTTTTGAAGAAAAGGGTCCAAAATTTAAACAATCTGGAGTGAAACTTTGAGGTTCCGGAGTCAAACACATTTGAATTCCGGAGCAGAATTGTTTAAAGAAATTCCGGAGAAAGTAATTTTCAATGATTTCCAAAAAAGTTTTGAGAGATGAGTCCGGAGCAAAATGCGAAATTTCGAAAGGATTATTTTGATGTTCCGGAGTGAAATTTAAAAAATTTCGGAACAAGATTTGCAAGACTTCCGGAGCAAAGTTTTGAAAAATTTCTGAAGCGGGATTTAGACAAATTCCGAAGTATGAAATACAATACCTTTCCGGATTTGAATTCCAGGATGACATTATGAAGTAAATTTCAAAGTGAAAATTTCGGCTGTTTGACTATGTGGACAATGGACATCAAATGATAAAGTGAGTTGTACAACTTAAAGCTCAAGTGGTGGTTAGAGATAAAGACAAGTAAAAGGATCCTATTTATTCCTAGAGATAGTAGTTCTGAGATAAAAAGATTTTGAGTTCAGAACCAATTTTCTAAGTGATGTTACCATCAGAGAGAGCAAGTCTCTTGAAAGAACTGATGATCAGGCATCATCATACCCATTTTGTTCAAAAAACCATTGAACTTGGTTTCGTCTAATGTCGTAGTAAAGACATCAGCAATTTCATCGTCATATGGAACAAAGATGAGTTCAATATTGCCATTTAAAACATGATCTTTTATGAAATGGTACCGTATGTCAATGTGCTTCGTCATGGAGTGCTGAATTGGATTGTGTGCGATTGCAATGGAACTTTGAGAATCACAATAGATAGGAATATGTTGAAAACGGTAACCATAATCCAAGAGTTGAGATTTCATCCATTGAACTTGAGAGGTACAGCTGGCAGCATCAATGTATTCTGCTTCAGCAGTAGAGAGTGCAATGCAGTTCTGCTTCTTGGATGACCAACTAACCAATCGTCCACCTAAAATTTGACAGCCACCTGATGTGCTTTTCCTATCCAATTGTAGACCACCATAGTTTGAATCTGAATATGCTTGAAGTAAGAAGCTCTCATTTGCTGGGTACCAGATTCCAAGACTCTTTGTACCTTTAAGGTATCGGAAAATATGCTTAACAACCAAAAGATGAGACATCTTTGGGTTGACTTGAAACCTGGCACACAAACATGTAGAAAACATGATGTTTGGATGACTTGCTGTGAGATAGAGCAGGGATCCAATCATTCCTATGTACTTCTTTTCAGCAATTACTACACCTGAAGGGTCGGCAAAGATCTTGTGTCCGAAACCCATTGGTACCTTGGCTGAGGCACATGTGTCCATTGAGTACTTTTTGAGGAGTTCCGAAGTTCTCTTGGTGAATGAAAATTCCTCTGTTAGTCTGTTTGACTTGGAGACCAAGAAAGAGGCTTAATTCCCGATTCATGCTCATTTAAAATCTACTGACCATTAACTTAGCAAAGTCAGCAACCACTGAAGAATCGGTGGATCCGAAAATGATGTCGTCAACATAAATTTGGACTAACATGAGATGCTTTCCATTTGACCTTTGGTACAGAGTGGGATCTAGAATTCCTCTTTGAAAACCTGAACGCTTGAGAAAATTGGTGAGGGTCTCGTACCATGCACGAGGATCTTGCTTAAAGCCATAGACAGTTTTCCGGAGCTTATAGCAGAAGTTCGGATATGAAAGATTAACAAAACCGAGAGGCTGTTGAAGATATACTTCAGTGTCAAGTTCACCGTTTAAAAAAGAACTTTTGACATCCATCTGGTAAACTATGAAGCCTTTGTGAGCAACGTAAGGAAGAAAGATTTTGATAGCTTCAAGACGTGCAACAGGAGCAAAGGTCTCATCATAATCAAGGCCTTCAATCTGTGTAAATCCTTTAGCCACCAATCTTGCTTTGTTTCGAATGATAACTCCTGCATCATCTAACTTGTTGCGAAACACCCATCTAGTAACGATAATGGGATGGTTCTGAGGAGGAGGAACGAGAGTCCAGACTTCATTTCTATCAAATTCTGCCAATTCTTCTTGCTGGCTGTAATCCAATCATCATGTTCGAGTGCTTCTTTGATGGATTTGGGTTCAACCATTGATATAAATGCCAAGAAATGACATTCATTTTGAATACTTGTGGCAGAGCGTGTTTGGACACCAGCATTTGGATTTCCGATCACTTGGTTCGGAGGATGATCCTTGGTCCAAACATGTAACCTTGGAAGTTCTTGTACAGCAGACGATCCAATATCAACATTGGGGTTATGTTGCTCCCCCTGAATGGTCTGAACGTTCGGATGATGCTCCCCCTGAACTTCTGAATCGGATAGGTTGACATCATCTTCAGGTGGAAATTCAAAGAAATTTGCATCATCATCGATGTTGATAGGATTGGAATCATCGAAATCAGCAGTTGCATCTTGAAATCCATCCACATTTGATTCAAGGGAAGAGTGACCATTCTCCCCCTCAACCTGAGAAGATTGAAACAGTTTGGAATCAAATGGATAAAGACTTGGTATTGGACCGGACATGTTTTGAGAGACCGGGGCTTCAGACATAGTTGATCTTGTTCGAGATTCCGAATCAAGAGCCATTTCTGATGGTCCGAACAAGGTCTCAAAGTCAACTTCAAGGATTGTTTGCTGGTTCGGACATCCTGGCACTGGAGCATCGGACTCCATAATGTGAGTTGTAACATGGGTTGGGCCAGAATTCCGAACGAAGTTGTCATCAAAGGTAACATCAAAGCTTTCTTCCAGAACACGAGTTCTCCGATTAAGAACTATGTAAGCCTTTGATTTAGAAGAGTATGCAAGGAAGATGTCTTCATCAACTTTAGGTTGGAACTTGGTAAGCTGATCACGGTTGTTCTTGATGAAGCATTGACATCCAAAGACGTGAAGAAAATAGATGCTGGCCTTCCGACCATTCATGGCTTCATATGGTGTCATGTTGAGGCGACGATTGATGATACTTCTATTATGAGTAAAGCATGTCGTACAGCATGTCATGTTGAGGCGCACATTGTATGTATATGCTAAAACTATAAATCACTTGGTGATCACCGACGATGTTATTTCGGCCATTCGGCACTGTTTAGGGCTCAAAATGTCATTTTTCGGTTTTGGGCTGGCGCGCGAACTTTTTGGGTGGAATGATGCAGTCTCCGAATTGGATGAAATTCGCACATTGTATGTATATGCTAAAACTATAACTCACTTTGTGATCACCGACGATGTTATTTCGGCCATTCGGGACTGTTTAGGGGCTCAAAATGTCGTTTTTCGGTTTTGGGCTGGCGCACAAACTTTTCGGGTGGAAAGATGCAGTTTCCGAATTGGACGAAATTCGCACATTGTATGTATATGCAAAACAAAAGATAACTTCATGATCACCGACAATGTTATTTAAGCCATTCGGGAATGTTTTGGGGCTCAAAATGTCATTTTTCGGTTTTGAGGTGGCACGCGAACTTTTCGGGTGGAATGATGCAGTCTCTGAATTGAACGAAATTCGAACATTGTATGCATATGCTAACACTATAAATCACTTTTTGATCATCGACGATGTTATTTTGGCCATTCGGGAATATTTAGGGGCTCAAAATGTCGTTTTAGGTTTGGGCTGGCACGCGAACTTTTCGGGTGAAATGATGCAGTTTCCGAATTGGACGAAATTCGAACAATGTATGTATATGCTAAAACTATAAATCACTTTGTGATCACCGACGATGTAATTTTGGCCATTCGGGAATGTTTAAGGGCTCAAAATGTCGTTTTTCGGTTTTGGGTTGGCGCGCGAACTTTTCGGGTGGAATGATGCAGTCTCCGAATTGGATGAAATTCGCACATTGTATGTAAATGCAAATAGTATAAATCACTTCATGATCACCGACGATGTTATTTCGGTCATTCGGGACTGTTTAGGAGCTCAAAATGTTGTTTTTCGGTTTTGGGCTGGCGCACGAACTTTTCGGGTGGAAAGATGCGGTCTCAGAATTGAACGAAATTCGCACATTGTATGTATATGCTAAAACTGTAAATCACTTTGTGATCACCGACGATGTTATTTCGGCCATTCGGGACTGTTTAGGGGCTCAAAATGTCATTTTTCGGTTTTGGGCTGGCGCACGAACTTTTCGGGTGGAATGATGCAGTCTCCAAATTGGACGAAATTCGCACAATGTATGTATATGCTAAAACTATAAATCACTTTGTGATAACCGACAATGTTATTTTGGCCATTCGGGAATGTTTAGGGGCTCAAAATGTCGTTTTTCGGTTTTGGGCTGACGCGCGAACTTTTCGGGTGGAATGATGCAATCTCCGAATTGGACAAAATTCAAACATTGTATGTATAAGCTAAAACTGTAAATCACTTGGTGATCACCGGCGATGTTATTTCGGCCATTCGGGACTGTTTAGGGGCTCAAAATGTTGTTTTTCGGTTTTGGGCTGGCGCGCAAACTTTTTGGGTGGAATGATGCAGTCTCCGAATTGGATGAAATTCGCACATTGTATGTATATGCTAAAACTATATATCACTTTGTGATCATCGAAGGTCTTATTTCGGCCATTCGGGAATGTTTAGGGACTCAAAATGTCGTTTTTCGGTTATGGGCTAGCCCGCGAACTTTTCGGGTGTAATGATGCAGTCTCCTAATTGGTGAAATTCGCACATTGTATGTATATGGTAAAGCTATAAATCCCTTCGTGATCAACGGCGATGTTATTTCGACCATTCGGGACTGTTTAGGGGCTCAAAATGTCATTTTTTGGTTTTGGGCTCGCACACGAACTTTTCAGGTGGAATGTTGCAGTCTCCTAATCGGACAAAATTCGCACATTGTATGTATATGCTAAAACTATAAATCACTTGGTGATCACCGACGATGTTATTTCGGCCATTCGGCACTGTTTAGGGCTCAAAATGTCATTTTTCGGTTTTGGGCTGGCGCGCGAACTTTTTGGGTGGAATGATTCAGTCTCCGAATTGGATGAAATTCGCACATTGTATGTATATGCTAAAACTATAACTCACTTTGTGATCACCGACGATGTTATTTCGGCCATTCGAGACTGCTTAGGGGCTCAAAATGTCGTTTTTCGGTTTTGGGCTGGCGCACGAACTTTTCGGGTGGAAAGATGCAGTTTCCGAATTGGACGAAATTCGCACATTGTATGTATATGCAAAACAATAAATAACTTCGTGATCACCGACGATGTTATTTCAGCCATTCGGGACTGTTTTGGGGCTCAAAATGTCATTTTTCGGTTTTGAGTTGGCACGCGAACTTTTCGGGTGGAATGATGCAGTCTCTGAATTGGACGAAATTCGAACATTGTATGCATATGCTAACACTATAAATCAATTTGTGATCATCGACGATGTTATTTTGGCCATTCGGGAATGTTTAGGGGCTCAAAATGTCGTTTTAGGTTTGGGCTGGCACGCGAACTTTTCGGGTGAAATGATGCAGTCTCCGAATTGGACGAAATTCGAACAATGTATGTATATGCTAAAACTATAAATCACTTTGTGATCACCGACGATGTAATTTTGGCCATTCGGGAATGTTTAGGGGCTCAAAATGTCGTTTTTCGGTTTTGGGTTGGCGCGCGAACTTTTCGGGTAGAATGATGCAGTCTCTGAATTGGATGAAATTCGCACATTGTATGTAAATGCAAATAGTATATATCACTTCATGACCACCGACGATGTTATTTCGGTCATTCGGGACTGTTTATGAGCTCAAAATGTTGTTTTTCGGTTTTGGGCTGGCGCGCGAACTTTTCGGGTGGAAAGATGCGGTCTCAGAATTGAACGAAATTCGCACATTGTATGTATATGCTAAAACTGTAAATCACTTTGTGATCACCGACGATGTTATTTCGGCCATTCGGGACTGTTTAGGGGCTCAAAATGTCATTTTTCGGTTTTGGGCTGGCGCACGAACTTTTCGGGTGGAATGATGCAGTCTCCAAATTGGACGAAATTCGCACAATGTATGTATATGCTAAAACTATAAATTACTTTGTGATAACCGACAATGTTATTTTGGCCATTCGGGAATGTTTAGGGCTCAAAATGTCGTTTTTCGGTTTTGGGCTGGCACGCGAACTTTTCAGGTGGAATGATGCAGTCTCCGAATTGGACAAAATTCAAACATTGTATGTATATGCTAAAACTGTAAATCACTTGGTGATCACCGACGATGTTATTTCGGCCATTCGGGACTGTTTAGGGGCTCAAAATGTTGTTTTTCGGTTTTGGGCTGGCGCGCAAACTTTTCGGGTGGAATGATGCAGTCTCCGAATTGGATGAAATTCCCACATTTTATGTATATGCTAAAACTATATATCACTTTGTGATCATCGAAGATCTTATTTCGGCCATTCGGGAATGTTTAGGGACTCAAAATGTCGTTTTTCGGTTATAGGCTGGCCCGCGAACTTTTCGGGTGTAATGATGCTGTCTCCTAATTGGTGAAATTTGCACATTGCATGTATATGGTAAAGCTATAAATCCTTCGTGATCAACAACGATGTTATTTCGACCATTCGGGACTATTTAGGGGCTCAAAATGTCATTTTTTGGTTTTGGGCTGGTACACGAACTTTTCGGGTGGAATGATGTAGTCTCCGAATTGGACGAAGTTCGCACATTGTATGTATATGCTAAGAGTATAAATCACTTCGTGATGCCCGAAGATGTTATTTCGGCCATTCGGGACTGTTTAAGGGCTCAAAATGTCGTTTTTTCGGTTTTGGGCTGGCGCGCGAACTATTTGGGTGGAAAGATACAGTCTCTGAATTTGACGAAATTCGCATATTGTATGTATATGGTAAACTATAAATCACTTTGTGATCAACGGCGATGTTATTTCGGCCATTCGGGATTGTTTAAGGGCTCAAAAAGTCGTTTTTCCGTTTTGGGCTGGCGCGCGAACTTTTCGAATGGAATGTTGCAGTATCCGAATTGGACCAAATTCGCACATTCTATGTATATGGTAAAACTATAAATCACTTTGTGATCACCGACGGTGTTATTTCGGCCATTCCGGGCTTTTTACGGGATCAAAAACGTCGTTTTTTGGTTTTGGGCTGGTGCCCGAACTTTTCGGGTGGAATGATGCAGTCTCCGAATTGGATAAAATTCGCACATTGTATGTATATGGAAAAACTATAAATCAGTTTGTTATCATCGACGATGTTATTTCTGCCCTTTGGGACTGTTTAGGGCTCAAAATGATGTTTTTCCGTTGTGGGCTGGCGCACGAACTTTTCGAGTGTAATGATGCAGTCTCTGAATTGGACGAAATTCGAACATTGTATGTATATGGTAAAACAATAAATCACTTTGTGATCACCGACGATATTATTTCGGCCATTCGGGACTGTTTAGGGGCTCAAAATGTCGTTTTTCAGTTTTGGGCTGGCACGCGAACGTTTCGAATGGAATGTTGCAGTCTCCGCATTGAACGAAATTCGCACATTGTATGTATATGGTAAAACTATAAATCACTTCGTGATCACCGACGGTGTTATTTCGGCCATTCAGGACTGATTAGGGGCTCAAAATGTCGTTTTTCGATTTTGGGCTGGCGCCCGAACTTTTCGGGTGGAATGATGCAGTCTTCGAATTGGACGAAATTTGCACATTATATATATATGGTAAAACTGTAAATCACTTCGTGATCACCGACGATGTTATTTCGACCATTCGGGACTGTTTAGGGGCTCAAAATGTCATTTTTCGGTTTTAGGCTGGCGCGCGAAATTCTCGGGTGGAATGATGCAGTCTCCAAATTGGACGTAATTCGCACATTGTATGTATATGCTAAAACTATAAATCACTTTGTCATAACCGACAATGTTATTTTGGCCATTCGGGAATGTTTAGGGGCTCAAAATGTCGTTTTTCGGTTTTGGGCTGGCGCGCGAACTTTTCGGGTGGAATGATGCAGTCTCCGAATTGGACAAAATTCAAACATTGTATGTATATGCTAAAACTATAAATCACTTGGTGATCACCGACGATGTTATTTCGGCTATTCGGGACTGTTTAGGGGCTCAAAATGTTGTTTTTCGGTTTTGGGCTGGCGCGCAAACTTTTCGGTTGGAATGATGCAGTCTCCGAATTGGATGAAATTCCCACATTTTATGTATATGCTAAAACTATATATCACTTTGTGATCATCGAAGATCTTATTTCGGCCATTCGGGAATGTTTAGGGACTCAAAATGTCGTTTTTCGGTTATGGGCTGGCCCGCGAACTTTTCGGGTGTAATGATGCTGTCTCCTAATTGGTGAAATTCGCACATTGTATGTATATGGTAAAGCTATAAATCCTTCGTGATCAACAACGATATTATTTCGACCATTCGGGACTATTTAGGGGCTCAAAATGTCATTTTTTGCTTTTGGGCTGGCACACGAACTTTTCGGGTGGAATGATGTAGTCTCCGAATTAGATGAAGTTCGCACATTGTATGTATATGCTAAGAGTATAAATCACTTCGTGATGCCCGAAGATGTTATTTCGGCCATTCGGGACTGTTTAGGGGCTCAAAATGTCGTTTTTTCGGTTTTGGGCTGGCGCGCGAACTTTTCGGGTGGAAAGATACAATCTCCGAATTTGACGAAATTCGCATATTGTATGTATATGGTAAACTATAAATCACTTTGTGATCAACGTCGATGTTATTTCGGCCATTCGGGATTGTTTAAGGGCTCAAAAAGTCGTTTTTCCGTTTTAGGCTGGCGCGCGAACGTTTCGAATGGAATGTTGCAGTATCCGAATTGGACCAAATTCGCACATTCTATGTATATGGTAAAACTATAAATCACTTTGTGATCGCCGACGGTGTTATTTCGGCCATTCCGGGCTTTTTACGGGCTCAAAAACGTCGTTTTTTGGTTTTGGGCTGGTGCCCGAACTTTTCGGGTGGAATGATGCAGTCTCCGAATTGGATGAAATTCGCACATTGTATGTATATGGAAAAACTATAAATCAGTTTGTTATCATCGACGATGTTATTTCTGCCCTTTGGGACTGTTTAGGGCTCAAAATGATGTTTTTCCGTTGTGGGCTGGCGCACGAACTTTTCGAGTGTAATGATGCAGTCTCTGAATTGGACGAAATTCGAACATTGTATGTATATGGTAAAACAATAAATCACTTTGTGATCACCGACGATATTATTTCGGCCATTCGGGACTGTTTAGGGGCTCAAAATGTCGTTTTTCAGTTTTGGGCTGGCACGCGAACGTTTCGAATGGAATGTTGCAGTCTCCGCATTGAACGAAATTCGCACATTGTATGTATATGGTAAAACTATAAATCACTTCGTGATCACCGACGGTGTTATTTCGGCCATTCAGGACTGATTAGGGGCTCAAAATGTCGTTTTTCGATTTTGGGCTGGCGCCCGAACTTTTCGGGTGGAATGATGCAGTCTTCGAATTGGACGAAATTTGCACATTATATATATATGGTAAAACTGTAAATCACTTCGTGATCACCGACGATGTTATTTCGACCATTCGGGACTGTTTAGGGGCTCAAAATGTCATTTTTCGGTTTTAGGCTGGCGCGCGAAATTCTCGGGTGGAATGATGCAGTCTCCAAATTGGACGTAATTCGCACATTGTATGTATATGCTAAAACTATAAATCACTTTGTCATAACCGACAATGTTATTTTGGCCATTCGGGAATGTTTAGGGGCTCAAAATGTCGTTTTTCGGTTTTGGGCTGGCGCGCGAACTTTTCGGGTGGAATGATGCAGTCTCCGAATTGGACAAAATTCAAACATTGTATGTATATGCTAAAACTGTAAATCACTTGGTGATCACCGACGATGTTATTTCGGCTATTCGGGACTGTTTAGGGGCTCAAAATGTTGTTTTTCGGTTTTGGGCTGGCGCGCAAACTTTTCGGTTGGAATGATGCAGTCTCCGAATTGGATGAAATTCCCACATTTTATGTATATGCTAAAACTATATATCACTTTGTGATCATCGAAGATCTTATTTCGGCCATTCGGGAATGTTTAGGGACTCAAAATGTCGTTTTTCGGTTATGGGCTGGCCCGCGAACTTTTCGGGTGTAATGATGTTGTCTCCTAATTGGTGAAATTCGCACATTGTATGTATTTGGTAAAGCTATAAATCCTTCGTGATCAACAACGATATTATTTCGACCATTCGGGACTATTTAGGGGCTCAAAATGTCATTTTTTGCTTTTGGGCTGGCACACGAACTTTTCGGGTGGAATGATGTAGTCTCCGAATTAGATGAAGTTCGCACATTGTATGTATATGCTAAGAGTATAAATCACTTCGTGATGCCCGAAGATGTTATTTCGGCCATTCGGGACTGTTTAGGGGCTCAAAATGTCGTTTTTTCGGTTTTGGGCTGGCGCGCGAACTTTTCGGGTGGAAAGATACAGTCTCCGAATTTGACGAAATTCGCATATTGTATGTATATGGTAAACTATAAATCACTTTGTGATCAACGTCGATGTTATTTCGGCCATTCGGGATTGTTTAAGGGCTCAAAAAGTCGTTTTTCCGTTTTAGGCTGGCGCGCGAACGTTTCGAATGGAATGTTGCAGTATCCGAATTGGACCAAATTCGCACATTCTATGTATATGGTAAAACTATAAATCACTTTGTGATCGCCGACGGTGTTATTTCGGCCATTCCGGGCTTTTTACGGGCTCAAAAACGTCGTTTTTTGGTTTTGGGCTGGTGCCCGAACTTTTCGGGTGGAATGATGCAGTCTCCGAATTGGATGAAATTCGCACATTGTATGTATATGGAAAAACTATAAATCAGTTTGTTATCATCGACGATGTTATTTCTGCCCTTTGGGACTGTTTAGGGCTCAAAATGATGTTTTTCCGTTGTTGGGTGGCGCACGAACTTTTCGAGTGTAATGATGCAGTCTCTGAATTGGACGAAATTCGAACATTGTATGTATATGGTAAAACAATAAATCACTTTGTGATCACCGACGATATTATTTCGGCCATTCGGGACTGTTTAGGGGCTCAAAAGGTCGTTTTTCAGTTTTGGGCTGGCACGCGAACGTTTCGAATGGAATGTTGCAGTCTCCGCATTGAACGAAATTCGCACATTGTATGTATATGGTAAAACTATAAATCACTTCGTGATCACCGACGGTGTTATTTCGGCCATTCAGGACTGATTAGGGGCTCAAAATGTCGTTTTTCGATTTTGGGCTGGCGCCCGAACTTTTCGGGTGGAATGATGCAGTCTTCGAATTGGACGAAATTTGAACATTATATATATATGGTAAAACTGTAAATCACTTCGTGATCACCGACGATGTTATTTCGACCATTCGGGACTGTTTAGGGGCTCAAAATGTCATTTTTCGGTTTTAGGCTGGCGCGCGAAATTCTCGGGTGGAATGATGCAGTCTCCAAATTGGACGTAATTCGCACATTGTATGTATATGCTAAAACTATAAATCACTTTGTCATAACCGACAATGTTATTTTGGCCATTCGGGAATGTTTAGGGGCTCAAAATGTCGTTTTTCGGTTTTGGGCTGGCGCGCGAACTTTTCGGGTGGAATGATGCAGTCTCCGAATTGGACAAAATTCAAACATTGTATGTATATGCTAAAACTGTAAATCACTTGGTGATCACCGACGATGTTATTTCGGCTATTCGGGACTGTTTAGGGGCTCAAAATGTTGTTTTTCGGTTTTGGGCTGGCGCAAACTTTTCGGTTGGAATGATGCAGTCTCCGAATTGGATGAAATTCCCACATTTTATGTATATGCTAAAACTATATATCACTTTGTGATCATCGAAGATCTTATTTCGGCCATTCGGGAATGTTTAGGGACTCAAAATGTCGTTTTTCGGTTATGGGCTGGCCCGCGAACTTTTTCGGGTGTAATGATGCTGTCTCCTAATTGGTGAAATTCGCACATTGTATGTATATGGTAAAGCTATAAATCCTTCGTGATCAACAACGATGTTATTTCGACCATTCGGGACTATTTAGGGGCTCAAAATGTCATTTTTTGGTTTTGGGCTGGTACACGAACTTTTCGGGTGGAATGATGTAGTCTCCGAATTGGACGAAGTTCGCACATTGTATGTATATGCTAAGAGTATAAATCACTTCGTGATGCCCGAAGATGTTATTTCGGCCATTCGGGACTGTTTAAGGGCTCAAAATGTCGTTTTTTCGGTTTTGGGCTGGCGCGCGAACTATTTGGGTGGAAAGATACAGTCTCTGAATTTGACGAAATTCGCATATTGTATGTATATGGTAAACTATAAATCACTTTGTGATCAACGGCGATGTTATTTCGGCCATTCGGGATTGTTTAAGGGCTCAAAAAGTCGTTTTTCCGTTTTGGGCTGGCGCGCGAACGTTTCGAATGGAATGTTGCAGTATCCGAATTGGACCAAATTCGCACATTCTATGTATATGGTAAAACTATAAATCACTTTGTGATCACCGACGGTGTTATTTCGGCCATTCCGGGCTTCTTACGGGATCAAAAACGTCGTTTTTTGGTTTTGGGCTGGTGCCCGAACTTTTCGGGTGGAATGATGCAGTCTCCGAATTGGATAAAATTCGCACATTGTATGTATATGGAAAAACTATAAATCAGTTTGTTATCATCGACGATGTTATTTCTGCCCTTTGGGACTGTTTAGGGCTCAAAATGATGTTTTTCCGTTGTGGGCTGGCGCACGAACTTTTCGAGTGTAATGATGCAGTCTCTGAATTGGACGAAATTCGAACATTGTATGTATATGGTAAAACAATAAATCACTTTGTGATCACCGACGATATTATTTCGGCCATTCGGGACTGTTTAGGGGCTCAAAATGTCGTTTTTCAATTTTGGGCTGGCACGCGAACGTTTCGAATGGAATGTTGCAGTCTCCGCATTGAACGAAATTCGCACATTGTATGTATATGGTAAAACTATAAATCACTTCGTGATCACCGACAGTGTTATTTCGGCCATTCAGGACTGATTAGGGGCTCAAAATGTCGTTTTTCGATTTTGGGCTGGCGCCCGAACTTTTCGGGTGGAATGATGCAGTCTTCGAATTGGACGAAATTTGCACATTATATATATATGGTAAAACTGTAAATCACTTCGTGATCACCGACGATGTTATTTCGACCATTCGGGACTGTTTAGGGGCCCAAAATGTCATTTTTCGGTTTTAGGCTGGCGCGCGAAATTCTCGGGTGGAATGATGCAGTCTCCAAATTGGACGTAATTCGCACATTGTATGTATATGCTAAAACTATAAATCACTTTGTCATAACCGACAATGTTATTTTGGCCATTCGGGAATGTTTAGGGGCTCAAAATGTCGTTTTTCGGTTTTGGGCTGGCGCGCGAACTTTTCGGGTGGAATGATGCAGTCTCCGAATTGGACAAAATTCAAACATTGTATGTATATGCTAAAACTGTAAATCACTTGGTGATCACCGACGATGTTATTTCGGCTATTCGGGACTGTTTAGGGGCTCAAAATGTTGTTTTTCGGTTTTGGGCTGGCGCGCAAACTTTTCGGTTGGAATGATGCAGTCTCCGAATTGGATGAAATTCCCACATTTTATGTATATGCTAAAACTATATATCACTTTGTGATCATCGAAGATCTTATTTCGGCCATTCGGGAATGTTTAGGGACTCAAAATGTCGTTTTTCGGTTATGGGCTGGCCCGCGAACTTTTCGGGTGTAATGATGCTGTCTCCTAATTGGTGAAATTCGCACATTGTATGTATATGGTAAAGCTATAAATCCTTCGTGATCAACAACGATATTATTTCGACCATTCGGGACTATTTAGGGGCTCAAAATGTCATTTTTTGCTTTTGGGCTGGCACACGAACTTTTCGGGTGGAATGATGTAGTCTCCGAATTAGATGAAGTTCGCACATTGTATGTATATGCTAAGAGTATAAATCACTTCGTGATGCCCGAAGATGTTATTTCGGCCATTCGGGACTGTTTAGGGGCTCAAAATGTCGTTTTTTCGGTTTTGGGCTGGCGCGCGAACTTTTCGGGTGGAAAGATACAGTCTCCGAATTTGACGAAATTCGCATATTGTATGTATATGGTAAACTATAAATCACTTTGTGATCAACGTCGATGTTATTTCGGCCATTCGGGATTGTTTAAGGGCTCAAAAAGTCGTTTTTCCGTTTTAGGCTGGCGCGCGAACGTTTCGAATGGAATGTTGCAGTATCCGAATTGGACCAAATTCGCACATTCTATGTATATGGTAAAACTATAAATCACTTTGTGATCGCCGACGGTGTTATTTCGGCCATTCCGGGCTTTTTACGGGCTCAAAAACGTCGTTTTTTGGTTTTGGGCTGGTGCCCGAACTTTTCGGGTGGAATGATGCAGTCTCCGAATTGGATGAAATTCGCACATTGTATGTATATGGAAAAACTATAAATCAGTTTGTTATCATCGACGATGTTATTTCTGCCCTTTGGGACTGTTTAGGGCTCAAAATGATGTTTTTCCGTTGTGGGCTGGCGCACGAACTTTTCGAGTGTAATGATGCAGTCTCTGAATTGGACGAAATTCGAACATTGTATGTATATGGTAAAACAATAAATCACTTTCTGATCACCGACGTTATTATTTCGGCCATTCGGGACTGTTTAGGGGCTCAAAATGTCGTTTTTCAGTTTTGGGCTGGCACGCGAACGTTTCGAATGGAATGTTGCAGTCTCCGCATTGAACGAAATTCGCACATTGTATGTATATGGTAAAACTATAAATCACTTCGTGATCACCGACGGTGTTATTTCGGCCATTCAGGACTGATTAGGGGCTCAAAATGTCGTTTTTCGATTTTGGGATGGCGCCCGAACTTTTCGGGTGGAATGATGCAGTCTTCGAATTGGACGAAATTTGCACATTATATATATATGGTAAAACTGTAAATCACTTCGTGATCACCGACGATGTTATTTCGACCATTCGGGACTGTTTAGGGGCTCAAAATGTCATTTTTCGGTTTTAGGCTGGCGCGCGAAATTCTCGGGTGGAATGATGCAGTCTCCAAATTGGACGTAATTCGCACATTGTATGTATATGCTAAAACTATAAATCACTTTGTCATAACCGACAATGTTATTTTGGCCATTCGGGAATGTTTAGGGGCTCAAAATGTCGTTTTTCGGTTTTGGGCTGGCGCGCGAACTTTTCGGGTGGAATGATGCAGTCTCCGAATTGGACAAAATTCAAACATTGTATGTATATGCTAAAACTGTAAATCACTTGGTGATCACCGACGATGTTATTTCGGCTATTCGGGACTGTTTAGGGGCTCAAAATGTTGTTTTTCGGTTTTGGGCTGGCGCGCAAACTTTTCGGTTGGAATGATGCAGTCTCCGAATTGGATGAAATTCCCACATTTTATGTATATGCTAAAACTATATATCACTTTGTGATCATCGAAGATCTTATTTCGGCCATTCGGGAATGTTTAGGGACTCAAAATGTCGTTTTTCGGTTATGGGCTGGCCCGCGAACTTTTCGGGTGTAATGATGCTGTCTCCTAATTGGTGAAATTCGCACATTGTATGTATTTGGTAAAGCTATAAATCCTTCGTGATCAACAACGATATTATTTCGACCATTCGGGACTATTTAGGGGCTCAAAATGTCATTTTTTGCTTTTGGGCTGGCACACGAACTTTTCGGGTGGAATGATGTAGTCTCCGAATTAGATGAAGTTCGCACATTGTATGTATATGCTAAGAGTATAAATCACTTCGTGATGCCCGAAGATGTTATTTCGGCCATTCGGGACTGTTTAGGGGCTCAAAATGTCGTTTTTTCGGTTTTGGGCTGGCGCGCGAACTTTTCGGGTGGAAAGATACAGTCTCCGAATTTGACGAAATTCGCATATTGTATGTATATGGTAAACTATAAATCACTTTGTGATCAACGTCGATGTTATTTCGGCCATTCGGGATTGTTTAAGGGCTCAAAAAGTCGTTTTTCCGTTTAAGGCTGGCGCGCGAACGTTTCGAATGGAATGTTGCAGTATCCGAATTGGACCAAATTCGCACATTCTATGTATATGGTAAAACTATAAATCACTTTGTGATCGCCGACGGTGTTATTTCGGCCATTCCGGGCTTTTTACGGGCTCAAAAACGTCGTTTTTTGGTTTTGGGCTGGTGCCCGAACTTTTCGGGTGGAATGATGCAGTCTCCGAATTGGATGAAATTCGCACATTGTATGTATATGGAAAAACTATAAATCAGTTTGTTATCATCGACGATGTTATTTCTGCCCTTTGGGACTGTTTAGGGCTCAAAATGATGTTTTTCCGTTGTGGGCTGGCGCACGAACTTTTCGAGTGTAATGATGCAGTCTCTGAATTGGACGAAATTCGAACATTGTATGTATATGGTAAAACAATAAATCACTTTGTGATCACCGACGATATTATTTCGGCCATTCGGGACTGTTTAGGGGCTCAAAATGTCGTTTTTCAGTTTTGGGCTGGCACGCGAACGTTTCGAATGGAATGTTGCAGTCTCCGCATTGAACGAAATTCGCACATTGTATGTATATGGTAAAACTATAAATCACTTCGTGATCACCGACGGTGTTATTTCGGCCATTCAGGACTGATTAGGGGCTCAAAATGTCGTTTTTCGATTTTGGGCTGGCGCCCGAACTTTTCGGGTGGAATGATGCAGTCTTCGAATTGGACGAAATTTGCACATTATATATATATGGTAAAACTGTAAATCACTTCGTGATCACCGACGATGTTATTTCGACCATTCGGGACTGTTTAGGGGCTCAAAATGTCATTTTTCGGTTTTAGGCTGGCGCGCGAAATTCTCGGGTGGAATGATGCAGTCTCCAAATTGGACGTAATTCGCACATTGTACGTATATGCTAAAACTATAAATCACTTTGTCATAACCGACAATGTTATTTTGGCCATTCGGGAATGTTTAGGGGCTCAAAATGTCGTTTTTCGGTTTTGGGCTGGCGCGCGAACTTTTCGGGTGGAATGATGCAGTCTCCGAATTGGACAAAATTCAAACATTGTATGTATATGCTAAAACTGTAAATCACTTGGTGATCACCGACGATGTTATTTCGGCTATTCGGGACTGTTTAGGGGCTCAAAATGTTGTTTTTCGGTTTTGGGCTGGCGCAAACTTTTCGGTTGGAATGATGCAGTCTCCGAATTGGATGAAATTCCCACTTTTTATGTATATGCTAAAACTATATATCACTTTGTGATCATCGAAGATCTTATTTCGGCCATTCGGGAATGTTTAGGGACTCAAAATGTCGTTTTTCGGTTATGGGCTGGCCCGCGAACTTTTCGGGTGTAATGATGCTGTCTCCTAATTGGTGAAATTCGCACATTGTATGTATTTGGTAAAGCTATAAATCCTTCGTGATCAACAACGATATTATTTCGACCATTCGGGACTATTTAGGGGCTCAAAATGTCATTTTTTGGTTTTGGGCTGGCACACAAACTTTTCGGGTGGAATGATGTAGTCTCCGAATTAGATGAAGTTCGCACATTGTATGTATATGCTAAGAGTATAAATCACTTCGTGATGCCCGAAGATGTTATTTCGGCCATTCGGGACTGTTTAGGGGCTCAAAATGTCGTTTTTTCGGTATTGGGCTGGCGCGCGAACTTTTCGGGTGGAAAGATACAGTCTCCGAATTTGACGAAATTCGCATATTGTATGTATATGGTAAACTATAAATCACTTTGTGATCAACGTCGATGTTATTTCGGCCATTCGGGATTGTTTAAGGGCTCAAAAAGTCGTTTTTCCGTTTTAGGCTGGCGCGCGAACGTTTCGAATGGAATGTTGCAGTATCCGAATTGGACCAAATTCGCACATTCTATGTATATGGTAAAACTATAAATCACTTTGTGATCGCCGACGGTGTTATTTCGGCCATTCCGGGCTTTTTACGGGCTCAAAAACGTCGTTTTTTGGTTTTGGGCTGGTGCCCGAACTTTTCGGGTGGAATGATGCAGTCTCCGAATTGGATGAAATTCGCACATTGTATGTATATGGAAAAACTATAAATCAGTTTGTTATCATCGACGATGTTATTTCTGCCCTTTGGGACTGTTTAGGGCTCAAAATGATGTTTTTCCGTTGTGGGCTGGCGCACGAACTTTTCGAGTGTAATGATGCAGTCTCTGAATTGGACGAAATTCGAACATTGTATGTATATGGTAAAACAATAAATCACTTTCTGATCACCGACGTTATTATTTCGGCCATTCGGGACTGTTTAGGGGCTCAAAATGTCGTTTTTCAGTTTTGGGCTGGCACGCGAACGTTTCGAATGGAATGTTGCAGTCTCCGCATTGAACGAAATTCGCACATTGTATGTATATGGTAAAACTATAAATCACTTCGTGATCACCGACGGTGTTATTTCGGCCATTCAGGACTGATTAGGGGCTCAAAATGTCGTTTTTCGATTTTGGGCTGGCGCCCGAACTTTTCGGGTGGAATGATGCAGTCTTCGAATTGGACGAAATTTGCACATTATATATATATATGGTAAAACTGTAAATCACTTCGTGATCACCGACGATGTTATTTCGACCATTCGGGACTGTTTAGGGGCTCAAAATGTCATTTTTCGGTTTTAGGCTGGCGCGCGAAATTCTCGGGTGGAATGATGCAGTCTCCAAATTGGACGTAATTCGCACATTGTATGTATATGCTAAAACTATAAATCACTTTGTCATAACCGACAATGTTATTTTGGCCATTCGGGAATGTTTAGGGGCTCAAAATGTCGTTTTTCGGTTTTGGGCTGGCGCGCGAACTTTTCGGGTGGAATGATGCAGTCTCCGAATTGGACAAAATTCAAACATTGTATGTATATGCTAAAACTGTAAATCACTTGGTGATCACCGACGATGTTATTTCGGCTATTCGGGACTGTTTAGGGGCTCAAAATGTTGTTTTTCGGTTTTGGGCTGGCGCAAACTTTTCGGTTGGAATGATGCAGTCTCCGAATTGGATGAAATTCCCACATTTTATGTATATGCTAAAACTATATATCACTTTGTGATCATCGAAGATCTTATTTCGGCCATTCGGGAATGTTTAGGGACTCAAAATGTCGTTTTTCGGTTATGGGCTGGCCCGCGAACTTTTCGGGTGTAATGATGCTGTCTCCTAATTGGTGAAATTCGCACATTGTATGTATATGGTAAAGCTATAAATCCTTCGTGATCAACAACGATATTATTTCGGCCATTCGGGAATGTTTAGGGGCTCAAAATGTCGTTTTTCGGTTTTGGGCTGGCGCGCGAACTTTTCGGGTGGAATGATGCAGTCTCCGAATTGGACAAAATTCAAACATTGTATGTATATGCTAAAACTGTAAATCACTTGGTGATCACCGACGATGTTATTTCGGCTATTCGGGACTGTTTAGGGGCTCAAAATGTTGTTTTTCGGTTTTGGGCTGGCGCGCAAACTTTTCGGTTGGAATGATGCAGTCTCCGAATTGGATGAAATTCCCACATTTTATGTATATGCTAAAACTATATATCACTTTGTGATCATCGAAGATCTTATTTCGGCCATTCGGGAATGTTTAGGGACTCAAAATGTCGTTTTTCGGTTATGGGCTGGCCCGCGAACTTTTCGGGTGTAATGATGCTGTCTCCTAATTGGTGAAATTCGCACATTGTATGTATTTGGTAAAGCTATAAATCCTTCGTGATCAACAACGATATTATTTCGACCATTCGGGACTATTTAGGGGCTCAAAATGTCATTTTTTGGTTTTGGGCTGGCACACGAACTTTTCGGGTGGAATGATGTAGTCTCCGAATTAGATGAAGTTCGCACATTGTATGTATATGCTAAGAGTATAAATCACTTCGTGATGCCCGAAGATGTTATTTCGGCCATTCGGGACTGTTTAGGGGCTCAAAATGTCGTTTTTTCGGTTTTGGGCTGGCGCGCGAACTTTTCGGGTGGAAAGATACAGTCTCCGAATTTGACGAAATTCGCATATTGTATGTATATGGTAAACTATAAATCACTTTGTGATCAACGTCGATGTTATTTCGGCCATTCGGGATTGTTTAAGGGCTCAAAAAGTCGTTTTTCCGTTTTAGGCTAGCGCGCGAACGTTTCGAATGGAATGTTGCAATATCCGAATTGGACCAAATTCGCACATTCTATGTATATGGTAAAACTATAAATCACTTTGTGATCGCCGACGGTGTTATTTCGGCCATTCCGGGCTTTTTACGGGCTCAAAAACGTCGTTTTTTGGTTTTGGGCTGGTGCCCGAACTTTTCGGGTGGAATGATGCAGTCTCCGAATTGGATGAAATTCGCACATTGTATGTATATGGAAAAACTATAAATCAGTTTGTTATCATCGACGATGTTATTTCTGCCCTTTGGGACTGTTTAGGGCTCAAAATGATGTTTTTCCGTTGTGGGCTGGCGCACGAACTTTTCGAGTGTAATGATGCAGTCTCTGAATTGGACGAAATTCGAACATTGTATGTATATGGTAAAACAATAAATCACTTTGTGATCACCGACGATATAATTTCGGCCATTCGGGACTGTTTAGGGGCTCAAAATGTCGTTTTTCAGTTTTGGGCTGGCGCGCGAACGTTTCGAATGGAATGTTGCAGTCTCCGCATTGAACGAAATTCGCACATTGTATGTATATGGTAAAACTATAAATCACTTCGTGATCACCGACGGTGTTATTTCGGCCATTCAGGACTGATTAGGGGCTCAAAATGTCGTTTTTCGATTTTGGGCTGGCGCCCGAACTTTTCGGGTGGAATGATGCAGTCTTCGAATTGGACGAAATTTGCACATTATATTTATATGGTAAAACTGTAAATCAGTTCGTGATCACCGTCGATGTTATTTCGGCCATTCGGTACTCATTAGGGGCTCAAAATGTCGTTTTTCTGATTTGTGCTGGCACACGAACTTTTCGGGTGGAATGATGCAGTCTCCTAATAGGACGAAATTCGTTCATTGTATGTATATGGTAAATCTATAAATCACTTCGTGATCACCGACGATGTTATTTCGGCCATTCGGGACTGTTTAGGGTCTCAAAATGACGTTTTTCCGTATTGGGCTGGCGCACGAACTTTTCGAGTGGAATGGTGTAGTCTTTGAATTGGACGAAATTCACACATTGTATGTATATTGTAAAACTACAAATTACTTCGTCATCACCGACGATGTTAATTCGGCCATTCGGGACTGTTTAGGGGCTCAAAATGTCGTTTTTCGGTTTTGGGCTGGTGCGCGAACTTTTCAGGTGGAATGGTGCAGTCTCCGAATTGGACAAATTCGCACATTGTATGTATATGGTAAAACTATAAATCACATAGAGATCACGAACGATGTTATTATGGCCATTTGGGACTGTTTAGGGGCTCAAAATGTCGTTTTTCGGTATTAGGCTGTCGCGCGAACTTTTCAGGTGGAATGACGCAGTCTCCGAATTAGACGAAATTCGCGCATTGTATGTATATGGTAAAACTATTAATTGATTTGTGATCAACGACGATGTTATTTCGGTCATTCAGGACTGTTTAAGGGCTCAAAAAGTCGTTTTTCTTTATGGGTTGGCGCGCGAGCGTTTCGAATGGAATGTTGCAGTCTCCGAATTGGATGAAATTTGCACATTGTATGTATATGGTAAAACTATTAATCGATTTGTGATCAACGACGATGTTATTTCGGCCATTCAGGACTGTTTAAGGGCTCAAAAAGTCGTTTTTCTTTATGGGCTGGCGCGCGAACGTTTTAAATGGAGTGTTGCAGTCTCCGAATTGGATGAAATTTGCACATTGTATGTATATGGTAAAACTATAAATCACTTCTTGATCACCAACGGTGTTATATCGCCCATTCAGGACTGTTAATGGGCTCAAAATCTCGTTTTTCGGTTTTGGGCTGGGGCGCGAATTTTTCAGGTGGAATAATGCAGTCTACGAATTGGACGAAATTCGCACATTGTTTGTATATGGTAAAACTATAAGTCACTTAGTGATCGCCAACGATGTTATTACGGCCATTCGTGACTGTTTAGGGGCTCAAAATGTCGTTTTTCTGCATTGGGCTGACGCCCGAACTTTTCGGGTGGAATGATGCAGTCTCTGAATTGGACGAAATTCGAACATTGTATGTATATGGTAAAACTATAAATCACATTGTGATCGACGACGGTGTTATTTCGGCCGTTCGAGACTTTTTACGAGCTCAAAACGTCGTTTTTCGGTTTATGGCCGGCTCCCGAAGTTTTTGGGTGGAATGATGCAATCTCCGAATTGGATGTATATGGCAAAAAATTATAAATCACTTTGTGATCACCAACGATGTTATTTCTGCCATTCGGGACTGTTTAGGGGCTCAAAATCTCGTTTTTCGGTTTTGGGCTGGTGTGCGAACTTTTCAGGTGGAATGGTCCAGTCTCCGAATTGGACGAAATTAGGACATTGTTTGTATATGGTAAAACTATAAATTATTTCGTGATCACCGACGATGTTATTTCCGTCATTCGGGTCTTTTTAGGGGCTAAAAAGGTCGTTTTTCGGTTTTGGGTTGGCGCACGAACTTTTCGAGTGGAATGTTGCAGTCTCCGAATTGGACGAAACTCGCACATTGTACGTATATGGTAAAACTATAAATCACTTTTGTGATCACCGACGATATTATTTCGGTCATTCGAGACTGTTTAGGGGCTCAAAATGTTGTTTTTTCGGTTTTGGGCTGGTGCGCAAACTTTTCGGGTAGAATGATGCAGTCTCCGAATAGGACGAAATTCGCACACTGTATGTATATGGTAAATCTATAAATCACTTAGTGATCACCGACGACGTTATTCCGACTATTCAGGACTGTTTAGAGTCTCAAAATGACGTTTTTACGTTTTGGGCTAGCACACAAACTTTTCGGGTGGAATGATGCAGACTCCGAATAAGACGAAATTCACACATTGTATGTATATGGTAAATCTGTAAATCACTTCTGGATCACCAACGATGTTATTTCGACCATTCAGGACTGTTTAGGGGCTCAAAATGACGTTTTTACGTTTTGGGCTGGCGCGCGAACTCTTCGAGTGAAATGTTGCAGTCTTCGAATTGGACGAAATTCACACATTGTATGTATATTTGAAAACTATAAGTCACTTTGTGATCACCGACAATGTTATTTCGGCCATTCGGGACTGCTTAGGGGCTCAAAATGTCGTTTTTCGGTTTGGGCTGGTGCGCGAACTTTTCAGGTGGAATGATGCAATCTCCGAATTGGACGAAATTCGCACATTGTTTGTATATGGTAAAACTATAAATCACATAGTGATCACCAACGATGTTATTATGGTCATTCGGGACTGTTTAGGGGCTCAAAATGTAGTTTTTCGGTATTGGGCTCGCGCACGAACTTTTCGGGTGGAATGACGCATTCTCCGAATTGGACGAAATTCGCACATTGTATGTATATGGTAAAACTATAAATCAATTTGTGATCAACGACGATGTTATTTCGGCCATTCATGTCTGTTTAAGGGCTCAAAAATTCGTTTTTCTGTTTTGGGTTGGCGCCCGAACTTTTCGGGTGGAATGATGCAGTCTCCGAATTGGACGAATTTCGCACATTGCATGTATATTGTAACACTTCAAATCACATCGTGATCATCGACGATGTTATTTCGGCCATTCGGTACTATTTAGGGGCTCAAAATGTCGTTTTTCTGTTTTGGGATTGCGCGCGAACTTTTCGGGTGGAATGATGCAGTCTCCGAATTGGACGAAATTCGCACAATTTATGTATATGGTAAAAGTATAAATCACTTTGTGATCACAAATAATGTTATTTCGGCCATTCGGGACTGTTTAGGGGCTTAAACTGTCGTTTTTCGGTTTTGGGCAGGCGCACGAACTTTTCGAGTGGAATGTTGCAGTCTCCAAATTGGATTAAATTCACACATTGTATCTATATGGTAATACTATAAATAACTTCGTGATCACCGACGGTGTTATTTCGGCCATTTGGGACTGATTAGGGGCTCAAACTATCGTTATTCCGTTTTGGGCTGGCGCGCTAACTTTTCGGGTTGAATGATGCATTCTCTGAATTGGTTGAAATTTGCACATTGTATGTATATGGTAAAACTATAAATCACTTTGTGATTACCGACGATGTTATTTCGGGCATTCGGTACTGTTTAGGGCTCAAAATGATGTTTTTCGGTTTTGGGCTGGCACGCAACCGTTTTCGGGTGGAATGATGCAGTCTCCGAATTTGACGAAATTCGCATATTGTATGTATATGGTAAAACTATAAATCACTTTGTTATCACCAACGGTGTTATTACGGCCATTCTGGACTGTTTAGTGGCTCAAAATGTCTTTTTTCGGTATTGGGTTGGCTCACAAACTTTTCGGGTGGAATGATGCAGTCTCCGAATCAGACGAAATTCGTACATTGTTTGTATATGGTAAAACTATGAATCACTACGTGATCAACGACAATGTTATTTCGGCCATTCGGGACTGTTTAAGGGCTGAAAAAGTCGTTTTTCTGTTTTTGGCTGGCGCGCGAACGTTTCGAATGGAATGTTGCACTCTTCGAATTGGACGAAATTCGCACATTGTATGTATATGGTAAAACTATATATCACCTCGTGATCACCGACGGTGTTATTTCGGTCATTCGAGACTATTTAGTGGCTCAAAATGTCGTTTTTCGGTTTTGGGCTAGCGCCCGAACTTTTCGGGTGGAATGATGCAGTCTCCGAATTGGACGAAATTCACACATTGTATGTATATGGTAAAACTATAAATCACTTCGTGATTACCGACGATGTTATTTCGGCCATTCGGGACTGTTAGGGGCTCAAAATGTCATTTTTCCGTTTTGGGCTGGCGCGCGAACTCTTCGGGTGGAATGGTGGAGTCTCCGAATTGGACAAAATTCGCACATTGTATGTATATGGTGAAACTATAAATCACTTTGTGATCACTTACGATGTTATTTCGGCCATTCGAGATTGTTTAGGGGGTCAAAATGTCGTTTTTCCGTTTTGGGCTGGCGCGCAAACTTTTCTGGTGGAATGTTGCTTTCTCAGAATTGGACGAAATTCGCACATTGTATGTATATGGTAAAACTATAAATCACTTTGTGATCACTGACTATGTTATTTCGGCCATTCCGGACTGTCTAAAGGCTCAAAATGTCGTTTTTCGAATTAGAGCTGACGCGCAAACTTTTATGGTGGAATTATGCAGTCTCCGAATTAGACGAAATTCGCACATTGTATGTATATGGTATAACTATAAATCACATCCAGATCACCGACGATATTATTTCGGTCATTCGGGACTGTTTAGGGGCTCAAAATTTTTGTTTTTCCGTTTAGGGCTGGCTCGCGAAATTTTCGAGTGGATTGTTGCAGTCTCGGAATTGGACGAAATTTGCACATTGTATGTATATGGTAAAACTATAAGTCAGTTTGTGATCTCCGAAGATGTTATTTCGGCAATTCGGGAATGTTTAGGGGCTCAAAATGTCATTTTTCAGTTTTGGGCTGGCGTGCGAATGTGTCGAATGGAATGTTGCAGTCCCCGAATTGGATGAAATTCGCACATTATATGTATATGGTAAAACTATAAATCACTTCGTGATCACCGACAATGTTATTTCGGCCATTCGGGACAATTTAGGGTCTCAAAATGTCGTTTACGGTTTTAAAGTGGCGCGCGAACTTTTTAGGTGTAATGATGCAGTCTCCGAATTGGACGAAATTCGCACATTGTATGTATATGGTAAAACTATAAATCACTTCGTAATCACCGACGATGTTATTTCGGTCATTCGGGATTGTTTAGGAGCTCAAAATTTCGTTTTTCGGTTTTGGGCTGTCGCGCAAACTTTTCGGGGGGAATAATGTGATTTCCGAATTGGAAGAAATTCGCACATTGTATGTATATGGTAAAACTATAAATCGCTTTGTGATCACCAACGATGTTATTACGGCCATTCAGGACTGTTTAGTGGCTCAAATGTCGTCTTTGGGTATTGACTGGCGCACGAACTTTTCGAGTGGAGTGATGTAGTCTTCGAATTGGACGAAATTCGCAAATTGTATGTATATGTTAAAACTATAAATCACTTCGTGATCAACGACGATGTTATTTCGGCCATTCAGGACTCTTTAAGGGCTCAAAAAGTCGTTTTTCCGTTTTGGGCTGGCTCGCGAACGTTTCGAATGGAATGTTGCAGTCTCTGAATTCAAAGAAATTCGCACATTGTATGTATATGGTAAAACTATAAATCACATCGTGATCACCGACGGTGTTATTTCGGCCATTCGGGACTGGTTAGGGGCTCAAAATGTCGTTTTCGGTTTTGGGCTGGCGCCTGAACTTTTTGGGTGAAATGACGCAGTCTCTGAATTGGACAAAATTCGCACATTGTATATATATATATATATATATATATATATACATATATATATATATATATATATATATATATATATATATATATATATATATATATATATATATATATATATATATATATATATATATATATGGTAAAACTATAAATCACTTCGTGATCACCGACAATGTTATTTCGGCTATTCGATACTGTTTAGGGGCTCAAAATGTCATTTTTCCATTTTGGGCTTGTGCGCGAACTTTTCGGGTGGAATGATGCAGTCTCCGAATTGGACGAAATTTGCACATTGTATGTATATGGTAAAACTATAAATCACTTTGTGATCACCGACAATGTTATTTCGGCCATTCGGGACTGTTTAGCGCTCAAAATGACGTATTTCCGTTTTCGGCTGGCGCGCAAACTTTTCGAGTGGAATGTTGCAGTCTCCAAATTGGACGAAATTCACACATTGTATGTATATGGTAAAACTATAAATCACTTTGTGATCACCGATGATGTTATTTCCGCCCTTCGGGACTGTTTAGGGGCTCAAAATGTAGTTTTTCAGTTTTGGGCTTGCTCGTTAACTTTTTAGGTGGAATGATGCAGTCTACGACTTGGACGAAATTCGCACATTGTATGTATATGGTAATACTATAAATCACTTCGTGATCAACGACGAAGTTATTTCGGCCATTGGAGATTGTTTAAGTGCTCAAAAACTCGTTTTTTCGTTTCGGGCTGGTGCGCGAACGTTTCGAATGGAATGCTGCAGTCTCTGAATCGGATGAAATTAGCACATTGTATGTATATGGGAAAACTATAGATCACTTCGTGGTCACCTACGGTGTTATTTCAGCCATTCGAGACTGATTAGGGGCTCAAAATGTTGTATTTCGGTTTTGCGCTGGCGCCCGAACTTTATGAGTGGAATGATGCAGTCTCCGACTTGGACAAAATTCGCACATTAAATGTATATGGTAAAACTATTATCACTTCATGATCACCGATGATGTTATTTCGGCCATTCGGGACTGTTTAGGATTTCAAAATGTCATTTTTCCATTTTGGGCTGGCGCGAGAAATTTTCGTGTGGAATGTTGCAGTCTCCGAATTGGATGAAATTCGCACATTCTATGGATATGGTAAAACTATAAATCACTTCGTGATCACCGATGATGTTATTTCGGCCATTCGAGACTGTTTAGGCTCAAAATGCCATTTTTCCGTTTTGGCTAGCGCGCGAACTTTTCAGATAGAATGATGCAGTCTTTGAATTGGATGAAATTCGCACATTGTATGTATATATGGTAAAACTATAAATCACTTTTTGATCACCGACGATGTTATTTCGGTCATTCGAGACTGTTTAGGGGATCAAAATGTCGTCTTTCGGTTTTAGGGTGGCGCGCGAACTTTTTCAGGTGTAATGATGCAGTCTCCGAATTGGATGAAATTTGCACATTGTATGTATATGGTAAAACTATAAATCTCTTCTTGATCACCGACGATGATATTTCGGTCGTTCGGGACTATTTAGGGACTCAAAATATCGTTTTTCAGTTTTGGGCTGGCACACAAACTTTTCGGGTGGAATGATGTAGTCTCGAATAGGACGAAATTCACACATTCTTAGTATATGGTAAAACTGTAAATCACTTTGTGATCACCAACGATGTTATTACGACCATTCTGGACTGTTTTGGGGCTCAAAATGTCGTTTTTCGGTATTAGGTTGGCGCACGATCTTTTTGAGTGGAATGATGCAGTCTCCGAATATACGAAATTCACACATTGTACGTATATGATAACACGATAAATCACTTCTTGATCAACGACGATGTTATTTCGGCCATTCGGGACTGTTTAAGGGCTCTAAAAGTAATTTTTTCCGTTTTGGGATTGCACGCGAACGTTTCAAATGGAACGTTTTAATCTTCGAATTGGACGAAATTCGCACGTTGTATGTATATGGTAAAACTATATATCACCCCGTGATCACCGACGGTGTTATTTTGGTCATTCGGGATTATTTAGGGGCTCAAAATGTCGTTTTTCGGTTTTGGGCTGGCGCCCGAACTTTTCGGGTGGAATGATGCAGTCTCCGAATTGGACGAAATTCACACATTGTATGTGTATGGTAAAACAATAAATCACTTCATGATCACCGACGATGTTATTTCGGCCATTCGGGACTATTTAGACGCTCAAAATGTCGCTTTTCGGTTTTGGGCTGGCGCGCGAACTTTTCAGGAGGAATGATGCATTCTCCGAATTGGACGAAATTCGCACATTGTATGTATATGGTATAACTATAAATCAATTTGTGATCACCGACGATGTTATTTCGGCCATTCGGGACTGTTTAGGGGCTCAAAATTTCTTTTTTTCCGGTTAAGGCTGGCGCGCGAACTTTTTGAGTGGAATGTTGCAGTCTCCGAATTGGACGAAAATTCACACATTGTATGTATATGGTAAAACAATAAATCTATTCGTGATCTCCGACGATGTTATTTCGGCCATTCGGTACTGTTTAGGGGCTCAAAATGTCATTTTTCAGTTTTAGGCTAGCGCACAGACTTTTTCAGGTGAATTGATGCACTCTCCGAATTGGACGAAATTCGCACATTGTATGTATATGGTAAAATAATAAATCACTTCGTGATCACCGACGATGTTATTTCGGCCATTCGGGAGTGTTTATGGGCTCAAAATGTCGTTTTTCGGTTTCGGGCTGGCGCGTGAACTTTTCAGGTGTAATGATGCAGACTCCGAATTGGACGGAATTCGCACATTTTATGTATATGGTAAGACTACAAATCACTTTGTGATCACCGACGATGTTATTTCGGTCATTCAGCACTGTTTAGGGGCTCAAAATGTCGTTTTTCGGTTTTGGATTGGCGCGAAACTTTTCGGGTGGAATGATGCAGTAACCGAATTGGACGAAATTTTTCACATTTTATGTATATGGTAAAACGATAAATCCCTTTGTGATCACCGACGATGTTATTTCGGCCATTCGGGACTGTTTAGGGGTTCAAAATGTCGTTTTTCTGTTTTAGGCTAGCGCGCGAACTTTTCGGGAGGAATGATGGACTCTCCGAATTGGACGAAATTCGCACATTTTATGTATATGGAAAAACTATAAATCACATTGTAATTACGGACGATGTTATTTCGGCAATTCGAGAGTGTTTAGGGGCTCAAAATGTCGTTTTTCCGTTTTGGGCTGGCGCACAAACTTTTCGAGTGGAATGTTGATGTCTTTGAATTGGACGAAATTCGCACATTGTATGTATATAGTAAAACTATAAATCAATTTGTCATCACCAACAATGTTATTTCGGCCATTCGGGACTGTTTAAAGGCTCAAAATGTCGTTTTTCGGTATAGAACAGGCGCGCGAACTTTTCAGGTGGAATGATGTAGTCTCCGAATTGGACGAAATTTGCACATTGTATGTATTTTGTATAACTATAAATCACTTTGTGATCACCGACGATGTAATTTCGGCCATTCGGGACAGTTTAGGGGCTCAAAATGTCGTTTTTCCGTATTGGGGTGGCGCGCGAACTTTTCGGCTGGAATGTTGCAGTCTCCGAATTGGACGAAATTCGCACATTGTATGTATATGGTAGAACTATAAATCACTTTGTGATCACCGATGATGTTATTTCGGCCCTTCGAGACTATTTAGCGGCTCAAAATGTCGTTTTTCGGTTTTGGGCTGACGCGCGAACTTTTCAGGTGGAATGATGCAGTATCCGATTTAGAAAAAATTTGCACATTGTATGAATATGGTAAAACTATAAATGACTTTTCGGGTAGAATGATGCAGTCTCTGAATTGGACGAAATTCGGGACTGTTTAGGGGCTCAAAATGTCGTTTTTCGGTATTGGGTTGGGGCGCGAACTTTTCGGGTGGAATGATACAGTCTCTGAATTGGACGAAATTCGCACATTGTACGTATGTGGTAAAACTATAAATCATGTCATGATCAACGACGATGTTATTTCGGCCACTTGGGATTATTTAAGGGCTCAAAAACTCGTTTTTCCGTTTTGGGCTGGCGCGCGAACGTTTCGAATGGAATGTTGCGGTCTCCGAATTGGACGGAATTCACACATTGTATGTTTATGGTACAACTGTAAATCACTTTGTGATCACCGACAGTGTTATTTCGGTCATTCGGGACTATTTAGGGGCTCAAAATGTCGTTTTTCGGTTTTGGGCTGGCCCCCGAACTTTTCGGGTGGAATGATGTAGTCTCCGAATTGGACGAAATTCGCACATTGTATGTATATGATAAACTATAAATCCGTTCGTGATCTCCAACGATGTTATTTCGGCCATTCGGTACTGTTTAGGGGCTCAAAATGTCATTTTTCAGTTTTGGGCTGGCGTGCGGACTTTTCGGTTGGAATGATGCAGTCTTTGAATTGGACGAAATTCGCACATTGTATGTATATGATAAAACTATAAATCATTTAATGATCAACGACCATGTTATTTCGGGCATTCAGGATTGTTTAAGGGCTCAAAAACTCGTTTTTCCGTTTTGGGCTGGCGCGCGAACTTTTCTAATGGAATGTTGCAGTCTCCGAATTGGACGAAATTCGCACATTGTATGTATATGGTAAAACTCTAAATCACTTCGTGATCACCGACAGTGTTATTTCGGCCATTCGGGACTGTTTAGGGGCTCAAAATGTCGTTTTTCTATTTTGGGTTGGCGCCCGAACTTTTCGGGTGGAATGATGCAGTCTCCGAATTGGACGAAATTCGCACATTGTATATATATGGTAAAACTTTAAATCACTTTGTGATCACCGACGATGTTATTTCGGCCATTTGGGACTGTTTAGAGGCTCAAAATGTCGTTTTTCTGTTTTGGGCTGGCGCGCGAACTTTTCGGGTGGAATGATGGAGTCTTCGAATTGGACGAAATTCACACATTGTATGTATCTGGTAAAACTATAATCACTTCGTTATCACCGACGATGTTATTTCGGCCATTCGGGACTTTTTGGGGACTCAAAATGTCGTTTTTCCGTTTTGGGTTGGCGCACGAACTTTTCGAGTGTAATGTTGCAGTCTCGAATTGGACGAAATTTGCAAATTGTAAGTATATGGTACTGTGACATGGTGATCACTTCGTTATCACCGACAAGTTTTTCCATTTTGGCCTGGCACGAGAACGTTTTGAATGGAATGTTGCAATCTCCGAATTGGACAAAATTTGCACGTTGTATGTATATGGTAAAACTATATATCACCTCGTGATCACCGACGATGTTATTTCGGCCATTCTTGACTGTTTATGGGCTGAAAATGTCGTTTTTCGGATATGGGCTGGCTCCCGAACTTTTTGGGTGGAATGATGCAGTCTCCGAATCGCACGAAATATGCACATTGTATGTATATGGTAAAAGAATAAATCACTTTGTGATCACCGACGATGTTGTTTCTGCCAGTTGGCACTGTTTGGGGGCTCAAAATCTCGTGTGGAATGATGGAGTCTCTGAATTGGACGAAATTTGCACATTTTATGTATATGGTAAAACTATAAATCACTATGTGATCGCCGACGATGTTATTTCGGCCATTTGGGACTGTTTAGGGGTTCAAAATGTCGTTTTTCCGTTTTGGGCTGGCGCGCAAACTTTTCGAGTGGAATGTTGTTGTCTCCGAATTAGACGAAATTCGCACATTATATGTATACGGTAAAACTATAAATCACTTTGTGATCATCGACGATGTTATTTCGGCCATTCGGGACTGTTTAGACGCTCAAAATGTCGCTTTTCGGTTTTGGGCTGGCGCACGAACTTTTCAGGTGGAATGATGCATTCTCCGAATTGGACGAAATTCGCACATTGTATGTATATGGTATAACTATCAATCACTTTGTGATCACCGACGATGTTATTTCGGTCATTCGGGACTGTTTAGGGGCTCAAAATTTCTTTTTTCCGTTTAAGGCTGGCGCGCGAACTTTTCGAGTGGAATGTTGCAGTCTCCAAATTGGACGAAAATTCACACATTGTATGTATATGGTAAATCAATAAATCTGTTCGTGATCTCCGTCGATGTTATTTCCGCCATTCGGTACTGTTTAGGGGCTGAAAATGTCATTTTTCAGTTTTAGGCTAGCGCGCAGACTTTTTAAGGTGAATTGATGCAGTCTCCGAATTGGACGAAGTTCACACATTGTATGTATATGGTATAACAATAAATCACTTCGTGATCACCGACGATGTTATTTCGGCCATCCGGGACTGTTTATGGGTTCAAAATGTCGTTTTTCGGTTTCGGGCTGGCGCGCAAACTTTTCAGGTGTAATGATGCAGACTCCGAATTGGACGAAATTCGCACATTTTATGTATATGGTAAAACTATACATCCCTTTGTGATCACCGACGATGTTATTTCGATCATTCGGCACTGTTTAGGGGCTTAAAATGTCGTTTTTCGGTTGGCGCGAAATTTTTCGAGTGGAATGATGCAGTAACCGAATTGGACGAAATTTTTCACATTGTATGTATATGGTTTGACTATAAATCATTGTGTGATCACCGATGATGTTATTTCAGCCATTCAGGACTTTTTAGGGGCTCAAAATGTCGTTTTTCCGTTTTAGCCTAGCGCACGAACTTTTCGGGAGGAATGATGGAGTCTCCGAATTGGACGAAATTCGCACATTGTATGTATATGGTAAAACTATAAATCACTTTGTGATCACCGACGATGTTATTTCGGCCATTCGCGACTGTTTAGGGGATCAAAATGTCGTTTTTCCCTTTTGGGCTGGCGAGAAACTTTTTGAGTGGAATGTTGATGTCTTTGAATTGGACGAAATTCACACATTGTATGTATATGGTAAAACTATAAATCAATTTGTGATCACCAACAATGTTATTTCGGCCATTCGGGACTGTTTAGAGGCTCAAAATGTCGTTTTTCGGTATTGGGCTGGCGCGCGAACTTTTCAGGTGGAATGATGGAGTCTCCGAATTGAACGAAATTCGCACATTGTATGTATTTGGTATAACTATAAATCACTTTGTGATCACCGACGATGTTATTTCGGCCATTCAGGACAGTTTAGGGGCTCAAAATGTCGTTTTTCCGTATTTGGGTGGCACGCGAACTTTTCGGGTGGAATGTTGCAGTCTCCTAATTGGACGAAATTCACACATTGTATGTATATGGTAAAACTATAAATCACTTTGTGATCACCGATGATGTTATTTCGGCCCTTCGGGGCTGTTTAGCGGCTCAAAATGTCGTTTTTCGGTTTTGGGCTGGCGCGCGAACTTTTCAGGTGGAATGATGCAGTCTCCGATTTGGAAAAAATTCGCACATTGTATGTATATGGTAAAACTATAAATGGCTTTTCGGGTGGAATGATGCAGTCTTTGAATTGGACCAAATTCGGGACTGTTTAGGGGCTCAAAATGTCGTTTTTCGGTATTGGGCTGGCGCGAACTTTTCAGGTGGAATGATGCAGTCTCTGAATTGGACGAAATTCGCATATTGTATGTATGTGGTAAAACTATAAATCATGTCATGATCAACGACGATGTGATTTCGGCCATTCGGGATTGTTTAAGGGCTTAAAAACTCGTTTTTCCGTTTTGGGTTGGGCGTGAACGTTTGGAATGGAATGTTGTAGTCTCCGAATTGGACAAAATTCGCACATTGTATGTTTATGGTACAACGGTACATCACTTCGTGATCACCGACAGTGTTATTTCGGTCATTCGGGACTGTTTAGGGGCTCAAAATGTCGTTTTTCGGTTTTGGGCTGACGCCCGAACTTTTCGGATGGAATGATGCAGTCTCCGAATTGGATGAAATTCTCACATTGTATGTATATGGTAAAACAGTAAATCACTTTGTGATCACCGACAATGTTATTTCGGCCATTCGCAACTTATTAGGGGCTCAAAATGTCGTTTTTCCGTTTTGGGCTAGCGCGCAAACTTTTCGAGTGGAATGTTGTTGTCTCTGAATTGGACGAAATTCACACATTGTATGTATATGGTAAAACTATAAATCAATTTGTGATCACCAACGATGTTATTTCCGCAATTCGGGACTGTTTAGAGGCTCAAAATGTCGTTTTTCGGTATTGGGCTGTCGCGCTAACTTTTCAGGTGGAATGATGCAGTCTTTGTAAGTCCCCAAAATGCTTGTGTATCAATCAGATCCGTTTGATGGTGCGGAATCCCAATGAAACGGATGATGTCAGATAAAATAGAAGAGAAGAAGAAGAAGATGATGATGAATCTTGAATGTATTGATTAGAATGAAGTTCCCTTACACAAGATTCACACACTTACACACACTAAAACTCCTCTCTTCTGTCTATTCCGTACACTCTCTTCTGTTCATCAATCCCTCCTCATCCACCTAACACCTATATATATACTTGGGGAATATGGGCCATAAATGGGTCTACGGCCGTAAATGGGTTTACGGTCGTAAACACCCATTGGGCCGTAAACACCTACCTGGCCGTAAACCTGACCGTAAACTCATAAAATATTACAGAAAAATACAATTGCCTAGAAAAGCAAAGTATAAACCATATTTTTGACCCAACAATCTCCCCCTTGGTTTATAGCTTTCTTTTCTTTTCTTAAATGACCCAACAAGCTCCCCCTAAAAAGTAGCTGGCTTTTCTTGTTAATCTTCATTGAGAACTTGGCTTCAACATTAATCTTCAAATTCTTCACAACTTCAAGATGAACTTGATGAATCTTCAATGAATGACTTCATCTTGAGCAGTTGGGCTTTTCTTCAGAATTTGACATTAAACGCACATTGGGTGAGGAGGCTTTTTGTACTGATTCTTGAAAGATAGCGCTTTCAGTTTGAGAATCTTCAGAGAGAACAAATCTTCTGGATCACTTCAGCAGGTTCAAGTCAGCAGCAGACTGTTTGAGGAGACTTCAATGCAATCCGACACATAATCTTCAAGTGCAGCTTCACCTTGCTTCTGGGGTTGAAAGATTGAATGTCGAAAGAATAATCTTCATTTCTTGCTCCTTCGAATGAAAATTCTTCGATGCTCACGGATGAAGCCTTGGCTCAGAAATTTTCGATTCAGTCTCCATGAGTCTCATCTACATCTGGATTCACTTTTAAGACAAAAACAAAACTAAAAGAAAACTTAGCACACAATATTTTTGGATTTTTCATATTTTCTGAAAAAGAAATAAAACAGAAATAACACTATTTTTGGAATTTTTTTAATTTCTGATTTTTGTTTGGTTTTTTTTTTTTAAATTTTTAATTCTCCCCTAATATTTAAATTAGAAGAAAACTATGAACAAATTTAACAAAAATAAAAATGATATCTAACTTTAAGAGTGATTTGGGATCAAAGTTTTTAGACAGCCTTTATCCGTTTATCAGTACCTCTCCCTTCATGAATAGATCTGGTCAATCGACGGTATTGTGGTCCACTTAAACACGAGAGATTGTGACAAAAATTAGGACATACTATAAGTGACAAGACAATGTGATCCTAAGTTGCTAGATGATATTCCTTAAGGACCATTCAGCTGACGACGACCAAAGATATTGTTGTCCACCTAAATTGAGCAGCGAGATCTACAGACAACCTAGTGATTGTTCAATTTTAAATGTACTAGAACATGTTTCCCACTTCCTGACATACCCCAATAATCAGGAACTTCCAAAGTACTCCTTACTTTAGGTGAGCAGACAATTATTATGAGAGAAGTCAGATTTAGAATGCATATGGTATACACCCAGGTCGGATCTCTTCCAATCTCGCAGAGGGTGAAACATATGACTAACTGAATTTTTAGAGGGATTGAGAAGAAGAATGGTGCATATACTGTGTACCAGGTCGGATGTATTTCAATCACGTAAAGGAGACATCATATGGCTAACAGGCAGGAAGAATTGCATATATAGAAGATGCATAGAAATAGAGTTGCATATGTTGCAGTCCAGGTCGGATGTATTTCAATCACGCAGAGGAGGCAACATATGACTAACAGAAAGAAAGCAAGAAAATAATTTTCTACATACCTACTTTATCGGAATTCCCCAGTCGCCCCATCAATACCAGAATTAAGGACAAAGTCCGTACATCGAGAAAGAGTTAAACCACAGTTCTAGATACAGATTAATTTAATGTGACCGGTGGATTATCATGTATATCTCCCTGCTCAACCTATCTGAGCGATTGTCAGGCTAAATGGATATATCTAGGTCAAGATTTTTCAAGTCTCTAGATTCCTTAAGTTCATTAATGCCTAGTCAAGTCCATTTTAATCTCTTGTGCCTACCAGCGCATCGAACACAGAGCCTAGACAATTCAGATTCAGTCCCTTACACAGATTTAGATTGCATGTTATCACATTATTATATCACTTCCCAAAACAACACCTACAAGCAAAACTACTAGCAACATAATTTTTGAATTTTTCTGAATTTTTGAATTTTCTAATTTTTGTTTTGTTTTTATTTCTCCCCCTAAATTTGTGCATACGAGAGAAACAAAAGTAAATGCGCAAATTTAAACTATCCTAAACAATAACAAAAAGTTTAATCCTCAAAACGAATCATTTTCAAAAATCCCACAAGCACATCGAATCGAGCTTTGTTAAAAGGCTTGGTGAACAGATCCGCCACATTATTGGCAGTGGGAACCTGTTCTAGCCGGATGAGCGAGCACTCATAACAATCTCTGATAAAATGAATTTTGATATCAATGTGCTTGGTTTTGGAATGTTGGACCGGAGTTTTAGTAATTTGGATTGCTGCCTCATTATCACAGTGAATTGGGGTTTCTAGATAATTCAAACGGTAGTCCAACAGCTGATGTTGAATCCAGATAACTTGAGAGCAGCAGGCAGATGCAGCAATGTATTCCGCTTCTGCTGTTGAGGTAGAGACGGTATGCTGTTTCTTGCACTGCCACGACACCAGCCTATCTCCAATGAATTGGCACCCTCCTGATGTGGATTTCCTGTCAAGCTCACAGCCTCCATAATTACTGTCAGCAAAAGCATATAGATCAAATTCAGAATTCTTCGGATACCAAAGACCCAATTTTGGGCTGCCTTTGATATACCGAAAAATCCTTTTGACAGCAATAAGATGTGAAATTTTAGGATTAGCCTGATAGCGAGCGCATTGACAAACTGCAAACATGATGTCGGGACGACTTGCAGTAAGATACATCAACGATCCGATCATCGATCTATAGTGAGTTCGATCTACGGATTCGCCATCAATATCTGGATTCAGCAGGGGTCTTTCAGCCATTGGTGTCGATGCAGGTTTTGCGTCTTCAAACCCGAACTTCTCAAGAATATCCTCCACATACTTAGCTTGATGTAACAGGATTCCGGTTGAATTTTGTTTGACCTGAAGCCCCATCAATACCGGAATTAAGGACAGAGTCCGTGCATCGAAGAAGAGTTAAACCACAGTTCCAGATACGAATAACTTTAATGTGACCGGTGGATTATCATGTATATCTCCCTGCTCAACCTATCTGAGCGTCGTATTGTCAGGCTAAATGGATCTATCTAGGTCAAGATTTTTCAAGTCTCTAGATTCCTTAAGTTCATTAATGCCTAGTCAAGTCCATTTTAATCTTTCGTGCCTACCAGCGCATCGAACACAGAGCCTAGACAATTCAGATTAAGTCTCTTACACAGATTCAGATTGTCTGTTATCACATGATTATATCACTTCCCAAAACATCTCCCTCAAGCACATTTCATTAACACCATATTTTTGGATTTTCTAATTTTCTAATTTTTGTTTTGTTTTTATTTCTCCCCCTAAATTTGTGCATAGGAGAGAAACGAAAGTAAATGCGCAAATTTAAACTATTCTAAAACAAAAATTAGTCTTTAAAGCGAATCAGCTTAAGAAAAAAAACTCAGGAGCATAGAGAAGAAAACTCAAACTGTAAGTCACCGATTGAATTTGCATCCAGAAGGTCTGAGAACTGCACGCGTAATCTCAGAACATATCCGAAAATTCTTCATGTCATTAAGCACTAAGCCCATGTATGATCTCTTCTTTTCTTCCTTTCCCGCAAAAGGACACATACTCTCAAACAAAGGTCTGAATGTTGTACAGTTGAGAGATGTCCCCTATCATGTGCCTGGAACAGCCACTACCAACAAACCGAAGTCTGATGATATGCCTCCATAGCTGCTCCGACACAGAGCAGGATTAGTTGGTCTTTGGAACCCAGTCCATTTTGAAACTGGGTTGACATTTTTCATCCTTGCACGGTACTCTCTCCCATGACATATCCTGTTTATCACAAACAGAAGATGAAGAAATATTAGAATCGTTAGAAGATTTAGGAGAGTGAGCCTTTGGAACCCATTTGTAGTTGGGTTTAACCCATTTCTTTTTCGATCTGATGGGTGGCTCAGTACTTGCTTTTGATCTTGATGTCGGCCGTTGAGATGACTTTGCCCTAACCGGTCTTTGTTTCACGGGAGCATCTCTTGGATTGGGCTTCTTGGCCGACATTCCGTTCTTGTCCTTGGGATTCGGATTCTTGGCCTTCTGTGCGTTCCAGTCACCATAGTCTGAACGTGACCTTGAGGGGTTTCTTTTGAAGTATCTCCCTCTTGGCGCGTTCTGCCAGCCTTGTGCATAGTAGGGAACGTATGCGCGATTAGGACAATTTCTGGCAATGTGTCCAGGTGTTCCACAGTGAAAACATGTATTTTTCTTCACTGTGAAGTTGTTTCTTCCTGCCCCTGGTGGCGTATCCTTGCCTTGTCTCTTATTTTTCCCACAAGCACAATTACAACAAGCCTTCGGTTGTTTCACTTGATTTGGTGGCCTGTACTTCTCAACAGCAGGTTGATCAGAAGCAGCTGAGTTCGAAGCAACAGATTCAGAGCTCAAGGAGATGTTGGTTTGTTCAATGGTTTTCTCCTTGTTCTCATCTTCTGCTACTTTACCTGCACATGAAGTAGAAGCATTAGAATTTTCAACCTGAATACCTCCTGAAACAAAACCAGCTGGTTTGCCATATTGAAGATGTGCCTCCCTGTCAATTTCTTCATGTGTCGTAGGGATGGATGTGTAATTATGATTGAAAGGTGGAGGAACACTATCATACCCTAGACCCTTGTTTTGATTATCTTTGAATTTTAATTGAGTTTCAAATAAGGACTCTACTGTCTTACTTGACGCAATATAATTTTTGAAACTAACATCTGTTTTTCCACACTTAATTTTCAAAGCGTCAAGTTCTTCAGTTACAGCATCAAGTTGTCTCTTAATATAGTCATAAAGTTCACATTTTTCACTATATTCTGTCTGAATTCTCTTAAAATCCTTTAATTTTGTTTCTAACTGGGCCTTCAGGGGTTTCTGTCCTTTCCTGAGTTGATATCCTTCATATCTCAGGTCCTCAACTTCTCTTTTTAATAAATCATTATGTTCACGAAGAAGTTTAATCGTAGCTTCACATGATTGAGAACATGAAACTTCATTGACCGGAAGGTTTGCGGAACTCATTGTTTTTCAATACTTCAAAGCGTCAAGTTCTTCAATAATATCAGCAAGACTAAGACGATTGAGATCTTTTGTCTTCTTGATGTCAGCCACGTTCATATCCCACGATTTCGGAAGTACATTCAGCAGCTTTTTGTTTATCTCAGATTTAGTCAAGAAGATCCCAGCTATATTCATCTCAGTAGTAAGTGTAGTAAATCGTTGCAACTGAGCTTCCAGGGTTTCTCCAGGGATATAATCGAACATGTTGAAATTTTGTCTTAACATATCCTGACGACTCTCTTTCATGTCTTCAATTCCCTTGTAGACCTCAAAAACCATTAAAAGTCAAATTTAAAGAGTCAAGCTTAAAAGTCAAACTTAAATTTAAAATTTTCCTTTGACTATAAACCTCAAAAGTCAATCTTAAAAGTCAAATTTAAAAAGTCAAACTCAAAAGTCAAACTTGAAAAGTCAAACTTAAAAGTCAAACCGAAAAGCTAAATTTGAAATTTTAAAAGTTAAACGAGAAAGTCAAAGTCTAAAGTCAAAGGTCAAACTTGAAAGTCAAAGTTAATTTTTGAAGTCAAAAGTCAAAAATAAAAATCAAAAATTAAAAACTATTAATAATTTATTATTATTATTATTATTATTTATTATTATTATTTTTTTAGATGAAAAAGGAATTTAAAAATAAAAGAAATTTAATTTTTTTTGGGTTAAAAGTGACAAAAATTCGAAACTGGATGCGACAAGGAGTGGTTTTGAATAAAAATCGGAAGGATTGTAACAAGGTGATTAGTAGAACAACTGGTAAGGCGCTGATGTTGATGAACCAGAGGTCCCGAGTTCGAACCTCGACACCTCCAAATCCGCTTTCTATTTTTTTAGATGCGAAGGCGAGGCTGATGCTTGCGAGGACTTCTGCTGTTGAGATGCGAGGCCGACGACGCGATGCGACGACCTGGTGCCGAGCCGTACACGTGCGAGCCGTAAACTCCGGTCGTAAACCGCCGGGCCGCAAACTCCGGACCGTAAACTCCGGACCGTAAACCTCGGAAACCCTTGCTGCTGACCGTAAACGCCGCCACCCCCTCGCTGGTTACGACCAAAAACAACGATTTTTTTCCCTTTTTGCTCCAAAACTCGATCAAAAACCCGTTTTTATGAAAAACGCGAAGAACAACCCCCCCCCCCCCTAATTTTCAGAGATCTATCGAAATACGCAGGAATTTTTTAAAAATAAGATCAAATATGCTCCAGATCTGACAAAAATGACTGATACAATCCAAGTTCTGATACCAATTGTAAGTCCCCAAAATGCTTGTGTATCAATCAGATCCGTTTGATGGTGCGGAATCCCAATCAAACGGATGATGTCAGATAAAATAGAAGAGAAGAAGAAGAAGAAGATGATGAATGTTGAATGTATTGATTAGAATGAAGTTCCCTTACACAAGATTCACACACTTACACACACTAAAACTCCTCTCTTCTGTCTATTCCGTACACTCTCTTATGTTCATCAATCCCTCCTCAACCACCTAACACCTATATATATACTTGGGGAATATGGGCCATAAATGGGTTTACGGCCGTAAATGGGTTTACGGTCGTAAACACCCATTGGGCCGTAAACAGGGTTTACGGCCGTAAACACCTACCTGGTCGTAAACCTGACCGTAAACTCATAAAATATTACAAAAAAATACAATTGCCTAGAAAAGCAAAGTATAAACCATATTTTTGACCCAACAGTCTTCGAATTGGACGAAATTTGCACATTGTATGTATATGGTATAACTATAAATCACTTTGTGCACACCGAAGATGTTATTTCGGCCATTCGGGACTGTTTAGGGGCTCAAAATGTCGTTTTTTCGTATTGGGTTGGCGTGCGAACGTTTCGGGTGGAATGTTGCAGTCCTCAAATTGGACGAAATTCGCACATTGTATGTATATGGTAAAACTATAAATCACTTCGTGATCACCGACGATGTTATTTCGGCCCTTCAGGACTGTTTAGCGGCTCAAAATGTTGTTTTTCGGTTTTGGGCTGGCGCGCGAACTTTTCAGGTGGAATGATGCAGTCTCCAATTTGGAAAGAATTCGCACATTGTATGTATATGGTAAAACTATAAATGAATTTGTGATCACCAACGATGTTATTACGGCCGTTCGGGATTGTTTAGGGGCTTAAAATGTCGTTTTTCGGTATTGGGCTTGCGCACGAACTTTTCGGTTGGAATGATGCAGTCTCTGAATTGGACGAAATTCGCACATTGTATGTATATGATAAAACTATAAATCATTTCATGATCAACGACGATGTTATTTCTTTCATTTAGGATTGTTTAAGGGCTCAAAACTCGTTTTTCCGTTTTGGGCTGGCGCGCGAACGTTTCGAATAGAATGTTGCAGTCTCTGAATTGGACGAAATTCGAACATTGTATGTATATGGTAAACTATATATCATTTTGTGATCACCTACGGTGTTATTTCGGCCATTCGGGACTGTTTAGGGGCTCAAAATGTCGTTTTTCTATTCTGGGCTTGCGCCCGAACTTTTCGGGTGGAATGATGCAGTCTCCGAATTGGACGAAATTTGCACATTGTATATATATGGTAAAACTATAAATCACTTTGTGATCACCGATGATGTTATTTCGGCCATTTGGGACTGTTTAGAGGCTCAAAATGTCGTTTTTCTGTTTTGGGCTGGCGCACGAACTTTTCGGGTAGAATGATGTAGTATCCGAATTGGACGAAATTCACACATTGTATGTATCTGGTAAAACTATAATCACTTCGTGATCACCGACGATGTTATTTCGGCCATTCGGGACTTTTCAGGGGCTCAGAATGTCGTTTTTCCGTTTTGGGCTGGCGCACGAACTTTTCGAGTGGAATGTTCAAATCTCCGAATTGGACGAAATTTGCAAATTGTATGTATATGGTACTGTGACGTGGTGATCAGTGTTGACTTTGATCGTTGGTTGTTGACCTTTTGACCAGTTTGACTTTTGGTGAAACTTTGGTAGAATTAAGTGTTTGGCTAAGGTCTGATTCTGGTTTGGTTATTCGAGACTGTTTAAGTGCTCAAAAACTTGTTATTTCATTTTGGGCTGGCGCGCGAACGTTTCGAATGGAATGTTGCAATCTCCGAATTGGAGGAAATTCGCACATTGTATGTGAATGGTAAAATTATACATTACCTCGTGAGCACCGACGATGTTATTTCGACCATTTGGGACTGTTTAGGGGCTCAAAATGTCGTTTTTCGGTTTTGGGCTGGCGCCCGAACTTTTCGGGTGGAATGATGCAGTCTCCGAATTGCACGAAATATGCACATTTTATGTATATGGTAAAACAATAAATCACTTTGTGATCACCGACGATGTTATTTCTGCCAGTTCGGACTGTTTGGGGGCTCAAAATCTCGTTTTTCCGTTTTGGGTTGGCGCACGACCTTTTCGGGTGGAATGATGGAGTCTCCGAATTGGACGAAATTTGCACATTTTATGTATATGGTAAAACTATAAATCACTATGTGATCACCGACGATGTTATTTCGGCCATTCGGGACTGTTTAGGGGCTCAAAATGTCGTTTTTCCGTTTTGGGCTGGCGCGCAAACTTTTTGAGTGGAAAGTTGTTGTCTCCGAATTAGACGAAATTCGCACATTTTATGTATATGGTATAACTATAAATCACTTTGTGATCACCGAGGATGTTATTTCGGCCATTCGGGACTGTTTAGACGCTCAAAATTTCTTTTTTCCGTTTAAGGCTGGCGCACAAACTTTTCGAGTGGAATGTTGCAGTCTCAGAATTGGACGAAAATTCACACATTGTATGTATATGGTAAAACTATAAATCTGTTCGTGATTTCCGACGATGTTATTTCGGGCATTCGGTACTGTTTAGGGGCTCAAAATGTCATTTTTCAGATTTAGGCTAGCGCGCAGACTTTTTCAGGTGAATTGATGCAGTCTCAGTATTAGACGAAATTCGCACATTGTATGTATATGGTAAAACAATAAATCACTTCGTGATGACCGACGATGTTATTTCGGCCATTCGGGACTGTTTATGAGCTCAAAATGTCGTTTTTCGGTTTCGGGCTGGCGCGCGAACTTTTCAGGTGTAATGATGCAGATTCCGAATTGGACGAAATTCGCACATTTTATGTATATGGGAAAACTATAAATCACTTTGTGATCACCAACGATGTTATTTCGGTCATTCGGCACTGTTTAGGGGCTCAAAATGTCGTTTTTCGGTTTTGGATTGGCGCAAAATTTTTCGGGTGGAATGATGCAGTAACCGAATTGGACGAAATTTTTCACATTGTATGTATATGGTAAAACGATAAATCACTTTGTGATCACCGACGATGTTATTTCGGCCATTCGGGACTGTTTTGGACTCAGAATGTCGTTTTTCCGTTTTAGGCTAGCGCGCGAACTTTTCGAGAGGAATGATGGAGTCTCCGAATTGGACGAAATTCGCACATTGTATGTGTATGGTAAAACTATAAATCACATTGTAATCACCGACGATGTTATTTCGGCAATTCGAGACTGTTTAGGGCTCAATATGTCGTTTTTTCGTTTTGGGCTGGCGCACAAACTTTTCGAGTGGAATGTTGATGTCTTTGAATTGGACAAAATTCGCACATTGTATGTATACGGTAAAAACTATAAATCAATTTGTGATCACCAACAATGTTATTTCGGCCATTCGGGACTGTTTACAGGCTCAAAATGTCGTTTTTCGGTATAGGGCTGGCGCGCGAACTTTTCAGGTGGAATGATGCAGTCTCTGAATTGGACGAAATTTTCACATTGTATGTATTTGGTTTAAATATAAATCACTTTATGATCACCGACGATGTTATTTCGGCCATTCGGGACAGTTTAGGGGCTCAAAATGTCGTTTTTCCGTATTGGGGTTGCACGCGAACTTTTCGGCTGGAATGTTGCAGTCTCCGAATTGGGCGAAATTCGCACATTGTATGTATATGGTAAAAGTATAAATCACTTCGTGATCACCGATAATGTTATTTCGGCCCTTCGGGACTGTTTAGCGACTCAAAATGTCGTTTTTCGGTTTTGGGCTTGCGCGCGAACTTTTCAGGTGGAATGATGCAGTCTCCGATTTGGAAAAAATTCGCACAATATATGTATATGGTAAAATTATAAATGACTTTTCGGGTGGAATGATGCAGTCTCTGAATTGGACGAAATTCGGGACTGTTTAGGGGCTCAAAATGTCGTTTTTCGGTATTGGGCTGGCGCGCGAACTTTTCGGGTGGAATGATGCAGTCTCTGAATTGGCGAAATTCACACAATATATGTATGTGGTAAAACTATAAATCATGTCATGATCAACGACGATGTTATTTCGGCCATTCGGGATTGTTTAAGGGCTCAAAAACTCGTTTTTCCGTTATGGGCTGGCGCACGAACGTTTCGAATGGAATGTTGCAGTCTCCGAATTGGACGAAATTCGCACATTGTATGTTTATGGTACAACTGTAAATCACTTTGTGATCACCGACAGTGTTATTTCGGTCATTCGGGACTGTTTAGCGGCTCAAAATGTCATTTTTCTGTTTTGGGCTGGCGCGCGAACGTTTTGGGTGGAATGATGCAGTCTCTGAATTGGACGAAATTCGCACATTGTATGCAATGGTAAAACTATAATCACTTCGTGATCACCGACGTTATTTCGGCCATTCGGGACTGTTCAGGGGCTCAAAATGTCGTTTTTCCTTTTCGGGCTGGCGCACGAACTTTTCGAGTGGAATGTTGCAGTCTCCGAATTGGACGAAATTCACAAATTGTATGTATATGGTACTGTGACGTGTTGATCAGTGTTGACTTTGATCGTTGGTTGTTGACCTTTTGACCAGTTTGACTTTTGGTCAAACTTTGGTAGAATTGAGTGTTTGGCTAAGGTCTGATTCTGATTTGGCCATTCGAGACTGTTTAAGTGCTCAAAAACTCGTTTTTCCGTTTTGGGCTGGCGTGCGAACGTTTCGAATGGAATGCTGCAGTCTCTGAATTTGACGAAATTCGCACATTGTATGTATATGGTAAAACTATAATCACTTTGTGATCACAGACAATGTTATTTCGGCCATTCGGGACTGTTTAGGATTTTAAAATGTCGTTTTTCCATTTTAGGCTGGCGCGCGAACTTTTTGTGTGGAATTTTGCAGTCTCTGAATTGGACGAAATTTTGCAGTCTCTGAATTGAACATTTTAGGCTGGCGCGTTTTTCCATTTTAAAATGTCGTTTTTCCATTTTAGGCTGGCTCCAAATGTCGTTTTTTCCGTTTTGGGCTGGCGCGCGAATTTTCGGGTGGAATGATGGAGTCCCCGAACTGAACGAAATTCGCACATTGTATGTATATGGTAAAACTATAAATCACTTTGTGTTCACCGACAATGTTATTTCGGCCATTCAGGATTGTTTAGGGGCTCAAAATATCGTTTTTCTGTTTTGGGCTTGCGCGCAAACTTTTCGACTGGAGTGTTGCTGTCTCCGAATTGGACGAAATTCGCACATTGTATATATATGGTAAAACTATAAATCACATTTTGATCACCGACGATGTTATTTCGGCCATTCGAGACTGTTTAGAGGCTCAAAATGTCGTTTTTCGGTTTTTAGCTGGCGCACGAACTATTCAGGTGGAATCATGCAGTCTCTGAATTGGACAAAATTCGCAGATTGTATGTATATGGTATAACTATAAATCACTTTGTGATCACCGACGATGTTATTTCGGCCATTCGGGACTGTTTAGGGGCTCAAATTTTTTTTTTTCGTTTAAGGCTGGCGCGCCAACTTTTCGAGTGGAATGTTGCAGTTTTCGAATTGGACAAAATTCGCACATTGTATGTATATGGTAAAACTATAAATCCGTTTGTGATCTCCGACGATGTTATTTCGGCCATTTGGTATTGTTTAGGGGCTCAAAATGTCATTTTTCAGTTTTGGGCTGGCACGCGTATTTTTCAGGTGGAATGATGCAGTTTCTGAATTGGACGAAATTCGCACATTGTATGTATATGGAAAAACTATAAATCACTTCGTGATCACCGACGATGTTATTTCGGCCATTCGGGACTGTTTAGGGGTTCAAAATGTCGTTTTTCGGTTTAAGGCTGGCGGGCGAACTTTTCAGGTGTAATGATGCAGTCTCCGAATTGGACGAAATTCGCACATTTTATGTATATGGTAAAACTATAAATCACTTCGTAATCACCGACGATGTTATTTCAGTCATTCGGCACAGTTTAAGGGATCAAAATGTCGTTTTTTTTGGTTTTCGGCTAGCACGCAAACTTTTCGGGTGTAATGATGCAGTCACCGAATTGGACGAAATTTTCACATTGTATGTATATGGTAAAACTATAAATATCTTTGTGGTCACCGACGATGTAATTTCGGCCATTCGGGACTGTTTAGGGGCTCAAAATGTCGTTTTTCCGTTTTGGGCTAACACGCGAACTTTTCAGGAGGAATGATGGAGTCTCCGAATTGGACGAAATTCGCACATTGTATTTATATCGTAAAACTATAAAACGCTTTGTGATCACCGATGATGTTATTTCGACCATTCTAGACTGTTTAGGGGCTCAAAATGTCATTTTTCGGTTTTGGGCTGACGCACGAATTTTTCAGGTTGAATGTGTAGTCTCCGAATTGGACGAAATTCGCAGATTTTATGTAAATGGTAAAATTATAAATCACTTTGTGATCACCGACGATGTTATTTCGGCCATTCGGGACTGTTTATGGGCTCAAAATGTCGTTTTTCGGTTTTGGGTTGGTGCGCGAACTTTTTCAGGTGTAATGATGCAGTCTCCGAATTTGATGAAATTCACACATTGTATGCATATGGTAAAACTATAAATCACTTTGTGATCATCGACGATGATATTTCGATCATTCGGGGCTGTTTATGGGCTCAAAATGTCGTTTTTCGGTTTTGGGCTAGCGCGCAAACTTTTCCGGTGGAATGATGCAGTCTCCGAATATGATGAAATTCGCACATTGTATGTATATGGTAAAACTATAAATCACTTTGTGATCACCAAGGATGTTACTACGGCCATTCGGGAGTTTTTAGGGGCTCAAAATGTCGTTTTTCGGTATTGGGCCGGCGCACGAACTTTTCGGGTGGAATAATGCTGTCTACGAATTGGACAAAATTCAAACATTGTATGTATATGGTAGAACTACAAATCCCTTCGTGATCACCGACGATGTTATTTCGGCCATTCAGGACTGTTTAGGGGCTCCAAATGTCGTTTTTCTGTTTTGGGCTGGCGCGCGAACTTTTCGGGTGGAATGTTGTAGTCTCCGAATTGGACGAAATTCACACATTGTATGTATATGGTAAAACTATAAATCACTTCATGATCACCGACGATGTTATTTCGGCCATTCGAGACTGTTTAGCGGCTCAAAATGTCGTTTTTCGGTTTTGGGCTGGCGCACAAACTTTTCAGGTGGAATGATGCAGTCTCCGATTTGCAAAAAATTCGCACATTGTATGTATATGGTAAAACTATAAATGACTTTGTGATCACCAACAATGTGATTACGACCATTCAGGACTGTTTAGGGGCTCAAAGTGTCGTTTTCGGTATTGGGCTGGCGCGCGAACTTTTCGCGTGGAATGATGCAATCTCTAAATTGGAAGAAATTCGCACATTGTATGTATATGGTAAAACTATAAATCATTTCATGATCAACGACAATGTTATTTCGGCTATTCGGGATTGTTTAAGGGCTCAAAAAGTCGTTTTTTCGTTTTGGGCTGGCGCGCGAACTTTTCGGGTGGAATGATGCAGTCTCTGAATTGGACGAAATTCCCACATTATATGTATATAGTAAAACTATAATCTGTTCGTGATCACCGACGATGTTATTTCGGCCATTCGAGACTGTTTAGGGGCTCAAAATGTCGTTTTTCCGTTTTAGGCTGGCGCGCGAACTTTTCGAGTGGAATGTTGTAGTCTCCGAATTGGACGAAATTCGCACATTGTATGTATATGGTACTTTGACGTGGTGATCAGTGTTGACTTTGATCGTTTGTTGTTGACCTTTTGACCAGTTTGACTTTTGGTCAAACTTTGGTAGAATTGAGTGTTTGGCTTAGGTCTGATTCTGGTTTGGCTTTAGGTAGCTTGTGTTAGCTATTTCTATTGCTGAGGTTGTTGTTAATTTTTTGATTATTTAGTTTATGTAAGTCTTCTCACTGTGTTACTTATATCATGTGATGTATTTGAGTTACTAATAACTCAGGGTTTTGTATAGTCTATAGGGTTGCTGATAACCCATAGTTGTTAGGGTTGCTGAGAACCCATAACTGTTAGGATTATTGATAACCCAAGGGTTGCTGATAACCCATAGTTGTTATATATGCTTAGCTATGATGTGTTGTAAATCCCACAGCTTCAGGCCAGACAATTAACATATAATGAGTGATCATTACTATAAATTGAACCCTCGATAAGGGAGATCGCTAGTCTTGCGCAACATACACTACATATTGTAAGTCTTTTAGGGAATTTATCGATAAGGATAAAACGACATTTTATGAAAAGGTTATTTATGATAAGTAACCTAAACAAAATTCATAGTAATCGTAAAAGCAAACTCGTGCATATAAAGAACGCCTAATTCTAACTTCTTTAGAGGAAGTTATGATTTTTCGAAGTTACGACGTAACAGTGCGCGAATCAAACACCAAAATTAAAATCGGCAGGTTGTTAGAAAAAACAATCTAAACGAGAGTTGAAGATCTCATCGATATAATGATAATAGAGAACGGATGTCATATTAGAAAGTTATGGTTTTTATACAGACTTTAACAATCTAAGCTTATTTAAAATTTAACTTTAAAAATAAAGTGAGAATTAGCAGAAGTAGTCTAAATGAAAGTTGTAGATCTCGTCGATAGCTACGCGTGGATATAAAGCACGTCAAAAACGGAGTTCATATGAAGAAGATACAAATTTTGGAAAATTCCCCATCGACACCATGCGCGCTTCTAGAAGGGTCCACGTTGAACTAGTCTGAACATGCCACGTGTCACAAAGAGAGAAGATCAACGTGTCTAGAGGGCACGATGCACACCTCTAAAGGTGCGACGCACCTATTCAAAATTCTGCCTATAAATACCCTTTCAACCCCATTTCACTTCCCACACATTCCAAACATTCTCTCTCAAATTTCCACTCATTTTGGTCCGAAAATTTTATAGTATTTAGGATCTTTGGTTAGCTATGAGGTTTCTGAGAGCCCGACAATTAGAAGTTATCGAGTCGGAGTTCTGTCAATGCAATTTTCAGACTTTTGTCAGGAAAATCTTTGTAAGTTAAGTTACACTTGTATCGCTTTCAGTGTAACTTATATTTATATTCATAGTCGTTGTTATGAATTTATAAATGAGATTTATCAGTGATTCCATGTCATATTACTGGTTGATCTACTTACAGGAGTGATTTCTAGGCTTGATTTAGTAAGGTGTTTAAAGTGGGACTTCCAAATAGTATACTTTGTATACCAAACGGACCCTACCTCCAAGATGATCTTACCTGGTTATTCCTTATTTGATGGATCTTGATGTAGACATTGGGATTGTTGAGGAATCTAGACTACCATTTGTCATAAGGAATATCAGACTAAGACTTAGTAACAATTATAGTTAGGTCACGTCAAGGTAAAAGCTAAGTGCTAAGGCGAAGCGTTGCCTAAATTCCGAGGATTCCACTTTTAACAAATGAGTGCATAGTTATTTTCAGCTTACACGTAGATATGAAGTATCCATTAAATGTTATATGTGATTATTACTTGTGTTCTTGGTATATGTAACAATTGGTAAAGATTGGTTAGAGTTCGGCGGTCAAACCACCGTGAACTGTTGTCTATTAAGGACCAATTATGTGTTATTTTATCTTTATAATGTATATAAAAGATATTATATTCATAATTACTTTCATAACGTCTCAAACTGTTCAACCAACCGTCTAGCGTTGAGGATCGAATTGAAAATAATCAAAAATTAATTCTATTTGTGACGTTAAAAAATAAATTTTTGCATCAAGTATACTTAGGACTAATGTCACACCCCCAAACCGGAATGACGGAAACGTTCGGGGGCGGAGGACGTCATGGTCGAAATCATAACAATGCACAATAGTAAAACAAGCAACAACATCATCCATTGCATTAATAATATAGTTAATACAAGTGTGTTCTGAATGTATTTTTAAGACACCAAAAATATGTAATCAAAATAAAGACGAGTCTTGAATATGCTCCGTCTTCTCAAAACCTGGCCATTTGTACCTGTCTACTGGTGACCTGAGAATACAAGTTATTTTGAAAGAGTAGATCAGCATTTAAGCTGGTGAGTTCATAAGTATTTTTGTGTCAAATGTTTGCACTAGTTTGATGAAAATGTTTATAAGTCTTTTGATGTAAATGTTTGTATACTTCCTAGAAAATCCTATATTTTCTACTAAAATGGAAAGTAGTCTTCTACCAAGACCCGACTGTTTTGTATGTTTGTTCTTTCGTAAAAATGAATGTTTTCCCAAGTTTATGACTATCACTACTAGAAAATAGTTTACATTACCTTTTATGTGAGAATATCACTATATGAATGTAATGGGAAAAATGAAGATGTACAATAGTATTGTATAAAGTAACTACTGAAGTACTAACTACCTTAAAACCAATTAGTTAAATTAAGGTAAAATGTGATGAGATTATAACCATGCTTGATTGACTAGTATAAAACACGACGTTCCAAAGACATCGAAATGGTATGCCATTTGTCACCCGTAGACCTGCAGGTCCCACTGTAGCTAGCAGCAAGGTGTAGGATGGTCAATCCCGTATAGATCTATACACAAACTCACGTTCTCCCTCCAGGAGACTCTGGTTACAAAACGTGACACAACAGTATATTGCTATGCCATGAAGTAGTTGCTCACATTATTGTTATCTTGTTCTTGTTATAGTATGTATGTTCCTTTCTGTTCTTGTTATAGTATGTTCCTTTATGTTCTTGTTATAGTATGTTCCTTTCTGTTCTTGTTATAGTATGTTCCTTCCTGTTCTAGTTATAGTATGTTCCTTCCTGTTCTAGTTATAGTATGTTTGAACTGACTCAAGTATGAACTGACTCCTGTAAGAACTAACTCATGTAAGTATTGATTCATGTAAGTTTCATTGTTCTAGAAATAGTAAGTAGTAATCCTCTAACCTATACCTATTATAGTTTACTAGTATGATTGTTTGATTGTTACTGATGTATAGAAAAGACTCAATTACTCACCAAGCAACTAAGTTAAGTATAATCCTTAAAAATGGGTTTAATATTCATATATGTATTTAATAAGTATAACTATGATTTAACCGACATTCGGACTAGTGATCCTACCCCGAGCCCACAACCAAACAAGGAACAAGAGTCAAGGTATCTGGAAATAGTCCTAAGTCTGTTAAAGCATACCTATACGTAAATAGATAATCAAATATGATTTGATATAGAAGAAGTTTATAAAAGCTTTAAAAGAGTTTTAACAAGTTTTGAGTATAAGAAATCCTTTTGGATGTTGTTTTCACATGTAAATGGTTAACACAATTTCATTGTTTTCTACTTGTATTCCCCCTAAAATCATTTAAAAGCATTTAAAAGTGTAGTTGTAGGGGTATGAACTCACCTATAGTGAGTGATTCGAATGAAAGATCGATATAGGATGATAAGTATGCCAAGTGAAGTCTCGAGCACAAACGGATCCTATTAAGCATATAATGACACATATATGTATACAATTAGTGTATAAAATAACTAACATGTAAGGGAAACAACCTTAGGAACTACGAAACACTCTCAATGGAATGTTAGAACCACATATGATTGAATGAAGGGTGTTCATGGCCAAACAAGGAATGTTCACGGCCTTAGAATGGTTCACGGCCATAGAACACATGATGTGTTCACGGCCAAACTTGCATCCAAGAAGGGTTCACGGCCCTATGAAGGGTTCACGACCATGAACTCTTGAAGATTCATGCAAATACGAGTTTGTTTCATGGGGAATCAAGTGTTTCTAATGGACAACAAGAAGATGGATGAGATACTTACTTTTTGGAAGCCTTTAGTTGAAGAAAGTTGAGAGAGAATGGGTGTGTTCACAGCTAGAGTTGAAGAAGTGAAGAAAATGAGCCAATTTCTTATATATATATATATATATATATATATATATATATATATATATATATATATATATATATATATATATATATATATATATATATATATATATATATATATATATATATATATATATATATATATGGAGGATGTTCACGGCCAAGGGTGGGTTCACGGCCGTGAACTCCTTTTTTATGGTGTTTCCGGCTCGATTGCAACTCAATGAACTCAAGCTAACACTTCCTAACACACAATCCTTGAGTGTACTAGGCTTAGAACTCTCAAACAGAACCTTAACAAGGCTAAAAGATAATATAAACAAGTCTGACTTTTGATTGAATTGATTGACTTTAGAAGATAGAAATTTCTGGTTGTCACATCATCACCCCCCCCCCCCCCCCCGTTAAAGGGAATTTCGTCCCGAAATTAGAGTTTAAGCAATTACAGATAGACTAAGGGAAAAGATGAGGATATTTAAGTTTCATTTGATCCTCGCACTCCCAAGTGAATTCAGGTCCCCGCTTTGCATTCCAGCGAACCTTCACTATAGGGATACGGATTTGCTTCGTTTTCTTGACCTCACGGTCCATGATCTCTACTGGTTCTTCCACAAAGTTGAGGCTCTCATTGATCTCGATTTCATCGAGTGGGATAACAAGAGTCTCGTCGGATAGACACTTTTTCAGGTTCGAAACGTGGAATGTAGGGTGTACGTTACTAAGTACTTGAGGTAGTCTGAGTTTGTAAGCTATAGGGCCGATTTTAGCGAGAATCTCAAAAGGCCCTATGTACCTTGGATTTAGCTTCCCATTCTTTCTGAAGCATATCAAGCCTTTCCAGGGTGAGACCTTCAACCTGGAATTCCAAAGGTTTCCTTTTTTCGTCAGCGTAGCTTTTCTGTCGGTCTCTAGAGGCTTTCAATCGTTCACGAATATGAACAATGTTCTCTGTCATTTCCCGAATGATTTTCGGACCTATGAGAGTGCTGTCAGGAACTCGTCTTTTAGCTAACACAAATGGGATCTACACTTTCGGCCATAGAGGGCTTCAAATGGAGCTGCCTTTATGCTTGTGTGATAATTGTTATTGTAGGAGAACTTGACAAGGGGTAAATGAGTATCCCATGCCTTTCCAAATTATATCACACAGGATCGCAACATATCTTCTAGAGTTTGAATAGTCCTCTCACTTTGTCCGTCAGTTTGTGGATGGTAGGTTGTACTCATATCCAGCCTAGTCCCAAGGGAACTTTATAGCGACTGCCAGAATCTTGAAGTGAATCTACTATCTCTATCAGAGATAATAGATATGGGAACACCATGCAGTTGTATAATCTCCCTAATGTAAGTTCTGGTTAGCTTCTCCATCTTGTCAGTTTCTTTGATAGGCAGGAAGTGTGCGGACTTTCTTAACCTGTTTACGATCACCCAAATGGTATCGAGACCACCCGTTGTCTTGGGCAACTTGGTTATGAAGTCCATTGTGATCCGCTCCCACTTCCACTCAAGTATTTCCGGTTGTTGTAGTAAACCTGAGGGTTTCTGGCATTCGACCTTAACCTTGGCGGAAGTAAGACACTTACTCACGAAGGTAGCAATCTCTGCTTTCATGTTAGGCCACCAGTATAACTTTTTGAGATCCAGATACATCTTATCTGAACCTGGGTGGACGGAATATCGAGTATTGTGCGCTTCAGTCATGACCACGTCTCTGAAACCACCGAGCTTCGGTGTCCAGATCCAATCCATGAGGTACAAGGCTCCGCCACCCTTGACTTCCAAATTCTTATCCATCCCTCTAAGGGATTCACCTACCACATTTTCAGGCTTCAAGGCTTCTAGCCGAGCCTCCTTAATTTGTGTGGACAGATGTGAATGGATAGTCATAGTTAATGATTTGACTGTACGACCAGAGTATTCTTTCCGACTTAGGGCGTTAGCTACTACGTTGGCTTTACCGGGATGATAACAAATTCCGCATTCGTAGTCATTGAGTAGCTCGAACCACCGTCGTTGTCTCATATTGAGCTCCTTTTGGTCGAATATATGTTGAAGGCTTTTGTGGTCTGTAAAGATAGTGCTTTTTGTACCATACAGGTAGTGTCTCTAGATCTTCAGAGCGAATACCACTTCTCCTAACTCAAGATCATGTGTGGTGTAGTTGACTTCGTGTGTCTTTAGATGTCTTGAGGCATAGGCGATGACCTTTCCTCGTTGCATAAGAACACAGCCAAGCCCTTGGTTGGATGCATCGCAATAAACCACAAAGTCTTTTATCACTTCTGGGAGGGATAGTATCGGTGCGCTGCATAAGGATCGCTTCAGCGTGTGGAACGCCTTCTCCTGTCTCTCTTCCCAGTCAAAAGTCACACATTTCTGGGTCAATGTAGTAAGCGGTTTCGCGACCCTAGAGAAGTTCTGAATAAACCTGCGATAGTAGCCAGCAAGACCTAGAAATTGACGAATTTCTGTAGGCGTCCTTGGAGCTGACCAGTTCTCAATGGCCTTAATTTTGGAAGGGTCCACGTGAATTCCCTATTTGCTAACCACGTGACCCAAGAATTCGACTCTTTGAATCCAAAATTCGCACTTAGAGAACTTCGCGTAGAGTTTCTCCGATCGCAGTGTTTCCAAGACCTGATGTAGGTGTTGACTATGCTCCTCCTTACTTCGAGAGTATATAAGTATGTCATCGATGAATACAATAACAAACTGATCCAAGTAAGGACGGCACATCCGATTCATTAAATCCATGAATACTGCGGGCGCATTAGTTAATCCGAATGGCATCACTACAAACTCGTAGTGTCCATAACGAGTTCGAAAGGCTATCTTGGGAACATCTTCCTCTAAAACTCGTAACTGGTGATAGCCGGATCTCAGATCCATCTTTGAAATGTAATTCGCCCCTTGCAGTTGGTCGAACAAGTCGTCTATGCGCGGTAGGGGGTATCAGTTTTTGACAGTAAGCTTGTTTAGTTCTCTGTAGTCGATGCACATACGGAACGATCCGTCTTTCTTCTTCACGAACAAGACCGGTGCTCCCCAGGGTGAGAAGCTTGGTCTAATAAATCCCTTGCTGAGCAGTTCGTTCAGTTGACCGGATAGCTCCTTCATCTCGGCTGGTGCTAGACGATAAGGTGATTTGGCTACTGGGGTAGCCCCTGGAACTAAGTCGATTCTGAACTCGACTTGACGTTGAGGTGGTAATCCTGGTAGTTCTTCTGGAAAGATGTCGGGAAAGTCGCGTACTTCTGGGATGTTCTTTATGTCTTTCGTCTCTTGGCTCATATCGACTACATGAGCAAGGAATGCATGACATTCCTTTCGTAAGTACTTCTGGGCTTGTATACTTGAAATGATTCTAAGGTTCGTGCCTGGTTTGTCGTCGTAGATAACTGGGGTTTCGTTAGATGGTAGATTAAGACGAACGACCTTCTCATAACACATGATGTCAGCATGATGAAGACTCAACCAATCCATGTCGATAATGACGTTGAAACTTTTAATTGAGACAGGCATGAGGTCGATTGGAAATGAATGGCTATCTAGAGATAGAGTACATCCCATGTATATACAGCTAGTGCTCTCAGTCTTTCCGTTAGCCATTTCTATAGTGAACGGTTCTTTCAGTGCACATGATTGTTGTTTAAGTAAGTGTGCAAATTTTTCGTTCACAAAACTCCTCTCCGCTCCACTATCAAATAGTATGCATGCATAAGAGTTATCGAGGAGAAACATACCAGTGACCACTGTAGGGTCTACTATCGCTTCCGCATGGCCTATCGCCATAACCCTTCCCACTCCGCCAACGTTCCTTGCCTTCGGGCAGTTCCTCTTGTAGTGACCAACCTCGCCACATCCGTAGCAAGCCTAACCCACTCCAACGCCGGGGACTTGGGTGATTGGCCTAGCCAGAGATTTGCAGAAACGGTCAGTGTGCCCCTTCCTGTTGTAGTTAGCATACTGCATTTCCTGACAGGGTCCGTTATGGTGGAAGCTGCACTTGTTGCACTTTGGCAAGCTCCCAACATATTGTTTCGCCGGTGCAGTGGCAGTAGGTTCTATCGCGGCATGAACAGCCACGACCTGCTGTTTCTTAGCAGAGTTCTGTGCGGCGTTGCTTTTCTTCTTGTCCCAAAACTTCCGCTTGTTGTCGGCGGTTTTGGATGGTTCTGGGACGGAAAGGGTTGTTGTTGTCGGTGTGCGGACTTCGTGATCGATGAGCCGCTGTGCCAATCGTTTGGCACTGTCGAAGGTAGTGGGGCATGAAGCTAAAACATTCCCCTGAAATGTAGGTACTAGCCCCCCAAATATACCTCTCGACCTTCTTTCCCTTTGTAGGGACCATTCATGGACATAGAGCCACCAGATCGCTGAACCTGGCCGTGTAGGCTACTATGTCGGAGCCCTTCATGGTTAGGCTCCAGAGTTCTTGTTCAAGTTTCTGAACCTCGCCCCTCGGACAGTATTCCTCAATCATAAGCTCCTTCAGAGCTTCCCAGCCCATTGCATTAGCCACTATCATAGTAAGTGACTTGACATGGCTATTCCACCATGTTAGGGCTCTGTCCGAGAAGGTGCAGGCAGTAAGTTTTACTTTGCTTCCTTCCGGACAGGAGCATATCTCAAAGATCGACTCAGTCTTTTCGAACCATTGCGACAGAACAATGATTCCCCCAGTCCCGTTAAAGGTTCTGGTTTTGCAGTTGGTGAAGTCCTTATATGAACACTCTCTAGAGCGCATGGGAGCATCACCTTGAGTAGAATGTACAGTTGTTCCACTCCCGCTAGTACCGCTAGCGCTGAATTGAGCTAAGGCTGTCATAACAGCCGCAGCCACTGCAGCTTGGAGAGCTACAATATCGTATTGTGGAGGAGGTGGTTGAGTTGGAGTTATCGGAGGATTACGTCTCGTTGATCGACGTGGAGACATCTTTCAACTAAAAGTTTACAAATATAAAGATGATAGTAAGCATTCAATTGTGAGTATAATGAGAGTGATCCATGGACTAAATCACCATACCCCAACTAATAGATGGGAGTATGATTCTAATAGAGATATAACATTAGAAGGATGAAAGCATTTGGATAAAGATTTCCCATGAGATTAGATGTCTGTCAATATCATTGGTATTAAAGATGTAACAAGTTCGGGAAAAGGACCTTGGATTAGGTCTTACATCAAACCAGGAATGAGAAAATTTTGTCATCACAAAGACCTAACAGACTGAAAGCTCAAGGTCTTAAAATAAGCAGGAAAATTAATACTAGAGTCTATACATAGACCTAATTTATATCCAAAAGACAGAGTAAAGTAGGCTCTACTTACGAGGGGAGTTGTTCTGGTTGGTAATTGATTAAGCCCTGGATTCAGCCAACTGTTGATTCGTTTCCCAAACATGCCTTTGTAGATTCACCTGGTTATGACGAAGATCCCTAGTCTTAGATCGACAAGCATTCAGTTCCACCTGTAGGGCGTCGGTGCGAGACCTTTCAAAGTTCTGGTCGTCGGTCAGATGACGAAGACGAACTGTGTTGACTCCGGAGTTAGCACGAATTTCCATGCCTTGGTCGAAGTTTGCTCTTCCCTGCTCAACATTGAACGCAACACGTCTCACCAAGATAGGAAGGACTTTGTCTGCTGAGCCTCCCTCATTCAAGTTATAGTAACTCCGGTCTCCGTTGTAGGGAGGTGGTTGTCCCTGCTCGTGGCTCCACCTACCCAAGTTCATCGCCCATAGAGGCGTCGGGCCTTGAAAAGCCGGATGAGGGTTAGGATTTTCAGCAACTTGGGGTGGATTATAGACCTCCGGTTCTGAGTCCGAGTCTTCTTGGAATTCCTCTTCCTTCTCTTCATCAGAACTTTCTTCGGGGTCTTGTACTGTTGGGACCACCGGGTTCTCTTCTTCAGGCTCTGCTCCAAGCCATCCACCATTCCCTTGATCGGGAAAGTACGTGTCGCCAGGGAGATGGAATCCAGCCATCTTATCTAAGTGAGAAAAGGGATGTAAGAAACATATAATAGACGTACTACTGAAGATAATTATAGGATGATCCTTACCAGTTACTTCAATACTTGCGTAGTGCATACCAGTCACATGTAACCAAGACGGAATAGGCCTTCGAATAAGTGACCCTAAATCTAAGTCCACAACCAAACAAGGAACAAGAAGTAAAGTAAAGATCACAGATTCTAAGTCTATGACACCTTAGTCACATGTAACCTTAGTGCATCCACTCAGCAACTATTGAGCTACTAATAATGACCTTTTAGTTTTCACACAAGTAATTATATTATCACAAAATACTCCTATAGTATTTTAAGTTTATGTTATGTTCTAAAGTTTTCATTGTAGTAGTGTTGGTAAGTTTTTAGACTTGTTGCAACAGCAGAACCATTCCTAGTCACATGCTAATCACTTCTTGGAAATATATAGTTGATCAGGCTATATCACTCCCAGATCTGATTATATGTCCCCAAGCCTACTTGTGCTGTCCAACAACTGCAATACTTTTGTTCTGTTCTAGTATGACACGGATCCTAGTATGAATGCATGTATGTATAATTTAGTAAAATATTTTATTATTTTAAAAGTATAAACTCTTGGTCAGAGTGTTTTAATCCCGATGTGTTTATAGTTGTATATCTTTTATGGGTTGATATACTCAGTTCACTATAAACAAAGCTCTGATACCAATCTGTCACACCCCCAAACCGGAACGGCGGAAACGTTTGGGGGCGGAGGACGTCATGTTCAGTATCATAACAATGCACAATAGTAAAACAAGCAACAATATCATCCATTGCATTAATAATATAGTTAATACAAGTGTGCTCTGAATGTATTTGTAAGACACCAAAAATATGTAATCAAAATAAAGATGAGTCTTGAATATGCTCCGTCATCTCAAAACCTGGCCATCTGTACCTGTCTACTGGTGACCAGAGAATACAAGTTATTTTGAAATAGTAGATCAACATTTAAGTTGGCAAGTTCATAAGTATTTTTGTGTCAAATGTTTTCATTAGTTTGATGAAAATGTTTGTAAGTGTTTTGATGTAAATGTTTGTATACTTCCTAGAAAATCCTATATTTTCTACTAAAATGGAAAGTAGTCTTCTACCAAGACCTGACTATTTTGTATGTTTGTTCTTTCGTAAAAATGAATGTTTTCCCAAGTTTATGACTATCATTACTAGAAAATAGTTTACATTACCTTTTATGTGAGAATATCACTATATGAATGTAATGGGAAGAATGAAGATGTACAGTAGTATTGTATAAAGTAACTACTAAAGTACTAACTACCTTAAAACCAATTAGTTAAATTAAGGTAAAATGTGATGAGGTTATAACCATGCTTGATTGACTAGTATAAAACACGACGTTCCAAAGACATCGAAATGGTATGACATTTGTCACCCGTAGACCTGCAGGTCCCACTGTAGCTAGCAGCAAGGTGTATGATGGTCAATCCCGTATAGATCTATACACAAACTCACGCTCTCCCTCCAGGAGACTCTGGTTACAAAACGTGACACAACAGTATTGTGACAACCCGAACCTTTTTCCGTTACCGTTAGCCGATTTCCGTTAATAAATTTTGACTTTTATTCACTTCCGTCAAATTTTTATGATTTGGAAAATCATTTAAGTTATAGAATGAAATTTTATTTTATGAGTCGGAACCAAAAATCATGCGAAAACCCGAATTCCTTCGAAAAATCAGTAGTTTCCAGCGTGACCGGTGTTCACGTCCGTGAACCCGATCAGGGTCGTAAACTCGTTTACGGCTGGTGACAGGTGGCCCCCACCACCGACCATATACTCAGCCTATAAATACGGGACTCCCACCTTCATTTGAACCTTCCTGGCCGAAAACTCCCCCATTCTCTCTCTAATCTCTCAGCCGTAAACACCAAAAACACCCTCTTTTCTTCCGAAAATCGTCAAGGATCATATTTGGAGGTTGTTTTGGAGCATCTAAAACGCGATTTTCATCGAATCCAACATCATTTTTCTTGAGTTTACGGTCGTACACCCTTCAAATCTTCAAATCTTTAAAGGCCGCAAACCGTTTACGGCCGTAAACCCTTCAAAGATTCATAAAATCATCAAGAACACCGTTCACGGCCGCAAACCCTTCAAGGGGCAGTTCACGGCCGGAAACCCTTCACGGCCGCAAACTCCTTCACACCGTGAATCTTAACCGCAAACCCACTTTTCCACCTCGATCAAGTCTCGGTAACATTCCTAATCCAATAACAAGTGTTTTTCCCACACTATAATAAATGGTTTCGCTAATAAAATACATATATGTATTAATTGTTATTAGGATCCCGTTGAGTGCCGCGTACATCAACTTGAGAGTCCTCATTCCCAGTTCACTATCCAATACATTTACGCAACTAACAGTGAGTTCATACCCCTATGCTTTTACTATTTTAACGTTTTAAGGGGGAGAGTACAAGCCAAACACAAATGATTGTGTGAATTTATACAAAAGGATTTCAACATGCTTAAAACTGATGTGATTGATACAACCATACTGTTTCTGCATTTTTATCTAAATATTTAGATATCTCATCCCTTTTGTAACATGCTGAGCATAAGGGACGTTTTCAACTTCCAAGCATAATTGCATAGTTTTCAGATCAAACCACAAACCAAGTACATAACATACATACAAACTATAATAGGTATAGTTTGGGATTTTCAATACACGATTTTACATTTACAGGCATATAAACTATGACAGACTTAGTTTATGATATTCAATGATATTTCTCGTGTAACAAGAATACATTACTATATAATTATTTAAGTATAATTATAACCCTACAAAGTATACAAACGGATTCAAACACAATAGAACAATACAGAGCTATGCGTAAACTAGTTAATATAGGATTGTGAGACAACTCTTCAAATGTACCTTTCGGGGTACAGGCTAAATCCTATCATAGTATAACCAGAGTCTCCTAGAGGGAGATCGTGAGATTTGTGAATAGATCTATTCGGGACTGACAATCCCACACCTGAACTGCTAGCTACAGTTAGGCAGGCATGCCTGGGGTGACAAATGTCATATATCTGACACTTGAAGAACGTCGTAAAGGTCACTAGGTCATATCAATCATGGTTATACGACTCACAATAGTATAAACTAACCTCATTGTTTACGAGATTTCATTCTTCTTTAGTTTTATTTTCATTAATAAAACTAGTTCATAATACAACTGGAGGATTCCAGGGATTTCAATTCATAGTTTTATTTAAAGCAATGAAACTACTATACATACTGGTGGTAACCAGGGTTTCAAACAGAACATTTTATACATTACTGGTGATAGATAAGGTTTTCATACAAAGGGTTTTCATTCAAAACAACGTTATACAATACAACTGGTGGTAATCAGACATACAAACTAATACATTATACACTACTACAGAACACAGTAAATAACATATATGTTAGAAAATATTGGATTTTCTTGGGAAGCATACAAACATTTTTCAGATTCAATGACAGGATTTTCATTACAAAACATGCTTATGAACTCATCAGCTTTTATGCTGATACTCTCTTTTCAAAACCGCTTGTATTCTCAGGAAATCAGTAGACAGGTACCTCGGCAGACTTTTGAGAAGACAGAGCATATAGAGTCTCGTCTTTATTTTTGCTACTTTTGATGTATATGAATATGAACCAAAAAGATGTAAATACTTTTTATATATATTCAATGTGTTGGTTGTCTTTACTTTGATCACTATGATGCAATTGTTGTGATACTACATATGACGTCATCCACCCTCGAACATTTCCGCTGTTCCGGTTTGGGGGTGTGACAGATTGGTATCAGAGCCATTGTTTATAGTGAACTAAGTATAGCGAACCTTACATGGTATACAACTATAAACACTAAAGGGGCCGGAGTGCTCTGAAACTAAAAGTATACTTTAAAAATACAAGTATTTTTACAAGAAGTATGCAAGTATACATACGTACAAGAAGGCATAACACAGTAAGAAAAACATAACAGTATTTAGGGCGAGTTGGATACTACGGTTAAACCTGGGCAGTTATGTAGTCATATGTAGGGCCAATATAACCTGATCAACTATATTTGTCCGAGATATGACCAACATGTGTTTGGGAGTGACTATGGTGTCGCGACAAGTCTAAAACTCACCAAATCCTAAACTAATGAAAACACATAGTTAAAATACTATAGGAGTATTTTATGGTACTATAACACTGCACAGAGTCATCACTATTAGTACAAATCCCTATAATCGAAAGACCTGCAATTCCTTGATATTGTTAGTAGCTATCATTATAGGTCTTTATTATCACTGTAGGATTAAGATATATCTTGCTCGAAAATATTCGATTCATGATCATATAGGAGGGTTATCGTCATTTTCCCCTTATATCTTTTTAGAGAAAAGATGCCTCCCAGAAAGAGACCCAACAGGAAGAACAACGACCCTCCGCCGCCACCACCTCCTCAGTTCGATCCTGCCATGTTCCAAGCAGTAGTTACAGCCGTTGTGGCTGCCGCGATGGCGCAAATAAACCCTGGTGGTGCCAGCGGATCAGGAAGCGGTACCCATCCCCATAATCTTGATGGCAGTCAGGGACACCCGAAGGAGTTTTCCTATAAAGACTTCATGAACGCCAAGCCTAAATCTTTCAACGGCAATGGAGGAGTCATTGACTTAACCCGTTGGTTCGAGAAGATCGAATCAATTTTTGAGATTTGTGCATGCTCTGAGGCAAGCAAGGTGAAGTTTGCCGCCTGCACCTTCACCGACAGAGCATTGACTTGGTGGAATAGCCGGGTCAAATCCCTAACCCTGTCGGTAGCAAATGACATAGGGTGGGAGAGTTTAAAGGAACTCATGCTTGCTGAGTACTGCCCAAGGGGCAAAATACAGAAGTTAGAGAACGAGCTTTGGAACCTGAAGATGAAGGGTTCCGACATTGCCACTTACACAACTAGATTCTGCGATATGGCTCTTCTATGTCCGGGAATGGTCACCCCGAAAAGCAAGAAGATAGAGAGGTACATTTGGGGATTGACGCCCCCAACTCAAGGAAATGGTTTGGCTGCTAAACATCTCACATTCGACAGCACTAAGTGTCACACCCCGCTAAAGCGGAAACACGAGGCGTGGTAGTATAAAGGGTTTCATAGCAAAAGTTAAAAGACAACACCAACCATAATATTAAAAATCATTACAATTTTTACAATGGGTTTGAACAACTTTTAAAAGAAATTACAATGTAAATTGAAATTCAACACATGCGAATGCTCCTAAAAGTGAAGTGTCCCTAAGTGCCACTTACTCGATGATTCCTGAAAAAGCATGTAAAACGAGCGTCAACTATAAAAATAGTTGGTGAGTACTCACAAATAAACAAAATGATATTGGTTCCATGAATTGAAATCAAAGTTTTGATAAAAGTTTCCAATAATAAAAGTATATTGTTAAAATGAGTAAATAAGTTTGTAAAAACAAAGTTCTTTGTCATCATGAGAGATAAAGTATGTTGCCCAAATAAGATGCAACATTCATATTCTCATGGAAGATAAAGTTCGTTACTCAAACGAGTAAACAAGTTTCATTGCTAAAATGAGCAATCAATTTCGTTGCTACAAGGAGCAAACAATTTCATTGCTAAAACATGTATATAAGTTTTCAGTAATAAAAGTTCGTTGTTGTAATGAGAAACAAAGTTCATTGCTATAATTAATAACAAGTTTATTGCTATAACGAGAAACGAGTTTGTATGTGTATGAGCAAACAATGAGTCTCAACCAAACCTATGGCTGAAGCCCTATCAAGATCTATGCTTATCGTTCCATAGATGAATATGGTATCATGCACTCCAGCAATAGGGCGAGTGAGGAGTTGTCAATTCCTAATAGCGCTATCCATAATGACCATTGGCTCAAAGAGTTAATGGTTAGAGATAAGGGAAGGGCCTTAGTACGATAAGTTCTCATGTTCCGTGTTGCATAGACATACATAGAGAGACATAGCAATAAAATAACAATCATGTTTGATACAAATCAATTTAAATACAACATTCAAATAATAGTTTTTCGGGACATGCTTTTCCACCCCAAAACATAAAAACTGAAAATAGGGGAGTGCGTGAATACTCACAATATGCATTGAGATGATGCAAATGATGCCTTGAGCTAAGTTCCACTTGTACCACTATCGATTCCTACAATAATGGTATTCGCTAGTGAGTCTCTAATCGAAATCTAACACTAGTATACTTACTACTACAATAGAATTATGCCAATATTTTGTCAAAATTTAATATTGATAAGTTACAAACATTTTTCTATGAAAATTAAATTTCAATGAATCAATTGTTATATAACAATTTAAGTGGAAATTTCCCATTATTGAAATGCTAATATTTAACAATTTAAGAGGTGTTCCAATGATTAAATATTCAAAAACTAAATTAATTTAGTTCTAAAATTTCCCAAAGTTTGCATTTCAGTTTTAATTGAAGTGAAAGACCTCAAGATAAATTTTCTTGAATTTTTGATTTGTCTGACTATTTTTCACGATTTTAGTTTCTTGAATAACCATAAAATCTTGAAAAATACTAAACAGTTAATAAAAATTATCAAACTTCAGATTTTGGTTCTAAATGTACTAAAAGACTTCTAGATAAATTTTCATGGAGTATGAATATGTATAACCATTTTTCATATATTTAATTCTCTAAATAGATACAAATTCATGAAAAATAGAAATCAGTTTCCAAAATTACCCAAACTTTTTGTATTACTGTTATTAAACATTATCAATCTGGGAAAAATATAAAAATTGATTTCTAAACTGTTTAACCCAATTTTATGATTTTTGAGCATTTATTCCAATAAAAATTGAAATAAATAGAAAACAGTTTCCAAAATTGCCCAAAATTTTTGTAACACTTTTATTATACATTTAGAAGCTGTGAAAAATATAAAAGATATTTTTCAATTAGTCTTTCTATTTTTCTTTGTTTTATCCTCTTAAATAATCATTAATTGGAGAATAATTATTAAACAGTTAAAGTAAATTACCAAAATTTTTGTACACTTCATTTTCAGAGTAAATAATCTGGGAAAAATACCAAATGTGGTTTTTATATACTGAAATCCGATTTTGTGTATTTAAGTGTATTTAATCTTAGAAAATAGGAGAAAAATAGTATACAGAAGACAAAAATCATCAAACTTTTTATGTAGCCTCCTAATGTACTACAAGGTGTTCTGGTAATTTGCATGAATTTTGGATGAGCAGAACTATTTTTTCTATTTTTAGTCCATTATAAATACAAAAATCGGAGAAAAATAGGAATACATTATGAAAAATTCTGAAAATATTTTTCTAAGTCTTATACCTCTGGTAGAAGCTGCGAAAATTGTTATACAGCCTTTTCAACTTGTCTAAAGTGGTTTTATGATTTATTGGGGCTAAACAAAAAGAAAATTCAAAACCATATTAAACAGTAACAAAAGTCATTGAAACTTCATGGGAGATGTTTATTAACTTAAAGAATCATCCAAGAATTTGTCCAGAATTTATTTACTAGTGTAAGTATTTTATATGATTTAACACTCTATTTTCTTATTATTTTCATATAAAAATAAAGAAAATATATATTGAGCTGAAAATTTCCAGAATGCATCTTCATACAATTTAACAACAATTAAAAATTGTTTTCTTATTTTTGATGTTGAAAACCATGCCTAAAGGCTCAATAAAATGTATAGAGAAAACTTGGTTCTTGTGATTTATGTAAAGATTATTGATGTTACTTTGACAATTTTTGCAACATGTTACAAAGACTTTTGAATCAAGATCTTTTTGTTCCTATTAATACATGATCTTAAGAGTTTAAAATAATTTTTGAATGATTTTTAGTGATGAATAAGTCCTTTGAACATGCAACACAAAACAAATGTTCATAAGGAAAGTGCTGTTTGAGCAACAGTTTTGTAAAAATTGGTAAAATTCGAAATATTGGAATTTTCCAGTGAGGTCAGATGGGTTTGAAAGCTAACTCAAAATATTATATTTCAGAAAAAGAATCACGAATTTTGGCTAAGAAATGAGTGAGATATGACAGTTTAAAGTCAGGTAAAGAAATCTGGCAGATTGCATGCATGATGATTGGTTAGAAAAGTGGGTTTTCATCATTTCCTTGAGTAAATCTTTTCAAGTATTTTAAATATATCATGATAAACTCATATTTTAGTCATGTTTCCAGAGATCAAAAGATTAAAACTTATCAAAATGTATACATGCATTTATGAACAAAATTTTGTTTCTCAAAAACTCTTAACTTGAGTTTGATGTTTTAATCCTTAAAATCGATTTTTGCACTAAGATCATGAACATGCAACCTTGTTTATCATACATGCATGGTGTTAAAACACATCCATCATGTTGTAAAAACCATTTTAACAAAAAGAAAACAAGTTTTAAGAAGATGAAGAAGGAGAAAGTGTAAGAAAAAGAGCAAAACTTGAAGGAAAAGTGAAGTAGAAATCGATTTTACCTTCAAGAATACCACAAGATGATGAAGATTTCGAGTTTGAGGAGTGTTCTTGGGTTTGTTTTCTGGAAAATTTCTTGGTTCTTAGAGGGAGGAAGAGAGAATGGAGTGGTGTTTGGAGAGAAAAAGTAGAGAGAAGGTAGCGAGAGTTTTCTAGAGAGAGAAAGAAGAGAGATGTGTATGTGTTGGAGAATGAGAGTGTGAGAGAGATATGGGGAGAGAGGGATCCGATTTTAGGGGAGGAGAGGCTCTCTCTCTCTCTTGTTTCTTTTATAAAAATTCAAATCTTTTATAAAAATATCCAACTTTTTATAAAATGTGCACCTTAACCTAGTTTTTATGCATAAAACTCTTGATTTTTTACTTATAAATCAAGGGTAAATGTTAATAACTAAATCTTTATTTTTCATTGAATTTTATTTCATAATAATTATTATGATAAGATAATATCATAAGGTTCATAATTGTTTTTATAGGATTTTTAAGGTTAAAGTTTATAAATATGAGTTTTTAGGGCTTTTAGGGTTTTGGAGTTTAATAAACTTTGAATATCAAAATAAATAGAATATTTGAGACTTTAAATTATCTTATGGTATTATAACTCTTTTATAGTTATAAATAATGTTTGTAATTTATTTTTATCGGTTTATTGGCATTCTATGTAGTGATTCCGAGATTCAAGCGAAATTGAGGAATCAAGTATACTAGTCTTAGTCTTCAACTTTGACTTAAGTTTCTATGAGACTCTGACCTAATTTCTACCACTAGGTAAAGTGCATGATGTGTGTATATGATTCATGAAAAGGTGTTCGAGTGAAAGAGTGACCTAAATATGGATATTCACTACAGTTAAGTAGTTGTAGAATTCACATATCAATGTGAAATCTAAGTATACTATCCATTGATTCTAATTGTTTCCAAGCTTCTAGTAGGTTATAACTTAGTTTCTAGTTACTTAGTCTAGTATGTGTCGTGCCTATACGTGCAACTAAGTTTAGTCAAATCTAGAACCAAATCGAATTTTGACGTTTGTCACACCAAGTTCCTGGCGCAGACCCTAATAGATCACGAGGTCGATCTTGATGAAGTGACAGCCGCTCCCGAACCACCAAAAATGAGTGGTGGGAAGAAGAAGTTTTGGAACAGGAGAAAGGGCCAGTCTTCACAGGAGCCCTCCAAGAAACAACAAGTAGTGGCAGTTCATGCTGCTAGCACTCCTGCTGTTGTTCCTACAACCCAAGCACCTGCCAGTAGATATGATGGTACTCTTCCAAGGTGCGACAAGTGCAAATTTCATCATCACAGACCCTGCCGTGATTTGCAATGCAAAAACTGTGGCAAGAAGGGGCACACAGCTCGATTTTGCAAGACACCAGCCCAACCAACCAATCAGACTCCTGGAGCGGGCGTGGGTCAAGCCTGTTATGGCTGTGAGGAGATCGGGCACTTCAAGAGGAATTGTCCCAAGGCAACAACAGCTGGCAACACAGGGAGAGTGCTAGCCATGGGCCAGGAGGAAGCGGTCGTTGATCCCACCGTTGTTACCGGTACGTTCTTCCTCGACAACTCTTATCCATGCATTCTTTTCGATTCTGGTGCGCAGAGAAGTTTTGTTAGTCATGCATTTAAGCATCTACTCCGGCAACCGAAACATTTACCGTTGAGATGGCTAACGGAAAGAAAGAAAGCACTAACGACGTATTCATAGGTTGTACCCTTACCCTAAACGACCATTCGTTTCCAATCGACCTCATGCCGGTTTCCATAAAAAGCTTCGACGTCATCATCGGCATGGATTGGTTGATCCCCAATCGTGCTGATATCCTTTGCTATGAAAAAGCCATTCGCCTCAATCTTCCATCGGGCGAAGCCCTCATAATCTATAGTGATAAACTCAGCTCAAACCTTCGTATCATTTCATGCATCAAAGCCCAGAAATATCTGTGAAAGGAGTGCCATGCATTCCTAGCCCATGTTGTTAACGAGAAACAGGAAGTTAAAGACCTCGAGAGCATCCCCGAAGTCTGCAACTTTCCTGATGTCTTTCCCGAAGACCTTCCCTAAATCCATCCCGAATGGCAAGTCGAGTTCTGTATCGACTTAATCCCCGGAGCTACCCCCGTAGCTAAATCCCCATACCGTCTAGCACCGGCAGAAATGCAAGAGTTATCTAGCCAGCTCAATGAACTACTCAGCAAAGGATTCATAAGACCAAGTTCCTCACCCTGGGGAGCCCCGGTCTTGTTTGTGAAGAAGAAGGATGGATCTTTTTGGGTGTGCATAGATTATCGTGAACTGAACAAGCTTACCATCAAAAATTATTATCCCCTACCCAGAATCGACGACCTCTTTGATCAACTCCAAGGAGCCGACTACTTCTCAAAAATAGACCTAAGATCAAGGTACCACCAGTTACGAGTTCATGAGAATGATGTTCCCAAGACAGCATTCCGAACTCGTTATGGTCACTACGAGTTTATAGTAATGCCCTTTGGTCTAACCAACGTACCCGCAATATTCATGGACCTGATGAATCGGGTGTGCCACCCTTTCCTAGACAAGTTTGTAATAGTGTTCAGTGATGATATACTTGTCAACTCTCGGAGCGAGGAAGATCATAGACAACACTTGAGACTAGTGTTAGAAACACTAAGGGTGGAGAAACTTTATGCAAAGTTTTCAAAGTGTGAATTCTGGATCAGAAAAGTAACTTTCCTTGGTCACGTGGTTAGCGAGGAAGGCATACACGTGGATCCTTCCAAAATCAAAGCGATCGAGAATTGGTCCACACCGAAGACGCCCACAGAAATCTGTCAATTCTTGGGTCTCGTTGGCTACTATCGCAGATTTATCTAGAATTTCTTCAAGATTGCTAAGTCTTTAACCACCCTGACTCAGAAAGGTGTGCCCTTTTGTTGGGGAGAAAAGCAAGACACTGTGTTTCAAACATTGAAGCAGGCCCTATGCAGCGCACATATCTTGTCTCTGCCTGAAGGGACGGAGGACTTCGTGGTCTACTGCGATTCATCCAATCAGGGCCTAGGTTGTGTGCTCATGCAGCGGGGAAAGGTTATTGCCTGTGCCTCGAGATATCTGAAAGCACATGAAGTCAATTACACAACTCGCGATCTAGAGTTGGGAGCAGTGGTCTTTGCGTTGAAGATTTGGAGACATTATCTCTATGGAACCAAATGTACTGTCTTCACCGACCATAAGAGCCTACAACATATCTTCGATCAGAAAGAGTTGAACATGAGACAACGGCGATGGGTAGAGCTACTCAGTGATTACGAGTGCGGAATACGCTACCATCCTGGCAAGGCCAATGTGGTAGCAGATGTCCTCATCCGGAAAGAGTATTCAGGTCGTAGAGTGAAGGAACTGAAAATGACCATACATTCCCATTTATCCGCTCAAATCAGAGAGGCTCAGCTGGAAGTGTAACACCGTAAATTTTCAAATAAATTTTTCATTTTTAATTTCACATAATTCTCGTAACACATTTCACAAAAATCCCATTTATTTAATTTACAAACACAACTCCATAATTATTTAATTAATAATACAGGATCCTCAAAACATAACTCTTTCTCTGGTGTGTACAATCAAGCCGGCGCCTTCCCGCGATCCTGAAAGGATCCTGAAACACATATCACATAACACTGTAAGCACGAAGCTTAGTGAGTTCCCCAAAATACCACACATATCTCATTAGCCTCTCATGGCTATAACTCAGATAAGACCCTCCGGTCAATGCGTCTCAGTGGGACCCTCTGGTCCCACAGCTCGGGTGGACCCTCCGGTCCTAACTCAGATGGACCATCCGGTCCTAAATCAATAAACTGAGAATAATACACAACATAAATCACATAGACATAATGCAGGATATCACAGTACTCAATATAAACACATAAGACCCTCTGGTCACACATAGGATACCACTCAAGGTAAGTATAGTGAAAAGACTCACCTTAGATGATGAACAGCCCCTATAAACGCTGCTGCTACGCACCGGCCACTAACTCTGTGCCAAACCCACAATTATCCCAATTAGGAACTAAGTCCAAACTCTCACTCATTAGGTCTAAAGGTAGTCCACTAACCAGCCCATCAATGACCTAAAACCCATTGGGCCCACCAAGGCCCAATAATAAATGGGATCTCCTGAGGCCCAACTCTCACATCAAAAAGGCAAGCCCAACTCAAGGGCCCAAAACACATATGTAATTATTCCTCTGGTCCAAAACTCTATTGCAACCGGCCCAAATCCAGGCCCAACACTCAAGGCCCAAAATGAGACTTAGCCCAAAAGTCCACAGTGAGGTTACGGGGGGCGTACCTCCCTTGGTACGCTCAGCGTACTCACGAATTCAGTTTAGCCATCGGGGACACTCGGTCAGTACGCGGGGCATACTGGAATTACGCTCATCGTACTTCCTAGATTCACTCTTTCTACTCATTTGGTCTTAACACGTTAAGACATTAACTCAAATCCCAGATCTGGACTCCATAATGGCTCTTACTCCATAAAGTCAGTGACTTTAAGCCTTTTCATGGCTGATAAGGTCACAACACACAAAACTCTTACTCTTTTAACTCAAAATGTTCATATCTCATGCATGGGTTGATTCTTACGTTCAAGACCTCAATTTTATGGATCCTCTCCACTAGAGACACTTAAATGGACAGATATTAAGCTCTGGAGTGCAACAACTCATAAAGCCTCAAGCTTTGGGACCAAAAATCCTAAAATGGACCATATCATGCACAAAACAAAAGGATGGGAAAGCTTTGAGCTTTATACCTTCAAATGATGTTCCATCCACAGAAAAGCTCAGATCCAAAGCCTGGACTCCAACTCTATTCTCTTCCATGCTCCTTCTTCACTCTAAAAATCCCACAAGAACACTTATAAGCTCACAATGGTCACATACAAGCTCAAGAACGAGGATTAGGGTTTGAGAGGGTTTATTAACTGAGGATGGTGGCCAGCAATGAGGCCATCTCATTCTTTATATAGGGACACTCCTCTCAGTTAGGGTTTTCCTTCTGTGCCTAGTACACCCAACATACCCTCTGGTACGCCCAACGTACTAGGTGGCTCCGCTTAAAAGTCACGCACATGAGTACGCTAAGCGTACACACACATATGCCCATCGTACTCAGCTGCCACCTTTCTCAAATAAGGGACTTATCTTGCCAAAACTTCAAACTTCCATTGCTTCCTCGAGATATCTCCGCTTTCAACGAACCTCATATCCATGAGAAGGTGACGAGATGCCCTACGCTTCTAGTAACTCGTCGCAACCCCAAGACTTCCTCATGCCCGGGTTGCAGCCCACGAACCCTGATCTCGGACGATCTGAAACAGGATGTTACAACTCTCCCCCACTTGAATTTGATTTCTCCCTCGAAATAGCTCCTTATCAACACATAGATCGAACCCAATAACAATTCCCAATCCCAAAAATGGACAGACCCTTCTGCCGCTGAGGTACTCATTCTGTCTCTTCAGAATTTTAAAACTCTAGTGATCTGTCTCCCTGCCAGACCACCCTCGCAAAATATCATCTTGTTAACCGCTCATCGAATAACAGACTGTAAGAACACTCTATCAACTCAGAATCTCTAATCGACCCCGGTCGTAACTCAAAAGGAACGGAAATGTCATGTCCCACCAAGGACCCAACGCCTGAGAAGCTATCAGAACTCTTATGAAGGAATGATCCTCAAAATCCCATAATCATAAGCCCCAGTTCCTCTCAAATGTTCCTTCCGACACCGAACACCAGGTCAACTCCCGACCCGACGGTTGGACCTTCAAGGCTACTCATTTCTCGTCCAACTAGTCATTCTTTATAACTCCCTTTCATACTAGCTATGCCAGCCCTTCATGTGACACACGAAGACACGAAGTTCGCCTTACCTCAAGCGAACACTACAATCCCTTCCTGGAGTCACCTCACTCCTGACCTCGGTTGTCTACTACTTACTACTTCTATGTGTCTCGTGATCCTTCCCAAACCAACGAACTAGCTCACTCAAATCTAAAACATCAGACGGAAACATATCTCTCTCAGAATGAGATCCACCCGAAGTCTCAACTTCTCTTCCTCCACACAGATAGAACCAAACTCACCCACCAGATTATGTTCCGACACAGAATTGGAACCACTCGTCCCAATCTAGCACTCAACTCATGACTCATGTTCCACGATTATACGCATGAATTACACCTTGATTTGTCCGATTCGCGACAACCCATCTTTAATGATGGGTTTTGAGCATTCTAACACTCCTATGGTGTACATGCAACCCTAGAAACCTTGGATCTATGTTTGACTAAGATACATGCAAATAATTATTTTTCCAAGGTTCTTATCCTAACTAGCATGGCATGGGGTACTTGAATCAAATAAAGCTAGTAGAATTACTTACATTGTAGTTGTAGTTGATTGCTTGTAGTTTGAGAGCCTAGCACCAATAGTGTGGATGCCTCAAATGGAAGTCACAAAACACCACAAACTTGGATACTTGAGAGAATAGTCACAACCTTTCTTGAAATCGGCCCTCTTAGTATACTCACCACAACTAGTGTGATTTCAAGAACCAAAGCCTCCTTTATATAGTGTGATGGATTAGGGTTACATCCATGTAAACCCTAATACCCATGTCTTTTCATTTCCATGAGATCCATGGGTTAAAGCTCCATGGAGTATCCATGGACTTTCCATGCAAGCCTAGCCCATTCCAAATAAGCATTAGCCCACACTATATAAATACAAGAGCCCATATTTAATTAGTCATACTTTTGATCTCTAAATTAATTCTAAATTAATTATAGATCAATACTAATTAAATAATATGATTTTATATTAATATATTAGAACTTATAATATATTAATAAATCATAACTTATACTATTCTCAAAAGATTATCCATAAATTGTTCGGGTGAAGTGCAACCCAAATGGACCATGCCGGGTCGGGTCAAGTACATACCAAATATAGTTATGGACTTAGACACTATATCCAACAGTCTCCCACTTGGATGAATCTAATAACTATAGTTGCAAGTATGACTTCAGGAACCGATCAACAATCGTAGCTCTTAAAACTCTGTTGAACTATGAAGCGCCATTTTAGATAAGTGATCATATAATCCTCTGTTCTAGATATCAGCCGGACAAATACATGGAACATGATCTTGCTTATTGTCCAACATTTGTTTCCCGATTTCTGATTTGTTTGACATAGAACTTAACTGAACACATCAATTTAGTTCTGACCGGGCCTGGTACATAGGTCAAAACAAAATCATCGAGGGGCTCAGATATCGCTTCTAATCCTAGAAGGAACAGATAAACTTCGACTCATATGTTTGCTCTACTACTTGTTGAATTACACACAAAGGCACGGTTTAGAACATCGAGTTACCACTGCGTTTTCGTGCAATCAATGCATAACCAACTCATAGGCAACAAATCATATCTCTAGGTTTGAAGAATTATATGATATTACCGTCTCACGATCACTCGAGATAAATTCCATGAAGTGATACCAGTGAGCGTGGGTTGAATCCAATACTCAGAACTTATGAGCACTCATGAGTGTTGTAGCCCTGCTTTATCTAACATCTTAGACCTCTACAAACCAACCCATGAAAGTCTTGATTCATATCTACTTCCAACATATGATCGACTGTGGAGAGTTTGAATAATATGATATATACCATAACATAATTATTCTGGAAGTCAAAACATGCAAAAAGAAATAATAGTAAACGATTGACAAGAGATAGCAACACTTTACTCATAAATAACAGCTTTTATTTATCATCAAATGTCAATTACACTTTACAAATTTCAAAATTATCTAACTCCTAAAAACTAATATCATCCTTCAGCCCTATGCTCCGAGCATGCTGGAGATGCTTAACCCGAGTCGGTCCCTTCGTGAGGGGATCTGCTGGGTTCTCATCCGATGATACCCTCTTTGCCACGAGGATTCCTTCTTCTATTCGATGTATGATAAAGTGATATTTTCTGTCAATGTGTCTGGATCTCCCATGATCTCTTGGTTCCTTGGCTAAGGCAACCGCACTATTGCTGTCACAGAAAATATCCATTGGCTCCTTTACAACGCCAAGATCTCCGATGAAGTTCTTTAGCCATATAGCCTCCTTTGCTGCCTCGCTTGCTGCTATATACTCTGATTCACAAGTGGAATCAGCCACTGTATCTTGCTTGGAACTTTTCCAAGTAATCGCCCCTCCATTTAGGGTAAAGACCCAGCCCGACTGAGAGCGGAAATTATCCCTGTCAGTCTGAAAGCTAGCATCACTATACCCTGCTACTTTCAATTCATCACTCCCACCAAGGGTAAGGACCCAGTCCTTAGTCCTTCGCAGGTACTTAAGAATATTCTTTACCACTATCCAGTGTGCCTTGCCAGGATTCCCATGATATCTGCTGACCATGCTCAAAGAAAAAGCAACATCAGGACGAGTACAAGTCATAGCATACATGATCGAGCCTACAACGGAAGCATATGGTACTCGACTCATCTCAGCTATCTCAGCCTCTGTACTCGGACTCTGAGTTTTACTCAGTCTGGCATTACACTGGATTGGTAACTCACTTTTCTTGGAATTATGCATGTTGAACCTTTTCAACACTTTGTCCACATAGGTGCTTTGACTAAGTCCAATTAGTCTTTTACTCCTGTTTCTCAAAATCCTTATCCCTAGGATATAGGCAGCTTCTCCAAGGTCCTTTATAGCGAAACACTTCCCAAGCCAGGACTTTACTTCGTGCAAGGTTGGGATGTCATTTCCTATGAGTAGTATGCCATCCACATACAATACCAAAAAGCTGACTATACTCCCACTAGCCTTGACATATACACAAGATTCATCTTCGCATCTCGAAAATCCAAACTCTTTGACTTTCTCATCGAAATAAAGATTCCATCTCCGAGGTGCTTGTTTCAATCCATAGATGGATTTCTCAAGCTTACACACTCTATTAGGATACTATGTACTGACAAAACCCTCTGGCTGAACCATGTAAACATCTTCAGCCAACTTTCCATTAAGGAAAGCGGTTTTGACATCCATTTGCCATATTTCATAGTCATGAAATGCAGCAATGGCTAACAGAACCCTAATAGACTTAATCTTGGCCACTAGTGAAAAGGTCTCATCATAATCAACTCCCGGAGTTTGAGAGTAACCCTTTGTAACCAGTCGTGCCTTGTAAGTGTGTACATTACCATCCATGTCGGTTTTCTTCTTGAAAATCCATTTTCACCCAACTGTCTTATGACCTGGTACATTGTCAACCAAGTTCGAAACTTGATTGTCATACATGGACTGTATCTCGCTGTCCATTGCCTCTTTCCATTTGGCAAACTCGGGGCCTGCCATGGCTACCACATAGCTGTTACGTTCATCCAGACTTACCAATGTCGCGTCACTGATAAGTGTCTCACCTTCTGCAGTAATATGGAAGCCATAATAATGCTCAGGTGCATTCTTAACCCTTGTGGAACGCCTCAGAGGTTCAGACTTGTCAATTGGCTCAACAGGAGTTTCCTCCTCAGGTTGAGGGCTAGGGGTTGAGGTTCCTTCACCACTTGACTCTTGAATTTCCTCAAGGTCAATTTGCCTCCCACTATCTCCTTGGCTTATGAATTCTCTCTCTCGAAAGACTCCTCTTCTTGCTACAAAGACCACATTATCACTGGGTTTGTAGAAGAGGTAACCGAAGGATCTCTGTGGGTAGCCGATGAAAATACACCTCTCACTTCGAGGTTCGAGCTTATCGTGAGTCTCTCGTCTCACGAAAGCCTCACAACCCCAAATCTTGATGTGGTCTAGATTGGGAACTTTTCCAGTCCACATCTCGTGAGGTGTTTTGGGAACCTTCTTTGTAGGGACTAGGTTAAGGATATGGGCGGCAGTCTCTAAGGCATACCCCCAAAATGAGATTGGTAGCGAAGCTCGACTCATCATGGAACGAACCATGTCCAACTAGGTCCGATTGCGCCTCTCAGCTACACCATTCAACTGTGGTGTCCTAGGAGGTGTCAATTGTGAGACAATCCCACATTCCTTAAGATAGTCAAGGAACTCAGTACTAAGATACTCACCACCTCGATCGGATAGAAGCATCTTAATGTTCCTGCCCAACTGATTCTCCACTTCTTGCTTAAACTCTTTGAATTTTTCAAAGGTTTCTGACTTATGCTTGATTAAGTAGACATATCCATATCTACTAAAATCATCAGTAAAAGCCACATAGAAGCGATTAGCATCTCTTATGGCGGTTCTGAAGGGTCCACACACATCCGAGTGTATGAGGTCCAACAAACCTTCACCCCTACCACAAGTGCCAGTAAAAGGTGACTTTGTCATTTTTCCAAGCAAACAAGATTCACAACTATCATCTGATTTTAGGTCAAATGATTCCAAGACTCCATCCTTTTGGAGTTGGCCTTTGCGTTTCTTGCTTACATGTTCAAGATGACAATGCCATAAAGATGCTTTATCTAAGCTAGTGGAAGAATCAATACACAATACATTATTTCCTTGGTTATCTACAACAGATACAGTTTCATACACACCATCACAAGGTAATGCTTTAAAATAAAGAACATTATTAAAGAAAGCATCAATACCACCATTATTATTATCAAAATAAAAGGTAAAACCTTGTTTATACAATGCATGAAAGGAAATAACATTTCTTGTCATTTATGGCGAATAATAACATTTATTCAAATCTAATGTAAACCCACTATTGAGCAATAAGGAATAAACTCCTATCTTGGTGACAGGTGAAGCTTTCCTTTTCCCCATGATCAAGTTTATCTTTCCATGCTCCACATTCTCACTTCTTTTTAGTCCCTGCAAATCAGAACATATGTGAATTCCACAACCTGTATCAAGGACCCAAGACTTAGAATGAGGTGAGTTATTAGAGAATATAGTGTATATACCTGCATGATTGGGTTTTACTTTCCCATCCTTCACATCTTGCTGGTATTTTGGGCAGTTTCGCTTCCAGTGCGACTTTTCATGGCAATAGAAGCATTCAGCCTCATTACGGTTAGCAGAAGGAGTGACAAAACCTTTCTTGGTTTTGCCTGAAGAGAAGCCTTCAAGGGTCTTCCCCTTGGTACTCTTAGAAGGGTTCTTTCTCTTCTTCCCTTCGCCATGCCCGATTGCCAAGACATTGGCCGCAGTTGGAGTAGGAGGAGTAGGAACACCCGACTTGCCTTTAAGACTACTTTCTGCAGTCTTTAAATGCCCTTGAAGTTTACTAAGTGTAACTTCTTCCTGGTTCATGTGGTATGTCATTCTAAATTGATCATAGCATGAAGGTAAGGAGTGCAAAATGATATATATTGCCATATCCTCGGGAAAGTCAACATTTAGTTTCTTCAACCGATCCACAAACCTTTGCATTTTCTGCATGTGGGCCGTGATGGTCTCACCATCCTTCATTCGGGTAGTTATCATGGAGGAGATAATTTCATACCTTTCTTGACGAGCACTTTGATGGTAGCGGTCCATCAAATCCATGTACATCTCAAAAGGGTAGTGGTCCTCATAGGACTTTTGGAGCTCAGCTGTCATAGTGGCCATCATGATGCATGCTACCTTAGTAGTATCCCTTTCATGTGCCTGAAATGCAGCAATCTCCTCTGGAGTAGCAGTTGACTCATCAATCTCCTTTAGCTCCTTATCAAGGACATATTATTTGTCCTCATAACGAGTGACCATCCTGATGTTTCTAATCCAATCCATAAAGTTGGATTCATCAAAGATGACTCTCCCACAAAGATTCATGAGAGAGAAGGAGCCAGTAGGGTTTGAGCCAGAAGCATTGTTATTGGAAGACATCTGAAAAGAAGAAAGAATAGATTAGATTAGATGTAAAGATAGTCCTTAATAATACACCCAGATGTAATGTTAAGGCTAGGACCCAACACAATATTTTATAACTTAGAAGAGGGATGCCGTAATCTAAGCTATAAGATATTTGAAGGTAGGTGAATGACGATTCACCAATTTCCACCATGAAAAACGAAATATTTAATTAGGTTTTAATTGGTTTAGAAACTCCTAGATTCTTTGAGATTCATTGAACTTTTCAATGGCATGTTTCAATCTCGAGTGTGCCCTTCAAGTTTTGTGACTGGGATGCCAAGGATCACAAAACAAGGTGTGAAGTAACCATGCAAATTACTTGGTACCCTTAATGTACTACCCCTCAATCGATGTGCCGGTTAACCACACACGCTCCATCGATGCTATGATAAACATTAAGTCACCCTTTGCCTACCTTGATAAGTCCAGGTTAGTGTGCCGGTTAACCACACACGCTCCACTAACGACTTAATCAAAGTGCAAAGTGTAATTTCATGGATTAGCACCTTATTCACATTTTCCTAAAGTAACTAAGATTGGGAATTTAATAAGGGTTTAGTTACTTTAGTATATTCATCATACTTAAATGAGAATTATAGTCCTTGTCCTACCTTTTCGGCTAACGACCCTCCACCGATGAAGGAATCGGTGGGTGAGAATGGACACCCATTAAGTTGCCATTTTATAGGCAACAACCTTATACCCCCCTTATAGACCGGCTTCGTGAATGAGGCCTACTAATGGTAAGAAGTCTTTGTTTTTATACATACATACATATATATATATATATATATATATATATATATATATATTATTAACTCATAATATTATAAAGTATAAGGGTTGAATTTTAATAATTAAAATTCTAAGGGTTGGAACGAAAGTTTTTAATATGACTTTACTTGTTCCAAAACTTGAGGGCAAGTTTTGTAAACTTTCAAAACTTTACATTTCTCATAACTTATGAATTAACTGAGTATTAAAATGAAGACACTTCATTTTTATAACTCATGTGTTCTTATAATGGTTTTTTAATTAAAGTGTGACCTTTGGTTTTCCATAACTTGAGGACAAGTTATGGACTCCATTAAAACACATAATGATCAAGAACTAAACTACCAAGGAGGTTACAAATAATTCCTATGATCATCTAATCTCATAAGTTCAAGAACATGATTATCAATAATTTCAAGAATCATAAATAACTTATATAAAACTTGTAATTTTTGATAATAGCCATTGTAAATGGATTAGCATAAACATTACACCATCTAAAACAAGTTTTATAACACCAAAACAGTTTAGGGTAATGTTTCTAGTCCATTTCCAGCAGCAAAACTCGAAAATCTGGACACTGAAGCCTCTACTCGTCGAGTGCATGAACAGACTCGACGAGTAGCATGCATTTGTTCATGGAGTCGTCGAGTCCCCCCAATGGACTCGGCGAGTTCATACGTGCAGTGAACAAAAAATTCGATTTTTCAAGTAATTTGCATCAAGTATCAAGTAAACAAGCCTAGGCTCTGATACCACTGATGGGTTTTGAGCATTCTAACACTCCTATGGTGTACATGCAACCCTAGAAACCTTGGATCTATGTTTGACTAAGATACATGCAAATAATTATTTTTCCAAGGTTCTTATCCTAACTAGCATGACATGGGGTACTTGAATCAAATAAAGCTAGTAGAATTACTTACCTTGTAGTTGTAGTTGATTGCATGGATTTTGAGAGCCTAGCACCAATAGTGTGGATGCGTCAAATGAAAGTCACAAAACACCACAAACTTGGATACTTGAGAGAATTGTCACAACCTTTCTTGAAATCGGCCCTCTTAGTATACTCACCACAACTAGTGTGATTTCAAGAACCAAAGCCTCCTTTATATAGTGTGATGGATTAGGGTTACATCCATGTAAACCCTAATACCCATGTCTTTTCATTTCCATGAGATCCATGGGTTAAAGCTCCATGGAGTATCCATGGACTTTCCATGCAAGCCTAGCCCATTCCAAATAAGCATTAGCCCACACTATATAAATACAAGAGCCCATATTTAATTAGTCATACTTTTGATCTCTAAATTAATTCTAAATTAATTATAGATCAATACTAATTAAATAATATGATTTTATATTAATATATTAGAACTTATAATATATTAATAAATCATAACTTATACTATTCTCAAAAGATTATCCATAAATTGTTCGAGTGAAGTGCAACCCAAATGGACCATGCCGGGTCGGGTCAAGTACATACCAAATATAGTTATGGACTTAGACACTATATCCAACATTTAACTCAAAACACAACGGTTTTCGACCATGCCGGGTCGGGTGAAGTGCAACCCTTGGTTCGGCCCCCAGCTTCTAACAGACTCTACTGGTAAGGTTACCCATGCCTAAGAGCCGCTCTGTGTCATATCCTGACTAATAAGGTTGCGGCTCCCGCAGCTATACAACACTTTCTCTCACTTACTAACAAGTGCTACGGCTCCCCGTAATCCTATGGCACTCCCTCATTGCCTCGCAAAAGCTATGGCCGCCCATAGTCTTGTGATATTCGCTCTCTCTCTCACTCTCTCTCTCTCTCTCTCTCTCTCTCTCTCTCGCTGGCTCACTAATGCTACGGCTCCCCATAGTCTTACAATACTCTTTCTCTCTCTTGTTGACTCATGAATGCTACAGCTCCCCGCAGTTACACGATACTCTCTCTCTAACTCACATATGCTACGGCTCTCCGCAGTCACATGATACTCTTCCTCTAACTCACGTATGCTACAGCTCCCCGCAGTCACACGATACTCTCTCTCTAACTCACGTATGCTACGGCTCCCCGCAGTCACACGATACTCTCTTTCTAACTCACGTATGCCACGGCTCCCCGCAGTCACACGATACTTTCTCTGGGCTCTCCCCACGGTCTCCCCTGACAGTCCTAAGTGATTACTCCCACCCGGATCGGTTTACTCTCTTATTACCGCATATTCTCATTCTCAAGTCGTCACTACACTAAGTCCACTATCAAATACTCCATGGTCCAACATAGGTAGGTACACTCACCCACCCATGTTAAGCATCGTAACTCCTGACGACAACCGTCATGACCAACACTTTCTCTTGCTGAAAGTTACCTACTTCGATAATCCCGTTTGATGACAATTAGCTGAAGGGTTCCCACTGGAACAATAGCCACTCGGTACTCCACTTGCCATCTCACAACTTAAGTCTCAAATAATCCCAAAATTCTAGGGCGTCATACTCAGATACCCCGGTTCGCCATCACAGAACCTCACGATGTCTTGTCTCATCCACATATCTTCCACTCACGGCACCATACTCGGATACCGCAACATACTCTCTCAGAACTTCATAATATCTTACGTCGACCGCTGATCTTCCACTCGCACAACTCGAAATCCTCGAAATGCCTCATTTCCCAATTTGAGGCAAGGAGGAATCGCCAATGACTGAGAACACCTTGGCGACAATCCGAACCTTATCTTCTTTTGAACTCATACAACATGCATTATCTCGCTCCGTACCTTACCTCATCCACATATAACCCAAGTCTCAGGTGTCCGTACCACAGATCTCCATAGCCAGTTCTCCAACCACTCTCGAACAAAGCTCTGACCCTCTCAATAAAATACCCAATTCTCCCTCACTCAGGGTTCGAACCATCACCAATTGACATACCCCAATCTACCCCATAGACTGTCTCGCCAGATGTACCAATTCCGTCTCATAGAATGTACCACACTGCACTCGAAGATCTTCCGGATAATGACCAAAAACACTCCAAGTATCCCTTAACTCAGACGAATATCTCAGAATTCTCCCGACGTGACTGCCTCTAGTTATCTCGAAGTCTCAAACCGACACACCACCGGATATCCCAATTGTCCCGAGTTAGTCCTGACTCTCAATCTGAAAGTGATGCACTATCACGCACCTCGTCTCTGATTCCTCGACCAGCCTCCCGTCGCGGGAATCTTCATAAAGCAAGAGACCACACTCCCACAGTCGATACACAACGTAGACAATGAGGGCTACCGCTCTAGTACACTCCTCTTAATCTCCTGGAACTGCTGCTAAAAGCATGCCCCACTCATAAAGGCACCTTTCTTGGTCTCTTCCATCTCAGTCCCCACTAATGATTCCATGATACAAGAAATACCTCATAGCAGACATACCGCCCAAAAACTCTCGTGAAAAGGTCACCACCATATGCTACCCCACGGGGTTTACCTCCAAATCTGCAACCGGAAACTCGTTATCCCTTTTGCTCCTCCCAGGAAACGGGGACAACACAACTCTTGTCACAGAAGGTGACGTCTCATCTACCGGCCGATTGCTCAACTCAGACCGCGATCCTCTACTAAGCATCATCTCTGCTTGTTCCTTGAGTTTTGTGACTCCAACTGGCATCTCACCAGTAAAATCTCTCGGAAACTAACTCGATTTTCCTCTCAAGGTATGCTCCATTAAAACTCGCTCGACATGGCCCTCTGGCCCCAAACTTTATCATATCTGATCTCAGTCTAATCAATCACAACGGGATAACTAGTAAAACCAGAAGAACTAACCGCCACGAACCATGGTACTCAAACCACATTATCTCTCTTCTCAATCTGCTACGAATCATGGTACTCGAACCACGTTATCTCTCTTCTCAATCTGCTACGAATCATGGTACTCGAACCATGTTATCTCTTCTCGATCTGCTACGAATCATGGTACTCGAACCCTGTTCTCTTCTCAGTCTGCTACTTAGAACCTCTGGTATTTTCCCTGTTTCGAGTATAGGTCCTCTGATTTTGGTAGTACGGGCCTATACTACCTGCCACATCTACCCATACTTTCCACACGGGTCATCCAAGATTTCCTAAGTAGCTGCTCAACCTTCTCGATCACCAATCACGTTACACATGTTCGCCCTCCAGCGAATACCCTCATCCCTCAGTGTACTCATCCAACTCAAATCACTTCCTAGGCTCTTCCTAGGTTCTTACTCTCCTCTGCCATCAGCTGCTGAAGAACTCCTTATGATTCCAGCCATCTACCTCCTGAATATCATCATATTCACTTAGTAGTTGACTCCCATCATGAAGAGTTCCACAAAGCACAAAGCAAGCAGCATTCGGGCATCGAATAATCTCCACCAACACGTAAAACCACTCTAGGTTACAACTCCACTCGCTCTACTCAGACTCAAAAGGTATCACCGCACTCAAGCAACTCTACCTCTCGCAGGTATCTAACTACTCCCTCAGAAGGCTCCTTAATACTCTTACTCAACTCATACTCAAAAGCACATCTCAAATAGCAGCAACTCCTAGGCTAAGGCATCACAAATCAGGCCACTCTATTCCTAAAATATGAAATACATAGCCTACCCTATAGCATGCATAATATCTCATAAAGTATCTCATAAATATCTCATAACACAAAAGTAAGGGTATTTTGGGAAATAACCGTTCGGGCTCTGGCTGATTGTACACACGACTCCAACTCGTTTTCTCTTAAACTCTTTCTCGTTTTAGAAAAATTTATCTCTTTTGAAATTTTTTCTCAAATCCTCAGTTTGAGTCCAAACACACCCGGAGGTGTATCCGAATCCCTCAAACCAAGGCTCTGATACCAACTTGTAACACCGTAAATTTTCAAAAAAAAATTTCATTTTTAATTTCACATAATTCTCGTAACACATTTCACAAAAATTCCATTTATTTAATTTACAAACACAACTCCATAATTATTTAATTAATAATACAGGATCCTCAAAACATAACTCTTTCTTTGGTGTGTACAATCAAGCCGGCGCCTTCCCGCGATCCTGAAAGGAACCTGAAACACATATCACATAACACTGTAAGCACGAAGCTTAGTGAGTTCCTCAAAATACCACACATATCTCATTAGCCTCTCATGGCTATAACTCAGATAAGACCCTCCGGTCAATGCGTCTCAGTAGGACCCTCTGGTCCCAGAGCTCGGGTGGACCCTCCGGTCCTAACTCAGATGGACCCTCCGGTCCTAACTCAATAAACTCAGAATAATACACAATATAAATCACATAGACATAATGCAGGATATCACAGTACTCAATATAAACACATAAGACCCTCTGGTCACACATAAGATACCACTCAAGGAAAGTATAGTGAGAAAACTCACCTCGGATGATGAACAGCCCCTATAAATGCTGCTGCTACACACCAACCACTAACTCTGTGCCAAACCCACAATTATCCCAATTAGGAACTAAGTCCAAACTCTCACTCATTAGGTCTAAAGGTAGTCTACTAACCAGCCCATCAATGACCTAAAACCCATTGGGCCCACCAAGGCCCAATAATAAATGGGCTCTCCCGAGGCCCAACTCTCACATCAAAAAGGCAAGCCCAACTCAAGGGCCCAAAACACATATATAAATATTCCTCTGGTCCAAAACTCTATTGCAACCGGCCCAACTCCAGGCCCAACACTCAAGGCCCAAAATCAGACTTAGCCTAAAAGTCCACAGTGAGGTTATGCGGGGCGTACCTCCCTTGGTACGCTCAGCGTACTCACGAATTCAGTTTGGCCATCGGGGACACTCGGGCAGTACGCGGGGCGTATTGGAATTACACTCAACGTACTTCCCAGATTCACTCTTTCTACTCATTTGGTCTTAACACGTTAAGACATTAACTAAAATCGCAGATCTAGACTCCATAATGGCTCTTACTCCATAAAGTCAGTGACTTTAAGCCTTTGCATGGCTGATAAGGTCACAAACACACAATACTCTTACTCTCTTAACTCAAAATGCTCATATCACATGCATGGGTTGATTCTCACGTTCGAGACCTCATTTTTATGGATCCTCTCCACTAGAAACACTAAAAAGGACATATATTAAGCTCTGGAGTGCAACAACTCATAAAGCCTCAAGCTTTGGGACCAAAAATCATAAAATAGACCATATCATGCACAAAACAAAAGGATGGGAAAGCTTTGAGCTTTATAACTTCAAATGATGTTCCAACCACAGAAAAGCTCAGATCCAAAGCCTGGACTCCAACTTTATTCTCTTCCATGCTCCTTCTTCACTCCAAAATCCGCACAAGAACACTTATAAGCTCACAATGGTCACACACAAGCTCAACAACGAGGATTAGGGTTTGAGAGGGTTTATTGACTGAGGATGGTGGCCAGGAATGAGGCCATCTCCGCTTTCAACGAACCTCATATCCACAGAAAGGTGACAAGATGCCCTACGCTTCTAGCAACTCGTCGCAACCCTGAGACTTCCGCATGCCCGAGATGCGGCCCACGAACCCTGATCTCGGACGATATAAAACAGGATGTTACAGGAAGCCTTAAAACCAAAGAACATGTCGGATGAAGCCCTGAGGGGAATGGAAAATAACTTAGAGGTTAAGGGAGACGGAGTTTATTATTTTATGTACCGGATCTGGACCCCGAAGTACGGCGGTTACAGGTAGGTTGTCATGAACGAAGCTCACAAGACTAGATACTTCGTTCACCCGGGTTCAGATAAGATGTATCTAGATCTCAGAAAGCTCTATTGGTGGCCGAACATGAAAGCATAGATCGCTACCTTCGTGGGCAAGTGCTTGACTTGCGCCAAGGTGAAGGTGGAGTATCAAAATCCATCAAGTCTACCTCAATAGCCAGAAATACCTGAGTGGAAGTGGGAAAGGATTACGATGGATTTCATCACTAAGTCGCCCAAGTCTCCGAGTGGGTATAATGACATCTGGGTAATTGTCGATCGATTGACTAAATCCGCCCACTTCCTGCCAATGAAATAAAACTTCAAGATGGAGAGACTGATGCGAATCTACATCTGAGAGATAGTCCGCCTGCATGGTGTACATGTGTCCATTATCTCCAGTCGGGATAGCATATTTACCTCGAGATTTTGGTAGTCACTGTAGAAGGCTCTTGGAACTAACCTGGATATGAGCACAGCTTACCATCCACAGACCGATGGGCAGAGTGAGAGGACCATTCAAACATTGGAAGACATGTTGAGAGCATGTGTCATCGACTTTGGCACGTCGTGGGACACTCATTTGCCCTTGGTCGAATTCTCCTACAACAACAGCTACCATACCAGCATCAAGGTTGCGCCGTTCGAAGCCCTCTATGGTTGTAAGTGCAGATCCCCTCTGTGCTGAGCTGAGGTGGGTGACACACAGCTGGCTAAAGGTTATGTCCCCGATAGCACTCTCACGGGACCAGAAATCATCCGTGAAACCACATAAAACATCGTACAAATCCGGGAACGACTAAAAGCTTCAAGAGATCGACAAAAGAGCTACGCCGATAAGAGACGAACACCCTTGGAGTTCCAGGTTGGTGACCGTGTTTTATTGAAGGTCTCACCCTGGAAAGGCATGATACGCTTCGGAAAGTGTGGAAAGCTGAATCTGAGATACATTGGACCATTCGAGATCCTCGCTAGGATGGGTCTTGTAGCATACAAACTTTGTCTACCCCAAGAGCTTCGTAATATTCATCCCGTCTTCCACGTCTCGAATCTTAAAAAGTTCCTATCCGACGAAACCCTTGTGATCCCTCTTAATGAGATGGAGATGAATGAGAACTTTAAATTCGTGGAAGAACCAGTCGAAATCATGGACCGGGAAGTCAAACGAACAAAACAGAGTCGCATACCGATAGTGAAGGTCCGCTGGAACGCCAAGCGGGGACCTGAATTCACTTGGGAGCGCGAAGATTCAATGCAACAGAAGTATCCTCATCTCTTTCTGAGTCCATGATTTGTATTGTATGTTTGAATTTCGGGACGAAATTCCCTCTAACGGGGGGATGATGTGACAATCCGAACCTTTTTCCATTACCGTTAGTCGATTTCCGTTAATAAAATTTGACATTTATTCACTTCCGTCAAATTCTTATGATTTGGAAAATCATTTAAGTTATATAATGAAATTTTATTTTATGAGTCGGAACCAAAAATCACGCGAAAACCCGAATTCCTTCGAAAAATCAACAGTTTCCGGCGTGACCGATGCTCACGGTCGTGAACCCAATCACGGTCGTAAACTCGTTTACGACTGGTGACAGGTGGCCCCCACCACCGACCATACACTCAGCCTATAAATACAGGACTCCCACCTTCATTTGAACCTTCCTGGCCGAAAATTCCCCCATTCTCTCTCTAATCTCTAAACCGTAAACACCAAAAACACCCTCTTTTCTTCCGAAATCGTCAAGGATCATCTTTGGAGGTTGTTTTGTGTAACGCCGTGTTTTGGGGCTAAGCATTAGTAGATATTGTAATAGTCTAGGTCAACTATTGTAACTCTTTTGAAGTAATAAAGATGAAATAATTAAGTATTATGTGAATTATGTGCTTATTTATTTGTTTATAAAGATATAATAAAAATAAGCGTCAAAATTAAAGTTTTTAATAAACCCGATATCTTTACATAAAGTTGTAGTGGTCGAAACAAGGATTCCGGGTATATAAAGAACGCCGAAATCTGATTTATTTTGAAGTTTTATGGCAAAACCAGCACGGCACCGGGAAGCGTAAATAGTGAATTTACGATAGAGTGAATTTTAGGCTTAGTGATCTAACCAAAAGTTGTAGTATACATTAAACCGAGAGTGTCCATAAAAAGAACGCCCAAATCTGACTTCGTACGAGGAAGTTATGATTTTTCGAAGTTTCGGCTTAGCAGTGTACAGCCCGAAGTTCGAATATTAGATCGAGTGGTTTTTTAGCCGACACAACCTAAACGAGAATCGAAGATCTCGTTAATAGTAGCTTAATGATAAAAACACAGACGAAAACAGACGTCGGATGAAGAAGTTATGAATTTTTAACGGACCAATCCTGTCCCGGCCTGTTAAAAATATAACTTTTAAAATAAAGTCAAAATTAGCCGACGGAGTTTAAACGAAAGTTGTAGAGTACGTTCCCGCCTACACGTGGATATAAAGAACATCGAAAATGGAGTTTGTATGCGAAAGATACAAATTTTTGAAGTTGGAATGTGAATTTGAGAAGCCTGTTGCAAGAACGATGACGTGGCCGAATCCCAGCCGTCCGTTGCTGATCAGAGTACCCGCTTCGGATTGTGACATGTCGCCTTCGGTACGCCCTACGTACGAAGCTCGGAACGCGCCGCGTACTCCAGATGCCTTCCTCGGTCCAGAAGCGACCACGTCGCCCCACCGAAGCTGCGCCACCTGTCGCCCTTATCCGAGTTACGCCCCGCGTAGCCGAGGGCTATGCCCAGCGTAGTCCGAGGCTGGCGCCTATAAATACCTTGCGAGGGCTGCCGAGTTTCATGCACCAAATCCTTCTTCCTTCTCTCTCTACTTTCTCTCACTACCCCCCCCCCCCCAAAGACTAGGTAAACCCCCTAGCACCCGAAGGAAGCCCTAAGGCTCCGGGAGTCCCGAGAAAAAGGATCTTTCGGTTCAGAAACGCTGCTCCAAGCGAAGCCCGGTTTTCGAGAAAACCCGCTGTAAGTTAGCTACACCTACGCTATTTTTAATATAGCTTTTATTTAATTATAGTAACGTTATTAGGACTTTATAATAATTATTTAGGCTATTATTATGAGTTATATAAGAGTCGTTATAATATATTTTTAACCACTCGCGGTACGGGGAATCTGGTTTAAAGGGTAGCATAAGGTTGTTGGATTTCAGAAGTGCTATATGCCAAAATGGTCCTGCCCTCCGGTGTTTTATGTATGGCCCCTGTCTGTACATAGTGGGTGAAGAGTATTGTTTAATGCTTATATAATAGTAATAATAGCTAGACTATTAATTAGTCTCGGTGAATGTCAGACTAAACCCTAGTGGTAATGATACTAGGTTTTGTCTGAGGGAAATTGTTTTGAGATAACGAAGTGCTGTCCGAATACCGAGTCACCACCTTTTCAGGTGAGTGCATAGTCACTTTCATCTTACACATAGATATGAAGTATTTTTTGGATTCATGTCTAAGTCCATAACTATAATTGGTAAGACTTGACCCGACCCGGCATGGTCCATTTGGGTTGCATGGCATCATGCATTTGGATAGACTAAAATGAGAGAAATAACACTTGTAGTTGGTTAATATATTATAAGTTCTAATATATTAATAAGATTATTTAATTAGTATTGATCAAGAATTAATCTAGAATTAATTAAGTGATCAAAAGAAGACTAATTAAATATATGGGTTGATTGTGTAAATCATCCATACTTGTGTAGTGGGCTAATGCTCCATGGATTGTCAAGTTAGGCTAAAACCCATAAGATGCTCCATGGATTCTCCATGGTATATATGAACCCATGGGTCCAAGGAAATGAAAAGCCATGACAATTAGGGTTTACCCTAATTGTAACAACTATATAAGATCATATTCTTTGGGAAAAATCGGCCACTAGAGCATGAAGTGAAGGGCTAGCCGATTTTAGAAGTGTTCAAGTTTCTCTCAAGTTATTCCAAGTGTATTTGGTGTTGTGTGAACCATTTGAGGTGTCACACTTGGGGCACTAGGCACTCAAGCTTCATGAAGTCATTCTACATCAAAGAGGTATGTATTCTAACTTGTTATAGTTCATATGAATCAAAGTTTTTGTATGCTAGTTAGTATAATACCTTGGATGTTCATATTTGCATGTATAATAGAGAAAACATAGATCCAAGGTATTTAGGGTTGCATGTACACTTAGGAGTGTTAGAATGCTCAAAACCCAACAGTGGTATCAGAGCCTAGGCTTGTTTTCAATTATACTTGATGCAAATTGCTGAAAAATGCTGAAAAAGTCGAATTTCGGGCATTCTGGGCACTGGACTCGCCGAGTCCACTGATGAACTCGCCGAGTCCATGAAGAAAATCATCCTACTCGTCGAGTAGGTTGATACACTCGACGAGTAGGAGCCCCAGACAACATATTTTCGAGTTTTTTGGCTAGAAATCGACTAGGAACATTACCATAAGCTATTTTTGAACTTATAAACTTATTTTTGATGTGGTAATGTTTATACTAATCCAATTTAAAAGATAATTGTCAATAGATTCATGTTTTGTATTAGTTTAGGTGTTATGCTAATTAAATGAAAAAGTTTGATTCCAATTATCTTGTTCATATGAGTTGCTTAGATTAATAGAAAAGGTTAATTGATTATGTGTCTTTGATCCATTTTAATCTAAGAGTGGATTCTAAAATGTGTTTGTGTAACTTGTCCTCAAGTTACATGAAAGGTCACATTTAAGTTTCTTAAAACTCATAAAAGTTGGCAAAGGTTACAAAATGAAGAGTCTTGTCTTCATTGAATGGTTTTATGACTCCATAACTTGTCCTCAAGTTATGGAGGTTCAAGAGTCACTTCATTAAGTAATAAAATGTGTAACCTTAATTAATTCCATAAGTTTCAAAATAAAGAAAAGTTACATTCTTTTATTAGTTTAAAGTCTTCCATAACTTGTCCTCAAGTTACGGAACTTGAAGAGTCTTTTAATTAAAACTACTTTAAACACATAAGTTATGGAATTAATTAGTTTTGAATATTTTCAAAACTTGCCCTCAAGTTTTGGAATTTGAAAAGTTTTCTCTAATGAATACTTTAATTCCAAGTTAAGCCCTTAGAGTTTTAAAAGTTAAAATTCAACCCTTATACTTTATAATATTATAAGTTAATAATATATATATATATATATATATATATGTATATATATATATATATATATATATATATATATGTATAAGAGCAAGTCAGTCTTACCGTTAGTAGGCCTCATTCACGAAGCCGGTCTATAAGGGGGGTATAAGGTTGTTGCCTATAAAATGGCAGCTTAATGGGTGTCCACTCTCACCCACCGCTTCCTTGACTGGTGGAGGATCGTTAGCCGAACGAGTAGGACAAGGACTATAATTCTCCCTTCATTAAAAGTATTAATGATAAATACTAAGTAACTAAACCTTTTATAAATTCCCAATCTTAGTTACTTAGGAAAATGTGAATAAGGTGCTAATCCATGAAATTACACTTTGCACTTTGCTTAAATCGGTTAGTGGAGCGTGTGTGGTTTACCGGCACACTAGCTTGATTTAACAAGGTAGGCAAAGGGTTTCTTAAAGTTTAATCATAGGCCGGTGGTGCGTGTGTGGTTTACCGGCACATCGGTTGTGTGATAAACATTTAAGAGTACCAAGTAATTTGCATGGTTACTTCACACCTTGTTTTGTGATCCTCGGCATCCCAGTCACAAAACCTGAAGGGCACACTCGAGATTGAAACATGCCATTGAAAGTTCAATGAATCTCAAAAGATCTAGGAGTTTCAAATCCAATTAAAACCTAATAATACATTTCGTTTATCTTGGTGGAAATTGGTGAATCGTCATTCACCTACCTTCAAATATTTTATAGCACTGGATTACGGCATCCCTCTTCCAAGTTATAAAGTATTGTGTTGGGTCCTAGCCTTAATATCGCATATTGGGTGTTATATTAAGGACTTTAAATCAACTATCTTGAATATCTCCCTAAAGATCTCTAGCTCAGACATCTATGATCTTCCCAAATCTCTTGGAACTTTACTTCCTCCACCTCCTCCAATTATTCTCCCTAACCCACAAGTTCTAGGTCACTCAAGCCCTAATGGCAAGCAAGGTCTATGTGTGATCACATCTTGGAGATGAAGTCACATATTGACCAGCCGGGAGAGTTGGGTGTCAAAGTCTTGTGAAATTTGGTGGTTCAATCACTTTCTAAGTCACATAGTGAGTTCCTTTGGGACTCTTGTGAAACAGACTATGACAAGACCCTTAATGATCTTATCTATTTGCTTAGTACTGCTGAATCAGCAATGATTTGGAAGGCTAGTAAAGCAAATTTGATTAGAAGATCGACTTCCCAAAACTTTATGGACAGGGACAATAGTGACACAGGAAATCCAGAAAAGCATTCTCTTCCCAATGGAAAGGGATTGGCCATAGTCAACTTGGTTGACCAAATGGTAAAGAGAAAGGCTAAGTCTGAGATAGTCCCATGTACTATTACCTAAGGGTCCATATGTTTCTATTGCCAAAGGAAGGGGCTTTGGTTACGAAGCTGCCAAACTTACCTAAGGATGGTAAAGTCAATAAGTTTGACTTTATTTCAGGTAAAGTCCATTGTCTAACTCTATTAAGTTCCTACTTGGAGATTCTTATTACATGATGTGACTGGGTCACATGTTGGTGTTATAAGAATCAAAGAAAAGAGAGGAAACTTAAAGGAAGTATATGCTTATTCTGATCGCGAAGATGGACTTCGATCGCATCAGAATTTTTGAGCAGTTACTTAGGAGTTATGACACATTGCTTAGGAATAGATAACAACAAGGTTTCCATATGGATTGTAAGGATGAGTTTTTCTGCAAATTTTAAATTTTATTTATTTTAAGTATCCTTACAAGTGGCGTTTGTGAAAAATGGTTGTTTATATGATTCCATTGATAGCAACATCGGAATATGAAATTGATTCTTTCATTTGTGGTAGTGTCTAAATTTACCAAATCAGGAAAGTTCCTCATCGCCCAAGTTTCAATTGGACCGAAACTTGGAATCATACAAGTTGAATAGTATGATGAATGAGAACTTTCAAGCATTGGAAAATTAAGACTAATTACTTGTTCACATGGATGTGTGAGTCAAGTAAAGGACTAAGGGATCGAGTACACATTCTTGTGTACTGATCAAGCCCACCACAAATAATCGTTAAGACTATTCGTCATGATTTACTAAAGTTGAGTAAATATGGTTATACTTACAAGCTTAAGTATAATTCTGAAGCATTGGAAAAGTCTCGATGTATGGCAGAGCGAATAAGAAGAATCAAATTAGGCAGAAGGATAAAAGTTTCTCAAATCTGAAAAGATGGGAGAGTACTTCAGTATCATGTTATATAATCATCTTAATGATTAAGAGACCTTGTCACAATTCATCCTCTAAGTCCGTTCTGATAACTAAGGAGAGGAGCTATGAATTGTTGAAGTGGTCAAATCAAGAAGATGAGTCGTACTTCGTTTCAAAACAAGTCTTAGAGTCATACTCCAAGACTGTAAGTTGAGTGACATATCTTAAAGAAAGGTTTATAACACTTGTCAAATGTAAGAGTAAAAGTGTCCTACTCTTGTACATTTGAAGTTGGTAAGTTGTGATGTTTTGGATTAAACAAAGACCAACTTAGGCCAATTGTGTGAAGTGTTTGTCTTGATAAAGAATCCGCACTATCTCTTGAATATTTGACAAGTGAGTCTTATATGTCAAGAGGACAGTGGGAGTCTTAACGGTCTTGAAAGTCTCAAGAACTAATCAAGAATAAAACCTGAGGTTCTTCACTAGCACACGACTTGAGGTTTATAACCTATCGTGTTGACATATTCTGTACCCATTCCAGTTAAAGTTGGCTTTGCATATGAGCTCTTAGAGTTCTCAGTTGGTTGCATAAAAACTTGGAAGCAATGGCAGGCCCTGTACTACCAGGTGGCAAGAAAGTTAAGATTGCATAAGTTCAGTCCATATGAGTTTGGATTTGTCATTATCCTTGTCTTGTGACTATGGTTTTGACGATTCACATGGATAAGAACACATACACCATAAAATCTAAGGGTCATAAGGTTTCTCTCCGATTCATGAAAATGATGGTAAGGAAACACTACCACCAAGTAGATTTGAAGCAGATGGCAAAGTTATAAACAATTGAGACTATGATTACGGAATCCCTTTTCATAGTTCTGAAATTGTTTAGACACACATGCGTGCTATCTAAGATAAGGTGTATGATTTTGATAAAGCCTTATCAAAGCAATCTAGTATCTGAATTCTGAACTTTGGTAAGAAAGTCAATGAAGTATTGATTTCTAGAAGTCCAGTTGATTCCTGAGTACATGTCAAAGCTAGTGGGAGCATAAGTGTTATGCTAATAATCATCATGTTAGTGGGAGCATGATAATTATGATAAGTATTGCAAGTTAGCAATGTTAATTATAGAAAACAAAAGTTTCAATTCGTAAGGTTGCAGGGGTTGAAAAAGTTGTTTTGCTATAATTAAGGGAAAGGATATACTTCATTTCAGTTCTAAAGGCTTAGACTGAGACCTTAATCATCTTTAGTCAAGAATATATATATAGATATATATTTGAATTTCATGTTGGATTGGTTCAACTTAAGGAAATTCCATATATTGCGTTCTCAAAATTCGATTATGATTACGACATTCCCCTTCATAGTTAAATTTTGAAAACATGGCAAACAAAAATTATTATGGCAAAAGAATGGTCTAGAACCATGTCTTTATGTGAAACATCATGAATCGTGTCCCATTTACTTTGGGTACAAGATCGATTACATGTGCTATAATATTTATCCTTTCTGAATTTTCCAAATGCCTTGAGGTATTAAGAAGGGAAAATGTCTAGAATTGGATATGACTAAAATGATTAAGCAATTGTCGAGGACAATCTAAGGTTTACCAAAGATTGGTTGCTCAAGGACAGTTGGAAGTATAGTGTGAATTTTGGAAGGGCCATATTGACATAGTTTGATAAGAGGCAACTCTTGTTTAGAAGTGGTAGTCAAAATGGGAATATAGAGTTGTCTCATAGAAAGAAGCAATCTGTGTAAGATTAGGAAAAACTTAGTGCAAGAAGCATGTTCAAAGCAATGCATACTTTGAACATAAGGCTTTGTGTCCATGGAGTAGGTCTTCATTGGAATACCCTGTAATGGTTGTTGACAAGTCTTTGTGACTTTGTACACATTCATTGCAAGAGGGTAGTGCATTTAAGTTTAAAGTCTAACAAGATTTCGATTTGGGAGTGTGAAATTAGAATCATTGAAAGTTTGGTCAATTGGTTTATTTCACAAAGTAAGGATCATAGCCAAACATAGAGTGCATACTTGGTGTATGGCAAAGCTATTGTTTAGAAAAACATAGTGTACATGCTTGGAGCATGGGACAACTAGTGTTTTTAATTCAGGTATAAAGTTGATAAAACCGAAACAATGAAATAATGAGTAATCAGTATGGTGATAAATAAAAGTGGTCTATTTATATTCATAGGGTTTGATACCATATTTGATTCATTTATTCTTGTGTTTCATTTTGTATGTTTTGACTTCCAGAATAAACTAGGTCATTCTTCCTGAATGACTAAGTTATTCAAACTATCCACAGTCGGTCATATGTTGGAAGTAGATATGAATCAAGACTGTCATGGGTTGGCTTGTAGAGGTCTAAGATGTTGGACAAAGCGGTGCTACAACACTCATGAGTGCTCATAAGTTCTGAGTATTGGATTCAACCCACACTCATTTGAATCACTTCATGGATCTTATCACGAGTGATCATGAGACGATAGTATCTTATATTCTTCAAACCTAGAGATATGAGTTGTTACTATGAGTTGGTTGTACATTGATTGCGCGAAAACGCATTGGTAACTCGATGTTATAAAACGTGCCTTTGTGTATGATTCAACAAGTAGTAGAACAAGCCATATGAGTCGAAGTTTATCCATTCCTTTTACCTTCGGGATAAAAGCGATATCTGTGGGCCCCTTGATGATTTAGCGATGACACATGTGAGTGCTTGGCCAAGCCAGGACTGATTTGATTTGTTCAATCAGTCAGTCGTCATAAATCGGAAATCGGGAAACAACAGATGGACAGAGAGAATGATTTATAATCCATGTCTCAGTCCATATAATATCTAGAATGGAGGAATATATGATCACTTATCTAATGGACAAGTCATTGACAAAGGTTAGAGATCATCGGCAAGGTCAGAGTTCGACGGAAGCTTTTGAGAGCTACGATTGCCAGTCGGTTCTTGAAGTCATACGAAATAATAGTTTTAGACTTATCCAAGTGGGAGACTGTTGGATTAATGTCTAAGTCCATAACTATAATTGGTAAGACTTGACCCGACCCGACATGGTCCATTTGGGTTGCATGGCATCATGCATTTGGATAGACTAAAATGAGAGAAATAACACTTGTAGTTGGTTAATATATTATAAGTTCTAATATATTAATAAGATTATTTAATTAGTATTGATCAAGAATTAATCTAGAATTAATTAAGTGATCAAAAGAAGACTAATTAAATATATGGGTTGATTGTGTAAATCATCCATACTTGTATAGTGGGCTAACGCTCAATGGATTGTCAAGTTAGGCTAAAACCCATAAGATGCTCCATGGATGATCCATGGTATATATGAACCCATGGATCCAAGGAAATGAAAAGCCATGACAATTAGGGTTTACCCTAATTGTAACAACTATATAAGATCATATTCTTTGGGAAAAATCGGCCACAAGAGCATTAAGTGAAGGGCTAGCCGATTTTAGAAGTGTTCAAGTTTCTCTCAAGTTATTCCAAGTGTATTTGGTGTTGTGTGAACCATTTGAGGTGTCACACTTGGGGCACTAGGCACTCAAGCTTCATGAAGTCATTCTACATCAAAGAGGTATGTATTCTAACTTGTTATAGTTCATATGAATCAAAGTTTTTGTATGCTAGTTAGTATAATACCTTGGATGTTCATATTTGCATGTATAATAGAGAAAACATAGATCCAAGGTATTTAGGGTTGCATGTACACTTAGGAGTGTTAGAATGCTCAAAACCCAACAGTATTTAATATAAACTACGTACTATGTGTGCATATTGTCTGAATCTTTGCTGTCTATGCTGATGAAAGATTTTTATACATGTTTTAAATGATTTAAGCTGTATATGTATTTTATATCTACAAAAATGTTGGGGTAAAACATGGGTAGATGTAATAGACGATGTGTGATAAAATAATGAGAGGCCTCGATGTTGTTGTTGTTGATTCTGTCATCTAGCGGAGTATGGATGACGACCACAGACTCTTCTAAACAGTCCAGTGGAACACTAGCAGGCTCGCAACCTGTAGGTGTTTGTGAACGATGTGTTCACCGGTGTACTCCATCCCCCTAATGGTTGCCTTAAGGACATTTATTGCTGAGGAATTCCCTTAGCAGTGGTGTCCATCCCGATGATGATCCTCAGGCTAGGTCCCTTATGATAGGTGTTTAGGGACGTAAAGTGAGGATAACGGGAATGGGTAATCGGGTTATTGTTGGTTGATGAAATTAAATAACTTATTTATTGTGGGTTGAAAACCCTATGTGCTCATCAGGCTCCCAAGCCTGACCCACTCAGTTTCATGTATTACAGGTAGTGGCGCTCGAGCATAGTTGTGATGTTTTGGATGAGGGATTACGAATATAGGCCTGTAGATATGAATAAATGTAGTAAGGCTTATATTGTACTGTTTATGCTTTTGATCTGTATCGAACATGACATCCCGTGGTTTTTAATGAAATACATTTCTACGGAAATGTTTTGATAATTCTTTATCATATTTTATTTTGGGAACAAATTCCGCAACACTTTTATTTAAAATGTTACTCTGATTTTTAAACAAAGCGTAAACAAAATCGGTCTTTTCTGGCCGTGAAAATGGGGATGTCACAGTTGGTATCAGAGCATTAGTTTAAGCGAACTAGGAATTTGTAGGATTTCTAGACTTAAACTTAGTATGCTAGGCGATGATTATGAGATGTGATGTCACACCCCAAAACCAAGAACGGTGGAAACGTTCAGGGGTGGAGGACGTCATGTGTAGTATCATAACAGTGTAAAGTAGTAAACAAGCAACAACATCATCCATTGCATTAAAAGTAAAGTTTTAATACATGAGTGTTCTTTCATAGTAATAAGACACCAAAATATGTAATCAAAATGAAAGACGAGTCTTGTACTGTGCTCCGTCTTCTCAAACCTGGTCATCGTACCTGCCTACTGGTGACCTGAGAATACAAGTTATTTTGAAAGTGTAGATCAGCATAAAGCTGGTGAATTCATAAGTATTTTAGTGTCTTTGATCTGAAAAGCTGTTAAGAAAGACTGGTAAATGTTAAATGAAACATTTTGTATAAGTGTGAAAACCCTAGAAAATCCCATATTTCCTACTAGTATAAAAGGCAGTCTTCTACCAAGACCCGAATGCTTTGAAGTTGCATTTCTGTATCAATAAAAGTTTTTCCCATATGCAACTATTATTATAAATATATAGTCTACTTCAACGTTTATGTGAATGTGTCACAAAATAAAAGTAAAAGGGAAATTATGTAATCATTTAAGTATTATCCTTTGGTACTAGGATAAACATGACATAGTAACTGCCGAATAGTATTAACCGTAGACATCTGTCGATGTGCATTTTCCCTCTGTAGCTAACAGCTGGGTGTAGAATGGTTAGTCCCGTACGTATATAATAGTATCTACTCATATAATATGTAATAGTATCTCATCATATAGTATATCACTCCGTATAGTATATAGTATTTCTCTCTGTATAACAAGTAATAGAATCTCTTCATATAGCATTTAGTATAGACTCATGAATGAACTGACTCTGGTGTAATTCCTTGTGATAGGAATAGTATTTTATATCCCCTAAACTATACCTATAATAGTTTACTGGAATGTAGATTGAATGTCCAAGTAGGTTTATACACCCTTGCTACCCAAGAGTGTTGGAACTGAATGAAGAATGAAAACTCTCATATCAATACATATATACATGAAACATAAGTGTATAGATATGGTTTTTAACAATAAGTTGAAAGAGGTTTTGTAAAGCATTTAAGAGTTTTGAACATTAAATAATAATGACTTGATGTCATTTTATAAAACATTTCAAAAGTAATTCATTTGATGACAAAGTATAACAGAACTGAAAACCATTGCATTTATCACATTTTGAAGTATGTGAAACCAGTTGGTTGAAAACATAGTTATAAATCACATGTGATTGATTCTATAACTTCATGTTTTCTACTTGTATCCCCCCCCCCCCATAAAAGCATTTAAAATCATTTAAAAGATTGATTAAGGGGTATGAACTCACCTGTAGTGGGTGGTTGTGGATGAACTGAATGATGTAGGATCCTAAGTGTCAAGTGAAGACTTGTACACACACAATGATCCTAGTTAACATATAATCACATATATGTATCCAATTAGTCATAAAACTACTAATTATCCAAGTTTAAGACATCCTAAGACATGTAAAACACTTGATTTAAGTGCTATAAGTCATAAGGATTGCATCTAAGGGTGGTAGGACCTTGCTATTGAGTTTGGGGTTCAAGAGTAAACTCCCTTGGAGTTTACGGTTTTGTGACCATAACTCCTTGAGTTTACGGTCGTAAACCCATGAGTTTACGGCCGTAAACTCATGGTACTTCGACCATGTGTTGTTTTGAAGCTCTACAAGCCATTAGAAGCATTCTTACTTCATGGTTAAGCCTTTGGAAGAGATTTGGGCACCATTTCACTCCTTTGGGGAGTTTACGGTCCTTGGACCATTTCCTCTTGGGTTTACGGCCGTAAACCCTTATGGTTTATGGTCTTTTGATGTTTTCAAGTACTAAGCTCATCAAGGAAGGGATCTAGGCTAGTTTCCAAGGCTTAGAAGGGACTAAGGCACACTTTGGCACCCTTTTTAGGGTTTACGGTCCAAGAACATCTTGGACCGTAAACACCTTGAACTTGTGTTTCTTGGGTGTTTTCTTGATGTTTAGAAGTGTAACAAGCTTTACAATACACTAGGGTAGGAGTACTTACTAGGTAGAAGCTTGAAAAGGTGCTAAAAGTCCAAGAACACTAGTGTGTGTTCTTGGTGTTATTGGTGAAACTTGAAGATCTACACATTTGGAATGATTTCACGGATGGAATCATGTTAGATCACTAGATTAGGGTAGATATCAACTTATTAGGGCTAGAAACACTTACAAGTTGAAGATCTTGAAAAATTGTTGGATGATACTTGAGAGAGAATTGAGATTTGGATCTTGAAAATGTGAAAAGTGGTAAAATATGACTAAGTGTCATATTTATACCCCCTTTTAGGGTTTACGGCCGTAAACACATTTGTTTAGGCCGTAAAATCCAAACTCTTGGAGTTTTGGGACATTATTGTTGCACAATAACCCTAGGGCATCCTCTCTCCTGTTATCTCCTGAAGTACTAACTTTATAACACTAAAACTTAATCCAAAAAGCCTGAAAGTTAGCAGATATGTTCTGACTCTTATTGAAGTGAGAGGTTGTACAGAATAGAAATTTCGGGTTGTCACATCATCCCCCCGTTAGAAGGAATTTCGTCCCGAAATTAGAATTTAAGCAAATAAGTAGTTAGCAGATATGTTCTGACTCTTATCTGATCCTCTCGTTCCCAAGTGAAGTCTGGTCCTCGTTTGGCGTTCCAGCGAACCTTCACTATTGGGATACGGCTTTGTTTCATTCGCTTGACCTCACGGTCCATGATCTCTACAGGTTCCTCCACGAAGTTGAGGCTCTCGTTGATCTCGATCTCGTCGAGTGGGATTATAAGAGTCTCGTCGTCCAGACACTTTTTCAAGTTGGAGACGTGGAAAGTAGAATGTACGCTACTGAGTTTGCGCGGTAGATTGAGTTTGTAAGCTACTGGGCCGATTCAGGCAAGAATCTCGAAAGGCCCTATGTATCTTGGATTGAGCTTCCCACGCTTTCCGAAACGTATCAAGCCCTTCCAGGGTGAGACTTTCAAAAGAACGCGGTCTCCCACCTAGAATTCCAAAGGTTTCCTTTGCTTGTCTGCGTAGCTTTTCTGTCGGTCTCTAGAGGCTTTCAATCGTTCACGGATCTGAACGATCTTCTCTGTCGTTTCCCGAATGATCTCCGGACCTGTGAGAGTGTTGTCAGGAACTCGTCCTTTAGCTAACTGGGTATCACCCACCTCAGCCCAGCACAGAGGGGACCTGCACTTCCGGCCATAGAGGGCCTTGAATGGAGCAGCCTTTATGCTCGTGTGATAACTGTTGTTGTAGGAAAATTCTACAAGGGGTAAATGAGTATCCCATGCTTTCCCAAAGTCGATCACACAGGCTCGCAACATATCTTCTAAGGTTTGGATAGTTCTCTCGCTTTGTCCGTCGGTCTGTGGATGGTAGGGTGTACTCATGTCCAGCCTAGTTCCTAGGGAACTTTGTAGCGACTGCCAGAACCTCGAAGTGAATCTACTATCTCTGTCCGAGATAATGGACATGGGAACACCGTGCAGTCGTACAATCTCCCGTATGTAGGTTCTTGTAAGCTTCTCCATCTTGTCTGTTTCCTTGATAGGCAGGAAGTGTGCGGACTTGGTCAATCTGTCGACGATGACCCATATGGTATCAAGTCCACCCGTTGTCTTGGGCAACTTGGTTATGAAGTCCATAGTGATCCGCTCCCACTTCCATTCCGGTATCTCTGGTTGTTGTAAAAGACCGGAGGGTTTCTGGTATTCGACCTTGACCTTGGCGCAAGTAAGGCATTTACTTACGAAGGTAGCAATCTCTGCTTTCATGTTAGGCCACCAGTATAGCTTTTTAAGATCCAGATACATCTTATCCGAACCTGGGTGGACGGAATAACGAGTGTTGTGCGCCTCGTTCATGACCAAGTCTCTGAAACCACCAATTTTCGGGGTCCAGATCCGATCCATGAGATAATAAGCTCCGCCACCCTTAACCTCCAAGTTCTTATCCATCCCTCTCATAGATTCACCCGCCACATTTTCAGGTTTCAAAGCGTCGAGCTGAGCCCCCTTAATTTGCGTGGACAAGTGTGAATGGATAGTTAGAGTCAAAGATTTGACTCTTCGACCAGAGTATTCTTTCCGACTTAGGGCGTCGGCTACTACGTTGGCTTTACCTGGATGCTAACGAATTTCACATTCGTAATCACTGAGTAGCTCGACCCACCGTCGTTGTCTCATGTTGAGCTCCTTTCTGGTCGAATATATCTTGTAGGCTTTTGTGGTCTGTAAAGATTGTGCTTTTTGTACCGTACAGGTAGTGTCTCCAGATATTTAGAGCAAACACAACTGCTCCTAGTTCAAGATCGTGGGTGGTGTAATTGACCTCGTGTGTCTTCAGCTGTCTTGAGGCATAGGGGATGACCTTACCTCACTGCATCAGAACACATCCGAGTCCTTGATTTGACGCATCGTAATAGAGAACGAAGTCTTCTATCCCTTCGGGGAGGGACAGTATTGGTGCGGTGCACAAGGCTCGCTTGAGCGTTTGGAATGCTCTCTCCTGTTTCTCTTCCCAGTCAAAGGCTACGCCTTTCTGGGTCAGTATTGTAAGAGGTTTCGCTATGCGGGAGAAGTTCTGAATGAACCTGCGATAGTAGCCAGCGAGACCTAGAAATTGACGAATTTCTGTAGGTGTCTTCGGTACTGACCAGTTCTCAATGGCCTTGATTTTGGAAGGGTCCACGTGAATTCCCTCTTTACTAACTACATGGCCCAAGAATTCGACTCTTCGAATCCAAAATTCGCACTTAGAGAACTTCGCATAGAGCTTCTCCGATCGTAATGTTTCTAAGACTCTTCGGAGGTGTTGACTATGTTCTTCCTTACTTCGAGAGTAGATGAGTATGTCATCGATGAAGACGATGACGAACTGATCCAAGTAAGGACGACACACCCTATTCATTAAATCCATGAATATTGCGGGCGCGTTTGTTAATCCGAACGGCATCACTACAAACTCGTAGTGTCCATAACGAGTTCAGAAGGCTGTCTTGGGAACATCCTCCTCTAACACTCGTAGTTGGTGGTATCTGGATCATAGATCTATCTTCGAGAAGTAGTTGGCTCCTTGAAGTTGATCAAATAAATCGTCAATGCGGGGCAAGGGATAACGATTTTTAATGGTAAGCTTGTTGAGTTCCCTGTAGTCGATGCACATACGAAATGATCCGTCTTTCTTCTTGACGAACAAGACCGGTGCTCCCCATGGCGAGAAGCTTGGCCTAATGAATCCCTTCTTGAGAAGTTCGTTAAGCTGACTGGAAAGTTCCTGTATCTCTGCTGGTGCCAGACGATATGTGGATTTGGCCACTGGAGTAGCCCCTGGCACTAAGTCGATTCTGAACTCGACTTGGCGTTGTGGTGGTAATCCCGGTAGTTCTTTTGGAAAGATGTCGGGAAAGTCGCGTACTTCTGGGATGTTCTGAATGTCTTTCACTTCTTTACTCGTATCGACGATGTGTGCGAGGAATGCATGATATTCCTTTCGCAAGCACTTCTGAGCTTGGATACATGAAATGATGCGAAGGTTCGTACTAGGTTTGTCGCCGTAGATAACTAGGGTTTTGCTGTTAGGGAGGTTAAGACGAACTGCTTTTTCAAAGCACAAGATGTCGGCGCGAAGAAGACTCAACCAATCCATGTCGATAATGACGTCGAAACTTTTAATTGGGACCGGCATGAGGTCTATCTTGAAAGTATGGCCATCTAAAGTTAGAGTACAACCTACGTATATGTAGTTAGTACTTTCCGTTTTCCCGTTTGCCATTTCTACGGTGAATGATTTATCTAGTGCACGTGGTTTTTGTTTAAGCAGGCGTGCAAATTTCTGGCTTACGAAACTTTTCTCCGCTCCACTGTCGAAAAGTATGCAAGCATATGAGTTATCGAGGAGAAACGTACCAGTAACTATTGTAGGATCAGCTACGGCTTCCTCGTGGCACATGGCCAGAACTCTTCCTACTCCGCCAGCTATCCCTGCCTTAGGGCAGTTCCTCTTGTAGTGGCCCACTTCGCCACAACCGTAGCAAGCTTGGCCCACTCCGGCGTTAGGAACTTGAGCGGTCGGCCTTGCTGGAGTCTTGCAGAAACGGGCGGTATGCCCCTTTCGGTTGCAATTTGAGCACTGCATTTCCCGGCAAGGTCCGTTGTGGTGGAAGGCGCATTTGTTGCACTTCGGAAGATTACTGGCATAAGGCTTTGCTGGTAAGGGGTTTGCAGGGACAACAGGAGTTACCGTGGCAGCATTGATTGTAACTAGTTGTTGTCTCTTTGAGGATTCTTGTGAAGACCCGCTTTTCCTCTTGTTCCACCCCTTTTTCTTGTTGTTGTTGTTTCCCTTTTGTTGCTCAGGTGTAGTAATTGTTGGGTTCTGGTGGTTTCCGTGATCTATAAGAGATTGTGCCAGCTCTTTGGCGCTGTCAAAAGTAACAGGCCTGGATGCTAACACACTTGACTGGATCTGGGGCGACAATCCCCAAATATATCTCTCTATTTTCTTTCTCTCAAGAGCAACCATATCAGGGCAAAGAATTGCCAGATCACAGAATCTATTAGTATAAGTTGATATGTCAGAACCAACCATTTCAAGACCCTAGAGTTCCTGTTCGAGTTTTTGAATTTCCCCTCGTGGACAGTACTCTCTCATCAGCACGGCTTTCAAGTTTTCCCAACTTATCGAATTTGCCACTATTAGAGTCAGAGACTTAACGTGGCCATTCCACCAAGTTAAAGCCCCGTCAGAAAAGGTACAAGTAGCAAACTTGACCTTATTGTTCTCTGGGTAGGCGCAGATTTCAAAGACTGATTCGGTCTTTTCTATCCACTGCCTTAAGATCATAACCCCTCCAGTTCCATTGAAATTCCTGGGTTTGGTATTCGTAAAATCCTTGTAGGTGCATTCCCGGGGATGCCCATGGCTCTCGCCATGGTTGGAAGGAAGTGCACCTGTTCCCGATCCACTAGGGACAAGAGTATTGATGTGTGACATGGCAGCTGCTACGGCCGCCGTGACAGCCGCTTGGAACATAGCAGCGTCAAACTGAGTAGGTGGTGGAGGTGGTGGTGGTATCGGTGTTTCGTTATTATTGTTACGCCTTGGATTTCTGCGAGGAGGCATCCTTTAACTATAAGTTTAGAAAGATGAAGATATTGATAAGAATTTAATAGGAAAGTTGATGAAAATGACTCATGGACTAACTCTCCACAGCCCAACAGCACAAATGAATAGTATGATTGATCGTAGATATAGAACTAATAGATGATTGCATTTGGATAATAATTTCCATGAGATTAGATATCTGTCAATAATACTGGAATTACAGATGTAATGAATTCGGGAAAAATAACCTAGAAGTAGGTCTTACATCAACCAAGATGGAAAATTTTGACAGACTACAACCTAATCAAGACCTAACGGGTCTAAGATTTACAAAGATAGGAAATTAGACCAAAGTTTTATATAAATAGGTTATATCCAAAAGAGAAGTCGATGAGATTCTATCGGCGACGAGAACTACTAGAGTGAGTTCTTGATTTCGATAGAATGCGTTCTATGTCCCTCACACGCCTGTCAGATCTTACTTGCTGAGCTCGAAGCTCCCTGACTTCAGCTTGGGTTCCAGCAAGTTCTCTCTGCAGAGCTGCATTGTGGACCAGAGTCCTTTCATGAGCAGACTCTAGTTGGCGAATGCGGACTGTGTTTACGCCAGAGTTGGCGTCAATCTCTACGACTCGGTCGATAGCGGCTCGACCCTGTTCGGTGTTCCGGGAAATCCTACGAACCATGATGGGCAGGACCCTGTCAGCTGAACCTCCCTCGGTGAGGTTGTAGAAGCTTCTGTCTCCATTGTAGGGAAAGGGTTGACCCTGTTCCTCACTCCATCTATTCAAGTTTGTGGCCCACAGGGGTGTGGGTCCTTGAAATGCTGGGCGATGGTTCAGGTTTGGGTTTTGAGCAGTTGGGGGTAGGTTGTTGACTTCTGGTTCTGAGTCTGAACTATCAGAAAAGCCTTCAGCTTCGTGATCATCCAAAGGAATTGGGTGATCATTTTCTGGCTCCTCTCCGAGCCATCCAGCATTGTCGTGGTTAGGGTAGTACGGGTCGCCGTGGGTATGGAATCCAGCCATGATATCTATGCGAGAAAAAGGATATAAGAAGTAATTAACAGACGTACTAACTAAGATAATTATGAGATGATCTTTATCAGTTACTTCAATACTTGTTTAGTGCATACTAGTTATATGTATTCAGGACAGGATAGACCTTCGAATAAGTGACCCTAACTCTAAGCCCACAACCAAACAAGGACAGGAAGTAAAGCAAAGATTCACAGATTCTAAGTCTATGACGTCCTAGATACATATAATCTTAATGTATCCACCTTGCAACTATTGACCTATTGATAAAGACCTTTTTAATTCGCAAATAAGCAATTATAATAATACTAAATACCCCCATAGTATTTCATTGTGGTAGTGTTGGTAAGTTTTTAGACTTGTTGCCACATCACAACCATTCTTGGGCATATGCTAATCACTCCTCGGACCAGCATAGTTGATCAGGCTATGCCACTCCCAGGACTGACCATACATCCCCGAGCTTACTTGTGATATTGAACAATCGTAATACTTTTGTTCTTGTCATTGTGACACTGTTTTTAGTATGAATGCAGGCACGTATACTTAATTAAATATTTTATTATTTAAAAGTATATACTCTTGGTCAGAGTATTTTAATCCCATTGTATTTATAGTTAGTATATCTTTTATGGGTTGATATACTCAATTCACTATAAACAAAGCTCTGATACCAATCTGTCACACCCCAAAACCAAGAACGGCGGAAACGTTCAGGGGTGGAGGACGTCATGTGAAGTATCATAACAGTGTAAAGTAGTAAACAAGCAACAACATCATCCATTGCATTAAAAGTAAAGTTTTAATACATGAGTGTTCTTTCATAGTAATAAGACACCAAAATATGTAATCAAAATGAAAGACGAGTCTTGTACTGTGCTCCGTCTTCTCAAACCTGGTCATCGTACCTGCCTACTGGTGACCTGAGAATACAAGTTATTTTGAAAGTGTAGATCAGCATAAACCTGGTGAATTCATAAGTATTTTAGTGTCTTTGATCTGAAAAGCTGTTAAGAAAGACTGGTAAATGTTAAATGAAACATTTCGTATAAGTGTGAAAACCCTAGAAAATCCCATATTTCCTACTAGTATAAAAGGCAGTCTTCTACCAAGACCCGAATGCTTTGAAGTTGCATTTCTATATCAATGAAAGTTTTTCCCATATGCGACTATTATTATAAATATATAGTCTACCTCATCGTTTATGTGAATGTGTCACAAAATAAAAGTAAAAGGGAAATTATGTAATCATTTAAGTATTATCCTTTGGTACTAGGATAAACACGACATAGTAACTGCCGAATAGTATTAACCGTAGACATCCGTCGATGTGCATTTTCCCTCTGTAGCTAACAGCTGGGTGTAGAATGGTTAGTCCCGTACATATATAATAGTATCTACTCATATAATATGTAATAGTATCTCATCATATAGTATATCACTCCGTATAGTATATAGTATTTCTCTCTGTATAACAAGTAATAGAATCTCTTCATATAGCATTTAGTATAGACTCATGAATGAACTGACTTTGGTGTAATTCCTTGTGATAGGAATAGTATTTTGTATCCCCTAAACTATACCTATAATAGTTTACTGGAATGTAGATTGAATGTCCAAGTAGGTTTATACACCCTTGCTACCCAAGAGTGTTGGAACTGAATGAAGAATGAAAACTCTCATATCAATACATATATACATGAAACATAAGTGTATAGATATGGTTTTTAACAATAAGTTGAAAGAGGTTTTGTAAAGCATTTAAGAGTTTTGAACATTAAATAATAATGACTTGATGTCATTTTATAAAACATTTCAAAAGTAATTCATTTGATGACAAAGTATAACAGAACTGAAAACCATTGCATTTATCACATTTTGAAGTATGTGAAACCAGTTGGTTGAAAACACAGTTATAAATCACATGTGACTGATTCTATAACTTCATGTTTTCTACTTGTATCCCCCCCCCCCATAAAAGCATTTAAAATCATTTAAAAGATTGATTAAGGGGTATGACGTCACCTGTAGTGGGTGGTTGTGGATGAACTGAATGATGTAGGATCCTAAGTGTCAAGTGAAGACTTGTACACACACAATGATCCTAGTTAACATATAATCACATATATGTATCCAGTTAGTCATAAAACAACTAATTATCCAAGTTTAAGACATCATAAGACATGTAAAACACTTGATTTAAGTGCTATAAGTCATAAGGATTGCATCTAAGGGTGGTAGGACCTTGCTATTGAGTTTGGGGTTCAAGAGTAAACTCCCTTGGAGTTTACGGTTTTGTGACCATAACTCCTTGAGTTTACGGTCGTAAACCCATGAGTTTACGGCCGTAAACTCATGGTACTTCGACCATGTGTTGTTTTGAAGCTCTACAAGCCATTAGAAGCATTCTTACTTCATGGTTAAGCCTTTGGAAGAGATTTGGGCACCATTTCACTCCTTTGGGGAGTTTACGGTCCTTGGACCATTTCCTCTTGGGTTTACGGCCATAAACCCTTATGGTTTATGGTCTTTTGATGTTTTCAAGTATTAAGCTCATCAAGGAAGGGATCTAGGCTAGTTTCGAAGGCTTAGAAGGGACTAGGGCACACTTTGGCACCCTTTTTAGGGTTTACGGTCCAAGAACATCTTGTACCGTAAACACCTTGATCTTGTGTTTCTTGGGTGTTTTCTTGATGTTTAGAAGTGTAACAAGCTTTACAATACACTAGGGTAGGAGTACTTACTAGGTAGAAGCTTGAAAAGGTGCTAAAAGTCCAAGAACACTAGTGTGTGTTCTTGGTGTTCTTTGTGAAACTTGAAGATCTACACATTTGGAATGATTTCACGGATGGAATCATGTTAGATCACTAGATTAGGGTAGATATCAACTTATTAGGGCTAGAAACACTTACAAGTTGAAGATCTTGAAGAATTGTTGGATGATACTTGAGAGAGAATTGAGATTTGGATCTTGAAAATGTGAAAAGTGGTAAAATATGACTAAGTGTCATATTTATACCCCCTTTTAGGGTTTACGGCCGTAAACACATTTGTTTAGGCCGTAAACTCCAAACTCTTAGAGTTTTGGGACATTATTGTTGCACAATAACCCTAGGGCATCCTCTCTCCTGTTATCTCCTGAAGTACTAACTTTATAACACTAAAAGTTAATCCAAAAAGCCTGAAAGTTAGCAGATCTGTTCTGACTCTTATTGAAGTGAGAGGTTGTACAGAATAGAAATTTCGGGTTGTCACATGTGAGCACTAGCTTATTTAGGAAAGTATGTCTAATATGCTTTATGTACTAAATGATTTATGCCTTATATGCTGTTATTTGTTCGGATCTATGGTCTGTTGCCGACCGGATCTGGAAACCTTATGTGTTCAGGATTCTAAACGCACGACTACGATATTAGGACTAGCATTTAAAAATTTCGGAGCAATAAGGATGATTTAAACATCTATCCTAAATAAAGATCTAAATTCACCTTATTCGGTGTATAGATCAAAATGGCATGAACCCGCAGTGGAGCTGGGAATGCGAATGGAAATAGGAATCAACCCCCAGTGATTCAGCAAATACCTGTTGTAGTAGAAGTTGCACCCGAGCCAATCACCATGGCTAGAGTACAAGCCATGATTCGGGCTATGTTAGCAGAACAAAGGGATGAAATGAGGCAGATGTTGCACGAAAATAGGGACAAACCTACCATGCCCATTGAGCAAGCCGCTGATTCCCGAGAAATCGGAGGAAGGGAACTATAGCCTCCATGTGAGTCAAGTTGGGACTCAAGGAGAATGAAGGAATGACCCGAAGAGGGGAAACGACAAGGATGGGCGGATGTATAAGAATTTCTTGGGTGCCAAGCCACCAAGTCTTTCAGGAAGCCCAAAACCTGTTGAGATTATGGACTGGATCTCCGAAGTGGAGATGGTGTTCGAGAGCTGCAGCTGTAGCGAGAAACAGAAGACCGTCTTCGCAGTAAGACAACTGAAAAATGGAGTCTTGAGCTGGTGGAAGCTATTGGCGGATACAATGCCGCGAGAAGAAGCCCTGAAGATGTCATCGGATGAGTTCTTGGAACAACTGAAGATGCAGTACTGTTCAGAGATAGATCTGGTTGATTTGAACAATGAGTTCCAAAACCTGAAGAAGGGGAGGATGAGCATTAACTACTATGCTATTGCATTCATTGAGAAGATGAAGTTATTTCCATACCTGGTGCCAACCGAACTCTCCGAAATTGGGAGGTCCACAAATGGTCTGCCAGCCGACTTTAGCCCGACGGTCAAGATGGCAACCACTCTGAAATCAACGATTCGAGCAGCTAAGAATGTGGAGACCCAACAGAAGGAAAAGGGGTCTGGAGATGGCTGAGGTTGGTGAGAAAAGGAAATTTGATGGATCCTTGAGGTCCAGCAAGAAGAGTAAATTCTCGAAGCCTGGTTCGAGAGGAGGAGGAGCCGAAGCAAAATGGTGCGACAAATGCAAGAAGAAGCACCAAGGAAAATGTGACAGAAGGGTCACCTGTTTCAAGTGTGGAAAGCCCGGGCACTATGCCAAAGAGTTCACGTTCACTAAGAAGGTCTATTATGAGTGTAATGAGGAAGGGCACATTTCGAGGGACTGCCCGAGGAAGAAGGAGGCAGGAAGACCCAACATTCCACCAAAGCCGAAGGCAAGATCCTTCCAGATGATGCTCGAGGCTGCAAAGGAGGCAGCAGATGTCGCTTCAGGTACCTTTCTTGTAAATGGTTTTCCTGCCAATATACTATTTGATTCCGGAGCAAACTACTCCTTTGTGTCACATAAGTTTGGTGGGAAACTAGCATTGCCCGTAGAAAAACTTGATAATGCCCTGATTGTAGAAGTTGCCAGTGGCAAGTTCGTACATGTTAGTGATCGTATTAGGAACATCGTCATCGGCCTAAATAGAAATGAATTCCACGAAGAGTTGTTGCCCATAGAGTTGAACGGTTTTGACATCATTTTGGGAATGGATTGGCTTAGCGCCAATGATGCTGAGATTCTTTGCAGGAAGAAGATAGTAAGGGTGAACCCACCCGGAAAAGAGTCATTTATGGTGTACGGGGACAAACACAGAGTAAATTCTGGAATCATCTCCCTGATGAAAGCCAGGAAATTTTTGTCCAAGGGATGTGCATCGTACTTGTCATTTGTTATGGATGCTAAGAAGGAAAAGAAGGAGGTGCAGAATATACCGGTGGTGTGTGATTATCCGGAGGTCTTTCCCGAAGATCTTCCTGGATTACCACCTGATAGACAAGTAGAGTTCAGAATAGACTTGTTACCAGGAACAACACCGATAGCAAAGGCACCGTACCGATTAGCACCGACAAAGATGAAGGAGCTTATGACGCAACTTCAGGAGTTGTTGGACAATAGTTTCATTTGACCTAGTTCATCACCCTGGGGAGCTCTGATGCTATTCGTGAAGAAGAAAGACGGAAGCATGAGAATGTGTATAGACTACCGAGAGCTGAACAAGGCAACAGTGAAGAACAAGTACCCATTGCCAAGGATTGATGAACTATTCGATCAGCTGCAAGGTTCGAGCTATCTCAAAGATCGATCTCAGGTCAGGATATCATCAGCTAAAGGTAAGAGAGCAGCATATTGAGAAGACTGCATTCAGAAATGATATGGACACTACGAGTTCTTGGTTATGTCATTTGGACTAACCAATGCTCCAACAGCGTTCAGGGATTTGATGAACAGGGTTTGTAAACCATTCCTCGATAAATATGTGATAGTGTTCATATATGACATTCTGATTTACTCGAAAAGTCAAAAGGAGCATGGTAGACACTTGCGGAAAGTGTTAAAAGTATTGAAGAACGAGAAGCTGTATGCAAAGTTCTCCAAATGTGATTTTTGGATCAAGAAAGTCCAATTCTTGGGTCATGTGGTTAACCAAGAAGGGATAATGGTTGACCCATCAAAGATCGAAGCTGTGATGAAGTGGGAACGACCGAAAAGTCCCACGAAAATTCGAAGCTTTTTGGGACTAGCCAGATATTATCGAAGGTTTATCCAAGGCTTTTCTTCGATAGCTGCTCCATTGACAGCTTTGACCCACAAAGGAGGTACTTATACATGGAGTGAGAAGCACGAAGAAGCATTCGAGAAGCTAAAGAAGAAATTATGTGAAGCACCGATTCTTTCTCTACTCGATGGAGTTAAAGACTTCGCGGTCTATAGTGACGCATCTGGAGTCGGGTTGGATTGTGTTCTGACCTAAAGAGAAAAGTGATAGCATATGCATCTCGACAATTGAAGGAGCATGAAAAGAACTACCCCACTCATGATCTGGATTTGGCAGCGGTAGTTTTTGCCTTGAAGATATGGAGGCATTACCTCTATGGCACGAAGTGCAAACTTTTCACTGATCATAAGAGTCTCCAGTATCTCTTTAATCAGAAGGAAATGAATATGAGGCAACGACGCTGGATGGAATTACTCAAGGACTACGACTGTGAGATACTTTACCACCCCGGTAAAGCGAATATCGTCGCCGATGCTCTAAGTCGAAAAGTCAATCTTGAAAGAAAAAGGCCAAGAGCGTTAAGAATAGAAGTTGTCTCGACGATTGTGGAAAGTATCAGGAAAGCTCAAGAAGAAGCTTCAGAGAAGGATGACCGAAAGGAAGAACGTTTGGGCAAAACGTTAGTGTTCGGTACAAACAGTCAAGGACTGAAGGTATTCCACGATCGGATTTGGGTACCTAAGACGGGAGGAATAAGAGATCTTCTGATGGAAGAAGCGCTCAAGACCATGTACTCAATTCATCCCGGCAACACAAAAATGTATAGGGACCTAAAACCCTACTACTGGTGGCCGACGATGAAGCTTGATGTTGCAAAGTATGTGGCCGAGTGTGTAACTTGTGCAAGAGTTAAGGCACAACATCAGAAACCGTATGGGAGTTTAGAGCCTTTACCTGTACCCATGGGTAAATGGGAAGACATCACCATGGATTTTGTGACTAAACTACCCAGGACGAAGAACGGTCGCGACATGATTTGGGTAGTCGTGGATCGTTTCACCAAGAGTGCACACTTCATAGCAGCCAACGAGAGGTGGTCTATGGATAAGCTTGCAAATGCGTACTTGAAGGAAGTGGTAAGACTTCATGGTGTTCCGCTAACGATTATATCAGATCGTGATAGTCGTTTCACGTCGAGGTTTTGGAGAAGTCTACAAGAGGAATTGGGTACAAAATTGTGTTTGAGTACAGCTTACCATCCGCACACTGATGGTCAAAGCGAAAGAACGATTCAAACACTGGAAGATATGCTGAGAGCATGTACCCTCGAGTTCTAAGGTAACTAGGATGAGCACTTATCTTTGGTAGAATTTTCCTACAACAACAGTTTCCACTCGAGCATAAAGATGGCACCCTATCAAGCTTTGTACGGACAAAAAGTGTCGTACACCTTCTTGTTGGCTTGAGGCTGGAGAAAAGCAGTTTATAGGCCCCGAGATAGTCCATGAGACTGCTGAGAAGCTGAAGGTGATTAGGGAAAGAATGTTAGCAGCTCAGGATAGTCAGAAGAGCTTTGCTGACAAGAAAATAGGATGACCTTTGAAGTTGGGGATTCGGTTTTTCTTAAAGTCTCACCGTGGAAGGGACTTATAAGATTCGACGAACGAGGAAACCTAAGTCCAAGGTTTATTGGATTGTTTAAAGTTCTTCAGAAGATTGGGAACCAAGCATACAAGCTCGAATTACCCGAAGAACTTGATGGAATTCATAACACCTTCCATGTGTGTTATTTGCGGAAGTTCACGGGAGAAGTTCCCGACATAATTCCAATCTCAGAGTTAAGAATGGATGAGAATAAGAGGCTGATTGAAGAGCCCGAGGCAATTGTTGACCGTAAGACTAAGAAGTTACGACGCAAGATGGTCGACTTAGTGCTAGTCTGTTGGAAACATTCAAATGGGCCGAATCTCAGTTGGGAAACAGAGAGTGACATGATTAGTTGCTACCCACATCTGGTTGATGATGCATGATTCCGGGACGGAATCATCCTAAGAGGGAGAGAATTGTAACGCCCGTGTTTTGGGGCTAAGCATTAGTAGATGATGTAATAGTCTAGGTCAACTATTGTAACTCTTTTGAAGTAATAAAGATGAAATAATTGAGTATTATGTGAATTACGTGCTTATTTATTTGTTTATAAAGATATAATAAAAATAAGCGTCAAAATTAAAGTTTTGAATAAACCCGATATCTTTACACAAATTTGTGATGGTCGAAACAAGGATTCCGGATATATAAAGAACGCCGAAATCCGAGTTATAACGAAGAAGTAATGACCCGTTGAAGTTTTACGGCAATACCGGCACGACACCGGGAAGTGTAAATAGTGAATTTACGATAGAGCGACTTCTGGCCTTAGTGATCTAAACAAAAGTTGTAGTATACGTTAAACCGAGAGCGTCCATAAAAAGAACGCCCAAATATGACTTCGTATGAGGAAGTTATGATTTTTCGAAGTTTCGGCTTAGCAGTATACAGCCTGAAGTTCGAATATTAGATCGAGCGGCTTTTTAGCCGACACAACCTAAACAAGAATCGAAGATCTCGTTAATAGTAGCGTAACGATAAAAAGACAGACGAAAACAGACGTCGGATGAAGATTTTATGAATTTTTAATGGACCAATCATGTCCCAGCCTGTTAAAAATATAACTTTTAAAATAAATTCGAAATTAGCCGACGGAGTTTAAATGAAAGTTGTAGATTACGTTCCCGCCTACACGTGGATATAAAGAACATCGAAAATGGAGCTCGTATGCGAAAGATACGAATTTTTGAAGTCGGAATGTGAATTTGCGAAGCCTGTTGCAAGAACGATGACGTGGCCGAATCCCAGCCGTCCGTTGCTGATCAGAGTACCCGCTTCGGATCGTGACACGTCGCCTTCGGTATGCCCCGCGTACGAAGCTCGGAATGCGCCGCGTACGCCCGCTGCCTTCCTCGGTCTAGAAGCGACCACGTCGCCCCACCGAAGTCGTGCCACCCGTCGCCCTTATCCGAGTTACGCCACGCGTAACCGAGGGCTACACCCAGCATAGTCCGAGGCTGGCACCTATAAATACCTTGCGAGGGCTGCCGAGTTTCATGCACTAAATCCTTATTCCTTCTCTCTACTTTCTCTCACTAACCCCTAACCCCCTCCCCCCCCCCCCTCCACCCCCCTAAGCCTAGGTAAACCCCCTAGCACCCGAAGGAAGCCCCGAGGCTCCCGGAGTCCCGAGAAAAAGGATCTTTCGGTTCGGAAACGCTGCTCTAAGCGAAGCCCGATTTTCGATAAAACCCGTTGTAAGTGAGCTACGCCTACGCTATTTTTAATATAGCTTTTATTTAATTATAGTAACGTTATTAGGACTTTATAATAATTATTTAGGCTATTATTATGAGTTATATAAGAGTCGTTATAATATCTTTTTAACCACTCGCGGTACGAGGAATCTGGTTTAAAGGGCCGCATAGGGTTGTTGGATTTCAGAAGTGCTATATGCCAAAATGGTCCTGCCCTCCGGTGTTTTATGTATGGCCCCTGTCTGTACATAGTGGGTGAAGAGTATTGTTTAATGCTTATATAATAGTAATAATAGCTAGACTATTAATTAGTCTCGGTGAATGTCAGACTAAATCCTAGTGGTAATGTTACTAGGTTTTGTCTGAGGGAAATTGTTTTGACATAACGAAGTGTTGTCCGAATACCGAGTCACCACCTTTTCAGGTGAGTGCATAGTCACTTTCATCTTACACATAGATATGAAGTATTTAATATAAACTACGTGCTATGTGTGCAGATTGTATGAATGCTTGATGTCTATGCTGATGAAAGATTTTTATACATGTTTTAAATGATTTAAACTGTATATGTATTTTATATCTACAAAAATGTTGGGATAAAACATGGGTAGATGTAATAGACGATGTGTGATAAAATGATGAGAGGCCTCAATGTTGTTGTTGTTGATTTTGTCATCTAGCGGAGTATGCATGACGACCACAGACTCTTCTAAACAGTCCAGTGGAACACTAGCAGGCTCGCAATCTGTAGGTGTTTGTGAACGATGTGTTCACTGGTGTACTCCATCCCCCTCATGGTTGCCTTATGAACATTTATTGCTGAGGAATCCCCTTAGAAGTAGTGTCCATCCTGATGATGATCCTTAGTCTACGTCCCTTATGATAGGTGTTTATGTTGGGTTTTGAGCATTCTAACACTCTTATGGTGTACATGCAACCCTAGAAACCTTGGATCTATGTTTTCTCTAAAATACATGCAAATTTGATTTTCCAATGTTTACTTCCTAACTAGCATGTTATGGGGAACTTGTAATACAAAACTCAAGTAGAATAACATACCTTTTAGTAGCTTGGATTCCTTGATGACTTTGTGAGCCTAGCACCCCAAATGTGATGCCTCAAATGCTTCACACAACACCACAATACTTGGAATAACCTTGAGAGAAGTTCACTATACTCAAAAATCGGCTATCCCTCTTACTTGCTTGTAGTAGTCCCATTTTGCTTGCATAGCGTTCTTTATATAGTTGTGGCACAAGTAGGGTTACACCATGTAAACCCTAATTGTCATGGCTTTCCATATTCCATGATCCATGGGTTTGTAACCTCCATGGACTATCCATGGAGCACCTTATGGGTTTTAACCCAACCCATACAAACCATGGATCATTAGCCCGTTATACAAGAATAGATTATTTACACAATCAACCTCATATATTTAATTAGTCTCTTTTTGATCACTTAATTAATTCCAGATTAATTCTTTGATCAATACTAATTAAATAATATTATTAATATTTTAGTACTTATAATATATTAATAAACCTTAAGTGTCCTTTCTCTCATTTTGGTTTATCCAAGTATTTCAATGCCATGCAACCCAAATGGACCATGCCGGGTCGGGTCAAGTACATACCAAATATAGTTATGGACTTAGACACTATATCCAACTATCTCCCACTTGGATAAGTCTAATAACTATAGTTGCAGATATGACTTCAGAATCCGACTAGCAATCGTAGCTCTTTCAAAGTCTCTTGGAACTAAGATGATGATGGTCATACGCCATTTAAGATAAGTGATCATATAATCCTCTGCTCTCAAGATATCAGCCGGACAAATACATGGAACATGGTCTTACTTATTGTCCAGCATTTGTTTCTCGATCTCTGATCTGTTTGACATAGAACTAAATTGAACACATCAATTATGTTCTGACCGGGCCCGGTACATAGGTCAAAACAAAATCATCGAGGGTCCCAGATATCGCTTTTAATCCTAGAAGGAACAGATAAACTTCGACTCATATGCTTGTACTGACTACTTATTGAATTATGCACAAAAGCACATTTTATAACATCGAGTTACCAATGCATTTTCGTACAATCAATGTATAACCAACTCATAGTCAACAACTCATATCTCTAGGTTTGAAGATTTATATGATATTACCGTCTCACGATCACTCGAGATAAATTCCATGAAGTGATACAAGTGAGCGTGGGTTGAGTCCAATACTCAGAACTTATGAGCACTCATGAATGTTGCAGCAACCATTGCTATGTCTAATACACCTTAGACAATCTACAAACCCAATTCATGACAGTCTTAATTCAATACCTACTTCCAAAGTATGACTGACTGTGGAGAGTTTGAATAATATAATTATTCTGGAAGTCAAAACATGCAAAATTGAAACAATAGTAAACGATTAACATAAGATAGTAACACTTTACTCATATATAAACAACAACTTTTATTTAATTATCAAATGTCAATTACATTTTACAATTTTCAAAGCATATCTAATTATTAAAACTAATATCATCCTTCAGCCCGATGCGCCTTGCATGTTGTAAATGCTTAACCCTACTCAGTCCCTTCGTGAGGGGATCTGCTGTGTTCTCATCTGATGATACCCTCTTTGACACGAGGAGTCCTTCTTCTATTCGATGTCTAATGAAATGGTATTTTCTGTCAATGTGTCTGGATCTCCCGTGATCCCTTGGTTCCTTAGCTAAGGCAACCGCACTTTCGTTGTCACAGAAAATTTCCATTGGCTCTTTTATAGCTGGTACAACTCCAAGGTCTCCAATAAAGTTCTTTAGCCATATTGCCTCCTTTGCTGCCTCGCTTGCTGTTATATACTCTGATTTGCAAGTTGAATCAGCTACCGTCTCCTGCTTGGAACTTTTCCAAGTAATTGCTCCTCCATTTAGGATAAAGACCCAGCCTGACTAAGGGCAGAAATTATCCCTATCAGTCTGAAAGCTAGCATCGTTATACCCTACCACTCTCAAGTCATCACTACCACCAAGGGTAAGGACCCAGTCCTTATTCCTTTGCAAATACTTGAGAATGTTCTTTACCGCAGTCCAGTGAGCCTTGCCAGGGTTCCCTTGATATCTACTGACCATGCTCAGAGCAAAGGACACATCAGGGCGAGTACAAGTCATAGCATACATGATTGAGCCCACGGGAGATTGTACGACTGCACGGTGTTCCCATATCCATTATTTCGGACAGAGATAGTAGATTCACTTCGAGGTTCTGGCAGTCGCTACAAAGTTCCCTAAGAACTAGGCTGGACATGAGTACAGCCTACCATCCACAGACCGACGGACAAAGTGAGAGGACTATCCAAACCTTGGAAGATATGTTGCGAGCCCGTGTGATCGACTTTGGGAAAGCATGGGATACTCATTTACCCTTTGTCGAATTTTCCTACAACAACAGTTATCACACGAGCATAAAGGCTGCTCCATTCGAGGCCCTCTATGGCCGAAAGTGCAGATCCCCTCTGTGTTGCGCTGAGGTGGGTGATACCCAGTTAGCTAAAGGACGAGTTCCTGACAGCACTCTCACGAGTCCGGATGTCATTCAGGAAACGACAGAGAAGATCGTTCAGATTCGTGAACGATTGAAAGTCTCTAGAGACCGACAGAAAAGCTACGCAGATAAACGAAGGAAACCGTTGGAATTCCAGGTGGGCGACCGTGTTCTATTGAAGGTCTCGCCCTAGAAAGGCTTGATACGCTTCGGAAAGCGTGGAAAGCTAAATCCAAGATACATAGGGCCTTTCGAGATTCTCACTAGAATCGGCCCTGTAGCTTACAAACTTAACTTACCTCGCGAGCTCAGTAACGTACATTCTACTTTCCACGTCTCGAACTTGAAAAAGTGTCTGTCCGAAGAGACTCTTGTAATCCCACTCGATGAGATCGAGATCAACAAGAGCCTCAACTTCGTGGAAGAACCTGTAGAGATCATGGACCGGGAGGTCAAGCAAACGAAACAAAGTTGTATCCCGATAGTGAAGGTCCGTTGGAACGCCAAGCGAGGACCTGAATTCACTTGGGAGCGAGAGGATCAGATGAAACTAAAATATCCTCATCTTTTTACTTAGTTATTTGTAACTACTTATTTTCTTAAACTCTAATTTCGGGACGAAATTCCTTCTAACGGGGGGATGATGTGACAACTCAAAATTTCTATCTTGTACAACCATTCACTTCAATAGAAGTCAGATTTGTTTCTGCTAACTTTTAAGCTGTTTGGAGTCAGTTTGAGTGTTCTAAAGCCTAGTACTTCAAGAGATAATTATAGGAAGTATACTTTAGGGTTAATTGTGCAACATTTAAGTCCCAAAACTCCAAGAGTTTGGAGTTTACGGCCCAAAATGGAGTTAGGGCCGTAAACCCTAAAGAGTATATAAATGACACTTAGCCATTTATTAGTCTTTTTACCATTTTCAAGCCAAAAACTCATTCTCTCTCAAGTACCATCCGAATTTTCTTCAAGATCTTCAAGATTGTAAGTGTTTCCTTCCTTGTTTAGTAGATATCTTTCATTATCTAGTGATCTTACATGATTTCATCCATGAAATCATTCCATTTTCTTAGATCTTCAAGTGTTCTTCATTTCACCAAGAACACCAAGAACACACACTAGTGTTCTTGGGCCGTGAACCCCCTTACAAGCCTCTATATTGTAAGTACTCTTACCTTGGCTTGATATAGGCTTGTTTCACTTGTTATTCACCTAGAAACCATCAAGAAACACAAGTTTATAAGGTGTTTACGGCCAAGACATGTTCTTGAGCCGTAAACCCTAATAAAGGGGGCATAGTGAGCCCTAGTCCCTTCCTAAGCCTTGGATACAAGTCTAGATCACTTCCTTGAAGAGTTTAGGACCTTAAACATCAAAAAGATCAAGAGCACATGGAGTTTACGGCCCTAAACTCATGGGGAAATGACCATGGGCCATAAACTCTAAGAAGTGGTGCAATTGTGCCACTATTACTTCCTAAGGCTTGGACTTGATCATAGGATACTAAACCTTGACTTATAAGACCTTTAGACACAAAATGGTACATAATACCATGAGTTTACGGCTGTAAACTCATGGGGAAATGACCATGGGCCGTAAACTCAAGTAATATGACCATTATGGCCATAAACTCAAATGTGAGGCCATACTCCCATTAGATGCAACCCTTTGGTACTCCTAGAACTTGAATCAAAGTGTTATCCATGTTTTAGGGTGTCTTTACTTGATTAATTAGTTGTTAATTGACTACTTGGATGCATTTATGTGTCATTATATGTTAAATAGGATCTGTGTGTGTGCTCAAGTCTTCACTTGACACTTAGCATCCTATAACATCCGTTCATCCAAACCACTCACTATAGGTGAGTTCATACCCCTTAATCAACCTTTTAAATGATTTTAAATGCTTTTATGGGGGGGAATACAAGTTGAACTATTATAGTTATTATATCAATCGCATGTGATTAATAACTACCAAACAAGTGGATTTATTACTTTTCAAACTGTGTTATCAAACAAACTACTTCAAATCGTTTTACAAACTCTTTTACATGTTAAATACTTTTATTAAACTCTTTTAAACTTATTTTTGTCAAATGTGTATCTATTTAGATATAGTTATATAAGCGGGATTTAAAGGACTTAGGACTGATAACTCATCCTACCTCCTGTTCCTTGTTTGTTTGTGGTCTTAGGGTATCGGTTGTTTGTCCGAAGGTCGTTTGAATCTTAGTTATATTATATATATATATATATATATATATATATATATATATATATATATATATATATATATATATAAAGGTCGTTTGAATCTTAGTTATATTATATATATATATATATATATATATATATACATATATATATATATATATATATATATATATATATTATTGACTCATGTATGAACTGACTCATTGTATGTTTCATTGTTCTAGTAATAGTATTTGTAACGTCCTAAAATATACCTATTATAGTTTACTAGTAATGTTGTTTGTATGAATGAACATGTTTGTATACCTTTGCTACCCAAAGGTATTGAAATGAAAGAAGAAGCTTTTGTGTGTATATATATATATATATATATATATATATATATATATATATATATATATATATATATATATATATACACACAAAAGCTTCTTCTTTCATTTCAATACCTTTGGGTAGCAAAGGTATACAAACATGTTCATTCATACAAACAACATTACTAGTAAACTATAATAGGTATATTTTAGGAAGTTACAAATACTATTACTAGAACAATGAAACATACAATGAGTAAGTTCATACATGAGTCAATAACATACAGATAGAGCATACTATGATGAGAAACAAACATAACATACAGTGATGAGAAACAAACATAACATACAGTGATGAGAAACAAACATAACATACATTGATGAGAAACAAACATAACATGTTAGACAGAGAGAGCATACATTATACTAGTACATACATTACATATACAAGAACATTACAACAGAAATGTGAGCCACATAACGGAGCATGGCATCACCTGTCATGGCTCGTTTGTATCCAGAGTCTCCTAGAAGGAGAGCATTGAATTTGTGTATAGATCTATACTGGATTGACTATCCTACACCTTGCTGCTCGCTACAGTGGGACTTGCAAGTCTACGGGTGCCAAATGTCATTTCTTCCGACGTCTTTCATCGTCGTGTTTTTAGTCGGTAGTATGGTACAGGCATATCACATGTTACTTTAATTAACAATTGGATTAAGGTAGTTAGTACAGCTGTAGTTACCTAATACAACACTACAGTACTATCTTATTTCCCCATTGCATTCACTTTGTGATCTTCACACAATGAACGGTAATGTAAAAACTATATTTTTGGTTAATGATAGTCATATTTGGGAAAATACACACTCTTACTAGAGTCAACATACATTTCATTTGATGCCTTGGTAGAAGGCTACTTTTAGTAGAAATCATAAGGTTTTCTAGGAGATTACAAACAATTACAAACATTTACAAACTTATACATCACATACTTACAAACACTTTCATACAAACAATGACACTAAAATGCTTATGATCTCACCAGCTTTAAAGCTGATAAACTCTTTCAAAATAACTTGTATTCTCAGGTCATCAGTAGACAGGTGTCGGTGCCAGGTTTTAAGGAGATGTAGCTCGTTCAAGACTCATCTTTTATTTTGATTTACATTTTTGGTGTCTTATAAACTTAACAGAACACACTTGTATTAAATTATATTATTAATGCAATGGATGATGTTGTTGCTTGTTTACTACTATGCATTGTTGTGATACTGTACATGACGTCCTCCACCCCTGAACGTTTCCGCCGTTTCGGTTTTGGGGTGTGACAGATTGGTATCAGAGCATTGTTTATAGTGAATCGAGTATATCAACCCATAAAAGATATGCAAACTATAAACACAACGGGATTAAAATACTCTGACCAAGAGTTTATGCTTTTAAATAATAAAATATTTAACCAAGTATACATACCTGCATTCATACTAAAATCAGTGTCACTAGGACAGAACAAAAGTATTACGATTGTTGGACAACACAATCAGACTTAGAGACATATAGTCAACCCTGGGAAGATATAGCCTGATCAACTATATTATCCGAGGAGTGACTAGCATGTGCCTAAGGGTGGTTGTGAGGTTGCAACAAGTCTAAAAACTTACCAACAATACTACAATGAAAACATTAGAACAGAACATAAACTTAAAATACTATAGGAGTATTTTGTGTTACTATAATTACTTATCTGAGAATTAAAGGCTTTTATTAGTAGGTCAATAATTGCTAAGTGGATACGCTAAAGTTATATGTGACTAGGATGTCATAGACTTAGCATCTGTGATCTTTGCTTTTCTTCCTGTTCCTTGTTTGGTTGTGGATTTGGAGTTAGGATCACTTATTCGAAGTTCTATCCTGTTTTGCTTTCATATAACTGGTATGCATTAAGCAAGTATTGAAGTAACTAATAAAGATCATCTTATAATTATCTAGTTAGTTCGTCTATTAATTATTTCTTTACCCCTTTTCTCGCGTAGATATCATGGCTGGATTCCATCTTCTCGGAGACCCGTACTATCCCAACAACGGAAAAGCAGGATGGCTGGGAGAAGAGCCAGAAGATGATCACCCAATCCCTTTGGATGATCACCAAGCTGAAGGCTTTTCTGATGGTTCTGACTCAGAGCCAGAAGTCAACAACCTACCCCCAGTAGCTCAAAACCCAAACCCAAATCTTAACCCTCGTCCATCATTTCAAGGCCCCACACCTCTGTGGGCAACAAACTTGAACAGATGGAGTCACGAGCAAGGTCAACCGTTACCTTACAACGGAGATCGAAGCTTCTATGACTAGAGCGAGGGAGGCTCAGCGGACAGAATCTTGCATATTCTAGTCCGCAGAGTTGCTCGTATTGATGAGCAGGGTAGAGCGGCTATCCATCAAATCCTGCAGTCCACATCCGCCAGCTGGAGTCTGCTCATGCAAGAACTCAGAACCAGAATGCAGCTCTGCAGAGAGAACTTGCTGAAACCCAAGCCGATGTCCTGGAACTTCGAGCTCGGCAAGTAAGATCAGAAAGGTGCATGAGCTCGGCAAGTTATCAGTCCTAGCAACTAGGCTGGACATGAGTACAGCCTACCATCCACAGACCGACGGACAAAGTGAGAGGACTATCCAAACCTTGGAAGATATGTTGCGAGCCCGTGTGATCGACTTTGGGAAAGCATGGGATACTCATTTACCCTTTGTCGAATTTTCCGACAACAACAGTTATCAAACGAGCATAAAGGCTGCTCCATTCGAGGCCCTCTATGGCCGAAAGTGCAGATCCCCTCTGTGTTGCGCTGAGGTGGGTGATACCCAGTTAGCTAAAGGACGAGTTCCTGACAGCACTCTCACGAGTCCGGATATCATTCAGGAAACGACAGAGAAGATCGTTCAGATTCGTGAACGATTGAAAGTCTCTAGAGACCGACAGAAAAGCTACGCAGATAAACGAAGGAAACCGTTGGAATTCCAGGTGGGCGACCGTGTTCTATTGAAGGTCTCGCCCTGGAAAGGCTTGATACGCTTCGGAAAGCGTGGAAAGCTAAATCCAAGGTACATAGGGCCTTTCGAGATTCTCACTAGAATCGGCCCTGTAGCTTACAAACTTAACTTACCTCGCGAGCTCAGTAACGTACATTCTACTTTCCACGTCTCGAACTTGAAAAAGTGTCTGTCCGAAGAGACTCTTGTAATCCCACTCGATGAGATCGAGATCAACAAGAGCCTCAACTTCGTGGAAGAACCTGTAGAGATCATGGACCGGGAGGTCAAGCAAACGAAACAAAGTTGTATCCCGATAGTGAAGGTCCGCTGGAACGCCAAGCGAGGACCTGAATTCACTTGGGAGCGAGAGGATCAGATGAAACTAAAATATCCTCATCTTTTTACTTAGTTATTTGTAACTACTTATTTTCTTAAACTCTAATTTCGGGACGAAATTCCTTCTAACGGGGGGATGATGTGACAACTCAAAATTTCTATCTTGTACAACCATTCACTTCAATAGAAGTCAGATTTGTTTCTGCTAACTTTTAAGCTGTTTGGAGTCAGTTTGAGTGTTCTAAAGCCTAGTACTTCAAGAGATAATTATAGGAAGTATACTTTAGGGTTAATTGTGCAACATTTAAGTCCCAAAACTCCAAGAGTTTGGAGTTTACGGCCCAAAATGGAGTTAGGTCTGTAAACCCTAAAGAGTATATAAATGACACTTAGCCATTTATTAGTCTTTTTACCATTTTCAAGCCAAAAACTCATTCTCTCTCAAGTACCATCCGAATTTTCTTCAAGATCTTCAATATTGTAAGTGTTTCCTTCCTTGTTTAGTAGATATCTTTCATTATCTAGTGATCTTACATGATTTCATCCATGAAATCATTCCATTTTCTTAGATCTTCAAGTGTTCTTCATTTCACCAAGAACACCAAGAACACACACTAGTGTTCTTGGGCCGTGAACCCCCTTACAAGCCTCTATATTGTAAGTACTCTTACCTTGGCTTGATATAGGCTTGTTTCACTTCTTATTCAACTAGAAAACATCAAGAAACACAAGTTCATAAGGTGTTTACGGCCAAGACATGTTCTTGAGCCGTAAACCCTAATAAAGGGGGCATAGTGAGCCCTAGTCCCTTCCTAAGCCTTGGATACAAGTCTAGATCACTTCCTTGAAGAGTTTAGGACCTTAAACATCAAAAAGATCAAGAACACATGAATTTTATGGCCGTAAACTCATGGGGAAATGACCATGGGCCGTAAACTCTAAGAAATGGTGCAATTGTGCCACTATTACTTCCTAAGGCTTGGACTTGATCATAGGATACTAAACCTTGACTTATAAGACCTTTAGACACAAAATGGTACATAATACCATGAGTTTACGGCCGTAAACTCATGGGGAAATGACCATGGGCCGTAAACTCAAGTAATATGACCATTATGGCCATAAACTCAAATGTGAGGCCATACTCCCATTAGATGCAACCCTTTGGTACTCCTAGCACTTAAATCAAAGTGTTATCCATGTTTTAGGGTGTCTTTACTTGATTAATTAGTTGTTAATTGACTACTTGGATGCATTTATGTGTCATTATATGTTAAATAGGATCTGAGTGTGTGCTCAAGTCTTCACTTGACACTTAGCATCCTATACCATCCGTTCATCCAAACCACTCACTACAGGTGAGTTCATACCCCTTAATCAACCTTTTAAATGATTTTAAATGCTTTTATGGGGGGGAATACAAGTTGAACTATTATAGTTATTATATCAATCACATGTGATTAATAACTACCAAACAAGTGGATTTATTACTTTTCAAACTGTGTTATCAAACAAACTACTTCAAATCGTTTTACAAACTCTTTTACATGTTAGATACTTTTATTAAACTCTTTTAAACTTATTTTTGTCAAATGTGTATCTATTTAGATATAGTTATATAAGTTGGATTTAAAGGACTTAGGACTGATAACTCATCCTACCTCCTGTTCCTTGTTTGGTTGTGGTCTTAGGGTATCGGTTGTTTGTCCGAAGTTCGTTTGAATCTTAGTTATATATTATGTATATGTATATAGATACAAAAGTTTCTTCTTTCATTTCAATACCTTTGGGTAGCAAAGGTATACAAACATGTTCATTCATACAAACAACATTACTAGTAAACTATAATAGGTATAGTTTAGGAAGTTACAAATACTATTACTAGAACAATGAAACATACAATGAGTCAGTTCATACATGAGTCAATAACATACAGATAGAGCATACTATGATGAGAAATAAACATAACATACAGTGATGAGAAACAAACATAACATACAGTGATGAGAAACAAACATAACATACAGTGATGAGAAACAAACATAACATATATTGATGAGAAACAAACATAACATGCTAGACAGAGAGAGCATACATTATACTAGTACATACATTACATATACAAGAACATTACAACAGAAATGTGAGCCACGTAACGGAGCATGGCATCACCTGTCATGGCTCGTTTTGTATCCAGAGTCTCCTAGAAGGAGAGCGTTGAATTTGTGTATAGATCTATACTGGATTGACTATCCTACACCTTGCTGCTCGCTACAGTGGGACTTGCAAGTCTACGGGTGCCAAATGTCATTTCTTCCGACATCTTTCATCGTCGTGTTTTTAGTCGGTAGTATGGTACAGGCATATCACATGTTACTTTAATTAACAATTGGATTAAGGTAGTTAGTACAGCAGTAGTTACCTAATACAACACTACAATACTATTTTATTTCCCCATTGCATTCACTTTGTGATCTTCACACAATGAACGGTAATGTAAAAACTATATTTTTGGTTAATGATAGTCATATTTGGGAAAATACACACTCTTACTAGAGTCAAACATACATTTCATTTGATGCCTTGGTAGAAGGCTACTTTTAGTAGAAAACATAGGGTTTTCTAGGAGATTACAAACAATTACAAACATTTACAAACTTATACATCACATACTTACAAACACTTTCATACAAACAATGACACTAAAATGCTTATGATCTCACCTGCTTTAAAGCTGATAAACTCTTTCAAAATAACTTGTATTCTCAGGTCATCAGTAGACAGGTACCAATGCCAGGTTTTGAGAAGATGGAGCTCGTTCAAGACTCATCTTTTATTTTGATTTACATTTTTGGTGTCTTATAAACTTAACAGAACACACTTGTATTAAATTATATTATTAATGCAATGGATGATGTTGTTGCTTGTTTACTACTATGCATTGTTGTGATACTGTACATGACGTCCTCCACCCCCGAACGTTTCCGCCATTCCGGTTTTGGGGTGTGACATAAGCCTAACAGACACGAAAGAGGACAACGGTGGCCCACTAATCTTGTATGTTATTATAGGCTGTCGAGTATGCTACGGACACGTTATAGCCCACTGAGCATATGATAAAAGTTTAGGGCCATATTAGCAATGCAAATGGGCCACTAAGGCCCAATAGCATGTTTAAGCTGATGAAGGCCCATTGGGCATGTAATTGGGTCACCAAGGCCCAATAAACATGGTTTGATTATATTGTGCCCAATAATCGTATAATTGGGTCACGAATGCCCAATAAGCACGAATAGGAAATATTGGGCCCAACCATTGAATCGTTTATCTGTTTGTCGTTATAAGTTGTAGTATGGGATTTGGTTTACCCTTAGTGTTTACTTTCGATGTTAAAATACTCAATGTTGGTTTATAACGATATTCTTAGTTTTTATAAAAATACCATGTTAAAACCTTCATGTTGTAAAAATTTATATCTTTGATCAAATTGTTTAGAAATTTACATATTTGGCCCAAAATGTTTATTTGACTATTTCAGTCCCTTTTTCATACAAAATTTACATTTTCAGCCCTTAATGGTTCAAAATGACACTTTTAGTCCTTTTTGATAAAAACGTGATATTTTAGTCCATTAGATTATTTAACTTGGCATTTTCGGCCCAAATAAAATCTTAAATTATAATTTCATCCCAAAATGCAACTTTTGACATTTTCAGCCCTTATTTGCTAAAAAATTACATTTTTGGCCCATTTGACGTAAGATTTACACTTTTGGCCCAAAATCTAAAAACTTTGCATTATTAGTCCAATTTAGCAAAAAATGTCATTTTCAACCCCTGAATTTAATTTATTCACGTTTTTTATTTATACTTTGATAAATTTACAATTTCAGCCCCAAGTTTCATCCTTTTCGCTAATTTGGGCCCAAAAACCGTTGGGGCCCAAATATAAGCCCAATAAGCAAAATTTTATGTTTTTGGTCCCTTGAGAAACATTATTTCCATAAAAATCATATTTTATATAGATATATACCATATTATCCTTGTAAAAACCTAAAATGTCATCTTTTAACCAAATCTTTGTTGTTTTGCAAAAAATGACACTTATGAAAAATGGAAGAAGATGGTGTTGTTTTTGGCCCTAACAAGCTTCTTGAGAGGTCTTTGGCTTAGATGGGTTCTAAGAAGCAAGATCACGAATTTTGCATGAGTTAAGAGGAGATTTTTGAAGTTATCAAGAAGCTAAGCCATGGATTTAAGCAACAACTTACCAAAGATGATGATTTTGATGGAAGAACCTACTTGAAAATGCCCAAGATCTCGAAGTTTTTTGAGAAAAAGGATGAGTTGTTGTTGTGAGTGTTTGAGAGAAATTTTTTTGAATGTGTGTGTTTGTTTTCTATCTTCTCGGCCGAATATAAAAAAAGAGAGAGAAAGAGAGAAATGCATGGATACATGAGATTGTACATGGTTATTTGTTGGGTAATTCCCTAATTAACCCATAAGCAAAAATGATGTGTCATAATTCTATTTATTCATTCATTTCTTTCTTTTTTAGCTTGGGCCGAGAATGGCCAAATGGGATGAAGGAAAATTATTTTGGGCTCAAATCTTGGCTTTGATCGAATTTCCATAGGCCCAATATTATTTTTCGGCCCATTGGGCTCTTAAGGATGGTTCACGGCCCAATTAGCATAAAAGAACGGGTTTATGGCCCATTAGGGTTGATTAAATTTGTTATGACCCAATAAGACTCATTAAGGTAATTTATTTCGTTTTAGGCCCATGATGGCCCAAAAGGTTAGGCTTTATAAACATGGATCCATTTGGAGCCCATTTAAGGGTTCTAAGCCCATAATAGTCAAATTGGAAGCTTATTGGTCCATTAGGCCCAATAAGGAAATCCTAGTCCATAATGGACTTAAATCGAGATTTGTAGTGTTTCCAATCTTTTGTTGACCATTTGAAGTGTTTGTATAGTGTTTTTGATGGAATTTTGTTGTCATTGAATAAACATCATGCATGCTTTCAAGTTTTGATTACAATTGTTGATTTTGTCAATGCTTACAAAAATATAGAATTTCCTAGCAAATTCACTAGTTGTGACATCATCCCCCCGTTAGAGGGAATTTCGTCCCGAAATTCTTTTGAAACTAGGTCTGAGAATGCGAGAATAAGTAAGGGTACTTTTGTTTCCTTTGGTCTTCGCGTTCCCATGTAAATTTCGGTCCACGCCTTGCGTTCCAGCGAACTTTTACAATTGGGATGCGACTTTGTTTAGTACGCTTCACTTCCATGTCCATAATTTCGACTGGTTTTTCGATGAACATGAGATCCTCATTGATTTCGATTTATTCTAGTCGAATAACTAGAGTTTCATCAGATAAGCATTTCTTTAGATTGGAAACATGGAACACGGGGTGTATGTTGTTGAGCTCCGCAAGTGGCTGCAACCTATATGCCACTGGACCAATTCGGGCAAGGATCCCAAATGGTCCAATGTATCGCGGGTTTAGTTTCCCCCGTTTCCCGAAACGAATCATCCCTTTCCAGGGAGAGACTTTCAATAACACCCGATCTCCGACTTGAAATTCCCGAGGCTTTCGCCGTTTATCAGCGTAGCTCTTCTGTCGGTCCCGCGATGCTTGAATTCGAGCTCTGATTTGAATTATCTTTTCAGTTGTTTCACGGACGATCTCTGGTCCCGATAGAGTACTGTTCGGTGCCTGCCGCTTTGCTAGCTGAGAGTCGCCCACCTCAGCCCAGCATAGAGGTGACCTGTATTTGCGACCATATAACGCTTCGAAATGAGCAACCTTGATGCTCGTGTGATAACTGTTATTGTATGAGGACTCAATCAGAGGAAAGTGGGTGTCCCAAGACTTGCCGAAGTTAATCACATAGGCTCTAAGCATGTTCTCAAGCGTCTGGATGGCGCGCTCGCTTTGTCCGTCCGTTTGAGGGTGGTAGGCAGTGCTCACGTCTAATCGTTCCCATTGCCTTCTGAAGGGGTTGCCGAAATCTTGAAGTAAATCGGCTATCTCGATCCAAGATACTAGATATTGAGATTCCACGAAGTCTTATTATCTCCACCTTGTAAGATTCCTTTGTTGGCAGGAAACAAGCGGATTATGTTAACCTATCGACAATCACCCAGATAGTGCCCAATCCGACTCTTGTAACAAGTTTCGTTCCTCTTTGACTTCGAGGGTTTTATCCATCCCAGCAGTGCTTCCTTCGCGATATTCCCCGGCTTCGATGCCTCCAAGGCTGGTCGCAGGTGTTGACAGTGTTTGTTCTTGTTTCATGAGCAGACGAGTATGTTATCGATGATATTAAATAAATGGTTGGCTTGGAATGGTTGGGAAAACTCGGTTCATAGGGTCCATGAATACCGTTAGGGCATTTGTTAGACCGGATGGTTTTCACAACTAATTTGGAAATGGTCATAATGAGTTCGAAAAGCAATTTCTGGAATGTCCACTTCTTGGACTCGGAGCTGATGGTAACCGGATCTTAGACCTATTTTGGAGAAGCAACTAGCTCCTTGATACTAGTCAAGTAGGTCGTCAATCCGAGGAAGTGGGTATCGAGTTTTTGATAGTGAGCTTATTCAATTCCCTAAAATCACTGCACATTTTGAAGAATCCGTCTTCTTGACGAACAAGATTGGAGCTCCCCATGGTGAGAAGCTTGGTCCGATGAATCCTTTGCGCAACAATTCCTTCGATTGACTGGATAATTCCTGAATTTCGGTGGAAGCTAACCTGTAGGGTGAATTAGCAATTGATGTGGCTCCTGGTATTAGGTCGATCCGAAATTCGACCGGTCATTCTGGAGGTACTCTTGGAAAATCTCCAGGAAATTCATCTGGGAAGTCGCATGCCACTGGTATGCCTTGATTTCCTTCTTTGGCTTTATCTACAACGTGGGCGAGGATCACATAGTTCTTCTTGTGCAGGCACTTCTGTGTCTTGATGCACGAAATGAGGCGAAGATCGGTTCGAGGTTTTATCACCATAGATTATTGGGGTTTTGTGGTTGGGGGGGGGGGGTGAAGGTGAACGGCCTTCTTGCGATACGTAATATCAACATGGTGGGGCTTAACCAATCCATGCCGATCATCACATCAAAACTCCTAATATTTACTAGTATCAAATCTATTTGAAATGAATGGTTGTTTGGTGTTAAGGTGCTCCCTACATGAATATTTTTGGTTTTCCCATTAGCCACCTCCACCGTGGAGGCTTCGCTTTGCTTCTGGGGTTGTCGTACTAATAAGTGTTTAAATTTGTTATTAATGAAGCTTCGCTCCGCTCCACTATCGAATAAGATGCATGCATATGTGTTGTTAAGGAGGAACGTACCGGTGACGACAGTGGGGTCGTGAATCGCTTCTCCTTGTCCCATGGTCAACACTCTTCCCAATCCTCTGTTACCGATGCGCCATCAAGAGGCTTTCCCTTGGTACCCTTAGAAGGGGTCTTCCTCTTTTTCCCTTTTCCTTGCTCAATTGCCAGGACAGGAGCAGTAGTAGGAGTAGGAGTAACAGCTGATTTACTTTTAAGGCCACTTTCAGTGGTCCTTAAAAGTCCTTGAAGCTTACTTAGTGTGACTTCCTCCTTGTTCATATCATAAGTCATACGAAACTGATCATAACTTGGAGGTAAGGAATGGAGAATAATGTCAATCGCCATGTCCTCAGGGAAGTCCACATTAAGCTTCAATAACCGGTCCACAAACCTTTTCATTTTCTGCAAGTGACCGGTGAGGGGTTCTCCCTCTTTCATCCTAGTTGTTATCATGGAGGAAATGATTTCATACCTCTCCTCACGGGCACTCTGATGGTACCTATCCATCAAATCCTGGTGCATCTCAAAAGGGTAGAAATCTTCATAGCATTTCTGGAGTTCTACTGTCATTGTGGCTAGCATGATGCAAGACACCTTAGTGGCATCTTTATTATGGGTAGTGTACTCAGCAATCTCCTCAGGGGCAGCAGTTGACTCATCGATAACCTTTAGCTCCTTATCGAGGACATACTTTTTGCCCTCGTAGCGAGTAATCATTATGATGTTCCTAATCCATTCATTGAAATTGGAACCATCAAAAGTGACTTTCCCACACAAGTTCATTAGGGAAAAGGAGCCTGTAGGGTTTGAGCCAGTAGCAGTGTTGGAAGACATTTGAAAAGAAAGAAAGACAAGTTTTATTAGATAAAGAGTCCTTAATAAGTCACCCAAATGAAATATTAAGGCTAGGACCCAACAAACTATTTATAGTTGGAAGAGGGATGTCGTAATCCAAGCTATAAAATATTTGAAGGTAGGTAAATGACGATTTACCAATTTCCACCACGAAAACAAAATAGATTATTAAGTTTTATTGGATTTGAAATTCCTAGATCTTTTGAGATACATTGAACTTTCAATGGCATGTTTGAATCTCGATTGTGCCCTCTCAAGTTTGTGACTGGGATGCCGATGATCACAAACAAGGTGTGAATAACCATGCAAATTGACTTGGTGCCCTTAACTTTTATCACCTAATCGATGTGCCGGTTAACCACACACGCTCCACCGATCTATGCTAAAATTAAGTTACCCTTTGCCACTCTTACTAGTCCTTGTTAGTGTGTCGGTTAACCACACGCGCTCTACTGACGACTTGGTAAGATACAAAGTGTAATTTCATGGGTTAGCACCTCTTTCACATTTTCCTAAAGTAACTAAGATTGGGAATTATTAAAGTATAGTTACTTTATAATTTCATTATACTTTTAATGAGGATTTAAAGTCCTTGTCCTACCCATTCGGCTAACGACCCTCCACCAGTCAAGGAAGCGGTGGGTGAGAGTGGACACCCATTAAGCTTCCATTTTATAGGCAACAACCTTATACCCCCTTATAGACCAGCTTCGTGAATGAGTCCTACTAACGATACTACTGACTTATTCTTATACATATCTATATATTTAAACTTTTAATATAATAATAGTATACGGGTTTAAACTTTTAAAATTCTAAGGTTTAATTTGGAAATTAAAGTATTAGGGTGTAAGGCTTTACAAATTCCAAAACTTGAGGGCAAGTATTGAAACTATTCAAGACTTTTCATTTCATAACTTATGAGTTTAATGGTCCATTAAAGTGAAGACTCTTCACTTTATGTAACCTCTTATTCTTTAATGACACTTTTAAAGAAGTGACTTTTGGTTATCCATAACTTGAGGACAAGTTATGGACTTCATCATTAGCCATTAAGATCAAGAATCATACTTACAAGCAAGTTACACATAATTCCTATGATCTTCTAAAACTCATAAGAACATGAACATCTATATCAAAATTTCAAGAATCATATTAACACATAAAACATGGAATTTTGATATTAGCCATTGTAAATGGATTAGCATAAGCATTACACCATCTAAAACAAAAACACCAAAACAGTTTAGGGTAATGTTTCTAGTCCATTTCCAGCAGCAAAACACGAAAATCTGCATTCAGGGGCTCCTACTCGTCGAGTGCAAGAACCTACTCGACGAGTAGGATGAATTTACACATGGACTCGTCGAGTCCCCCCATGGACTCGGCGATTTCATGCTGCAGAGTGCAAATTTTTGAGCTTTTTCAACAAGTTTGCATCAAGTATCAAGAAAACAAGCCTAGGCTCTGATACCACTGTTGGGTTTTGAGCATTCTAACACTCCTATGGTGTACATGGAACCCTAGAAACCTTGGATCTATGTTTTCTCTAAAATACATGCAAATTTGATTTTCCAAGGTTTACTTCCTAACTAGCATGTTATGGGGAACTTGTAATACAAAACTCAAGTAGAATAACATACCTTTTAGTAGCTTGGATTCCTTGATGACTTTGTGAGCCTAGCACCCCAAATGTGATGCCTCAAATGCTTCACACAACACCACAATACTTGGAATAACCTTGAGAGAAGTTCACTATACTCAAAAATCGGCAAGCCCTCTTACTTGCTTGTAGTAGTCTGATTTTGCTTGCATAGGGTTCTTTATATAGTTGTGGCACAAGTAGGGTTACACCATGTAAACCCTAATTGTCATGGCTTTCCATATTCCATGATCCATGGGTTTTTAACCTCCATGGACTATCCATGGAGCACCTTATGGGTTTTAACCCAATCCATACAAACCATGGATCATTAGCCCACTATACAAGAATAGATTATTTACACAATCAACCCCATATATTTAATTAGTCTCTTTTTGATCACTTAATTAATTCCAGATTAATTCTTTGATCAATACTAATTAAATAATATTATTAATATATTAGTACTTATAATATATTAATAAACCTTAAGTGTTCTTTCTCTCATTTTGGTCTATCCAAGTATTGCAATGCCATACAACCCAAATGGACCATGCCGGGTCGGGTCAAGTACATACCAAATATAGTTATGTACTTAGACACTATATCCAACAGTTTAGGGACGTAAAGTGAGGATAACAGGAATGGGTAATCGGGTTATTGTTGGTTGATGAAATTAAATAACTTATTTATTGTGGGTTGAAAACGCTATGTGCTCACCAGGCTCCTAAGCCTGACCCACTCAGTTTCATGTATTACAGGTAGTGGCGCTCGAGCATATATGTGATGTTTTGGATGAGGGATTACGGATATAGGCATGTAGATATGAATAAATGTAGTAAGGCTTATATTGTACTGTTTATGCTTTTGATCTGTATCGAACATGACATCCCGAGGTTTTTAATGACATACATGTCTACGGAAATGCTTTGATAAATCTTTATCATATTTTGTTTTGGGAACAAATTCCGCAACACTTTTATTTAAAATGTTACTCTGATTTTTAAACAAAGCATAAACAAAATCGGTCTTTTATGGCCGTGAAAATGGGGATGTCACATTTTGGAGCATCTAAAATTCATCGAATCCAACATCATTGTTCTTAAGTTTACGGTCGTACACCCTTAAAATCTTAAAATCTTCAAAGGCCGCAACTGTTTATGGCCGTAAACCCTTCAAAGATTCATAAAATCTTCAAGAACACCGTTCACGGCCGGAAACCCTTCACGGCCACAAACTCCTTCACACCGTGAATCTTGACCGCAAACCCACTTTTCCACCTTGATCGAGTCTCGGTAACATTCCTAAACCAATAACAAGTGTTTTTCCTACACTATAATAAATGGGTTCGCTAATAAAATACATATATATATTAATTGTTATTAGGATCCCGTTGAGTGCCACGTACATCAACTCGAGGGTCTTCATTCCCAGTTCACTGTCCAACACATTCACGTAACTAATAGTGAGTTCATACCCCTATGCTTTTACTATTTTAACGTTTTCAGGGGGAGAGTACAAGCCAAACACAAATGATTGTGTGAATTTATACAAACGGATTTCAGCATGCTTAAAACTGATGCAATTGATACAACCATGCTGTTTTCGCATTTTTATCTAAATATTTAGATATCTCATCCATTTTGTAACATGTTGAGCATAAGGGACGTTTTCAACTTACAAGCATAATTGCATAGTTTTCAGATCAAACCACAAACCAAGTACATAACATACATACAAACTATAATAGGTATAGTTTGGGATTTTCAATACACGGTTTTACATTTACAGGCATATAAACTATAACAAACTTAGTTTATGATATTCAATGATATTTCTCGGGTAACAAGAATACATTACTATATAATTAGTTGAGTATAATTATTACCCTACAAAGTATACAAACGAATTCAAACACAATAGAACAATAAAGAGCTACGCGTAAACTAGTTAATACAGGATTGTGAGACAACTCTTCAAATGTACCTTTCGGGGTACAGGCTAAATCCTATCATAGTATAACCAGAGTCTCCTGGAGGGAGAGCGTGATATTTGTGAATAGATCTATTCGGGACTGACAATCCCACACCTGAACTGCTAGCTACAGTTAGGCATGCATGCCTTGGGTGACAAATGTCATATATCCGACACTTGAAGAACGTTGTACAGGTCACTAGGTCATATCAAGCATGGTTATACGACTAACAATAGTATAAACTAACCTCATTGTTTACGAGATTTCATTCTTCTTTAGTTTTATTTTCATTAACAAAACTAGTTCATAATACAACTGGAGGATTCCAGGGATTTCAATTCATAGTTTTATTTTAAGCAATGAAACTACTATACATACTGGTGGTAACCAGGGTTTCAAACAGAACATTTTATACATTACTAGTGATAGCCAAGGTTTTCATTCAAAACAACGTTATACAATACAGCTGGTGGTAATCAGACATAAACTAATACATTATACACTACTACAGAACACAGTAAATAACATATATGTTAGAAAATATTGGATTTTCTTGGGAAGCATACAAACATTTTTCAGATTCAATGACAGGATTTTCATTACAAAAACATGCTTATGAACTCACCAGCTTTGATGTTGATACTCTCTTTTCAAAACCGCTTGTATTCTCAGGAAATCAGTAGACAGGTACCTCGACGGACTTTTGAGAAGACGAGGCATATAAAGTCTCGTCTTTATTTTTTCTACTTTTGATGTATATAAATAAGAACCAAACAGATGTAAATACTTTTTATATATATAATGTAATGGTTGTGTTTACTTTGATTACTATGATGCAATTGTTGTGATACTACATATGACGTCATCCACCCTTGAACGTTTCCGCCGTTCCGGTTTGGGGGTGTGACAAGTATATTGTTATGCCATGAAGTAGTGGCTCAAATTGTTATCTTTTTCTTGTTATAGTATGTATGTTCCTTTCTGCTCTTGTTATAGTATGTTCCTTTCTGTTCTTGTTAGAGTATGTTCCTTTCTGTTCTTGTTATAGTATGTTCCTTCCTGTTCTAGTTATAGTATGTTCCTTCATGTTCTAGTTATAGTATGTTTGAACTGACTCAAGTATGAACTGACTCCTGTAAGAACTAACTCATGTAAGTACTGATTCAAGTAAGTTTCATTGTTCTAGAAATAGTAAGTAGTAATCCTCTAAACTATACCTATTATAGTTTACTAGTATGATTGTTTGACTGTTACTGATGTATAGAAAAGACTCAATTACTCACCAAGCAACTAAGTTAAGTATAATCCTCAAAAATGGGTTTAATATTCATATATGTATTTAATAAGTATAACTATGATTTAACCGACATTCGGACTAGTGATCCTACCCCGAGCCCACAACCAAACAAGGAACAGGAGTCAAGGTATCTAGCAATAGTCCTAAGTCTGTTAAAGCATACTTATACGTAAATAGATAGTCGAATATGATTTGATATAAAAGAAGTTTATAAAAGCTTTAATAGAGTTTTAACAAGTTTTGAGTATAAGAAATCCTTTTGGATGTTGTTTTCACATGTAAATTGTTAACACAATTTCATTGTGTTCTACTTGTATTCCCCCCCCCCCCTAAAATCATTTAAAAGCATTTAAAAGTGTAGTTGTAGGGGTATGAACTCTCCTGTAGTGAGTGATTCGAATGAAAGATCGATATAGGATGCTAAGTATGCCAAGTGAAGTCTCGAGCACAAACGGATCCTATTAAGCATATAATGACACATATATGTATACAATTAGTGTATAAAACAACTAACATGTAAGTAAAACAACCTTAGGAACTAGGAAACACTCTCAATGGAGTGTTAGAATCACATATGATTGAATGAAGGGTGTTCACGGCCAAACAAGGAATGTTCACGACCTTAGAATGGTTCACGGCCATAGAACACATGATGTGTTCATGGCCAAACTTGCATCTAAGAAGGGTTCACGGCCATGGACTCTTGAAGATTCATGCAAATAAGAGTTTGTTTCATGCGGAATCAAGTGTTTCTAATGGACAACAAGAAGATGGATGAGATACTTACTTTTTGGAAGCCTTTAGAGTGTTCACGGTTGAAGAAAGTTGAGAGAGAATGGGTGTGTTCACGGATAGAGTTGAAGAAGTGAAGAAAATGAGCTAATTTCTTATATATATGGAGGATGTTCACGGCCAAGGATGGGTTCATGGCCGTGAACTCCTTTTTGATGGTGTTTCCGGCTCGATTGCAACTCAATGAAATCAAGATAACACTTCCTAACACACAATCCCTGAGTGTACTAGGCTTAGAACTCTCAAATAGAGCCTTAACAAGGCTAAAAGATAACAGAAACAAGTCTGACTTTTGATTGAATTGATTGACTTTACACGATAGAAATTTCGGGTTGTCACAACTAATTTATGATCAATTTGAAAAGATTATGTTCTCCTGATTATGTGGATATAAAGAAAGTCCAAAACAGTTCTCATATAAGAAAGTTACGGCTCTTTTAAGTTACAACATCAGTATTTATCTGATTTTCCTGAAACGAACTGTGCACTGCTTCGTCTGGGATAGCTACGAACCTCGTAATTATTTTTGAACACGTTTTTAAACTCATACTAGGGTCTATTATTCATTTCATTTTTATGAGATTTTAATCTCGAGCAAAAATGGAATCATAAAAACTATTGAATCTGAAACAATTAATCGCGAAACTTTAAACGTCGTTTCCCAAAGTTTCGTATATCGGAATTGAATTCAGTCTACATTTCTGGAATCACCAAGACCGGGACAATAAGCAGACACTTTCAGAAAATGTTATGAGATGGTATGAATGCACAAAAACTTTTCCTAAATCTCCAAATACATACATGTGTATGTATATCTTGCAAAGTAATCTATAATATCTTTCAAAAATATAATTTTGTACAACCAAAATCATGTTAAAATCTACTCAAATCTTAGGAGATTAGATCATATACGATTCTAGATCAATTGTACACTCAAAAAGATTCCCTCACACATATTTCTCTCTAGCTCTCGTATATCACTCTCCCTCTCGTTTCTTACTCCCCCAATGAAGAAAAGGAAACCGGAAAGCAGCCAGTAGCCCCTCCATCCTCTCATGTCATGATACTCCACTCACAAACACCCCTGCTGCTTTTTCTTCTGTGTGTGTACTACCAGATTAGAAAGAAGAAACAAAAAGGAAGTTTCCGAAGTAGCCTCCCTCACCACCGCAAACTACGGTGACCGCCTCCACCTCCTTTCATTCATAAATTGTCGTTAGAAGGTCGAATCCCTCTCTCTCTCTCTCCCCATCGTTCTTGCCCATCAATCAGAGCTGCCAAATCACCCCTCCCCAAAGTTTGTCGCTGTTGTTTTGCTCATCCTCCCATTCGTGTGTTGTTATCGGCAACGAAGCAAATGAACGAAGGAAAAGGCTCGTCGAAGATTATGGTTGTTGGTCCTTCTCCCTCCTCGCGATCTGCTTGACCACCGGAGCTCCCATGTCGCTGCCTTCCATTCGTGTTTCCTTTCTTTCCTTCGATCAGTCAAGGATCGAAGATTCTTCCCCCTGGTTTATGTTTGCAAGACCATTTTCTGCCTATTTTCGTTCGTCTTCTTCTTCTCCGATCAGAAGAGGACAAATGTCCCCATTGTTTGTATCATTTGGCAAAACCAGCCCCTCCATTTGTATTTTTAAATTAAATCGGCCCCATCCTTTGTTTTAAAAGACCAAAATAGCTTTTTTAATTTAACTTATTACAAAACTAGTCCCTTTTGGTTAAATAATAACAAAAACAACCCATCTTTTGTTTCAGAATGTAAAACAATCCTTCTAGTTGCCTTGTTTGATCAAAATTGTCCCGAAAGTATTTCAAAGTTCAAGAAAGTGTAAATTGTGGTTTCTTGCGTAAAGCTTCAACAAAACGAACCTAGATCGAGATCATGCATCGAATGGGAGTTCCCATGGCCCCTTTTCACAATTTTCATATTTAGGGGAGAATACATGCATGTTTAATAAAGTTTTGATGATTTTCTAGTTTTTATATACAAAATAGAATCACACTTGTTATTGGTCAAAAGTTTATAAAATGACAGTCTAAAATATTATAAATCATTGATACATCCTATAACTTATAACTAGAATGCTAGAACGATACAAATATATTTAACGATTTATAGAGATTATGGTATTTGTCATATATAATTTTGAGCATGTTAAAAAATATATATATAAAAAGATATATATATATATATATATATATATATATATAATAATAATAATAATAATAATAATAATAATAATAATAATAATAAATGTTATTCAACTTAATTACGTACAAAAAGAAAGTACATTGTCTAAATTGGTTGAAAATGATGTTTGAACAATTACATAATATTTTTTTTGAAAAATACCAAAAAGCAACTATTAATTATGAAATTATGTAAAAATGATTTCAATAAACGATATATTTTATTTTTATATTTATTATAAAAATATAAATCATTTTTATTAAATAATGCAATTTGTCTTATGATACCATAATTGATTTCCAGATTTTAAGAATCATATTCTAAGAAATTATATAGTGTATCAATTATGCAACTAATTGAATATTATAGGAATTGTTAGTTTTATGTTGGTTGAAAACTAGAAAATGTTACAAAAACAACCATTATGCCGTCATAATAGACAATAGAAATTAGTATCCTTTAAGTCTTAGGAATCTCAAATACTAAAAAACTCCAATCGAAGATTATCCCTAAACAACCAAATTATAAGTATTCCAAAAATCTTATAACGAGAAGCTTAGGATTAGGATGTCTAGACATACTATTAGGGTCCAATACCCACGAGACGTTCTATATGAGTTATGTTTGTTTTATAAAAGCTTTATGAGTTATGATCATTTCCTAAGCTGCATGGGCTATGTTTGTAACCACACTAAGACTGTATGTCATAGTCATTGTCCTCTGCGTTATAACTGTTAATCCGTATGGAACGCGAAAAGTCAGGTATAAATCGACGACACTAATCTATATGGGTTGACATCCCACCCACATGTTGCTAGCTACAATCATCGCCTGACGAGGTGAGTTTGGCATTGACGTTTCTAGACTATTTACTCCACAACTTTAATAAATCATTATTGTGGAACTTTTAGCACGTCAATGTTAGTGATGTGGAACTTTTAGAATGCCCCTTTTTAGTGCTGGTGCAGAGGTGTCGCAGTTCGGTTATGAGTTCGTTATAGATCCCATATTTGTTTTGTCACCATATAGAATCGATATTGGGTTTATACCGAGTTTTTATTCACCTATACTAGTTGAAAGAGACTGTATGTAGTGGGATAGTTTGTGACTCAAAATGAAATGTATCAATACCAGAAATTAAGTCATATAACACTTAATTAATATCATGACACAATCGGACGGGTTTATTAACTTACACATAATAAGTTATTTATATAAACCCTTTGTTTTTGTACGAAAACACTATATTTATGTGAGAGGGGTTTTCTCCATTGTTTAGGTGTCGGTTCCCTAATTAAGTAAGATACCATTTAATAAACAATATGACACAACCTTATAAGTTTTTATAAACTTAAGATCTATGAGTTTTACATATAAACTATAAAATTGTTTGTACGAAATTTCAAAAGTAAAGTTGGTTGTTTTATGTTTTCACAAAGGGTGATGCGTCTTATTTTTACATTAGTTGGTCTTCAAAATCCATATATAAAATTACATTTTGGTCATGAGAACCGTAGAATTTGATATAAGTCTGACTTACTTATATGTATTTTTTCAATTATTGTACTTTTGGATTTAAACAAAAGATATTTTTAAAATGAGTCCAAATGTACCTTTATAACTCATTTATTTTATACTTTTGATTGAAAAGTATGTATTTGTAAAAGCTATTCAACCAGATAAATCTTATAAAACACTTTTGGTTATAAAAACCACTTTGTGTCAAAACCTGTAGAACTCACCAACAGTTTTTGTTGACGTATCTTAATGCATGTATTCTTAGATTTATTAGCAGATCGGAAGAGTTCATAGAATCATTTCTGTTATTGTAGTATATCTTTGTAAACGCCAAATTGTTAGGCGTGTGTCGCAGTTTAGCAATAGTCACTATCAATGTAATTTCTATTTTGGTAATAATATAAGATTATATTTTGTACTGTTCAATGTATGTTTAATAACTATGATCACTGATTTACGTCACACACCTCGACACTTCCGTCGACGGTTGAGGGTGTGACAATATATGTGTTATATGCAATAATACGATATAACTATACTGTATAAATTACTTTATCTTATTTACATTTTCATGGGGTAGTGAAGGGTTTTGGGGAAATAAAATAATGGTGGGAGGCTATGCATTGTACTATCAGTATTATCAGGACCAGTCATCTAACAAAGTATAAATGACGACCGCTGACTATCCTAGATAGTCCGGTGGAACACTAGCAGGTTCGCCACCTGTAAGTGTTAATGATCATACTTTTCAGGGAAAAAGAAAGTTGTTCATTCGAGTACTTTTCAAAGAAATCCTTTAGGATAGGTCCAAAGAGATCATCATCATAGGATTAGAGAATGAGAATAAAGGGAATGGGTAATCGGGTTATTTTCTTATTGTGAAAAATATATAATTATAGTATTGTAGGTTGAAAACCCTATGTGCTCACCAAACTCCCAAACCTAACCTACTCAGTTTCTTTGTATTACAGGTAAGTGTACAAATGTACAATCCAATAACAGATTCGATGATTTAGGCTATTAGTACAATAAGTTATTGTAAGGCCTGTAATGACTATGTTTATGCTTATGCTTTGTATCAGTTATGACATCCAAAGTTTTAATAATCAATTAAAATATTTCTTTGGAAATACTCCCTCTTTCCCATATTTATTGTCTACTTTTGATTTTTGAAGTCTTTATTCTTAAACTTTGACCTTAAATATTTTTATTTTTGATATATAATACTAGGTGCAAAATATATCAATGGATTGTGTTTTCAACGTCTTTTCATTGTTATAAGTTTCATCAAGTAATTTATAACACAAATAAAAATATTTAAGGTCAAAGTTGAAGAATAATGACTTCAAAAGTCAAAAGTTGACCATATATATGGGACGAGGTAGTACTTTTTATGGGATAAATTCTTCACTTATAAAGAATACTTTGTTTAAATAAGCATAAATAAAATGTCTTTTCGGATCGTGAAAATTGGGGATGTCACATGTGTTATATGTGTGATATTTTGAGGAACTCGCTAAGCTTTGACCTATAATTGTGGATTAAATGTTTTCATGCACTTTATCGGTTCATGGGATTCCGAAGACGTGATTGTACACACACATTAGCAGTTTTATGATTCGATATTCCACGATACTTTCGTTATAACTCTGATTTATGGATTTCAGTTTATAAACAAGTGATTTTGCTTGAATGTACCTCTATAAAATGAGTGTATATAGGGTTTTGGTTTCCAGGTTTGATCAATTCCAGTTTTACATTGTAGCTAGATCTAATTTTGAGTTGTAGGTTGTGAAAATGACATGGCGGTGATGTTGGTGGTGGTGGTATACGATAGTGGTGAAAATGATAAAAGTGGTGGTGGTATATAGTGGAAAATGATCAAGAGTGAGGCCATTTATTTGTATAATAATAATAATAATAATCATAAAGCATTGGCATTTTTGTCATTTAATAAGTATTTAAGAGGAGGACATTGGTGGTAACTGAAGTAGGGACCAAAACTGATAGATTACCAATCAAGAGGATAATGATGACAAATTTTCAAAATTATGACCAAACCGGAAGAAAATATATACAACATAGACCAAAACGGTAACTTACACTTAATCAAATTATATACTAAATTATATGTTAATTTATCATCAACAAATGAGACTAAAACTAGAGGCCTAAAATCGCCAGCCATCTTCACTTGTAACTTGTAAATGAGCCCTGTACTGCATCTTCTAAAAGGAGCGAACCAGTATAAAACCGCTTTACCTTATCCTATCCTACCTCCGCCATCTCCTAAATCCTAATTTCATTTCCTCATCGGCAAATCTCTCCCACCAAATACCAATCCCACATACACCTCGTACTATTGCATTTACTCAACCTACTTCACTCTCTTCTTAATTATTATCTCAAGTATCGCTTTCCTCCATCTGAAATCTCAGTTCCATATTCTCATTCTATTCATTGAATTTTGGTTTCTCGATTGCTGAAAGTTGCTTAGATTGAATTATACTGATTTTAGGGATGTGGGTGATGGATTTTATGAATGTTTAACGAATTTAATCCGAATTCTGCTCGTTGTGTGAACTTGATTTGGTTATTAACATGGCTCCGAAAGCTGCCAAAGGAAAACCTCATAAGGCTAAGGGCGAGAAGAAGAAGAAGGAAGAGAAAGGTACGATGGGTAGTCTCTTTTTCTTTGTGTGTGAAGCTTTTTTAGTGTTTGTTTCTTGAAATTTATGTTAGGATAAGTTTGAAAATGAAATGCATTCAAAGAATTTTTTTCAGAAGTAAATGACGTTAGTTCATGAAGGAAAGAACAATGGCTGATGATTGTTGTTTGATAGCCATAGATTGGAATTAGAGTGTAGTTTTCTGAAAAATTACCATCGATCATGAATCTCATAATTATAGCATTTTAATGTGGCTAAAAAGCATACATATGCATTTCAATTTTCAAATTAGTGCAACGAATATGATCTTTCTCAATTAGATGATATTAATCTAATAACATCCACTATATATTGAACTTGTGTAGTTAATTAATTGTCATATAACCATTTCATTTTTCATATAACTTAATTATTTCTTTTTTCTACAATTCATTTTTCATATAACTTTATTATTTCTTTTTTCTACAATGCACTAAACTTTACAAAAGTTTAATGTAACATTTTTTTCAAAAAAAATCATTCATTTGTTAATCATTAAATATTAAAAGAAAAATCTTTTTACTCATTCAATAGTTATCAGACAATTGAAATTTGTATTCATTGAACGTTGATATAACATGTTAGAGTTTAATTAATTGAATGTATGCATTTAACCATCTTTTAACCACTGCATTATATTATGCATTGATGCTTTAAGTAACCACAAGTCCACGATGTCGTGGTATATATTATAATTAATTTAATCGATAGATAAAATAAATGACATTCTAGGTAATACATTTTTCATATAATCCTAGAGGCGCGTTTTAATTTTCTATATGAATTTTTATACTTATTGCATATATTGGCTATTTGGTTATAATATTCTTTTCTCAATATATATATATATATATATATATATATATATATATATATATATATATATATATATATATATATATATATATATATATATATATATATATATATATATATAATTTTAGAATATGTCTAGATATGAGTGTTCTAGAATCCATAAAAAATACATCATATTCAAGCATAACTATCATTTTTACTGTGCTTGGACATTGTGATTTACATTCTGTGGTGCCAGTTGACGAACTTGCCCATGGTGAAACATACTTTTTTTTTAATTTAAATAATGTGCATCATGAAAATGTTAGTTTAAATAGTGTGTTAGCCGCCATAAAACATGCCTACATTATATTTACGTGAACTAAAGATTACCATACAAGGTAAAAGACGCATGGTTAATATTGCCTTTATTATTATGCATTTAGGTTATGTGATTTTTATATAATTCTTGATAATTAACATTCTTGCACATCTAATAATCTCATGTGCAAGCAAAAGTTTATTTCGTTAAATCTTGTTAAACTGTATTCTTAACAACATTTAACAAAACATTGTTAATGTTTCACGATTAATTTTTTATATGGATTTTAAAACGGATTGACTTGAGCCCTTATCATTTTTTTTTTTTGATGTGTATACTATTTTCTAATATTTGTATATTTATTTCCATTTGAATAGTATTACCAACGGTTATAGAAATAGGTATAGAGACGCCGGAAGAATCCCAAGTGACGCTAAAGGTAAACATTATAGTGAAATTATCTGGTGTGGATGGGTGTAGGAAATGTTTTGTTGGGTTGACGTTATTTTTCTCATCTCTTCGATTGACAACAGGGAATATCTACGGACAAGATCTTAGATGTTAGGAAGCTTTTAGCTATCCACGTGGAGGCATGCCACTTGACCAGTTACTCCTTGTCACATGAGGTACCATAAATTAGCACTTAATTTTCGCCCCCAATTACACATCCTTTTTGACATATAATTAGGTTTTCTTACTTAATATTTTCATAAATTAAGTTTTTTTTTTTTGTTTTGTTTTTTTTTTTTTTAATTTTTTGAGCGGCGCATAAATTAAGTAATGTTTGATCTAAAGCATCTTTAATTAGGGGATCAATTTTGACTAAATTAAAACTAAATCAAAAGGTTCGGCCTTTTATTTTAGAAAAAAACTAAGCTTGCTGGTTATTTTTAAGTTGAGATTAAGTTTTGGTTTTTTCAGCCTACGATTAGTTTTTTGTTTTTATGGTTGGACTTTTGGTTTTTATTTTTGTTTTTTGGGTTTATTTATTAATCATGTTTTGGGCGGAATACACACATTGTGTATAATATCTTCACTCTCAATAGTTACATACAAGTCTCTAGAACATAGAAAAGCAGGATGTACATGACGTGTACGTGTCGGATGAACCAAATCCTCGTTGAATTTTATTTTTCCATTAGAAGGGGCTCGCACATGTTCTTCAGTACCCCCTGTAAATACTCCGCCGGTATGAAAAGTTCTTAATGTTAATTGAGTGTCCGGTTCTCCAATAGAATGACCTGCAATAATACCTACGACTTCTCCCAATTCGACCAGGTCGCCATGAGTTGGACTTCGGCCATAACATAATTGACAAATCCAAGATGTACTCCTACAAGTAAAGGGGGTTCGAATAGAGATTGGTTATAAAGCTTAACAAAAATAACAAGAGAAAATGACACTTCTAAACCATTTTTCTTAATTATATTCTGTAAAATAGTCAAATATTAAGTTTTTCTCAAGACTAGCCATCGAAACCACATAACAGTCAAACACACTTTCAGTATCATCGAGAGCCATCTGTAGAATTATCGAGCATCTTCGGTTTCATATTTGCTACTAGTTGTGAGACCCATATATTACATGAATTAATTTTTAAAAAAAGTTAAATATAAAAGTCAAAATATTTAAGAATTTTGAATTTATAAGAAAAAAAATAATGAATTATTATAATTAAAATGTTTTTTTTATCTTTTAAATTTAAACAAATAATTTAAATAAATAAACAGAAAAACTAATGAGTTTTAATTTGAGAATTTTAAAATTAAAAAGTAAGTTCATTAATAAAATTGATATTCATTTATTATTATATTTGTTGCAATTATTATATTAAAATACTATATTGAATTTAATAAAATAGAAAAACGCATAAAATGACATGTGGAAAAAATTAATTCAAAATAACCACAAAATGACATTTGACAAATTGGATGAGAGTGTGACATGTGACAAAAAAAACCTTTATTTATTAGAATATATATAAAAAAATCCGGTTTCATTTCGTCCAAACACCAAAGCGCAGACGGCATAAGCCATCTGCATTTTCGTCTCATTTCACTTGCTATTTCAATATATATATTTTTTGTAATATTATATTTAGACTACGAATTCATACAAAATACTACTACATGATTATAGGATACCATATATGGACGAAACCGCACATAACAAAAGATGAACTAAATCACAGATGACATGACCACTCGCGAAGGTACAAGTCATTAATGTACATTTTGCGCATGGTCATACTATTTGCGGTTTCGTTTTTTTTTTTGAAATCCGGATAAAGAATTATATAAAATACTACTACATTTCAACCTACATGATAAAAACAAACAAGAAAGTTATATACAAGATTACTTACAGCATTATTAATTGGAACCTCGGTCTTCTGTCATCATAGAGAATTTTAGTAAAATTTTAATGTTAAATGAGGTCAAATTCTTTAGGATTTAAATATAATGAGCTAATGTGCCATGACACTGTAAAAATGCCACGATTCCACGACCCATTCAACAAAACCGCAATCATATTTGCCTGATTTGCCGTTTGGATGACTGATTTTGGAAAAAAAAAACATGCCCTTGACTATAATAATCTACCAAGATAAATACAAGAACGTGTAAACAAATATATTTATTATTTACCTTTCAATAAAGATCATGTCAATTATTTTAGTTGTTAATATACTCGATCAATTAAGCTTATATATATCGTTATTTTGGATTATTCATGGCTAGTTTTCCCCCTCATTTTTTATACATATAATAACCAAATCGAATTAGGAAAAGAATTAGTTTTTCTAAAAACAAAAAACAAAAAGTCAAGCTTTTAGTTTTTCAAAACAGTTCAATTTTTAAGTTATGTTTATTCGTTTATTGGTTTAATTTTTATTTTTTCGTAGACATATAAGAGCGTCCTTAATATTAACCGCTCCGGTTATTGGTTCAATTTTTATTTTTTCATACACCCCTGTCTATAAGAGCATCCTTAATATTAAGTGCCCCAATTTTTACTTTTTCGTACACCCCTGTCTATAAGAGCATCCTTAATATTAACCGCTCTTTAAACTTTTTTATTGGTTCAATTTTTATTTTTTCGTACACTCTTGTCTATAAAAGCATCCTTAATATTAACCACTCTAATTTTTTTTTCGTACACCCTTGTCTATAAGAGCATTCTTAATATTAACCACTCTTGAAACTTTTTTATTTTGCTATATCAAATTTTCATTAACATTAAATAATAAAATTCTATTATCAAAATGGTAATCTTAGAACATCCACCATTTAAGTTTTTTCTGAGAGATTTTCACCTAAAAAAGTTCATTAAAAAACCATTAGATGACTCTTTTTCTTTCCATTCAAAGCAATTTTTTCCTTCATAAAACTTGTTAATTAAAAAGATATTGTCATAGTTTTTCCAATGATTTTGGTGGTTCCCATATATCGTGACAACTCATTTATTTTTTCATGTCGAGTTTGTGTCAGGTAGCGAGTTAGATTTTAGACATTGTAAATATATTATTTCATATTTGGTCGAAAACATTAGACACATTGAAAGAGTAAGAGTTTGGAAAACAAAATTGAAAAACCAGAAATGATAGGAATGGGGGTAGAGTGACGAAATTCATAGTAAGTTTAGATGATAAAGTAAAAAAAATTAGGACTAATATTAAAAAAGCCCTAGATTTATAACGCCTAATTTAAAAAAAACCCCTAATATATATTTTTATTGCTATGACCATAACTTTCTCGCAGAATTATCATTCTAGCCCACTTAACGAGTTTCATGGTTAACTTGGTTAACTTTTTTGCAAAATCAATCATAAAAGGTTCAAATTTGGTCCCTAAGGTTTGCAAAAAATTACACCACATGGTTTTTTAACTTTATTTTTTGTTTTTTGTATACTTTATTTATTTTCGGTTATTTTTATAAATATATATACATATTTTATTTTCTTTTTTTTATATACGTACTTTATTTATTTTCATTTGTTTTCATTTATTTTTCAACAGTTTGATTTTTGATTTTATTATTTATTTTATATTTATTTATTTATTTATTTATTTTTACCTTTTTACCTTTTGTTTCTATTTTTTAGTGAATATATAGAGTATATTAGAATTTTTTTTTTATTTTTTTTTTCATATTTATTTTTGTATTATATTTTTTTTTTCATCTTTTATTTATTTTAATTTTTTTCTTATTTGTTTTACAATTATTTGTTTTTATTTTTTTATTTTTTAACTTTTTATTGACATTTTTCAAAAAATATAAAATGTGTTAATATATTAGAATATATTATAATTTTGATAATTTATAGTTTTTATAATTTTTTTATTTTTATTCAAGTAAATAAAATAGCTACGTTTATATTTGTGATTTCGGTCCAACTTATTTTCTTTTTATTTTTTTCTTTAGTGCTATTATATTTATGTTACGAAAATATAAAAATTAAAAAAACATTAGCTTGTTTATTGAGAATTAGTGTTTCAATGTGTTATATAACTTGCAAATTAAATCACATTTTTATATGTGATATAAATAGTTTAAATTCAAGATAATATTTTTCAATTTGATAATAGACTAAAAGAAAAAACAAAAAAAATAATAATAGTCGATCTCCATAAAAAAACTTGTTATAGTAATTTATATTAAATTCAAGTTCGTTTACTTGAATCAAAATAAATAAAAATATTAGAAAAACCATAAATAACTAAAATAGAAAACAAAAGGTAAAAAGGTAAAAAAAAAAGTCAAATTGTAGAAAAATAAAGTTAAAAAATGAAAATAAATATAGTATATAAAAAAAGAAAATAAAAAATGTATATATATTTATAAAAAAAACCGAAAATAAATAAAGTATACAAAAAACAAAAAATAAAGTTAAAAAACCATGTGGTGTAATTTTTTTGCAAACATCAGAGACCAAATTTGAACATTTTAGGATTGATTTTGTAAAAAAGTTAACCATGAAACTCATTAAGTGGACTAGAGTGATAATTCTATGAGAAAGTTTTGGCCAGAACAATAATAATAAAATATTATGGCTTTTTCCAATTACACGTTAAAATTTTAGGCTTTTATAATATTAGTCCAAGATTAAGAGTTAAGTATGCGGATGTTCAAGCCATCGGGGGGATTGAGTGGCCGAGTGACCATGTAGAGTATAAGAGAGAAACGGAAATTGAAAATGAAATATTGACCTATGTGATTAAGTTATTTCCACGTTACAAATCAATTCAACCCAAACTTTTTTCTTGTATATATGACTTTGTTCAGATGTGACCAATTTATCTAAAGAATAAAAAATATTGCATATAAATAAACGAGACATTTTCGATTTGCAATTTTCAACTACGACCTTACACGTTTAATTTCTTGTATCATTATCATATTTAAGACTATTTATTTTATATTGAATTTAATGTGGAACAAAAACAATAATAAAGGCTTACAAATGATCCTTTATAAAAGACGATACTAAATTTGGTAGGTATGACCAAATTTGAAAAACTAAAATCAATAATAAACTCTATTAAAAAACCTCTTAAATAAGAGAAAGAATTTTAGAAAATAACCAAAACAAATATTTTGTCATTAACACAAAATAAAATAAAAAAAAAGGAAATTATGCGAAATTAGGGAAAACTAGGATTTGGGGCCTAAAAAGTGAAATTTGATGGTCGACATTGACGCATCAAAATTTGTGTCTGATTTAACAATTTTGTCATTTCTACCCATTTCAAACCAAAGCCAACCACATTGACGCTACCTCCTGCTATATGTACTTCCGATTTTGATTGTATTCTATAATCATTTAAAAAAGATAACCACAAATTTGATTATGATGGTTTGCAAAAAAACTAAGGATATGGTCAAAATAAAGGTTTGGTAGTTTTATTTTATGATACCATTTAAGAGTTTCATTTCATACTTATAAAAGTTTTCGTCGTTTCCAGATTGTGAATAAAAAGTGTTTTAGAATTCCATTTTTTTCTTTTTATTATATAGAGTTGAATTTATTATAGTTATAAACAACAAAATTTATAACAATTAAATATGATATTAATAATATATTTTAAAATTTTATATGTTAGACTAACAATTTAATCACATCTGTGAACTTTTTTTTAACAAAACCTTTGTAAAAATTGATATAGTTAATGTTTTGTTTGATAGCTAACTGAAAAACTAATTTTTTCCTAGATAAACTAATTTGATAGCTGATAAAGTAATAATATTTTGTTAAACCAGCCAATAGCTATATGACAAATGTAAAATGGTATAAAAACCATTTTGATATATAATTACAAGCTAATGTATAAATCTATATTTGTAAAACTAATGGAAAAAATCTTATGAGCTTTTATCGATAAGCTATCTCAAATAGTTTTTAATCAAACTAATTTGATAAATTATTTTAATGGACAACAATATGCTCGGGGTTTTGAACTTACGCCTAGTTATAAATCAATTATAATATGCATTTTAAAAATATTGTCATTTTATATTTGATGATTTAATCTTTAGCATGTATATTTATTTGTCTTTAATTAACAAGAGCTTTAAATGCTTCAAATATTGAAAAATAGAGTTGTTTTGCATGGGTCCACATTACATTCTTTTTATATAGTTTCATTTATTTCGGTACCCGAGAATCCCGAGTACCGAAATGGATAGAAACTCAAATCAAATTGAATTTATTTATGTTATCAATAATTTTTGGTATTAAAATAAAACTGATACTGATAATATCGAATCTTGAATTTCGTGATTTTAAAGTATGGAATACTATCCATATTAACATAAACGATGTCGATTCGGGCTGGAAATTTCAAAAGTGTTACTCAACCTTATGTAGTATGATTGAGCACACATTATATCATATTACATAATATATGGAACCTCACAAAATGCTTTGTTCTTAAAATGATAATTTGTTTGCTCTTACATATTCGGTGGTCTTAAATGCTTGTTAGATTTAAATTAATCCTAATTACAATTTGAAGTAACTTTAAAGTAATATCATTATTTTTTTTTATCAAAATATTATCTTAACAAGGTGAAAAAAAATACAAAATTTTTATTATTGTTGTATTTTTCATATAAATAAAGTTCTGATTTTTTAACAGGTGCGTGGACCCAGGCTAAAAGATACCGTTGAAACAGCCTCTCTAAAACCATGTCACTTAACGGTCGTTGAAGGTAAACACTTAACTCAAATTACTTTGGGCTTAATTGTCAACTCTTTTAAACTTGAAGGGGTTAAAATGGAAATACCATCAAAAATACTTTGCAGAGGATTACACCGAAGAACTCGCCATCGCACACATCAGACGATTGCTGGATATCGTCGCCTGCACCACCGCTTTCGGTGGTTCGTCTACTCCGAAGAATGCCGCCTCCACCTCCAGTCGAGCGACAACTAACCGACCAGATTCCAGTGATGGAGAGATTAGTCAGGATAAGAAGTCGAGTAGTGGGGCTAAATCGCCGGAGACGGAAGTTTCCATCAGTTCCGATCAGTCTGACAAGGGTGACCGTGACCCCATGGCGGAGATTTACCCGCCGCCGAGGCTTGGGCAGTTCTATGACTTTTTCTCGTTCTCTCATCTCACACCGCCCATCCAATGTACGCCCTATTTTCATTCCAGCTAAATAGTAAATGTTTTTCTCTTCCCCTTTCTGCAAAATTATCTATATTTTCTCCTATTTCTCTTCTATTATGTAATCAAAGCTAATTTCTAGTTACTTTCTTCTTTAACATTCGTTGGTCTCTGTTTACCCGCTCCATTTCTTCCATAAAAAGATATGCATTGGTTTGATTTTGATTGTTGACGCTTTATATTGATTTGATCAGTCTATTAACGTCTAATGAATGCATTTTCACGTTAAAATTAATTCTTTATGTCATTAATGTACCAAAAGAGATGAACACATCTGAAGGTTTAAGAAAAGAATGGAAAAGTCATATAATTTCTGGAACGAATGTTAATGTTTATATAGTCACTTTATTTCCTAAATTTGCATAAACTCAAACATGACACTACATAATGAACTGAAACTGGTAAGTAACTTATTTGGCTCAGAACTCAAACTGTATATCTTTCCTTTATGATGGATGAACTATTCTTGATCTTATGTTATGAAAGTCAAAGAGTTTATATCTAACATACTTGTTTTGCAGACATTAGGAGATCTACTAGACCCTTCCTTGAAGATAAAACAAACGATGATTTCTTCCAAATTGATGTGAGCGTCTCGTTGTATACTTCCTCTTACTAAATATAGATACCAATGTTCTCTAGACATGTTAAAGCTCATAATGCTTATATGAACCACTAAACTGAGTTCCACTGATATCTACTTCCCTTTTCAGGTAAGAATTTCTAGTGGAAAACCAATGACAATTGTTGCTTCTAAGAAAGGGTTCTATCCAGCTGGAAAACATATTCTTTTGACTCATTCTTTAGTTGGTCTACTGCAGCAAATAAACCGAATCTTTAATGGTGTAAGTAATATCTTACTTGTTTGACATGTGTCACCATGATTCATTCATTGTTTGCATATTTCGGCTTCAATGGCTTAAATTAAGCTACTATAGAGAGGTGTATTAAGATCTAAGACTACAAAGCTCTCATTGTTATAATGTTGATTCAATGTCTTAAATTGCAGGCATACAAAGCTCTCATGAAAGCATTCATAGACCACAACAAAGTAAGTCAAATTTACACTTTTGGCACCAAAACTTTAAGCAACTTTCCATTGTGAAAATATCTTTATCTTGTATTCTTGTCTCAGTTTGGAAATCTCCCATATGGTTTTAGAGCAAACACATGGATTGTTCCTCCAATTGTTGCTGATAATCCCTCACTTTTTCCACCACTTCCTGTAGAAGATGAAAATTGGGGAGGGAATGGTGGTGGACAAGGGCGAGATGGTAAATATGACGATAAACATTGGGCAAAAGAGTTTTCAATTCTAGCAGCAATGCCTTGTAAAACTCAAGAAGAAAGACAAGTTAGAGATAGGAAAGCTTTTCTACTTCACTCCCTATTTGTCGACATTTCAGTGTTAAAAGCAGTTTCTGCCATTAAAAATCTTGCTGAAAGTAGCAGTTTTTCCTCAAAAAGTCACACAAAATCAATTTTACATGAGGAAAAAGTTGGAGATTTAGTTATTAGGGTTACAAAAGATCTCTCAGATGCAAACACAAAGTTGGATTCTAAAAGAAACTTGCTTAAAGGCATAACAGCAGATGAGAGCACTACAGTTCATGTTAGTGCATTTAACCCTTAAATTATATATTGTAGAAAGTGTTTTTTGCCATTTTTTTTTTCTGATTAATGATATTGTTATCATGATTCATGAAGGATACTTCTACTTTGGGCATAGTGGTTGTTAGACACTGTGGATATACAGCTGTTGTGAAAGTTGAAGCTGAAGTAAAATTTGATGTAAAATCGATTCCTCAAGACATTGAAATTGAGGATCAACCTGAAGGAGGTTCTAATGCTTTGAATGTCAATAGGTATGTCAAAAAATGCTTGTTTTAAAAAAAATGAAATTAGGTTTGATTTGATTTTTGGTTTTGCTAATTTCTTTTTTCATTATTTTTCAGTTTGAGAATGCTATTACACAAGTCATCTACACCAATACAAAGAGTTCAAGGTGCAGATGTTGAAGATTTGCACTCTGCAAAGCTTTTGGTGAAGAAAGTAATGGAAGAAAGCCTGAAGAAAATGCAGGAAGAAGAAGAAGAAGAAGATTCTAGAAACTTAAAATCTATCAGATGGGAGCTTGGAGCATGCTGGATGCAACATTTACAAAACCAAGCTTCTGGAAAATCAGACTCTAAAACTACTTCAGAAGCTAAAGTAGAACCAAAATCAGCTGTTAAGGGTTTAGGAAAGGGATTACTGAAGGAAATTAAGAAAAAATCTGATGATAAAAGCAACAAAATTGAACAGGAAATTACAACAAACAATAAATCAGATGATATTGAAGAGATGAAAAAGGTGGATGAAGAAAAGGAAATAATGTGGAGAAAACTGCTTCCTGAAGAAGCCTATTTGCGCCTTAAAGAATCAGATACTGGTCTCCACCTTAAGGTTGGTTTACTTTCTGTTTTTTAAAAATAATAATAATTCAAAAGGGTAAATTGGTAAAATGGAGAAACTACATTGTGCTTTTATGTATTTTAGCCTTTTGAAACATGGTAACTAGGAAAAATGGTTTTCTTTTTGACAATCAAAACAATATAATGGTTTTCTTTTTGATCAATAAAACAAAAATGTATAATGGTTTTATCATTTTGTTATTAAGGTTGAATTATTATGTATATTAAAACAAAAGAGCTTATGAATAGTATAGTTTTATTGTTTTAGACTTTGGCCACAAAAGTTTGTTATTTTAGACTTTGGCCATGAATGACCTTAAACTTTGGCTTCAAAACTTTCTTATTTCAGACTTTGGCCACAAAATTTCTTATGTTGGAAGATTTGGTCCCTATATTTTCGTATGTTCACACTTCCCACTCTGTTACTTTGTCGAATGCCACTTTCCACCCATGTACTTTGTAAAATGTTAGTTTTACCCCCTCAAATTTAAACATCGACATTTTCCATCCTTTTACCTTTTGTATATTGTCATTTTTGCAGGTTTGACATGTTTGGTCCCTACATAGAAAATAAATTACAAGAACGGTCCATGTAATTTACTGAATAGGTCCCTGTGCAGAATTATATTTACAGGATTGGTGCATCATATCCATATGTTTAAAAAAATTCATAAATGCCCCTTACTAATAACAAATTTACAAAAGTTACATTTGGACCCTACATAGAAAATAAATTGCAAAAACGGTCCCTGTAGTTTATAGAAAAGGTCAATGTTAATATTTTTTTTCACAAAAACGGTCCGTATGTTTTAAAAAATTACAAAAATGGTCCTTGCCTAATACAAAATTTACAGATTGTTCTTGCTTGATGGAAGTTAAAATCTCTTTATTGTTTTGGTCTAATTTGATAATTTCATTTATTTTTGTAGTCACCTGATGAGTTGATTGAAATGGCACATAAGTACTATGAAGATACTGCTCTCCCAAAGTTGGTTAGTTGATTTACATTATTGAATTTATGAGAAAAGTATCAATTATCAATTATCAATTATCAATTATCAATTGTCAATTATCATTCTCTTATTTTATTTTACCAAAAATTTTGTCATTTGATATTTCATTAGGTGGCTGATTTTGGTTCACTTGAACTTTCACCTGTTGATGGAAGAACTCTGACTGATTTTATGCACACAAGGGGTTTGCGAATGTGCTCCTTAGGGCGAGTGGTAATTTTTTATTTTATTATTATTATTATTATTTTTGTTGGTTAGAAATAAGTCAATAACAATGACATAAAATTATTTGTTTTAGGTTGAACTTGCAGACAAGCTTCCTCATGTTCAATCACTCTGTATCCATGAAATGGTTGTTCGAGCATACAAACATATCTTACAATCAGTTATTTCATCAGTTGACAATATTACAGATTTATCTGTGACAATAGCATCATGCTTAAATATATTGTTAGGCAATAACAATGACTTCAAATGGAAGTGGATTGAATGCTTTTTATCAAAGAGATTTTCATTTCAATGGAAAACCGAATCTCATACTGAAAATCTTCGTAAGTTTTCCCTTCTTCGAGGCCTTTCACACAAGGTAAGTTTAATAATCTCTCTTTTACAACATTTTTTTCTTCATGAAATATTAATTTTGTTACTTTATTTTCTTACTTTTGTCATTAGGTTGGTCTTGAGCTTGTTCCTAGAGACTATGATATGGATTCTGAATCTCCTTTCATGAAAACAGATATAATCAGCATGGTTCCTATATATAAGGTAAAATAAAACATATGACTTTTTTTTTTTTTACTGCTAACTATGGAGAATTTAACATGTGAAATATTTTGTTACAGCATGTTGCATGTTCATCTGCTGATGGACGTACACTTTTGGAGTCATCTAAAACATCTTTGGATAAAGGAAAACTGGAGGATGCTGTTAACTATGGAACTAAGGTAACATATTAAATTATTAATCTCTATTTTTTTTTATACTTATAGTAATTGTATTCTAATATTTTATGTTATTTGAACAAAATTTCATGTAGGCACTTGCAAAATTTGTATATGTCTGTGGTCCTTATCATCGAATGACTGCTGGAGCATATAGTCTTTTGGCTGTAGTGCTCTATCACACTGGAGACTTTAATCAGGTACATATATATATTTAAACTCATTTCTTTTTCCTTTTTTTTAAAAGATAGTTATATACAAATCTAATTAAGATTGATATTAACTATGTGAATGCTTTAGGCTACTATCTATCAGCAAAAAGCTTTGGATATTAATGAGAGGGAGCTTGGACTTGATCATCCAGATACAATGAAAAGTTATGGTGATTTAGCTGTTTTCTACTATAGACTCCAACACACAGAGCTAGCTCTAAAGTACATTTCTTTCTACTTTCATTTTTTTTTATTACAACATTATACATTGTGAATCTACCTAATTATAAGATTGATCATGTTTAACTAACTGTGTGTCTATTTTTTTTTATAAAGGTATGTGAATCGTGCATTGTATCTTTTACATATAACATGTGGACCTTCTCATCCGAATACTGCTGCTACTTATATCAATGTTGCAATGATGGAAGAAGGTTTAGGAAATGTCCATGTTGCCCTTAGATACCTTCATGAAGCTCTCAAGTGTAATCAAAGGCTTCTTGGAGCTGATCACATTCAAGTAATCTCTCTCTCTCTCTCTCTCTCTCTCTCATGTTTAACTAATGTCCATCTTTTTGTCAGACTGCTGCTAGCTATCATGCTATAGCAATTGCTCTCTCTTTAATGGAAGCATACTCCTTGAGTGTTCAGCATGAACAGACTACTCTGCAGATTCTTCAATCTAAACTTGGACTTGAAGATCTTCGTACTCAGGTACTTTATAACTTAAAACATACAATAAAAACACTAAATAAGTAAATAGACATTTTTTTTGTTTGTTTTTGTTTTACTTAGCATGTAAGATATTGTAGGATGCAGCTGCATGGCTTGAATACTTTGAATCCAAGGCTCTTGAACAACAAGAAGCTGCACGCCATGGTACCCCAAAACCTGATGCATCTATATCTAGCAAAGGCCATTTGAGGTGGAGAATAAATTACTGTTTTACCCTTCTGTCTAGAACTAATTCTAATGTCTAAATGAGTTTGTTCATTTGTTTTTGTAATTCTTGAATCAGTGTATCAGATTTACTCGATTATATAGCCCCAGATGCAGATATGAAAGCCCAAAAGAAACAAACTCGTGCAAAACTGGTAACTTTTTTCCCTCCATGTCTTACGAAGATAATCATATTATTTATTCATTTTTTTTTTACAATTTTCTAGCTGAAAGTAAAGCCAGAACAAAATGAGGAATCCATGGTCAATGAGGTTCCATTAACAGAAGAAGTATCATCACCAAAACCTCCTGTTCCACATAAAGAGATTAAATCTCAACAACAGGATACAAAACTTGATTTGATTGAAAAGGAACAACAAATGATTGATGCTATTATAGAAGTGGACAACTCAGATGAAGGATGGCAAGAAGCTATTTCTAAAGCAGCTCGTAAATCTTCAACTTCTAAAAAACCAAATCTTGCAAAACTAAACACAAAGTATCGATCAAAACCCGCTAATTTCACATCCCCGAGAACCACCACCGTTGAATCCGGTACTTCCGCCGGACCACCACCTACTGCCGCCAAGAAGTTCGTTAAAAGCGCAAGCTTCAGCCCAAAATCAACTCCTTTAAGTCCAGTTATCCAATCCATCAGTGTCAAAGAAGCCGGAAAACTCTTCTCGTATAAAGAAGTCGCCTTAGCTCCACCTGGCACCATCGTCAAGGCGGTAATGGTGGCGGAGAAGTCACCGGAGCAACCTTCTCCGGCCACCCAAACCGAAACCAAAAACACCGAAAAAGAAGTCATTCCAGCTTCCGAACAGGAACAGGAAAAGGAAAAGGAAAAAATGATTGATGAAAAGAAGGAAGAAACTGAAGTTATTCCGGAATCTAATTCCAATTCCGATTCCGGGAAACCAGGGAATGAAGGTTTGGAAGCTTTGGAATTGGAAAAAGATGGAAAAACACCGAATGATGGAAAAGAGATGACAAAGAAGCTATCTGCAGCTGCACCTCCATTTAATCCATCTTTAAAAGATCACGGAGGAATATTACCGCCACCTGTCATCATCCCCACTATGTTGACGGTCAACCCGACACATAGATTGCCACATCAGTCAGCAACCGCGCGGGTTCCATACGGTCCACGTCTTTCCCGGGTCCCACGGACTAAACCCGCATTCCATGACCCGCGAATCATGAACCCGCATGCAGCTGAGTTCATACCGAGTCAACCGTGGGTCCCGCATGGTTACCTGGTTTCACCCGAAGGCTACCCTATCGCGATAAACGGTTTCGGTTTCCCCGCAGGTTATCCTGTGTCCCCGGTTGACTCGGTGGAATCTCCATCTGTAATTACTCAGGGTGTTGAGGAAAATAACGAGTCGGTCCTGGTTGACTCGGTTGGCGAAACTCAATCTGAAATTGTTACTGAGTCACCAGAAACGGATGAAACGGTGTGAAGCTCATTATTTTTCCTGAGTGAAATAGTTTATGTAGCTCAGAGGCATTGGTTTGAGAAAAACTAATGCTATTAGTATTCTCATTGGGGCGGGGCATGTAAAAAGACGATTTTACCCCTTCACATGCACTCGCGGAGAACGTTGATGAAGAGAAGTTGTCTGAGTATTTGTTTTTTAGTCGATTGAGTGAAGTTGCATTTTCTCAATTGGTGAGTGGTGTAACTTTTATCTTTCAGGCATTTCTTTGACTTTCTTGTGAAGAAACTTAACTGGGTTAATTGATATATGGTTTATAGTTTATTGATTATGTTTTATCACCATTAAAGTGGACTTAAATATACTACTAAACTTTTATATATATATATATATATATATATATATATATATATATATATATATATATATATATATATATATATATATTATAATGTTTCGTTAGACCATTAAAGTGGATTTTAAACTTACGTGGTGTTCACCGTGGCTTGCTATATCGATTCTTCATAGGCCGTAGCTTCGAAAAAATGGCTAGTCAACTTAAATGAACAAAATCTGGCATATGTTATATGCCATGGTGCTTGGTGGATGCCACAAATTATAGCATATCATTTTAGGGTTTCAGATTCACTCATGATTTAATAAAATATAGAATAAAAGTTTTCTTGGTCTATTGAGTATAAGTAAAAGATAAGTGACCTAAATCACAAATTCAAAATTATTGGTAGACATTTCCTGGCACTATCCAGCTCCTTTGGTTGTGGAGGTTCGTCTGTAGTGACTCCTCCAGAGTATGTATGGGAGTATGAGGCATAACCTTATGTTTGCAGCGGGGGATGTAGTCACTCCTCCAGAGTATGAGGCATAGCCTTATGTTTGCAGCGGAGGATTAATCGGTGCACGAAAGTTGGCCTTATGTTTCAGAATTATTGGTAGACATTTCCTGGCATTATCCTAGACATTTCCTGGCACTATCCAGCCCCTTTGGTTGTGGAGGTTCGTCTGTAGTGACTCTTCTATAGTATGAGGCATAGCCTTATGTTTGCAGCGGGGGATGTAGTATGAGGCATAGCCTTATGTTTGCAGCGGGGGATTAATCGGTGTACAAAAGCTGGCCTGAAATCCTCGTTAGGGAAGTTTCATTTCCAAAAAAAAAACCCACTAACCCTCGGCTCATGAACCACCTGAAACAATGTATTCCATCTTTTTCCTTAGCATTTAAGGCTTCATGAACCTAATCAAGAATGAGAGTATCACGGCTCTAGAACAGGATAAAGTAGGTTGTCTTTTGGAGGACCACAAAATAAGGTTGTCACTAAGAAATAGTAATAATCGGAGGTCAAAAGTTTGGTATCCGAACACCACCCCAATCTTCTGTATGAGAGAAGATACGTTGATTGAGATTTGATGAGGTGTAAGTCGAGGTAGAGCATACCTTGAATGTAGTGAATTATATGTTTTAGTGCATCCATGTGAGTCGTGTGGAGAATGTTCATATGAAACCGGATATGTTGAACGACATAGGTTATATTTGGTCTTGTAAATGTGAGATATTGTAGAGGGATAACTAGACTATGGTAGTAAATTGGATTGGGAAATGAGTATTTGGCTTGAGAGTTTAACTTGGAAGAGTGTCGATGAGGCTTGTTTCCAGTTTGCAAGTAGATATTCAGAACTGTTAGTTATTTCTTCGACGTACTTTGTTTGACATAGAAAAAAGAAAGACAATTTTGATGATGTTGGATGGAAATTCCAAGAAAGTAAGTGGTACAAGACCTTTCATAGGAAATTCTCGGGCTAGCAATTCCATGAGAGAGTGTTGTAGTGTTACAGAGGAAGTGGTGAGAATAATGTTGACATCGTAAAGTATAAGGTACGTCATGTCATTGTCATTTCTATAAATAAATAGCGTGCGATCACAAATGCTACATATGAAATTAGTGGTGCCAATGGAATCCGAAACACATTGGTACCAAACATTTGGTGCTTGCTCGAGACCATATAAAGAATTTTTGAGAAACATGAGATGTCTCAAACGCTATGGGTTGGTGCATACATACAATTTCTTGTAAGTGATCGTGTAAAATTGATTTTTTGACGACGAGTTGATGTATATGCCATTATTTAGACACAAAAAGGTTAAGTAAGGTTCATATGGTAACCAATTTAACAACCATGTTGAAAGTTTTGTGGCAATCAATTTCGGCTTGTTGAAATTGTTGCCAACTAGTCATGCTTTATATTACTTAAAGAAACCATTAGGAACCATCCGATATGACGTTGAATTGCTTTTCCGACATATTCTTTGGCAGGGGGTTCACTAAGGTGATTGTATTTGCCTACTAGTCAATCTAAAGGCGACCACATCGTCAAATACTCGAGGATTGTTACCCGATGGAATTAGGGTTGTGTTTTGATGGACCATGTACGACATGATCAATCGAAGATGAAGGATTAGAGGGTTGTGTTTTGATGGATCATATAGGGCATGATCAATCGAGTATGAAGGATTGGAATAGTGTAACATCCGGATTCCCAGGTATATTATTTTATTATTTTTTTATGTTGGAATTTGTTGAGGGACTCGACGAGTTGGTGCCTAGACTCGCCGAGTAGGGTCGCGATTTCTCATCCGGATTAATGACTGGACTCGGCGAGTCCATACGTGGACTCGGCGAGTCCATGCTGTTTAATGAAACCCTAATTCCCGGGTTTTGGAGCCTATTTAAGGGCACTTATAGCCTCCCATTGCGGCTACCAGTCCCTTGAAAGAAACCCTAAGTGAGCTAAATCGTTTTTGAGGAAGGAGAGGCCATATTTGATCTTTCTACCTTCGGTTTAGCAAGGAGAAGGTGATCAAGAGCAAGAGGAGGCTGAAGGAAGTGCTTTTTGGAGGAATTCTGAGCTCAAGAGTGCTTAGTGAGGTATAATCTCCATCCATCTTCTGTTTTGGTGATTTCTTATAGAGTTAGGGTTTTCTAGACACTTTGGTGGATGGTTTTATTGAGCATATGATTCCTTTTCCTGTTATGGTCTCAGATCTGGATCCATAGAGGTCCAGAGACCTTACTCCCTTGAGCTTTATGAGTAATTGTGGGAGTCATGAGCTTGGAATGTCATTTTTGGGGCTAAATCATCATTTTGGACCATTTAGATGTTATATGTGTGTCAAGGTCCGAACTTTACGTGATTATCATGCTTGGGGAGGCCAGATCTATGATTGTATGGAACAGATCTGACCTCAGAAGTTGTTTTGAGTTTGTGCATGGCATGGACTCGCCGAGTGCAAAGTACAGACTCGGCGAGTAGTATGAAGGTTGCCCGTTAATCACTCAGTGAGTGGACTTGCTGAGTTGGGGGAATGGCTCGGTGAGTCAAAGTGAGTCAGGGGTCTGAGTTCAAGTTGGAACTCGCCGAGTTGTTCTTGAGACTCGGCGAGTTGAGTCGAGGTGGCCCCGCGATTCATGCCAGTTGGAACTCGTCGAGTCAAGGGAAGTACTCGACGTGCCAAGAGAGGATCTAAGAGAGTCAGTGGACACGTGTAGACTCGCCGAGTCACCCTAGTGCACTCGGCGAGTCGGGTCAAAGTTTGACCGTTGACCTTCTTGACTTTTAGGGTTGAGTACAGTTGTATTTATGAGAGTATTACTTTATGTGATTAGGCGGAGGCTAGATCACACTTCTTCCGAGTCAGATATTTACCGAGACACCAAGGTGAGTCTTCTCACTATACATTACCTAGAGTGGTATTTACGTGTAGACCAGAGGGTCTTGTGTGCTATGTGTATGTATGAGATTATGTGAATTGTGTTATATGTATGCTATGTGTTGTATAGACCGGACCGGAGGGTCCAATGATATAGACATGACCGAAGGGTCCAACGATACAGACTGGACCAGAGGGTCCAACGAGCTATGACCAGACCAGAGGGTCCAACGAGCTACAGGGCTGGAGGGTCCCGCTGAGACACATCGGACCGGAGGGTCCTATTATAGCCTTGAGTGGCGTATGTGTGGCATGTGGTATATTGGGGAACTCACTAAGCTTTATGCTTACAGTTGTTGTGTGATATGTTTCAGGTACGAGTGAGGATCGCGGGAAGGCGCCGGCATGATTCGTACACACCAGAAGGGATTTGTTTATATGAGATCCTGGGATATGTTTTTGTAATGATACAGAGTTAATACTATTTTGTGATCTTTATGTGGTTGAAACTATGTTTGAAATGAAAAATTGGTTTTGAAAAATTTGGGTGTTACAAGTTGGTATCAGAGCCTTGGTTTGAGGGATTCGGGTGCACCTGCGGGCGTATCTGAACTTAAACTGAGGATTTGAGAGATTTTCAAAATAAAATTCACAAAATTTTTATTAAAGAGTAAAGTGATTTGAAAGAGCAGAGCAGAGCAGTGTGTACGATCAGCCAGCGCCCGAACGGTGATTTCCAAAAATACCCTTACCCTATGTGTTATGAGATATTATGAGATGTTATGCATGCTAGAGTAGGCTAGGTAATCATATTAGGACTAGAGTGGCCTGATTTGTGATGCCTTAGCCTAGGAATGATTTTGCTGCTATGTGATGCTTGAGAGCAAATAGGTACCAGTGAGGAGCTGTTGAGAGGTCTACCGGAGGGTAGCCTAGGCCAGTGAGATATTGTGTACTTGTGATCTGGGATCCAAGGAGGAGGACTTAGAGTGAATGCTGATGCGGTGTGGACGGTAGTATAGGGCCCGTACTACTGAATACACCGGAGCAGTGCGCACCCTAAGTAAGAATCCATTGGGTACTAAGGAGCAAGTAGGATTGAGTTCTCGAGTGTGAATATCTCGAGCGAGTCTCTGATATCTTGTGTTTTATTTCAGAGAGACATCATGGTTGGGACACGCCACCGGCCAAGGACTAGCGAGGGGGTTGTGAGCGATGAGTAGCTCCGCCAGATGATTCATGACGAGGTGGCTGCTGCCATCCGCGCTGAGATTCCAGAGATGTTCGGGTCTATCAAGACCACGCTGATTGAGACTTTTGATGAGCGGTACGCTGCTCTTTCTGATGCCGCTGTTGCTACGGCCACCGCAGCCGTCGCTGCTGCCAGGCCGCAGGGGGGTGACTCGTTGTTGTACAGAGAGTTCAGCAACACGAAGCCACCAGAGTTTGATGGGACGCAGGATCCGATTGCCGCTATAAGATGGATCACTGATATTGAGGGTTGTTTCTATACCTGCTCGTGTCCAGAGCATCTGAGGGTTCGATTTGCGCTGAACCAGCTTCGCTTGGGAGCGAAGGACTGGTGGAAGTTTGTGATGACAGACTTCACTACAGCAGAGCTGACTGCGGTGACCTGGGAGAGGTTCACCACGATGTTTCGGGAGGAGTATGTTCCTCCGGTGGAGAAGGAGCGATTGGCTCAGGAGTTCTTGACCCTCAAACAGGGTACTAATTCGGTTACTGTGGTTACCCGGAAGTTTCATGAGAGGGCGATGTTCTGCCCTGAGCAGGTGTCTACTGAGCAGGCACGTATGAGCCGGTACTTGGGTGTTCTGAGGAGGGATATACGGGAGTTCGTGTCGAACTCGACTTACCGGACATTTGCTGAGCTCCAGGAAAATGCCCGGAAGAGGGAGATTGAGCTGGAGACTCAGGCCAGGGAGGAGGCCGAGTCTCAGAGGGTGGATCGGCGGCCGGCACAGTCTCAGCCGGCACAGTCTCAGCCGGCAGCCAAGCGGGCAAAGCCCGCTGATTCGAGATCTGGGGGTCCGAAGGGCCGCACTTGTGGAAAGTGCGGCAAGAGCCACGAGGGGACGTGTAGAGCTGGGGTGTGTTATAAGTGTGGGAAGGAGGGGCATTATGCGAGGGACTGCCCCAAGGGATTCTCGGTTTGCTTTCATTGCAACCAGACCGGCCATCGGAAGGCCGAGTGCCCATAGCTGCAGTAGGGATCTGCGCCTGCTACTCGAGTTACTGAGACCCGGCCTGTGAAGGCCGAGGCGCCGAGGGCACGCGGGAGAGCTTTCCAGTTGACAGCGGAGGAGGTCCGCGCAGCACCCGATGTGGTAGCTGGTATGTATTCTTTCCTCTGTTTATCTTGAGTTTGTGATATTATGCTTATTTTGAGATATTTATAGGTACATTTCTTGTGTGTTCTGTACCTGCTTTGGTGTTGTTTGACTCGGGTGCGAGTCGGTCGTTTGTGTCGATAGCGTTTAGTCGACTCATTAGTGTTCAGCGAGAGGCGTTGAGTCGACCTCTACGAGTTTCTATAGCCGACGAGCGAGCAGTGTATGCTACGGAGGTGATTCGGGGATGTGCGCTCGAGATCTTCAGTGTCGAGTTTCCGATTGATCTGGTCCCGATTGCGATGGGGGACGTGTGTGTTATAGTACGTATGGATTGGTTGAGCCGATTTGGGGATGTGATAGACTGCGAGCGACAGTTGGTGACGATACGAGACCCCAGTGGGGGAGTACTTACGGTGTACGGCGAGGGTACCTGTTCTGGGTCAGCATTTTGTTCGGCCGCTAGAGCGAGGCAGAGTCTACAGCAGGGCTGTAGTGGGTTTGTGGCTTATGTGGTGGATACGAGAGTAGATGCAGAGAGACCGAGGGCGGTCGATGAGGTCCCGATAGTGCGTGAGTTCCCGGATGTTTTCCCCAAGGAGTTGCCGGGTGTGCCTCCCGAGAGGCAGGTAGAGTTCCGCATTGATTTGGTTCCGAGGGCAGCGCTTATCGCCAAGGGGCCCTATCGCCTTGCGCCACCAGAGATGCAGGAGTTATCCTCGCAGCTCCAGGAGCTGTTGGGGAAGGGATTTATACGGCCGAGTAGCTCGCTGTGGGGAGCGCCGATCCTTTTTGTCAAGAAAAAGGATGGTTCACACCGGATGTGCATTGATTACCGGGAGCTGAACAAACTGACGGTCAAGAACCGTTACCCTTTACCGAGGATCGACGACTTATTCGATCAGTTACAGGGAGCGTCTTGGTTTTCCAAGATCGACTTGAGGTCTGGATATCATCAGATGAGAGTACGAGATGAGGATATCCAGAAGACAGCATTCAGGACTCGTTACGGGCATTACGAGTTCGTGGTGATGCCTTTCGGGCTCACCAATTCACCAGCGGCGTTCATGGATCTCATGAACAGGGTATGCAGACCGATGTTGGACCGTTCGGTGATCGTGTTCATCGATGATATACTGGTGTATTCGAGATCCAGAGAGCAGCATGAGGAGCACTTGAGAGAGTTACTTGGAGTTTTGAGATCGGAGAGGCTTTATGCCAAATTCTCCAAGTGTGATTTCTGGTTACGAGAGGTCCAGTTCCTAGGGCACCTCGTTAACCAGAATGGGATATTGGTCGACCCGGCCAAGATTGAGGCGGTTATGAGTTGGGAGGTGCCGAGATCCCCCACCGTGATCAGGAGTTTCTTAGGGTTGGCTGGCTATTATCGGAGATTTATCAGGGATTTCTCCAAGATCGCCGTGCCACTCACCAGGTTGACCCGGAAGGGTGTTGCTTTTTCATGGGGCCCAGAGCAGCAGGCCTCCTTCGAGACACTTCGCCAGAGACTGTGCGAAGCCCCAGTGTTAGCCCTTCCGGAGGGGATGGAGGACTTTGTGGTGTACTGTGACGCATCGATATCGGGGCTAGGAGCGGTGCTGATGCACAGAGGGCATGTGATAGCATACGCATCGAGGCAGCTGAAGCCTCACGAGTCGAGGTATCCCACCCACGATCTGGAGTTGGGGGCAGTGGTGTTCTCCCTCAAGATCTGGCATCACTACCTGTATGGGGTCCGGTGTACGATATACACGGACCACAAGAGTTTGAAGTATCTGATGGATCAGCCCAACCTGAACATGCGTCAGAGGAGATGGTTAGATGTGGTGAAGGATTATGATTGTGAGATCCTGTACCACCCGGGCAAGGCTAACGTTGTAGCCGATGCTCTGAGTCGCAGGGCGGAGAGTGCCCCTATACGAGACGTATGTTTGAGATTGACAGTGATGACTCCGGTGTTGGACACCATTCGAGGAGCCCAGGCTGAGGCCGTGAGACCGGAGAACCGGAAGAGAGAGCGGGTTGTCGGGTACGTATCGGAGTTCGTTACTGATGGTCGAGGACTTATGACCTTTCAGGGTCGGATTTGGGTACCGTTTGTGGGCGGAACGCGTACCACCTTGATGGAGGAGGCGCATCGATCGAGGTTCTCGATCCATCCCGGGGCCACTAAGATGTATTTGGACCTGAGGAGAGAGTATTGGTGGCCCTGTATGAAGAGGGATGTCGCATGGTTCGTTGAGAGGTGCTTGACCTGTCGCAGGGTTAAGGCCGAGCACCAGAGACCGCATGGTAAGTTGCAGCCGTTGGATGTTCCCGAGTGGAAATGGGAACAAATTACCATGGACTTTATCACCAAATTGCCGAGGACTGCGAGGGGCCTCGATGCAATTTGGGTGATTGTGGATAGGTTGACGAAGAGCGCTCACTTTCTTGCTATCAATGAGAGCTCTTCCGCTGAGAGGTTGGCAGAGTTGTACGTGAGGGAGGTGGTATCACGGCATGGAGTGCCGATCTCGATCGTCTCAGATCGAGATGTGTGTTTCACTTCCAGATTCTGGAAGAAGTTTCATGAGGAGTTGGGTACGAGGTTGCATTTTAGCACTGCATACCACCCGCAGATCGACGGGCAGAGCGAGCGAACGATTCAGACGCTCGAGGACATGCTCCGAATGAAGATATCAAGATGCAAAGATGAGTAAGTCTTAACAGGAAAATGATAGCAAGGAAGCAAATCTCTTCATTCAAATGGATAAACAAAACAATCAGAGAAGGATCATAATGATTCTTCCTGCCCAAGCATATAGCCGAATACAACAAAACAGAAAAGATAAAAGATGGCAATGAGAATGCTCCATTCCTTGCTAAATAGACTTCTCTTTCTCTCTCTTCAGTCCTGCGAGAGGTTAGTGGTCAGACCATTACCCTTGTCCCCTGTGTCTCTTTTGTGTCTCCTCTTGTAAACCTTACCCTTGTCTCTTCAGTCCTGCGAGAGGTTAGTGGTCAGACCATTACCCTTGTCCCCTGTGTCTCTTTTGTGTCTCCTCTTGTAAACCTTCCAAGTGTTGGGCTTTTTGGGCTCAAAGTCAGTGGGGTGGATTAGTTCTGGACCAACGTCTTCCTTATCAATACCACCCGCTAGAGGAGCAAGCTTGTCCTCAAGCTTGAATTCAGGGAATTGGCTTTGAATGTGGAAGGCATCTTCCCATGTAGCATTTTCAGTGGTATCTGCATCCCATTGTATCAACCATTGTGGAGTTTTGTGACCAGCCTTTGAGATCTCTCGGATAGCCAAACATCGTTTTGGTGTAGGCATGTGGGTGGGGTCCATCTCGAGACCTTTAGGAAGTGTCAGATCAATCTGGTGGTTCCCTATGGCTCGTTTCAGCAATGAGACATGAAAAACCGGGTGGATTTTGGCCTCAGCAGGAAGATTAAGTTTGTAAGCAACGGGTCCCATCTGGTTTGTGATCTGGAAAGGTCCGTAGAATCGTGCTGCTAATTTTTGATTGATGCGGCGAACTACTGATTGCTGCCTATGAGGACGGAGTTTTAGAAAGACCCATTCTCCCACAAAGAAGGACTCATCACGGCGGTGCTTACCGGCAGATTTTTTCATACGCTCTTGGGCCCCGGAGAGATGATACTTGAGTTGTTTAAGCGCCTCGTCCCTATCAACCAGATCGTGTGCTACTGTCTCGCATTGTATCTCGCCCGGAATGAATCGTGTGATTGTGGGAGGGGGCCGGCCATACACAATTTCGAAAGGAGTGGTGTTGGTGGAGACGTGATATTCTGTGTTATGCCAATATTCGGCCCAAGGTAGCCAAAAGGACCATGTCTTAGGTTGTTCCGATGCGAAACACCTCAGATAAGTCTCTAAGCTGCGGTTAACGACTTCTGTTTGTCCATCACTTTCCGGGTGATACGCTGAACTGAAGTTCAACTTGCTTCCCTGTAATAAGAAAATTTCTCGCCAAAACGTGCTTAAAAATAAAGGGTCGCGGTCGCTTAGGACAGTTTTGGGAATGCCATGTAGTCTAATGACTTCTTTTAGAAACACTTCAGCAACACTTTTGGCTGTGAATGGGTGTTTTAATGGTATAAAATGGCAGTACTTTGACAGACGATCGACAACCACAAGTATCACTTCAAAACCTTTAGATTTTGGTAACCCGGTGATAAAATCCAGAGAAATGTCTTCCCAAACTTGTTGTGGGATAGGGAGGGGTTGTAGCAGACCGTTGGGAGAGAGTGTAGATGATTTGTACCTTTGACATGTATCGCAGGAACGAACAAATTGTTTTACTGCTTTAGACATTCCAATCCAGTATATTTGGGCTGCTAAACGTCTGTAGGTCCTATAAAATCCGGAGTGACCTTCGGATGGACTTCCGTGGAATTCATCCAATAATTTTGGGATCCAAGGTGAAGTTGCAGGAATGACTAGTCGTCCTTTATAGTAAAGTCGCCCATTGATGACTGAGTAACCGGGTTTGGATCTAGGGTCAGAAACCAAAGATTGAATAATCTTCTGTATGTGCGGGTCTGAATCAGAACCCGTAGAGAGCTGGTCCCTTTCTAGCCATGTCGGAGTAGAGATGAGAGTTTGTAACCCACCCTCCGGAATTCTCGAGAGCGAGTCAGCCGCCCTATTCTCACTTCCCGGTTTGTAAATTATAGAGAATTGGTACCCTAACAGTTTTGCAATCCAGTTCTGCTGATCTGTCGTCGTGATTCTTTGCTCGAGTAGAAATTTTAAACTTTTTTGGTCAGTTGAGACGATGAAAGGTCGCCCAATCAAATACGGTCGCCAGTGTTGGATTGCTAGAACTAAGGCCATTAGTTCCTTGTCATATGCAGATTTGTTCAGATTTTGATCTGAAAGAGCCTTGCTAAAGAACGCGATTGGGCGTTTGGACTACATCAACACCGCTCCAAGTCCCCTTCCAGAAGCATCACAGTCGATTATGAATGGCGAGGAAAAATCTGGAAGTGCAAGTACTGGGGCTGTTATCATGGCATTCTTTAACTTCTCAAATGCTGCTTGTGTTGCATCGTTCCATAAGAAGCCTTCCTTCTTTGTTAATTCTGTCAGCGGTTTGGCAATTTTCCCGTAATCCTTAATGAATTTCCGGTAGTACCCGATTAATCCTAAGAACCCGCGAACAGCCCTCACTGTCTTCGGAGTTGGCCAATTGAGGACCGAAGTGATCTTAGCAGGGTCCATTGAAACCCCATTCCCATCAATGATATGTCCAAGGTACTCTACAGATTGTGTACCGAATGTGCTCTTCTTATTGTTGATTACCAGCTTGTGTGATCGGAGCAGTAACAACACGTTGGATAGTAGGGTTAAGTGGCTGGTCCATGTATTGCTATAAACCAGAATATCATCGAAGAAAACTAGAACTCCTTTTCTCAGAAATTGTAGGAAAACATCATTCATTAAGGCTTGAAAAGTTGCAGGGGCATTGGTTAAACCAAACGACATTACGAGAAACTCGTAATGTCCGTTATGGGTGCGGAAGGCTGTCTTCCCGATGTCTTCTTCTCTTACCCTTACTTGATAGAATCCCGACTTGAGATCAATTTTGGAGAAGAACTTGCTGTCATGTAATTCATCTAGGAGCTCTTCTACAGTGGGGATTGGGTATTTATCCAAGATTGTGAGTGGGTTTAAGGCTCTGTAGTCGATACAAAGCCGCCATGACATGTCTTTTTTCTTTACCAGGACTACTGGGCTCGAGAATGAGCTGTGACTAGGGCGGATGATTCCTTGTTCGAGCATCTCTTGTACTTGATGTTGTATCTCGTCCTTATGGAGGTGTGGGTACCTGTATGGACGAACACAAACCGATCCATGTCCTTTTATTAGATTGATCGCGTGTTCAATTGACCGGGGTGGTGGGAGCCCTTTTGGAGACAAAAACAGATCAGAGAAACTTTTTAGGAGTCGATCAAGCTGGGATTTTTGATCATCACCTAATGGTGTCGGGATTCCTGGAGCATCTTCACTTGAGTCATTCCCAAAAGAAAGGAGTGATGAAAGACCCTTGTGGTTAGGTGCTACCCTTGAAGTTTGATTAGGACATTCCCGTCCCAAAACTGGATTCGGCGTTGAGACCAGTTGCATAAGACATCTCCCAATGTTCCTAACCAGGCTATGCCAAGAATCATATCTAGTGAGCCCAAATCGTACACCAGGGCACTAGTGACAAAAGAGAATGAGCCCAACTTGATTGGTATTCCTATACACTGTTCAGACATCCAAACTTTCCGATCGTCCCCCATCTTGATACACACCCTTCGGGAGGGAGTAATGGCCAACCCTAGAGTAGTAGCGAGTTGTTTAGACAAGAAATTGTGGGTTGCCCCACTATCAACCAGGATGAGCACAGGAACCTCGTTAATCTCTCCTGCAAGTTTGATAGTTGATAATTTGGGCATGTCTAACTGAGAGGGGAGTGAAGGTTCCAAGGATAAGCACTCCCCTTGGTTTTCTTCGTCTTCAACAGTAGCTTCAGCATAACAGACTTCTTCGTCATCATCTATTGTTTCGCCGTCGGCGAGGAGGAGGATCCGTAACCCTCCATCAGCGCATTTGTGTTGGGGGGAGTAGCGTTGCCCACATTTGAAACACAAGCCCTTTTTGTGTCTATCTTCCCACTCGGAGGATGTTAAGTGGCGAACGATGGGTATACGAGATGAGTTACCAAAATTAGGTTTATCAGGTGGTCGGGTATGGGTCGGAGTTGAGGAGCCCGCAATGTAGTTGGGCTTGATAGAGAATTGAGTTAAACTGCGTTGGCTGTTAATTGGGCTCCCATATTTTAAAGAAGGTGGGCTTGAATACGAGTTACCTGAGCGCTGTCGGGGGTTGGGTTTCTCTAGGCGGCCACCCCTCGCTGCTTCAACGTTTCTGGCGTACTACATTGCTTGTTCACACGATGACGGGTTCAAGGTTCGTACCCAGTTTCATATTTCAGTTTTTAGACCTCTCAAGAACCACCCGATCGACTGTTCTTCCGATTGATCGGGAATTAAGGCTGATAGTTCTTCAAAATCTTCGATGTAATCTTCTACACCTTCCTCTTGGAATAACAACCCAAGAGCTTCATGAGCATTGCGATATTTAGTACCACTAAACCGATTGATGAGTTTCAATCGGAATTGTTCCCAGGTGGTATTAGGGTGTCGAATAAGAAGGTTTGTAAACCAGTGTAAAGCAGAGCCGTCCATACACATTTGGGAGAAATTAAGCTTTTGATCTGTGGGGGTTTTGTGTACCTGGAAATAGAGTTCTGCCTTGCTGACCCATGCTCGAGCATCTGTACCCTCGAAGGTAGGAAGCTTGACCTTCGGGAGTGAGAAGAGAGATTCGTCGGTCTTCTGGAATCGGGGGCTCGAGGGTGACGAGATGATAATGGGGTCTTTACTGCCGGAGGTTGTACCAGACTTGGAGCTGGGGGTGGATTGGTTTTTCTGAAAGTTCTGCAACATCTTCTCCATTCTTGCTTCCAAGGAGTTGGGGAGGTCACCCATCAGTTTTTGTACAGCTTGAACCGAAGTGGATATCTCCTTTACTTGGGCAGTGAGTTGCTCTATCTTTTCTTCATGAGAGTTGAGTGTTGTTTGCATCCGGGTTCCAATTTGTGCTTCGGTTGGTTGTACCATGGTGGAGTGGAAGGAATTTCCCGGCAATGGAACCAAATTGATAAGAATGAAGATATCAAGATGAAAAGATGAGTAAGTCTTAACAGGAAAATGATAGCAAGGAAGCAAATATCTTCATTCAAATGGATAAACAAAACAATCAGAGAAGCATCATAATGATTCTTCCTGCCCAAGCATATAGCCGAATACAACAAAACAGAAAAGATAAAAGATGGCAATGAGAATGCTCCATTCCTTGCTAAATAGACTTCTCTTTCTCTCTCTTCAGTCCTGCGAGAGGTTAGTGGTCAGACCATTACCCTTGTCCCCTGTGTCTCTTTTGTGTCTCCTCTTGTAAACCTTACCCTTGTCTCTTCAGTCCTGCGAGAGGTTAGTGGTCAGACCATTACCCTTGTCCCCTGTGTCTCTTTTGTGTCTCCTCTTATAAACCTTCCAAGTGTTGGGCTTTTTGGGCTCAAAGTCAGTGGGCTGGATTAGTTCTGGACCAACGTCTTCCTTATCAACATGCTCCGGGCATGTGTACTCGACTTCGGAGGAAGTTGGGACACGTACTTACCCTTGGCTGAGTTTTCCTATAACAACAGCCATCATTCGAGCATTGGTATGCCACCTTTTGAGCTGTTGTATGGGAGGAGGTGTCAGACTCCCATTTGCTGGGGCGAGGTCGGGCAACGTGTGATGGGTAGTATAGAGATTGTGCTTCAGACAACCGAGCAGATTCAGTAGGTCAGGCAGAGGTTGCTGACGGCTCAGAGCCGTCAGAAGAGTTATGCGGATAGACGTCGACCAGAGCTCGAGTTCCAGGTCGGTGATTTAGTACTCCTGAAGGTATCTCCCTGGAAGGGAGTGATCCGATTCAGGAAGAGGGGTAAGTTGGGACCTCGGTATATTGGTCCTTTCAGGGTGACTGCCAGGGTGGGCAGGGTAGCGTATCGTTTGGAGCTATCTTCGGAGCTGAGCCAGATTCATGACACTTTTCACGTGTCTCAATTGAGGAAGTGTATAGCTGATGAGTCAGCAGTGGTGCCCTTAGAGGATATTCAGGTGGATGCGAGCCTGAATTATGTGGAGAGACCAGTTGCGGTTGTGGATCGAAAGATTAAGGTTCTGAGGAACAAGGAAGTGCCCCTGGTGCAGGTCCGGTGGCAACACCGGAGGGGGTCAGAGTTGACCTGGGAGCCGGAGCGAGAGATGCGTGAGCAGCATCCAGAGTTGTTTGCGGATTGAGACTTCGAGGGCGAAGTCTGATTTTAGTGGGGGAGAATTATAACATCCGGATTCCCAGGTATATTATTTTATTATTTTTTTATGTTGGAATTTGTTGAGGGACTCGGCGAGTTGGTGCCTAGACTCGCCGAGTAGGGTCGCGATTTCTCATCCGGATTAATGACTGGACTCGACGAGTCCATACGTGGACTCGGCGAGTCCACGCTGTTTAATGAAACACTAATTCCCGGGTTTTGGAGCCTATTTAAGGTCACTTATAGCCTCCCATTGCGGCTACCAGTCCCTTGAAAGAAACCCTAAGTGAGCTAAATCGTTTGTGAGGAAGGAGAGGCGATATTTGATCTTTCTACCTTTGGTTTAGCAAGGAGAAGGTGATCAAGAGCAAGAGAAGGCTGAAGGAAGTGCTTTTTGGAGGAATTCTGAGCTCAAGAGTGCTTAGTGAGGTATAATCTCCATCCATCTTCTGTTTTGGTGATTTCTTATAGAGTTAGGGTTTTCTAGACACTTTGGTGGATGGTTTTATTGAGCATATGATTCCTTTTCCTGTTATGGTCTCAGATCTGGATCCATAGAGGTCCAGAGACCTTACTCCCTTGAGCTTTATGAGTAATTGTGGGAGTCATGAGCTTGGAATGTCATTTTTGGGGCTAAATCATCATTTTGGACCATTTAGATGTTATATGTGTGTCAAGGTCCGAACTTTACGTGATTATCATGCTTGGGGAGGCCAGATCTATGATTGTATGGAACAGATCTGACCTCAGAAGTTGTTTTGAGTTTGTGCATGGCATGGACTCGCCGAGTGCAAAGTACAGACTCGGCGAGTAGTATGAAGGTTGCCCGTTAATCACTCAGTGAGTGGACTTGCTGAGTTGAGGGAATGGCTCGGTGAGTCAAAGTGAGTCAGGGGTCTGAGTTCAAGTTGGAACTCGCCGAGTTGTTCTTGAGACTCGGCGAGTTGAGTCGGGGTGGCCCCGCGATTCATGCCAGTTGGAACTCGTCGAGTCAAGGGAAGTACTCGACGTGCCAAGAGAGGATCTAAGAGAGTTAGTGGACACGTGTAGACTCGCCGAGTCACCCTAGTGCACTCGGCGAGTCGGGTCAAAGTTTGACCGTTGACCTTCTTGACTTTTAGGGTTGAGTACAGTTGTATTTATGAGAGTATTACTTTATGTGATTAGGCGGAGGCTAGATCACACTTCTTCCGAGTCAGATATTTACCGAGACACCAATGTGAGTCTTCTCACTATACATTACCTAGAGTGGTATTTACGTGTAGACCAGAGGGTCTTGTGTGCTATGTGTATGTATGAGATTATGTGAATTGTGTTATATGTATGCTATGTGTTGTATAGACCGGACCGGAGGGTCCAATGATATAGACATGACCGAAGGGTCCAACGATACAGACTGGACCAGAGGGTCCAACGAGCTATGACCAGACCAGAGGGTCCAACGAGCTACGGGGCTGGAGGGTCCCGCTGAGACACATCGGACCGGAGGGTCCTATTATAGCCTTGAGTGGCGTATGTGTGGCATGTGGTATATTGGGGAACTCACTAAGCTTTATGCTTACAGTTGTTGTGTGATGTGTTTCAGGTACGAGTGAGGATCGCGGGAAGGCGCCGGCATGATTCGTACACACCAGAAGGGATTTGTTTATATGAGATCCTGGGATATGTTTTTGTAATGATACAGAGTTAATACTATTTTGTGATCTTTATGTGGTTGAAACTATGTTTGAAATGAAAAATTGGTTTTGAAAAATTTGGGTGTTACAAATAGAGATTCAAAAGTATGAATGCAATATTTGAGAAGATTTGGGTGGACAAGGCAAATTCACAGGAACAAAAGGCCAACTCAAACTTCTTGGATCTTGATAAGATTTCGATGCCATATTACACAACAAACTTCCCTATGAATTTAGAACCCAAGGAATTATCGGTTATATGTGAAACCTTTGGTAAAGTCGTAGGCATATACATTACTATAAATTTTCTAAGGTTTGTAAAATATTTGCTTTGGTGTAGTTTCCTGATCGCAGTTGTTGATGCGTCAAAAATAAAACCTTAAAAACCTTATGTAACCTATCCATTATATCACCCCAAATCTTTCATCAATTGCACTATAATGCGTTGAGTATGGAATAAAGAATGAATAGGTAAGGCAGTCGGGGACCCTTTCAATATATAACCTTTCGGAAATCCAACAACCAAGTCAACATAACTATTCTAGATACTACCCTTGTAAGTAGAATTACTAATACGATAATTGGATTGATAATCAATTTATGTGAAATAGATGATCAATTAGCAAGTGGTAAGTAAGGGTTGAACCATGGGAGTTCGTCGTCAAACTTTGTGTTGAAATAGTCAATAAGAAAACTGTTAAAGAAACCAAAAGATACTTGTCAAGACTTAGAACAAATCTGATGTCACTTGCCAAGTTCTGATGACCCTTGTCAGGAAGTACTGTGGATAACACACGAAACCAAAAGCTCATAAAGACACAATATTTACGTGGTTCGGTCAAGGTTACCTACGTCCATAGGTTGGAGGGGAGTATTCTTTATTCATAGAGATCTCAAATAGAGATTACAAGTACAACCAACATAGATTCGACTTACTCACTAAGGATACAAAAGACACATTCAAATGACAAACATGCATCTCTATTTAAAGTGAAAGGATCATATCTAAAACCTTAATGGGCCAAGCCCGTTGGTCCATATGCCCATGAATGGTGGAAACCAATCACAATCCACCATGAAGTAGCTTCTAGAACATTCATCCTCAATATACATTGCAAGAGAATCAACAACACACATGATGGAGCATCATGATCCATAGTGGAACATCATGATGCAAGAGTGGCACACAAAATCATCATGGCACATCAACGATCATGGTGGCACTTCATGCAATAATCCTTGAGCATCTTCAACTTCTAAGCATCCTTGGGAAATCTTGAGCATCATAGTAAACATCACAACATATGTGACACATGAAGGGATACCATGGCACATCAAGGAACATATGTGGAACACCTTGCACTAAGATGGTGCATCATGTGCAAGGAATGGTGCAACTTCTCTAAGGGTGGCACATCTTCCTCCAAGATGGAATACCTACCCCTAAGTTTGCACTCAATCAATTCCTCGCATTACTAATTAGAATTGGCTATTTATTAACCCTCTATACTTTTGTAGATCCCAGTGGTTCCAACAAACAAGGTAAAAAGCAGTCGCAACATCTATTTTGAACAACATTTGAACAAGAACTTGTCAAACCTTTATACTTTCGATTTGAATGAGTCGGAGCTAATTCTAATGAGTTGTCTTAGTTGCTACCTTTATGTGATGGTGTGTGGTTCCAACCTAAGGTCTCCTAAATGTTTCCATCGAGGTTTAGTTTATATGATTTGAAAGCTTTTGTTCTAATCACCTTAATGTTTATATGAGAGAATTAGGGTTTAGCTTGAGATAGAGAAAGAGGCGATCCTTTCTTCTAGAGAAGAAGGATCGCTTTTATCTCTTTTATACCCGTATTCATGGGAGCATGTCCCCGACAATACCTTTTGTCTTGTCTGGACCGTCAGGATGTGGTGGTGTCCTATTGACGGATCATTCACCACTAGCAGTTATCTACTATTGGCGCAAAACCACCGAAGAGTAGCGCTCTAAGCACTATAATTGTCGATCTGGGGAGCAGTTGGTACTATTTGGCTTGTTATAGACCGGAGCTGCTCGTTCTGAGTTGGACCTTGGCACTAGAGCGTCCGGGGCTAAGTGTGAGATCGTGAGGGTGAGGGCACGGGCCTAGCACTTATGTTGGGTAATGACTGATAGCTAGATATTCTTTTAGATAACTGTCTTGTTATCTTTAACATATTCTTAGAGAGATACGTTAACAAGTCCCCTAGGCTAGTAACGTTAGCATTAGCCTTAGGTAGCTGGGTTGTTGTAGCTTAGATCAAGGCACGTCTTTAGCGAAGATGGCTCTGACGTCTACTGATGTGACGGTGTCGGCTATACAGACGGTTTCATCATTACAACCGTTCAAATTTCCCGCCTCTCATTTAATGCTTCCCTAATCGGGGACAATTTCCTTTTCTTCACTCTCCTGCTCTTCAACTGCCTCTTATTTATCTTTGTTTCTTTTCTCTTTCGTCTTGTACTTGCTATCGGTAAACGATGGCAAGTTCGAACACCGGAATCGAGCCTACGCCAAAGGATTTTGAGTCCCTTCAGGCTTGATTTGGCTTTCATCCTGAGCACGGGGTACAATATCCTCAAAGGGGGAACATATTTCTTAGCTGCCGAAATGGAAGGTTGGAGTCCCAGTCGTAATCTTTGAGGTGGTTCTCCGGCTGCCGACAATCGATTTTTTCGATGAGATCATACGCCAATATGGCTTCGTTGTTGACGATCTAACTCCTAATTCTATCAACAAGATAGTTGGTTTTGAGATGTCTTATCAAACATTGAGCGTGCTCCCTCAATTCTTGGCTTTCAAGTACTTCTTCAACTCCTCTACTCAGTCTAGTGTGCATATGTTCTCTCAGCGGTAGGGCATCCATGCATTTATCATAAACCAAAAGGCCCACAAGAAGAATTGGTAGGACAAATGGTTATGGGTGAAACACAAATTGGTCGGTTTTGGCTATCCTCGTAGAAATACTTTCACTGACTGGACGCCTTACTCTGAATGCCAATAAGACCATGGTGCAGGTGCTGAAGTCGGGGGTTCAGCACCTGCACCACTTTCACTGACATGACGCCTCGACCACTTGCACCCCCTTTATGTTTTTGTATACATATCTCGTTGGGGTGAAGTCGGGGGTTTTTCCGATCCACTGATGTACGTGATTTGTTTTTTTGTTTCAGGTCTCACTGATCGTGCTCTTGTACTTGCTAGTCCTGGCAATGTTGTAGCGCAAGGATCCGGTGCGTAGGTTGACCCAGAGTTGGTTGACACAACTATTGAGGGGGTTTCTCGCGACGATCCTTCGCATCTTAATCCGGAGGACGAGGTGTCAAAGGAGGCGGCAACTAGGGGATCCGTTCGACTATCAAGTGACGGTTGCCTTGGTTAGACTCGCCACTTATCGAAGGCGCCCGTACCAGCACTGTTGGCGGGTGTCTTCGTAAGAAGCAAAACGTGTACTTCCTGTTGGGGGATTCGGACGTGGTGATGGACATTCTCGATGATGACACTTCGAAATAGTCGAAGGGAATGGATAAAGAGGCGACTGAATAACCTCGTGAACCCAAGAAGGAGTCGGAGGATACTATCGTTCCCGGGGAAGGTGTTTGCGGGCAAGAGTCTGAGGGTGAGTTCCAAATTAGTCCTGCTTCTACTTTAGCTTTAGCAAAGGATGACACTGTTGCAAGTTCCTCTTCTCTGCCTGTAGCAGGCCCAGTCATCTATGTCCCTGAGTTGGGGCTCACTTGTGAGTCCCTACTAACGCAACATCCTATTGCTTATGAATAGGGACATCAGACATTCCCTCTTACTATCATTGAAACCTTGGAGCTACTTTCCAACTCTCATATGTCCAGTAGTCTCCATTATGTTGCAACTAAGGTTGCTCCTTACTTGGTGGCTGCCGCTCGGTGCCTTCGTCTGGTTAGTTTAGATTCAAAAGAGCTTGCCTCTATTAGGTCCAAGCCGGATGAGTTAAGTTCAAAATTGTTGGGGATAAAGGAGGAGAAGCGCAAATTTCAAGAGCGTTATGATCTTTTGGCTGGGGAGAAAAAGTATGTGGAGGAATAGGTTGCGAGATTGGATGGGTTAGTGGAGCATTTGGAAAAGAGAGTGGAGAATCTGGTAGAGGAGAAAGGGTTATTAGAAGAGCGGGTGAAGAAACATGCTAGACAGCTGGTTGTCGAGGAATCGATGAGGCAATCGAGGAGGCAGATTGTGAAGGGTGATATGGTGTGGTTGCTTTGGGAGGGTATTGTTCGGGTGGTTGATCAGGTCATTGAGAGTATAAAGTTCTCAATTAGTGTCCGAAATATGAAGGCAATGTGTGTCGCAGCTGGTTTGGAGGGTGGAAGGCAGGCAATGAAGGAACAGGTGGCCTCCGGGAAATTGACCCTCAGGAGCCAAGAGCTGTGGTGGAATTGACTCAGGCCATGCATGCTTTTTGTGAAGTCGTTCATGGAAAAGGATTTTGCCTCCTTCCTTTTTTGGGTAAGCTTGACTTGGAGAGCCTTCGCTAATTGTTTTGTGAGCCTGACACCGAGGAGAACCCGCTTGACGGTGACCCTCTCAAAGTTGGGTCTTCCTCTGCTACTCTCGGTAAGTGATCCTCCCTTATTCCTTTCTTGTTTATGTGAAACAATGTTTGAAATTTTGGTTTTCAGAGAAGATGTCTCAAAGACAATATTGTTAAGTGTTGTTTGGCCCTACGTGGCCCTTTTAAGTCTGATAGCTGTCTGTCAGAACATCAATTTTTTTTTTGTCTTTTGATAGTATGGTTGTTTCTGTTTATGCCATACTTTTGTTTCTATCCCCAGGTGGTTTATGTTGGCCTCCCGTGAACATGTGCCCTTATTTTTCCTTACTGAGACGATTCTTCCCCTAGTTTGATGTCGACCTTGGGGGGTCGACTCGAGATAGTTAGATCCTTTTGCCTGATAAATGGATGTTTGGACCGGTGATTTAGCCACGTTACTAGATTTGCCCAACTTATGACTCTAGGACTCATAATTACTTAGGGTCCTTTGGGCTTATCTCAGGAGCTTGTGCTGGGAGCTTGGAATTGGTCTTTTCTTTGGGTCAAAGACCATTGTTTCTAAAGTGAGGTTTGTTGTCCAGTTTGCTTTGTTAGGGTATCCTTTTTAGCTAAGGTTTGTTAGTTACCCTTTTGGGACTTTGTTCTAAGTCCCGATCCTTGGAGAATTGCACTCCGACCCTAATCATCTAAATCAAGCCGAGATCATCACCTCAAGGCATTTGGGACTTAGGAATTATTTATTTCCAGGGAAAGGTTATGAGGCTTTGAAGCCTTTAGTCATGTCAAGGTCGGGATTTGTCGCCTTTTAGGTTGAATTGACATGACTAGGGAAATGTTATGAACCTTTGACACCTATGGTTGCATTCTCACAACGATTTTTCTCAAATGATGTGGATGATCAGTCCTTGTTACCATTTGGTAAACGTGTACAACCTATTTTGTAAATGTTATCAAGCTTGAATACTAAAAAACATTCTAATTGTTTTCTTTTTGATAGTCTAACTTCCTTCACTTCATTGATAATATTTTAGAAACAACTACATTGTTTGGTGAGTAAAGAAAGGGAGATGATTATATCATTCAATAAGCCAAGGCCTAGCTATTGTGCTGACTTGCTACCGTGTGATTATCCATTCAGAGTTTGATCACATTACCCTTGCCTCAGATGTGCCTTGTATCAACATTTTTCCTTGCTCTAGGGGTGGTGATGCGAATTGCACGCACTCCAGGTCCAGGGGATGACTCCTCTGTCTTGAACTCTTGAAAAGAAACTCCATCTTGTTGTGCTTTGGTGTTCCTATTCGCATGTTCCTTGGTGACGTTTAGCTGGCTCTGGGGTCGTGAATGGCTAGACCCATTCTTTTCCATTGTCCAATATTCTGCCTTGGAGCTTTCCACTCACTTACACCAAGTGTGCTGGTTTTTGGCGTTTCTCCTGAAGGCGGCCTGGCTGAGTCTAATGATATCGTGTTTCCTATTGAGTATGTTTGTTTATGGACAATGCTTCACTTTGTTGATGATTGCACCAAAGTTTGGCACTCGCAACAACCTGTTTGCAATCCCAAGTGGTGATATTGCTTTCTTATTATATCCGATTAAAGGATATTCCTTCAACGTATGTCCTTGGGGCCTGTTGATCGAGCTAAGACATTGTTATTGGTTTTCTGGCCCATGCTGTTTTTGATCCTGATCGATGCTTACCTTTCACCCGCCTAATAAAACGGACAGGGGCGACCACAAGGAAATTGGATCTTACTGGGGTGATAGGGTGGCCCCATGGTGTCGATACTCTGTTAATCGGGTTACCGATGGTTGCTGGTCAAATTCAAGGCATGTTGGCTTTGAGAAGGGATGCGCACCTAGTATTCTGGGCATTCCTCAGTAGCGATTTTTGGGGGTTCGATCTTGTCTTTGCGTGTCATTAGCTGATGTGCTCTCGAGCAATACATCTTTCCAGCAATGGCTCTTAGGGCTCTTCATTACGAGTCGATTGCTTGATTCTTTTCTACAGGCAAGTACCTTTCTTTTCTTGGAAGCACCTTCTCTATCGCGAGTCGCGTAATTTTAGCGCTGTCCCTCTTGTTGTCTGAGGGTTGCTTGGAAAGGGCCCGCACGAGAATTAATCTGTTGAACATTTGAGACGATTGGTGATTTCTGTGGCATTGGTGATTTTTTCTATGCCGACTTCTCTTTCCCAAAGAGCTTCATTCGATACCTTCTTGATTTGGTGGTCGAAAGGTGCTAAGGGCAGCCTGTTTAGGGTGTCGGTATATGCAACTTTTTTCGGGGATTCTGCTCGAATTTGGGATCCCCGCTGGATCATGTCAATTCTTGATCTTTATTTTGGTATCTTTGGCCCTTCTGATCTGTAGCCTTGTAAGAGGCATCAACCCTGTTGGTGGCAGATAGAGACTTACCGGGGGTTGGAGAGAGTTCTACTCCAGTTTCTCATGCCTGACAGAGGCCTGTTCGAAGTCCTTCTTTGACTTTTGTTTCGTTTTCTATGAGGATCTTTTAATATTTCTTTGATTCGGAGTGATTTATACTTCGTCATCCGTAGATTGGCCCTTCCTCTCCTTTAGAATGAACTCGCCTCGATTTGGCGTCATCTGCCTTCTTGTGGTATCGTAGGGTAGAACTGCCTCACTCAGGTCAAGGTAATCAATGCACTTTCGTTGTGGCTTTCCATGTTTTCTTGTTTCCATTTGGTTTGTGACCCTACGAGAGGAGCTTGGTTTCCAAGGGTGCTTACACCTACTGGCCTTAAGACTTCATGTTTTGTTGTCTCACTCTCCTCACCTACTAACCCCCTATTTTGTTCTTCGATTGATATTATCGCTAGCATTGGGCCAGCGTTGTTCTAATAGTAACGGCGTGTACATGGGCTAAAGGCAACGATATTGGCCGATCCAGTGCTCGTGCTAAACTTCACGGTGCCGTGGATTGTATGGGAAAAGTGTCGGCCGCTCATGCAGGACGTCATGGTCTGCCGAGGATTGTACTACTGAACAATTTTTCGCGCATGTGACCCTGTCTCTCCCATCATGACTTGTTATAGTAAGAGGGAGATGTGTCATTCCTAGCATCGATAAGTTGTGCCCTATCAACTCGGTGAGGGGACCGGCGGTCAGATTCGTTAAGCTTTCCTTCCAGGAGGCTGACAATTGATGGAATCAGTGCTCGTAAAGGATGTGGGTGCCACTGCCGTTGTCTATGTGGACACATTTGATTTGTATCTGACGTATGCAAGCGGTTATCAAGAGTGGATCCCTGCAGTTCCAGACTAGCATCCTCGAGTCCTATGACAAAAACCTAATATTGAGGATGTTTTTATGGAGTACCTCGATGTCGTTATCTGTTTCGCAATACCCACACCTCTTACGAGGCCTCGTGATGGTAAGGATCTCCTCTTTAACTTGGCGTTTTTCGGCATCTTTCCGCTCTTTGGTATTCCTTTGGTTAGCATCAAACTTGGACCTCAAATGCTTTTCAATTGTTGTAAGGTTGCCCGTTAGATATTTTTCATTCATTTCCTTCCTCAAAACTGTGCCCTCACCGATATCGTGGGCTTTCCCTTGTGGTTCTCACAATATTTTCCTTTCTCTTTGTCCACCTTTGGAGGTGTTTTCTCAACTTCATGCACCTTAGCTCGGTGGCTTTGGGATCATATTCACCAAATGGATGAAATCTAAAAGATGGGTGTATTGAGTGTTGGTTGTGCTTGTCATTGCTTCTTTCGTGGCTTCTGTCACGGTGATCTCGGTGGTTGGGGCTTGTGTGGGAGTTTGCTTCTTCTTGCTTGATGTACGGGTTTTCGACGGCCTTTAGGTTCACTTCCTTCCTTTCGTCACTGTTGATCTGTCGGAGGTATTTCTCGATTCTATATTTGAGCTCGTCTCTTGACCGAGGTACAGTCCACTACATCTTCTTTGAAAAAGGGCTAGGGAGTAGACCTTGGGCGAAGGCGCCAGTTACAAGGAACTCTTCATGTCTCAGGACATTAAGTGTCTCCAGCATGAATCTATCATAATATGCCCGTATTGACACTCCTTCTTTTTGAATACATTCTATTATGGAGTTTTCATGTATCTTCCCTTCACCCAGTTGCATGAAATTGTTAAGGAAAAAGTATCGTAACTGTTCGACACTCAAGATGCAGCCCGGTTGCAACGCCTTGAAGCACTTTTTGGCGTTTCCTGATAACATAACAGGGAAATACGTACAAATGAACCGCTTGTCCATCCTCAGTGATGTCATCTTCTACTCATAGGTGTCGATGTGATCATTGGGGTCAGTTGTTCCGTCATACCTGGGGATGTTTGGTATCATCATGGAGTGTGAGATCTCATACTGCAAGAGCTCCTAGTAAAAGGCAGAACTTGTGCTTCTCACCGGGTTTTCCATCTGAGAGTATGGAAAACCACCGTACATTGTAAACTATTGAGCATAATACAGGTTTTCATACGCTTGGTTATACATTGCTGCTTGCGAGATTTATGGTTGCTACTCGGAGCTCGTTTGTGTGCTTTGTTCTAGTTGTGCGTGTTACACCCTAAATCTGGTATGTCTTGAAACCCTCAAGAATTTACATTTTAGCATAATTGGTCCTTTAAGTATGCTGGGCGTACTTAAGTGTACGCTTAGCATACTATTCATGGTTGGTCGCGGAGGAGCTGGACATACGCTGGGCATACCAGCAGTATGTTGGGCGTACGTTCCAGGGGTCCAAAACCCTAATTTTCGGATATGAGGCCTATTTAAGCGACCTTAAGTCCCTTGGACTTAACCATAAAGAGCCTCCACAGCTTTAGAACCTCCTTACACTCCAGAGAACTTGTGAGACCATTTTGAGCTTTAAAAAGTGCATTTGTGGCCCTTTTAGTGTTCATTCCAAGAAGAAGAGGAGGTTAAACAAGCTTGGAACGAGTTGGTGCTTCAAGAACCTACATCATAGGCATCTTGCAAAGCTTCTGGAGGTAAAAATCTTGGATCTTTCATCTTAAATCTCTAGATTTAGCTAGGGTTTTCTACCTTGTCCCTTTTGGTTGATTTTGCACCTCCATTTGTGAGTTAAGCAACTCCAGAAGATGGGAAAGACAGATCTGAGGTCCCTTGGTCCTTTAGAACCATAAAAATTGAGTCTTGATGGGATTTTTGGCCTCATTCATGGGTTAATGTGACAGTCGTCAAAATTCGAGTCGGTTTTAGATTTGACTAAACTTAGTTGCACATATAGGCACTACACATACTAGACTTGGTAGCTAGAAGCTAAGTTATAACCTACTAGAAACTTGGAAACAATTAGAATCAATGGATAGTGTGCATAGATTTCACATTGATATGTGAATTTTATAACTACTTAACTGTAGAGACTATCCATATTCGGGTCATTCTTTGACTCGAACACCATTTCATGAATCATATTCACACATCATGCACTTGACCTAGAAGTAGAAATTAGGTCAAAGTCTCATAGAAACTTAAGTCAAAGTTGAAGAGTAGGACTAGTATGCTTGATTCCTCAATTTCGTTTGAATCTCGGAATCACTACATAGAATGCCAATAAACCGCTAAAAATAAATTACAAACAATATTTCTAATTTGAATAAGAGTTATGAAACTCTAAAATAGTTTGAAGTCTCAAAATTCAAGTAATTTTGATATCCAAAGATTTACAAACTCTCAAAAACCCTAAATGCCCTAAAAACTCACATTTATAAACTTTGACCTTAAAAATTCTATAAAAATAATCATGAACCTTATAATATGATCTTATAACAATTAAAATTATGAAAATGCATTCAAGGAAAATGAAATTTAACTCATTAACATTTACCCTTAATTTATAAACCAAAAATCAAGAGTTTTATGCATAAAAACTAGGTTAAGGTGCACATTTTATAAAAAGTTGGATATTTTTATAAAAGATTTGAATTTTTATAAAAGAAACAAGAGAGAGGGAGCCTCTCCTCCCCTAAAATCGGATCCCTCTCTCCCCATATCTCTCTCTCACACTCTCATTCTCCAACACACACATCTCTCTTCTTTCTCTCTCTAGAAAACTCTCTCTACCTTCTCTCTACTTTTTCTCTCTAAACACCACTCCATTCTCTCTTCCTCCCTCTAAAGAACCAAGAAATATTCCAGAAAACAAACCCAAGAACACTCCTCAAACTCGAAATCTTCATCATCTTGTGGTATTCTTGAAGGTAAAATCGATTTCTACTTCACCTTTCCTTCAAGTTTTGCTCTTTTCTTACACTTTCTCCTTTTTCATCTTCTTCAAACTTGTTTTCTTTTTGTTAAAATGGTTTTTAGAACATGATGGATGTGTTTTAACACCATGCATGTATGATAAACAAGGTTGCATGTTCATGATCTTAGTGCAAAAATCGATTTTAAGGATTAAAACATCAAACTCAAGTTAAGAGTTTTTGAGAAACAAAATTTTCTTCATAAATGCATGTATAAATTTTGATAAGTTTTAATCTTTTGATCTCTGGAAACATGACCAAAATATGAGGTTATCATGATATATTTAAAATACTTCAAAAGGTTTACTCAAGGAAATGATGAAAACCCACTTTTCTAACCAATCATCATGCATGCAATCTACCAGATTTCTTTACCTGACTTTAAACTGTCATATCTCACTCATTTCTTAGCCAAAATTCGTGATTCTTTTTCTGAAATATAATATTTTGAGTTAGCTTTCAAACCCATCTGACCTCACTGAAAAATTCCAAAATTTCGATTTTTACCAATTTTTACAAAACTGTTGCTCAAACAGCACTTTCCTTATGAACATTTGTTTTGTGTTGCATGTTCAAAGGACTTATTCATCACTAAAAATCATTCAAAAATTATTTTGAACTCTTAATATCATGTATTAATAGGTACAAAAGGATCTTGATTCAAAAGTCTTTGTAACATGTTGCAAAAATTGTCAAAGTAACATCACTAATCTTTACATAAATCACAAGAACCAAGTTTTCTCTATAATTTATTGAGCCTTTAGGCATGGTGTTCAACATCAAAAATAAGAACACAAATTGTCATTGTTATCAAATTGTATGAAGATGCATTCTGGAAATTTTCAGCTCAATATATATTTTCTTTATTTTTATATGAAAATAATAAGAAAATAAAGTGTTAAATCATATAAAATACTTAAGCTAGTAAATAAATTATGGAAAAATTCTTGGATGATCATTTAAGTTAATAAATATCTCCCATTAAGTTTCATCCATTTTTGTTACTGTTTAATATGGTTTTGAATTTTCTTTTTGTTTAGCTCTAATAAATCATAAAACCACATTAGGGAATATAAAAATGGTATCTAATAATTTTCGCAGCTTATACTCTCTGTGGAACACTTAGAAAAATATTTTCAGAATTTTTCATAGTGTATTCCTATTTTTCTCCGATTTTTGTATTTATAATGGACTAAAAACAGAAAAAATAGTTTGATTCATCCAAACATTATGAAAATTTACCAGAACACCTTTTAGTACATTAGGATGCTACATAAAAATTTTGATGATTTTTCTCTTCTGTATACTATTTTTCTTCTATTTTCCCAAGATTAAATACACTTAAACCCAATTTTTATTAGAATACATACACAAAAATCATAAAATTGGGATAAACAGTTTAATAATGACTAATAACAGCGTTACAAAAATTTTGGACAATTTTGGAAACTATTTTCTATTTATTTCAATTTTTATTAGAATAAATGCTCAAAAATCATAAAATTGGGTTAAATTGTCTGGAAATCTATTTTTATATTTTTCCCAGGTTAAGTACGTGTAATGACATTACTATAAAAAGTTTGGGGCATTTTCTTAACCGATTTCTATTTTTCATGAATTTTTACATATTTAGAGAATTAAATATATGAAAAATGGTTATGCATATCCATAATCCATGAAAATTTATCTAGAAGTCTTTTAACATATTTAGAACCAAAATCTGAAGTTTGGTAATTTTTATTAATTGTTTAGTATTTTTCATGATTTTGTGGTTATTCAAGAAACTAAAATGGTGAAAAATAGTTAGACAAATCAAAAATTCAAGAAAATTTATCTTGAGGTCTTTGACTTCAATTAAAACTGAAATGCAAAGTTTGGCAACTTTTAGAACTAAATTGATTTAGTTTTGAATATTTAATCATTGGAACACCTCTAAAATGTTAAATATTAACATTTCAATAATGGAAAATTTTCACTTAAATTGTTATATAACAATTGATTCTTTGAAACTTAATTTCCACAGAAAAATGTTTGTAACTTATCAATATTAAATTTTGACACATTATTGGCATAATTCTATTGTAGTAGTAAGTATACTAGTGTTAGATTTCGATTAGAGACTCACTAGCGAATACCATTATTGTAGGAATCGGTAGTGGTACACGTGGAACGTAGTTCAAGGCACCATTTGCATCATCTAAATGTATTGTGAGTATTCACCACTCCCCTATTTTCGGTTTTTAAATGTTTTGGGGTGGAAAGGCATGTCCTAAACTATTTATGCTCATTATATTTATTTGACTCGTATAAACTTGGTTGCTATATTTTGCATATTGTGAGTATTCACCACTCCCCTATTTTCGGTTTTTAAATGTTTTGGGGTGGAAAAGCATGTCCTAAACTATTTATGCTCATTATATTTATTTGACTCGTATAAACTTGGTTGCTATATTTTGCATATTGTGAGTATTCACGCACTCCCCTATTTTCAGTTTTTATGTTTTGGGGTGGAAAAGCATGTCCCGAAAAACTATTATTTGAATGTTGTATTTAAATTGATTTGTATCAAACATGATTGCTATTTTATTGCTATGTCTCTCTATGTATGTCTATGCAACACGGAACATGAGAACTTATCGTACTAAGGCCCTTCCCTTATCTCTAACCATTAACTCTTTGAGCCAATGGTCATTATGAATAGCGCTATTAGGAATTGACAACTCCTCACTCGCCCTATTGCTGGAGTGCATGATACCATATTCATCTATGGAACGATAAGCATAGATCTTGATAGGGCTTCAGTCATAGGTTTGGTTGAGACTCATTGTTTGCTCATACACATACAAACTCGTTACTTATTATAGCAATAAACTTGTTTATTAATTATAGCAATGAACTTTGTTTCTCATTACAACAACGAACTGTTATTACTGAAAACTTATATACATGTTTTAGCAATGAAATTGTTTGCTCCTTGTAGCAACGAAATTGATTGCTCATTTTAGCAATGAAACTTGTTTACTCGTTTGAGTAACAAACTTTATCTTCCATGAGAATATGAATGTTGCATCTTATTTGGGCAACATACCTTATCTCTCATGATGACAAAGAACTTTGTTTTTACAAACTTATTTACTCATCTTAACAATATACTTTTATTATTGGAAACTTTTATCAAAACTTTGATTTCAATTCATGGAACCAGTATTATTTTGTTTATCTGTGAGTACTCACCAACTATTTTTATAGTTGACGCTCGTTTTACATGCTTTTTCAGGAATCATCGAGTAAGTGGCACTTAGGGACACTTCACTTTTAGGAGCATTCGCATGTGTTGTATTTCAATTTACATTGTAATTTCTTTTAAAAGTTGTTCAAACCCATTGTGAATTTGTAATGATTTTTAATACTATGGTTGGTGTTGTCTTTTAACTTTTGCGATGAAACCCTTTGTACTGCCACACCCTGTGTTTCCGCTTTAGCGGGGTGTGACAGAAAATGGTATCAGAGCCGAAGGTTATAGAGAATACCGGTTTTCCTTTGGAGAACCACAACTATAGCCAAAAAAAAAAAATTTCAAAATGTTTTTAAAATACCGAACATACTACTAGTATAACTAATTCGAGTACGCATTATTGGACTTTAACTAAGTATAGCCTGGCCAACTATGCTTAATTAAGGAAGGTTAATGTGAGGCTGGAAACGGTTATACTAGAATTATGTTCCAAACAATTTTCAACTTAAACTTTTGAAAAACAAAATTTTTCGGTGAGCGTACGGGCATTGCATATTATAGGCATTCATCTAGATACACTTAGAAACTAAGTGCACTTTTATAACAATGTCTTTATTTAGAAATATTCTTATCCCTTATGAAGTGCTAGGTTAACCACTTAGGTTGTATCACTAGCCACTCTAGGAGCAATGCACTTAGTACTGAGAATGAGTATTCCTTGGTAGCTATTGACTTTAGATGTAAGGTTAGTAGCTAGATATACACTAGTAATAATCATAAGTCGAAACCTATACCAATTATTCCTCAATACCTCTTCATCGTCTTCGTACTAGAGTTACAACTATGAAAAAGTGTTTCGATATCGACACGAATGATAATTGGAGCATCGCGTAAGGAGGTAGATGAGTCGCCACTAAGTAATCATTTGGATACCATTGGTGGGCATTCCGGATTCGACTCACGAGGAGACACGGAGGTTTAACCCATACGTGAGACCTTATTACTACGCTACGATTTAGCTCTAAGTTGTTTCCACCTTGAGCTTAAAACTTAACATTGGATATCCATTTGACCTCTATAAAAGGTGGTAAACTGTATTGAGACCATAAAACGTTTTTCAAACAATTTTTCTTGTCCTTTATCTTGGGGGAAAAGACATCAGCACTCGCCTTAGACTCGCATTAGTATTTAGGTACGATCAGCTACACTAACATACTTATTCCTTACTTCTTAATCTTCCATTGAAAAATTATTTCGCTTCATCGGTTTTATTTATCATCGATAAAATATTTTATAACCACTTCAGTCAACTTAGTAGACATTTCCTAACAATGTAAGCCATATTCTCGCTAAAAAAAAAATATTTTGACAACTTGCTTTAATTTAACACTTTTCTTCAAAACTCAATTTAACCAATATTGGTTTTAACATTGCTATTTCAATTTCATTTCAATCCATTTCAATGGATAGATGTGCTTTTAAGGGCATATAAACCATTTTAAACCTTGATTACCATTTTGACACGTTTTCGAAAAACTTAGAAACATTTTCTTTTATAAAAGTGTTTAAATTCTATGCTATAAAACTTAGACATATGACATTGAAGTTCATATTACGTGTAAAAGCTTCATCGGATCTTTCAAACGAGTTTTGTTTTGGCTCTTTTGACCACTTTCTCATTTAGGCATTTTACTTTACTTAAATGTGTTTTCCTGAAACCCAACATGGTATTTTTACAACTTTCTAATTCAAACATGTTTATAAGAAATCTCTAATTCCTACATTTCCAACATACCTCATTTATTTATTTTATTTCAAATTACTTTTATACTTTGTAAAGTTTCTAAAATTTAAAGCATTGCAAAATTTAGTGTTCACTTTTAAACTTCCAGTGACGCACTTTCGACAATGCACAATTATTCATCTAAATATGTTAAGTCTTTACCTTATCCGTTTTAACCATTGTTGGACTCTAGTCTAAAAGGTCAACACTATCAGATTTTCAATTACCAATTGTAGTGCTTCTTCTTTTTCACAAATGGATTTTAATTTAATAGATAACTCATGAATTTTTAGCAAACACTTTAAAACTCCCACATGACTATGTAACCATCAACATACATCAAATATTGATGTTTGAAATATGTCTCAACCTGGTTTTAAATCTACCTATATGTATTATTCTTAAAATTTTAACAATAGCAATCATTGTCGCTGGTACCTTCCTTTCTATCCCCCGCACTTGATTTCTTGCTCTCCTTCTAATTTTAGATATTGCACACCCACGATAATAACATAATACATTGACTGACTTTGTTTCTGTCTATTCTACTTCTCGTGGTATCATGTTCGTACACATACAGACTAGAAGTCTACCCTTTCGTTTTGAGCGATTAATACGTGTATAGTCGTGACACATAATTTTGATTTAGTCAACTTTGATATATTCAATTACGCCTTTTATCATATACATCTTGTTTTTATTTTGAAATCTACTATAAACAAATGATCCTTATTTACATTTGCTCTTTCGTTCTAAATTCAAAAACTTGATATAAAATGCAATTTTCATTGTAAGTTTTCCTTATAATTAATACACAAGATGAATACTCGTATGGTTATCATTTTTCTATATTCAAAAATTATATGTGAAGGATATGTTTCCTTATGTTTTTCTTTTCTTTAAAATACATCACAAGCTTTGAATTTTACGATTATCTATTCTCTAAATGATTGTTTTTTTAGAAACACTAAACTAAGAGTGTACTATTTTCAAAGATTGACATTTTTACACATTTCTTAAAATAGTATTTTACTTTGCAATTTTCAGTGAGTTCCTAAACTCTCAAACTTGTTTTCATAAGTATTCCGACTCCTCGTAAACTTGAATTTGTCATGACTTAGACAATTGGACAATTTCTAAAAAATTTAATACAAATATTTCTATACAAATTCCTTTAATGGCAACTTAAACCTTTAACCTTAATTAATCTTTATATTATTTTACTACTTCGTTGGATCGCCACACATGTATCTTCATTATCTTGGAATTATTGAACATTTTGATAACAGTGAGATTTTTGATCGCTTCTAAACACTTAAAATGCTATGTACACAATGTGATTTAATTTATCATAAATTTTCTTCGCCTCCATTTGCACCAATGACTCTCTAAATATATTTATTCTTCGAATAAGGTTTTATTATTGTAAGAGTAACCGTAGTGGTAATTATAGCCTCGGAGATGCTCAATCATTTCGTAATTTATTTTGTCGACGACACTTAATTAGCCTTTACATTTGAGATGTACCAAAACTTCGTTGCCTACCCTTAGTACGTATTTTTAAGAACTTACCCTCAATCGCTTCTCTTTCATTCATGCCACCCCTTCTTATTTCAAAATATATCTTTCCAGATGTAGTAGCCAACCCGGAAGTGAACAAATTGTTCCTAATCTCTTCTTTATTAGGCGGCAAATTCACACTTAGTGCTAATTTAGAATGCAACTTAAAGATCAATGCGGATTTAATGCTAAATGTAGTTGGTGCTTCGGAAAAAAAAATTAACTCTCTTGATTCAGATAATATCTAATTAAATAATCTTTTTCAACTAGGTCGCCATGGTTGGATCATGATTTCCATGATCCTAATTTCTCGCAATCTAGACTGTAGAACTCGAATTAAGGAAACATTACTTTGATTATAGCTAAAGAACTGGGCTCTTCCCTTGGAGAATTAACCCAAAATAATCAAAGAACACTTCAAGTCACCACCTCCCGAACGATACAATTGTATTCGGCTGAGTTCTAATAGAATACGTCACGAATTTAATTTCGGGACGAAATTCTTTCAACCGGGGGAGACTGTGACAGTCGTCAAAATTCGAGTCGGTTTTAGATTTGACTAAACTTAGTTGCACATATAGGCACTACACATACTAGACTTAGTAGCTAGAAGCTAAGTTATAACCTACTAGAAACTTGGAAACAATTAGAATCAATGGATAGTGTGCATAGATTTCACATTGATATGTGAATTCTATAACTACTTAACTGTAGAGACTATCCATATTCGGGTCATTCTTTGACTCGAACACCATTTCATGAATCATATTCACACATCATGCACTTGACCTAGAAGTAGAAATTAGGTCAAAGTCTCATAGAAACTTAAGTCAAAGTTGAAGAGTAGGACTAGTATACTTGATTCCTCAATTTCGTTTGAATCTCGGAATCACTACATAGAATGCCAATAAACCGCTAAAAATAAATTACAAACAATATTTATAATTTGAATAAGAGTTATGAAACTCTAAAATAGTTTGAAGTCTCAAAATTCAAGTAATTTTGATATCCAAAGATTTACAAACTCTCAAAAACCCTAAATGCCCTAAAAACTCACATTTATAAACTTTGACCTTAAAAATTCTATAAAAATAATCATGAACCTTATAATATGATCTTATAACAATTAAAATTATGAAAATGCATTCAAGGAAAATGAAATTTAACTCATTAACATTTACCCTTAATTTATAAACCAAAAATCAAGAGTTTTATGCATAAAAACTAGGTTAAGGTGCACATTTTATAAAAAGTTGGATATTTTTATAAAAGATTTGAATTTTTATAAAAGAAACAAGAGAGAGGGAGCCTCTCCTCCCCTAAAATCGGATCCCTCTCTCCCCATATCTCTCTCTCACACTCTCATTCTCCAACACACACATCTCTCTTCTTTCTCTCTCTAGAAAACTCTCTCTACCTTCTCTCTACTTTTTCTCTCTAAACACCACTCCATTCTCTCTTCCTCCCTCTAAAGAACCAAGAAATATTCCAGAAAACAAACCCAAGAACACTCCTCAAACTCGAAATCTTCATCATCTTGTGGTATTCTTGAAGGTAAAATCGATTTCTACTTCACTTTTCCTTCAAGTTTTGCTCTTTTCTTACACTTTCTCCTTCTTCATCTTCTTCAAACTTGTTTTCTTTTTGTTAAAATGGTTTTTAGAACATGATGGATGTGTTTTAACACCATGCATGTATGATAAACAAGGTTGCATGTTCATGATCTTAGTGCAAAAATCGATTTTAAGGATTAAAACATCAAACTCAAGTTAAGAGTTTTTGAGAAACAAAATTTTCTTCATAAATGCATGTATAAATTTTGATAAGTTTTAATCTTTTGATCTCTGGAAACATGACCAAAATATGAGGTTATCATGATATATTTAAAATACTTCAAAAGGTTTACTCAAGGAAATGATGAAAACCCACTTTTCTAACCAATCATCATGCATGCAATCTGCCAGATTTCTTTACCTGACTTTAAAATGTCATATCTCACTCATTTCTTAGCCAAAATTCGTGATTCTTTTTCTGAAATATAATATTTTGAGTTAGCTTTCAAACCCATCTGACCTCACTGAAAAATTCCAAAATTTCGATTTTTACCAATTTTTACAAAACTGTTGCTCAAACAGCACTTTCCTTATGAACATTTGTTTTGTGTTGCATGTTCAAAGGACTTATTCATCACTAAAAATCATTCAAAAATTATTTTGAACTCTTAATATCATGTATTAATAGGTACAAAAAGATCTTGATTCAAAAGTCTTTGTAACATGTTGCAAAAATTGTCAAAGTAACATCACTAATCTTTACATAAATCACAAGAACCAAGTTTTCTCTATAATTTATTGAGCCTTTAGGCATGGTGTTCAACATCAAAAATAAGAACACAAATTGTCATTGTTATCAAATTGTATGAAGATGCATTCTGAAAATTTTCAGCTCAATATATATTTTCTTTATTTTTATATGAAAATAATAAGAAAATAAAGTGTTAAATCATATAAAATACTTAAGCTAGTAAATAAATTATGGAAAAAATTCTTGGATGATCCTTTAAGTTAATAAACATCTCCCATTAAGTTTCATCCATTTTTGTTACTGTTTAATATGGTTTTGAATTTTCTTTTTGTTTAGCTCTAATAAATCATAAAACCACATTAGGGAATATAAAAATGGTATCTAATAATTTTCGCAGCTTATACTCTCTGTGGAACACTTAGAAAAATATTTTCAGAATTTTTCATAGTGTATTCCTATTTTTCTCTGATTTTTGTATTTATAATGGACTAAAAACAGGAAAAATAGTTTTACTCATCCAAACATTATGAAAATTTACCAGAACACCTTTTAGTACATTAGGATGCTACATAAAAATTTTGATGATTTTTCTCTTCTGTATACTATTTTTCTTCTATTTTCCCAAGATTAAATACACTTAAACCCAATTTTTATTAGAATACATACACAAAAATCATAAAATTGGGATAAACAGTTTAATAATGACTAATAACAGCGTTACAAAAATTTTGGACAATTTTGGAAACTATTTTCTATTTATTTCAATTTTTATTAGAATAAATGCTCAAAAATCATAAAATTGGGTTAAATTGTCTGGAAATCTATTTTTATATTTTTCCCAGGTTAAGTACGTGTAATGACATTACTATAAAAAGTTTGGGACATTTTCTTAACCGATTTCTATTTTTCATGAATTTTTACATATTTAGAGAATTAAATATATGAAAAATGGTTATGCATATCCATAATCCATGAAAATTTATCTAGAAGTCTTTTAACATATTTAGAACCAAAATATGAAGTTTGGTAATTTTTATTAATTGTTTAGTATTTTTCATGATTTTATGGTTATTCAAGAAACTAAAATGGTGAAAAATAGTTAGACAAATCAAAAATTCAAGAAAATTTATCTTGAGGTCTTTGACTTCAATTAAAACTGAAATGCAAAGTTTGGCAACTTTTAGAACTAAATTGATTTAGTTTTGAATATTTAATCATTGGAACACCTCTAAAATGTTAAATATTAACATTTCAATAATGGAAATTTTTCACTTAAATTGTTATATAACAATTGATTCTTTGAAACTTAATTTCCACAGAAAAATGTTTGTAACTTATCAATATTAAATTTTGACACATTATTGGCATAATTCTATTGTAGTAGTAAGTATACTAGTGTTAGATTTCGATTAGAGACTCACTAGCGAATACCATTATTGTAGGAATCGGTAGTGGTACACGTGGAACGTAGTTCAAGGCACCATTTGCATCATCTAAATGTATTGTGAGTATTCACCACTCCCCTATTTTCGATTTTTAAATGTTTTGGGATGGAAAGGCATGTCCTAAACTATTTATGCTCATTATATTTATTTGACTCGTATAAACTTGGTTGCTATATTTTGCATATTGTGAGTATTCACCACTCCCTTATTTTCGGTTTTTAAATGTTTTGGGGTGGAAAAGCATGTCCTAAACTATTTATGCTCATTATATTTATTTGACTCGTATAAACTTGGTTGCTATATTTTGCATATTGTGAGTATTCACGCACTCCCCTATTTTCAGTTTTTATGTTTTGGGGTGGAAAAGCATGTCCCGAAAAACTATTATTTGAATGTTGTATTTAAATTGATTTGTATCAAACATGATTGCTATTTTATTGATATGTCTCTCTATGTATGTCTATGCAACACGGAACATGAGAACTTATCGTACTAAGGCCCTTCCCTTATCTCTAACCATTAACTCTTTGAGCCAATGGTCATTATGGATAGCGCTATTAGGAATTGACAACTCCTCACTCGCCCTATTGCTGGAGTGCATGATACCATATTCATCTATGGAACGATAAGCATAGATCTTGATAGGGCTTCAGTCATAGGTTTGGTTGAGACTCATTGTTTGCTCATACACATACAAACTCGTTACTTATTATAGCAATAAACTTGTTTATTAATTATAGCAATGAACTTTGTTTCTCATTACAACAACGAACTGTTATTACTGAAAACTTATATACATGTTTTAGCAATGAAATTGTTTGCTCCTTGTAGCAACGAAATTGATTGCTCATTTTAGCAATGAAACTTGTTTACTCGTTTGAGTAACGAACTTTATCTTCCATGAGAATATGAATGTTGCATCTTATTTGGGCAACATACCTTATCTCTCATGATGACAAAGAACTTTGTTTTTACAAACTTATTTACTCATCTTAACAATATACTTTTATTATTGGAAACTTTTATCAAAACTTTGATTTCAATTCATGGAACCAATATTATTTTGTTTATCTATGAGTACTCACCAACTATTTTTATAGTTGACGCTCGTTTTACATGCTCTTTCAGGAATCATCGAGTAAGTGGCACTTAGGGACACTTCACTTTTAGGAGCATTCGCATGTGTTGTATTTCAATTTACATTGTAATTTCTTTTAAAAGTTGTTCAAACCCATTGTGAATTTGTAATGATTTTTAATACTATGGTTGGTGTTGTCTTTTAACTTTTGCGATGAAACCCTTTGTACTGCCACGCCCTGTGTTTCCGCTTTAGCGGGGTGTGACAGTTAAAGACCGTGGAAAGGTCTTAATGGAGGTGTTGGGTGTATAAGAGGCATGCAAAGGCATAAAGTTTCCAACTTTATGCCTTAGGACGTCTTATCAAACTTAGATCTGGCTTTTGGATGTAAAGAAAACGAGTATTAAGCATTTAATGAAGAAAGTGCTTAAACTGGTTGTACGCTGGGCGTAACCCAGTGTACGCCGCGCGTAGTCCCAAGACCCCAATACGCTGCGCGTACCAGGATGGTACACCGAGCGTACGCATCATAGTTGGGCCAAATCTGTTTTGGGCCTTTGAGCATTTGGGCCTCATTTTGGTTATTGGATTTGGTTGCATTCTGTGAATTATGGGCTATTTCATCTGTTATGGGCCATGGATATATTAGTTGGGCCTTATTGGGCCAAGAGGCCCATTAGTAATTTTTGGACTTGGATTTTGGGCCCATTAGACAGGGAAGGAAAGTTGGGCCTCATGGATGGGTTTGGAGTTTGGGTTTTCCTTTGACTAATCTAAGGTCCTAACATTGATTAATATTATTCAGCTCGGGAGGTTTCAGACTGTTAGGAGAGCAGCTTTTGTATTCAGCAGATAGAGGTGAGTCTCCTCACCATACCAATGGGTCAAAGGCACCAAGGCCGACACATTAATTGTTACATATATGCTATTTGGATTATTTGATATGCAATGTGCTAGTTGTTTCTGTGTATCGTTTGTGGAAGACCTCGGGGGGTTCCCGAGGCACATAGGTATAAGACTGTGGAGGGTTTCTACGGCAGACCTCGGGAGGTTCCCGAGGCACTTAGGTGTAAGACCTTAGAGGGTTTCCTTGGCATCCTAGGTCAAAGACCCCGGGGGGGGTTCCCGAGGCATTGGGCTAAGACCATGTGGCGGTTCCCATGGCACCCGGAGTAAGACCATGGAGGGTTTCCAGGGCTTCCTTATGTGTTGTTATGCATGGCTTATGTGTTTTGTATATCTGATTAGCTAGTATGATGTGTTGTATGTGTTTGTGTGTGGGTGTGCTCTGGGGAACTCACTAAGGTTCAAGCTTACCGTTTTCGGATTTGTTTTAGGTACATCTGAGCCCAAGGGCAAGGGCAAGGCGTGATGGCTCAGCGTGCACTCTATCTCTCTTTCACTAATACGTTTTGGGACACTCTGATGATTTAAACAAGTTGTAATGAATGTGGAGTTGAAAACAATTATGTTGGAATTTCATGGTTTATGCAAGTGTGTTTATTAATTAAAAATGATAAATTTCTTTGTAAAATTTGGGTTGTTACATTGCGCTTGGTTCTGGTTGTTGGAACATGTTTGGAATTGACTCATACGGTTGTTGCTCAAAGGTGGTGAGCTTCTGCACCGATGATAAGTGAGGGTTAGAGTCTTGCGACGACGTTGATTGGGGGTTGGATCTGTGAGACTACTGGAGATAGGGTTGAACATCAGAGTTTGTTGAGCGAAAAGCGGAATATACGACATTCCTGCTACCAGATATAATTGATAGCTTGACATTGAGTATTATGTTGATGACAGTATGGTTCCTGGGGACCAAGTGTTCATCCGCACCTGATGTGGTAGCGTCTGCAGCTGAGAAACCGCTGGTTGTGACAACTGGGTTAATGGTTGTGACTGTTGAGTCGATGTTGACTGAGGCGCTGCGGTTCTGGTTGTAACCTGCTACCCTGTTGTGACGGGCGACGGTCGCCATAGGCAGCAATTGCTGCTGCTGTTGTGGTTCCCATTATTGGGCTTGGTGTCTGTGTTGTTGGCGTATGGGTGAAGGTTTTTCCATCTGAGGCAGATGGCTAAGTGGCATCGAGCGACGACATTGATAGGAGTGGGCTTGTTTCTCCCCCGCTGGATGCTGCAGGTGTCTTTCCCATCATTGCCGTCATCTAGGGTCATTTGGTTGTGTAAATCTAAGTACATCTCATATGGTGCCAAATGTTGTGATATGTGTTTGAGCTTAACACCGTTTGTGGTGGTATCGCCAGAGTTAAGCCTGAGAATCACAGCCAAAAAAGAGTCGACGTTAGTCGTCATCCGGAACGAGACTCCGACATTCTAGTTAGTAATTTGATGAGAGAATTAGGGTTTTACTTGAGATAAAGAAAGAGGCGATCCTTTCTTTTGGAGAAGAAGGAACTCTTTTATACCTATCGTTGTGGGAGAATTAGGGTTTTACTTAGATTCATGTCCCCGACAGTACCTTTTGTGACAACCGTCAAAATTCGAGTCGGTTCTAGATTTGACTAAGCTTAGTTGCACGTATAGGCACGAACCATACTAGACTTAGTAACTAGAATCTAAGTTATAACCTACTAGAAACTTGGAAACAAATAGAATCGAAGGATAGTACGCTTAGATTTCACATTGATATGTGAATTCTACAGCTACTTTAACTATAGTGACCATCCATATTCGGGTCATTCTTTAACTCGAACATCTTGCATGAATCATGTAGACACATCAAGCACTTGACCTAGCAGTAGAAGTTAGGTCAGTCATAGGAACTTAAGTCAAAGTTGAAAACTAGGACTAATATACTTGACTCCTACAATTCAAGTGAATTATTCAACTAATGTAAGAAATGTCAATAAACCGACAAAAACAAATTACAAAAATTATTTTTAAATATAAAAGAGTTATGCAACTCTAACATATTTTGAAGTCTTAAATTTATTTTGATATCCAAAGAATTATTAATCCCCAAAACCTTAAAAGTCATAAAAACTCAAATTTATAAGGTTCAACATAAAAAATTCTATAAAAATAATTATGAAGCTTATAATATCATCTTACAAAAATTAAATTAGTAAAATATAATTAATAAAAATAAAATAGAAGTCATTAACATTTAACCTTACGTTTATAAGTAAAAAAATCCAAGAATTTAGAACCAATTTTTATTCAAGTGCATAATTTTATAAAAGAGGGAAATTTTTATAAAAAGTCAAGGTTTAATATTTTAAATAATGTAAGAGACAGGGAGCCTCTCTAAAATTTTGGCCACTCCCCTCCGTCCTCCATCTTCCTGAAAATTTGCACTCATTTTACTCACACTTTTACTCTACCTCTCTACTTTTCTCTCTCTAAAATTTCTCTCTCACTTCTCTCTAGCAAATCCGAACATAGAAGCAAAATAAATAGGATATATTTTTACATTCGATTCTTCATAAGTTTACATACATATTTGTAATTTGGTGGCCAATTTTGGTTGAGAGAAACCCCAAAGAGATGACGAGAGAAATTGGGTATCTAGAGAGATGAAATCTCTATTTTCTCTATTTTCTTCTCTCCAAAACCCCCATTCTTTCCCACTATGAATTAGCTCCAAAACCCACAAAATTTTCGGCAAATATCCCTCATTTACTCAAGAATCTTCATCATTTGAAGTTGATATTCAAGGTAAAATTAATTTTCTTACATTTTCTTTACTTTTCTTTCAAAAATTTCATGTTTTCGTGCATTTTTCTCACTCTTCTACACCATTCTTTATGAACATTCATATGCATGTTCATGCATGTCAAATTTGATGATGATGGTGGTAGGATTTCAGCCAAACACAACATGCATGTTGTTAGAAGGTGAAATCCAATGACCAAAACCTAAATCAAATCCATCAACTTGAGTTTTACAAGTTTTAAAGATCCAAAACCACATGCATTCAAGTTTTTTCATTTAGAAACATAATTTTGAACAAAATAAGTTCATTCATGGTGGTCTTTAAATCATAATGCATATGATGAACATCAAGCCTAGGCTTGATGATCAAAGTACATTGTTAAGAATGCTTATAAAGGATTTATTCACAAATAAATACATAAAATCCTTTTCTGCTTAAATCGATTTTTTTCCCAAAATCAAAACAACAAAATAAGATGATCTGGAAATTTTTAGAAAATAAATCATTTTTCTCAAATTTTTATAATTAATGCAAGAAAATAGAGCAATAGTTCACATAAAATATTTTTTATGGTCAATAAATTCTGGGAAATTTTTGATATGACTTATACACTGATTAAATACGTTTCATGAAGTTGCATGCATTTGTATAAATCTTTTTCTGTTGATTTAAAATTTATATTTATTGAAGAGAAATAAATATTAAAATACAGTTATAATGTTAAAAACCAAATTTAATAATTTTCGCAACTTTTGGACACTATAAAGACCCTATGAAAAAATTTACAGATTTTTCCTTGACAGTTTCTTATTTTTCCCGATTTAATGAATACTTAAGGGGTTAAATTGATGGAAACTAGCTACACTTATCCAAATATTATGAAACTTCATATTAATATCTTATATTATATTGTAATAACCCAAAAATCCATACCAAAAATTTCATTTTTAATTTAATAAACAAACCACAAGTGTCAACCATTCATACAAAACATATCACATCAGAGTATCATGTCCCAAATATTATTTTATTTTATCAGAGTAAAACATCCTAGGCTGGATAAACAATGGTGTGTGCCATGCGATCACCCCGAGCTCTTCCCTCTGCTACCGGAACTACCTGAAACCAAAACTGAAAACCGTAAGCACGAAGCTTAGTGAGTTCCCCAACCTACCACATACCATGCATAATCACATACTGCAAGCACTAGGCCACGCCCACTACTTCGGGCCCCGCCCGATCCCAGGCCCCGCCTGGCATCGAGCCTCGCTCGGCATACAGATCTATTTTTCTTAGGCCCCGCCTGTCTCTGGGCCCCGCCCGCTAAACACATACGAACATATAAGCCTAGCACATAACAAATAGACTGAACATACCCTACTGTATTCCTGTCCTAAGGCCTCGCCTGTCTTGGGCCTTGCCCCTGTCCTGCTACTGATGAGCCATGGAACCCCGTCCACTCTCCTGCTGATAGTGAGATACGGGCCCCCGCCTACACTCACCTTCCTCCTATCTCGGGCCTCGCCCCTGCTCTATAACTATTGAGATACGGAACCCCGTCCATACTCTGCTAGTGATGAGATACGGGACCTCGCCCACACTCACCCCCCTACCAGGCACATACAAGTATCACACAGAGAACAAGTATAATATAGCATGCAAGCATTCCTTGGGCACCCGCCCGACATCAGACCTTGGTCCGGAATATCATACTAGCATACATTGCCTAGGGCTAACCCCCAGGTATTCTTACTCATAACTACATGGGCCGACATTGTGGCCTTAGACCCATTCACACAGTGAGGAGACTCACCTTGCACTGCTAAACCTTACTGATAACCTTCTGGCTGCTAACTGGAATTTCCCGAACTGCTACCTCCGGCTCCCCGAGCTACCAATACCAAAATAACCATTAGCCCAATACAATAATCCTCCTTAGGGTAAAATGACCATTTTACCCTCTAGTCCCACTCGGTCTAAATTTAAAGCCCAAACCATAATGAAAAAGGCCCAACACTAGGTAAGCTTCCCAAGCCCACTTAGTGGCTCACTAATGGCCCAATTTGCTATATTGGGCCTTGCCCTAAGCCCAGACACATATACTTGGCCCATATTAACTGACTCCTAATGGCCCACTAAGGCCCAAAGACCCAAAGTGCAAAGCACAGCCCACACCGAGGCCCAATTACTCAAAACCCAAACTTGCAGAGTACGCGGGGCGTACTCCTAGGTACGCTAAGCGTACTGACTGATTGCTTGTACGCCGTGCGTACCTCCTTGTACGCCCAACGTACAGCCCTGTTAAGCCACTTTTCCATTAAGTGATTAATACCCCGTTCCAGAGGCTACAAGCTCAAATCCAGGTCCTCTTCCACGTCTTAATCCATAAAGTTGCTTACTTGATGGCTTGCAACCCATCAAATAAGCCCAAACTCAAAATGTGACAAACTACTTCCATGAAAATGGTCCTATCTCTTGCATGGCTCCAAAAAGACCATCAAGGTATCAACTTTCTGCTCTAGGGAGTCATTTAGCACAAAGGGTGGCAACCCCTGGCCTGGAAATTAGATTTAAGCTATAAAGCTTCCACCTTTGGACCAAAAACTACTCCATAACTAAACTACACTAGATCTAAGCACCCTTAAGTAAAGTTGTGAACTTTATACCTCCAAAGAGTTCCAAAAGATGATGCTATCTCAGATCTACGAGCTCCATCTTCCAAGGTTCCTCCTTGCCAATCTTCTTCCTTTCCTCTTCCAAGATTAAACCACCAAAATGAGCTTCTTGAAGTCAAAATCACCCAAGGATGAAGAGATGAGGCGTTCTAAGGCTTCTCTGGGGTTGAGGGTTTCTGGACGTTGAGCGTACGCTGGGCGTACGCCAAAAAGCTCCCCCATCCACCTCCTTTCATACGCTGGGCGTAACCCAGCTTACGTTTTGCGTACCCATGCACCTCCTACTTTCCATGCATGGCCCTTCTTTGCCAACTTTTCCATTGAGGGACCATAAATGACAACAACTTCAAAATGTTATAACTCCTTCATCCTAAGTCCGTTTCCGACGAACTTTATATCCACGAAAAGGTGGCGAGAAGCCCTACGCTTCTAGCGACACACCCCGGCCCAAAACTCCTCGTATAAAACTCCGAACCCTTGAAAGACCAAAATGCCCGTAGCCTTGGCCTCCGAGATTCATAAATGAATATTTTCAGAACAGGGTGTTACAACTCTCACCCACTTAAACTAGACTTCGTCCTTGAAGTCTTTCCTTACTAACACCGAACACCCTATCAACTGATCTGCGGAACGCAACCGATGATTCTACACGCGAAACAACATCCCTAAGATATTGAAAGCCGACTCGGTCTTCCATTCAGAAGAAGGCGAGCTTCTAACTTCCGCAACTCCCAAGCTACTCCGTACACATGAACCATCATGATAGACACTTCTACCCAAAAATCACGCTGCTTTTTGTCTTCCTTCCGAAAGAACGGGGACCTCCCAGGTCCGAACCTTTCTGTCCACATCCAAAATACCGGATTCCCTCTGGTTACTGGTCCCAAGCTCAAACTCCCAGTCGCTCCCAGTGACCGCCGAAGAAACTTTGGCTAACTAAAACTGCTCTCTATATACCTCACCACTCATAAGTCCTGGGATCCTTGATCCCCTATCTTGCCTCTAAGGTCTCTACCAGGTCCCACCTGCACGGCTAAAATCTCACGGTCCTCGCCCATGGGTCTCACCCAACTATATCTTAGAGCGGTCCCTCCATCAAGTCTCACTTGTCTTGCTACTATCGCGAGGGCCTCGCCCACGGGTCCCACCCAAACCATACTACGGAGTGACCCTACCCCAATCTCACTTATCTGGGGCTACGCGGGTCCTAACCCATCCTGAATCCTCAACAACTATCCTTTCTCGATCTCTATCCGACTAACTAGGAGATACGGGCCTCGCCCACACTCGACTAACTAGGAGATTCGGGCCCTCGCCTACACTCCTATGACTTAGGAGATACATGCCCTCACCCACACTCCTCTAACTGGCTACTAATGAATGCTGCGGCTATCCCGCAGTCTTACCACACTCTACATAATGACTATACCACTGACTGCTAATCCGAAAGCATCCCAAATTGCACTTACTCCCACTCCCGACTTCTAGAATAGTTCTCCCCCACTTCCGAAACATATCAGGTCTGATCACTGAGTGGTGGTAGCAGTACAATCCCTACTGAAATGAACAGTCTGGCCGCACTTGAAGCAGCCAGAATCACCCCCACTGTCACCCCTGCACGCGCCCTCGTGCGTCCTGCCACACTTGCCACAATGACTGCGGCCCTGATAATCCCTCGATCTCACATCCGACCCCTTGGCTCTCTTGCCTGAACCTGCGGCTACCTGTACCTCCTCCGCCTTCCTCTTCCTGATGTGCTCCAGATCGATCTCCATTTCCCTCGCCCGAGCAATCATATCCTCCAGCGTCTTGCAGCTGGACCTACTCACAAACTCCCTGATGTCGCTCCTCAGCATCTCATGATATCGGGCCTTCTTCATTTCCTCGTCCGCGACATACTGCAGAACAAGAAGAGCCCTCTCCCTGAACTTGGCGATGATTTCCGCCACTGTCTCAGTAGTTTGCTGGAGGTCCTGAAACTCCCGTGCTAACTGCTGTACCTCAATAACTGGTGCAAACTCGGCCCTGAACCTAGCCGAGAAATCAGTCCATGACATTGCGTCCAACGCGACATCATCTCCAATAGCATGACCAACCTCCTCCCACCAATCCCGTGCTCTGTCCTTCAGAAGACACGAGGCAAGTCGGACCTTGTCCCCCTCGGGACACCGGCTCGTACGTAAAAAGCGTTGGCGACATCAGCCAACCACCTGCTGCTAGCAATGGGGTCCCTGGCCCCATGGTAATCTGGAGCTCCACAAGCCCTAAACTCTCGGAATGTTAAGGTACACGCCCCCACATGAGCCATCATCTCAGCGCGAAAAACCCCCAGCTTCTCATCCAGAAGCTCTAAAATACCCTCCTTGACCGAACCAAAGATCACAGAAGTCTGGTCTAGAATACTGCGCGTAACCTCAACTGATAACAACTTCCTTATCTGCTCCTCGAGTTGCTCTGCTCCTGATCCTGAGACTGATCCCTCTCCGGTGCCATCCGCCTACTGGTCTCTCACGCAACGTCACCATGCTTGAAAACATATCATAACGACCATCAGAATATTCCTTACTGACAAGGGATCACACACTCACTATAAGTTTCTTGGTCTCATCTTGGCCCTTCTTGAATCGAGTACGGATCCTCTGCTTTCAGTACTACGGGCCCATACTACCTTCCACATCTATCCGTACTTTCCTCAAGAATTGCCTCAACTCCACCAAGTCCCATCTACCAACACTGCTCCCAGCACTAATCTCATCCTAGGCTTACCCTAGGGTAACCTCCAACCCGCACCCAGTCCTCTGCTACTGAAGGTATCTTTATAATGCCAATTAGCCACTACCTGAATACCATCACATGTGACGAGCCTTAGATAATCCTTCGAGTAAAGGACTTGTCCCTACAATGGTTAGACTTAAACGAGAGCTGCGCAATAGGTCCAAATCCAGCACTCTGAGATTATTCAACCCTGATCACATGTGACTTGACGTATTCACCTAGTGGTTAACTCCCATCACTCAGAGTCCCACAAAGCACAAAGCAAGTAGCATTCAGACAAGAGGGAAAGTCTAACCACATAATCCAATCATACTGTTCTACCCTCTACTCAGGAATCTGTACTAGCATGCAATTCATAAAGCTCATACACATATAACAGGCACATAAGGCATCCTTCCTAGATCCTCAGTCCTAATCTAGAATGCAGTTCTCATACTCATATCATAACATAAACTTGTATGGGTAATTTGGGGTACTTACTTGAGCTCGGTTGATTGCATGCACCACACCCTTTTCTCTTTTCAAAGTTCTTCTCTTTCTTCTTTTCTAAAGTTGTTTTCTTTGCTCAAAACCTTTTTACAAAATCGATTTTCCTTTATGAAAATTTCTATACCAATTCCTCAGTTTGAGTCCAGACACACCCGGGGGTGTATTCGAATCCCTCAAACCAAGGCTCTGATACCAACTTGTAACAACCCAAAAATCCATACCAAAAATTTTATTTTTAATTTAATAAACAAACCACAAGTGTTAACCATTCATACAAAACATATCACATCAGAGTATCGTGTCCCAAACATTATTTTATTTTATTAGAGTAAAACATCCCAGGCTGGATAAACAATGGTGTGTGCCATGCGATCACCCTGAGATCTTCCCTCCGCTACCGGAAGTACCTGAAACCAACACTGAAAACCATAAGCACGAAGCTTAGTGAGTTCCCCAGCCTACCACATACCATGAATAATCACATACTGCAAGTACTGGGCCACGCCCGCTACTTCGGGCCTCGCCCGCTACATCGGGCCTCACCCGCTACTTCGGGCCCCGCCCGATCCCAGGCCCTGCCTGGCTTCGAGCCCCGCTCGGCATACAAATCTATTTTTCTTAGGCCCCGCCTGTCTTTGGGCCCCACCCGCTAAACACATACGAACATATAAGCCTAGCACATAACACATAGACTGAACATACCCTACTGTATTCCTGTCCTAAGGCCTCGCCTGTCTTGGGCCTCGCCCCTGTCCTGCTATTGGTGAGCCATAGAACCCCATCCAAGCTCCTGCTGATAGTGAGATACGGGCCCCGACCCACACTCACCTTCCTCCTATCTCGGGCCTCGCCCCTGCTCTGCTACTATTGAGATACGGAACCCCGTCCATACTCTGCTAGTGATGAGATACGGGACATCGCCCACACTCACCCCCCTACCAGGCAAATACAAGTATCACACAGACAACAAGTATAATCTAACATGCAAGCATTCCTTGGGCACCCGCCTGACATCGGACCTTGGTCTAGAATATCATACTAGCATACATTGCCTATGGCTAACCCCCGGGTCTTCCTACTTATAACTACATGTGCCGGCATTGTGGCCTTAGACCCATTCACAGAGTGAGGAGACTCACCTTGCACTGCTGAACCTTGCTGATAACCTTCTGGCTGCTAACTGGAATTTCCCGAACTGCTACCTCCGGCTCCTCGAGCTACCAATACCAAAATAACCATTAGCCCAATACAATAATCCTCCTTAGGGTAAAATAACCATTTTACCCTCTAGTCCCACTCGGTCCAAATTTAAAGCACAAACCATAATGAAAAGGGCCCAACACTAGGTAAGCTTCCCAAGCCCACTAGTGGCTCACTAATGGCCTAATTTGCTATATTGGGCCCAATCCCTTATTGGGCCTTGCCCTAAGCCCAAACACATATACTTGGCCCATATTAACTGACTCTTGATGGCCCACTAAGGCCCAAAGACCCAAAGTCCAAAGCACAGCCCCCACCGAGGCCCAATTACTCAAAACCTAAACTGGCAGAGTACGCGGGGCGTACTCCTAGGTACGCTAAGCGTACTGACCGATGGCTTGTACATTGTGCGTACCTCCTTGTACGCCTAGCGTACAGTCCTATTAAGCCACTTTTCCATTAAGTGCTTAATACCCCGTTCCAGAGGCTATAAACTCAGATCCAGGTCCTCTTCCACGTCCTAATCCATAAAGTTACTTACTTGATGGCTTGCAACCCATAAAATAAGCCCAAACTCAAAATGTGACAACCTACTTCCATGACAATGGTCCTATCTCTTTCATGGCTCCAAAAAGACCATCAAGGTATCAACTTTCTGCTCTAGGGAGTCATTTAGCACCAAGGGTGGCAACCCCTGGTCTGGAAATCGGATTTAAGCTATAAAGCTTCCACCTTTGGACCAAAAACTACTCCATAACTAAACCACACTAGATCTATGCACCCTTAAGTAAAGTTGTGAACTTTATACCTCCAAAGAGTTCTAAAAGATGATGCTATCTCAGATCTACGAGCTCCATCTTCCAAGGTTCCTCCTTGCCAATCTTCTTCCTTTCCTCTTCCAAGCTTACACCACCAAAATGAGCTTCTTGAAGTCAAAATCACCCAAGGATGAAGAGATGAGGCGTTCTAAGGCTTCTCTGGGGTTGAGGAATAGATAAGGAGGCTAGGGTTTAGGCCATTATGTTCCTTATATAGTTGCATGCCCTAAAATTAGGGTTTCTGGACACTGAGCATACGCTGGGCGTACCTCCTATACGTTGGGCATACGCCAAAAAGCTCCCACTTCCACCTCCTTTCATACGCTGGGCGTAACCCTGCTTAGGCTGGGCGTACCCACGCGCCTCCTACTTTCCATGCACGGCCCTTCTTTGCCAGATTTTCCATTGAGGGACCATAAATGACAACAACTTCAAAATGTTATAACTCCTTCATCCTAAGTCCGTTTCCGACGAACTTTATATCCACGAAAAGGTGGCGAGAAGCCCTACGTTTCTAGCGACACACCCCGACCCAAAACTCCTCGAATAAAACTCCGAACCCTTGTAAGACCAAAACGCCCCTAGCCTTGGCCTCTGAGATTCATAAATGAATATTTTCAGAACATGGTGTTACATATATTAATTGTAAATAAAATTTTTAGTGAATTTTAGATACAATTTATTAATTTTTCATGAATTAATGCTTATGTATGTGAATAAAACAAAGAAAAATAGTTAAGATGTTTGAAAACCAACTTTGATACTTTTCCTAGATTATATATGTTACATAATAGTGTCAAAATTTTTTTAGATAATTTTAAAACCTGTTTCCTATTTATTTCGAGTTTTTCTATAATAAATACACTAAAATCATAAAATCACATTAATCTTTTTAAAATCCAAGTTTTTTATTTTTTCCAGATTATATATGATGTTTAGCAGTTTTTGAAATATGTTGGAGAATTTTCTTAAAGTTTTGCTATTTTTCATGAATTTGTGTTAATTTGAGCAATTAGATAAAGGAAAATTAATTAAACACATAAAAAATTCAACAAAAATTTTCTGGTAGACCTTCAAAGTAGTTGGAATGAAAATATAAAGCTTAATGATTTTTGTTAACTGTTTGGTAATATTTTGGGTTTTACTTAGTTAAAACACATTGGAAAATATTAAAATGCTCTACAATTAATGATACAAAAATTTGGAAAATACCACCTCAAATTTGTCTTTGAACCACATGAGACATTAAATTCCAACATTTCAGAAAAAATTGTCACCAAGTAATTAAAACCCAATTTTTAGAATAAATTTGGCATTTCTATATATGTAGAAATTTGTATATTAGTATTAGATTTTTGACATAGAAACTCACTAGAGTGTGTTGTTATCATAGGATCCCAGTAGTAAGACGTATTGGTGTATCCTGAGGCATCACTTGTATTTTTGAAGCATTGTGAGTATTCACACCTCCCCCCTATTTTGGGTTTTAAATGTTTTGGGGATGAAAAGCATGTCCTAAACTATTTATGTTCGTTGTATTTTTGTTGACTCGTATAAAAATTGGTTGCTATATTTTGCATGTATGTATATGTTACTTTAATTCGTGAGGTCTGTATTGCGGTTAAGTCCCTGGAAACATTTGACACAACTCATTAACTCTTTTGAGCCCATGGTCATTTCTGATAACGCTATTAGGAGGTAGACAACTCTTCACTCACACGATTCGCTTGAGTGCATTTTACCATATTTATACACTATGTTTGGGATACACATAGTAGTCAATAGAGCACGATTCGGTCATTAGGCTTGGGTTGTGAACTCATTAATGGAAACTTGATGCACATACGAATCTTACATCACACTTTAGCAATGAAACTTGTATACTCATTTTAGCAACGAAATTTGTATACTCATTTTAGCAACGAAACTTGTATACTCATTTTAGCAACGAAACTTGTATACTCATTTTAGCAACAAAACTTGTATACTCATTTTAGCAACAAAACTTGTATACTCATTTTAGCAATGAAACTTGTTACTCGTTTTAGAAACGGACTTTATTTCCCATGAGAATATAAACTTTGCATCTCATTTTAGCAGTGTACTTTATTTCTCATGCTGACAACGAACTTTGTTTATGCAAACTTATTTACTCATTTTAACAATTTACTTTTATTTATGGAAACTTCTATCGAGACTTTGATTATGATTCATGAAACTAATATTTTTGTAAACCTGTGAACTCACCAACTATTTTTATAGTTGACGCTCGTTTTACATGCTTTTTCAGGAATCATCTAGTAAGAGGCACCTAAAGACACATCCCTTGTTGGAGCATTCGCATGTGTTGTCTTTCAAATACATTGTAATTTCTTTTAAAAAGTTGTTCAAACTCATTGTAAATTGTAATCCTTTTTAATACTATGGTTGGTGTTGTCTTTTAACCTTTTCTATGAGACCCGTTTTACTGTCGCGTCACGTGTTTCTGCTTTAGCGGGGTGTGCCACCTTTTTTCTTGTCCGGACCTTAAAAAAGTGGAGGCATCCCACTAGCGGATCGTACACCACTTGTAGTTATCTGCGATTGGCATAGAACAACCAAAGAGTAGCGTTCTGAGCACTAAACTTGTCGCTCTGGGAAGCGGTTGGTACTCTTTTGGCTTGTTATAGACAGTAGCTTCTCGTTATGAGTTGGACCTTGGCGCTATAGCACCAGGGCCTAAGTGCGAGACTAAGAGGGCGATGGCGCGGGCCTAGCAATTATGCTGGGTAGCGACCGTTAGTTAGACAGCCTTTTAGATAACATTCTCATTATCTTTAACGTATTCCTAGCGGGAGACGTTAACACACACACACACACACACACATATATATATATATATATATATATATATATATATATATATATATATATATATATATGTATATATGATGTCTATACAAATATTAAATATAGTCCTTATTATAATTATAAACGATAAATGTTATTTATAGTCTTAAAATTATAACCGTTAAATATTTGTATTATCGTCATATATTGAACTAAAAAGATATATACATCTATTTTAGACTTGTACATATATTTGGTATTGTTGGTTATAACCTGATTTTGAAAACTTGGAGGCTTGACTTTACAGAATAAGTCATATTCCCTTTTGGAATGGAATGAACACAACATATTTATTAAGGTTGCAGTGTGCTTTTTGATTTGTTCTGAAACATGTCTGTATTAGCCTGCGAATCTACTATTTTGTCCCGTAGTGGGTGCTGGACGCCCAGTAGTGGGTGCGATGCACATTGTTGACCAAGAGTAGACTTTTTGACTTTTGACTTTTGACCTGTTTAAATATTTGGTCGAAATTTGGCAAGATTGTGTAATTATCTAAGGATTGATCTCGACTGTCATTAGGTAGCTTGTGTTAGTTGTTATAAGCTGTGGTTTCTGGCAGACTTATGTTATTTAGCTTAGGTAAGTTTTCTCATTATAGTGTGAATCCTTTACATAATAGGATGTTGACATGATGTAATAAAATGTTAGGCAAGTAGATTGGTTTAATAGTTACTCAAGGTTCCTTGTTTGGTTGTTGTCTGTTTCATACATATTTCGATATATTATGGATGAGTTGAGTGCAAACTAATTTTTTGTTGAAGGCCAAGATACTCGGGCGGACGAACTTGGTGTTGTAGGCCAAATAGAGCTTACCAGCTTGATATTGTAGGCCACAATGGAAGACCGACCTTATTTTTATGGTCATTATGTGCATGGATTATACATGTATTGTTGTGTGACGTATTTTGGGAAACTCAATAAGCTTTTGATTACAGTTGTGGATTAATTTTTTAAGGTACTTCATCAGATCGTGGGAAGGTGAAGGTGTGATTGTACACACATATAAGTAATTTTATGATTTGAGATCCCATGACACTTTTGTGACAACTCTAATTTATGGATTTTGGTTTAGGAAGAAATGGTTTTGCTTTAAATGTACCTTTATGAAAATGAGTGTTTGTGCTAGTTTAAAAATGATAAATTTATTTTGAAAATTGGGAAGTTACACCTTCGGAATCCTTCCACAGGTCATTCACATTCGTTGAGTGAGGAAAATTAGTCACACTAACATTAAAAGAAATATGCTCCTGTTTCTTGTAGTTTGATTGGTTTATATTGCCGGCAATACTTCTCATTTGGGGATCATCAATTCGTATTTGATGTTTTCCTAATCTCTATTGTCACCCTTCATTCTTATGTTTTGATCCCATACTTAGCTTACATGCAACATTGTGAAAAATTGAACATAAATCTACACATTGTCAGTAGCCTGAATTCGCTTGGTTTTTTCCTTAAATTACTTTTCTATTTCGTTTCTTTTTCGACCGCAGTTTGATATTATTAAATTTATGATTTTGTCAAGTGGATAAAACTACCAAGGTGCTTACTAGATAGCCACATAAGATTCAAATTATTATATGTCATTTTATTTTACCAGACGAGATAAGTGTGTCGCAACCCACTTTATTCCCCAACAAAGCCAAAAAATAGTTTAAGGACCACTTAAACCAACAATCAAAAGTTAAATGTAATACAATGTCACTAACTCTAGCTTTTATTTGACAAATCTCATTTATATATGTTACCATAATTATAGAATTATTCTCTAATAATAATTTTTGAATATAAATTTAAACTAAGATTATTCTCCATCTTTTTACTAATCCCTTTGCTCACTTCAGATGTATTGAAGACATGGTAAGAAATTTGTAGTCTAAGTTCTAACCTAAATTTTCATTGAGGAAAAATCTACTAATAATTTATTAAATATAAATAAAAACTATTATTAATATATAAATCAAATTAATAAACTGTTCCATAAGAGAATACCCCACCCACACATATCTATTTGGTTGCATAAACATTGAACACCAAAAAAAATTAATCCAAACTTTCAAATAATATTATTAAATCTAAGTACATAAAAATCTTATGCATATTATTTAATATACCAACATACAAACTAGAAACTATGATAATACATAAATGAAATAAGCTTGTCCCTTTTTCTCGATACATGTAAATTCTAACTTTTTAACATGGTACTTGTAGATCTTTTCTTGTATCGTGGGTTTCGCTTTCTAAAGTATGATCTTATTTCCACATATTTAAAAAGAAATAAAATAAATTTATATGAAGTGAAAATAATTGATTGTTATGAAGAACTTGAAAAAGAACATAAAATTATTCCTTAAATATTATTTGGTACTGATAAACATTAAGGTAATTAGAACAAAGCTTTCTAATCATATAAAGTAAACATCGCTTGAAACATCTAGGGCACTTTGGGTTGGAACCACACACCATCACATAAATGTAACGAGCTCCGACTCATTCAAATCGAAAGTATAAAGATTTGACGAGTTCTTGTTGAATAGTTGTTCAAAATAGTTGTTGCAATCGCTTTTCCCCTTGTTTATTGGAATCATTGGGATCTGCAACAGAATAGAGGTTTTATAAGTAGCCAATTCTAATTAGAAATGCGAGGAATTGATTGAAACAATTGTTTTAAATGCCTACTATGTTGATTTCTATCCAATAAATAATGAAATAAAAAAGTTAACAATTAATTATACGGGAAAAATTATAATGAAGTGATAGTTACCTTATCTAACTTCTGCCGCTTTGTGGAGTTGTAATTGTCACGAAAATCCATTTCAACCTCCAAAAAACATATATTTGAATGACACTTTTTGATTTTTGAAGAGAGGACCGGATTCAATCCACTCAAATATTTATATGATTGTATGGTGCTTGTATAGTTTAGTTACTCGGCATAAGATTTTACTATTTATGTGAGAAGGTGTTATCACTAAGAGTGAAGAAGGTGTGATCATTAAGAAAATTGTTGCAATAAAAGCTATGACGTGGCATTTCATTTATTCATGATAACCATATTTGTGGATTTGTCAATTTCACACATGAAAATAATATATATATATATATATATATATATATATATATATATATATATATATATATATATATATATATATTATATATATAATTCCACATTGAATACCAAAACGTATGAAACAATGAATGGGAGTGTATCCATATCAATGACAATGGCTTATCTTCTATGATATAGATCATTAAAAGTTGATATAAAAAACTGATAAATGTGAAAGAGTCCACATGGATAATGTGAATATATCTAAATGATATACAAAATTATATGTATAAAAAGAAAAAAAATATTCATGGCTAACACTATAGACTATCGAACCTTGAAAAATTATGTACCCAATAATCTGTGACATCCCACAATTTAGGTCTAAAACTGTAGACAGTCACTTCACTGCGAACCCCTTTTTAATCTGTCCTATTGGAAAATAATTAGGTGTCAGGATCTTAGCAAGCAAATCTTGGAAGGTTTTAGAGCATTTTGAGAATACGACATCACTAGGACCCACCATGCTTGCTTGGAAGAGTGAAAAAATCAGCCAATACTTCCCTTTTGGACCCTGACCTATGTTTTTTTTATCACCTCCACTCACCTCAACCTTTCCTTGGTTAAGTGCACACTTCTCCTTCTAGTACAATCATGGTGTATATTGTGTGTTGGACTTTCTATGAAGGTATGGGTGCATGTTGCATGTGATAGACCTCATACACTATAAAAAGAAGGCTTTGGGTCTTCATTTCATACTGTGACATCCCCAAAATCACGGCCAGAAAAGACCGTTTTAATTTATGCTTTTGAAATAATTTCAGAGTAAATCCATTGATTTAAAAGAGTTGCGGAATTTGCTCCCAAAAACAAAATATGATAAAATAATATTTACCAAAGCATTTCATAAAGGAATGCATTTTCATTAGATATTAAAACTTGGGATGTCATATTCCGATACAGACCAAAAAGCATAAACGACAAATTACAAGCCATAAAACAGTTATATACAACTACAGGCTTATAAACAAAATAACTTGATAATTCATCCATCTTATGCCCTCGCGCCATTTCCTGTAATACAAATAAAACTGAGTGGGCCAGGCTTGGGAGTCTGGTGAGCATATAGGGTTTTCAACCCACAATAAATAATTATATTTAATTTCACCAACCAACAATAACCCGATTACCCATTCCCGTTATCCTCACTTTACGTCCCTAAAACAACATCTATCTCAAGGGACCTAATCTAGGATATTTCATCGGGACGGACATTACTGCAAGGGGTTTCCTCAACAATAGATGTCCTAAAGGAAACCATGAGGGGGATAGAGTACACCGGTGAACACATCGTTCACAACACCTACAGGTTATGAACCTGCTAGCGTTCCACTGGACAGTCTAGAAAGAGTCCGTGGTCGTCATCCATACTCCGCTAGATGACTAGATTAACAACATCAACGTCGAGGCCTCTCATCAGTTTATCACTCGACAACTATCTACCCAAGTTCTACCCAACATTTTGTAGATAACAATATACATATGCAACTTAAAAACTGATAAGATATTCATTTAATACTCATTCCAAATATACAGATTCATTCCAAGTAACAGATAAAATATATCCATATACACATAGCACGTATTCACTAGGAGATACTTTATATCTATGTGTTAGAAGACAAAGAATATACAATCACTTGATCAGAAGATGATCGGACAACACTACGGCTCTAAGAGTAGTATTTCTTCGGTGAAACTGGAAGATCTTCACACACCGGGCTTCTCGCAGGCAGAGCTTCGGCTCAGAAACTTTGCTTCTCAGGATCCTCGGGGCTTCGAGACTTGCTTCGAGTCTCGGATGATACCGGGGCTTCGGGGGTATAAAATAGGGCTTAGAGAGAGTATCGGGAGTGAGAGAGTAAGAGAGGAGCAACAAAAATCGGCTGGCCCTTGATTTCTATTTATAAGGCTGTTTTCTGGAAATCCACGTCGTGGGGCCTGATCTTCACTGCATGCGTCATCACAAGTGGGGTCTGACAGAGTCCAGGTGACGTTTTTCTGAGTTCACGTCATGAACACAGTGTTCACGTCGTGAGTTCTGACACATGATCGGATTTCGTGCCCTGAACTTTAGAAATTCATATCTTTCGCATACGAGCTCCATTTTCGACATTCTTTATATGCACGCGTAGGTGAGATTATGCTCTACAACTCTCGTTTAGACTCCGTTGGCTAATTTTGACTTTATTTTTATTATATTATTTTTAGTAGGCCGGGACAGGAAAACTCCGTTAGAAATCCATAACTTCTTCGTCTGACGTCCGTTTTCGTCTGTCTTTTTACCGTTGGACTACTATCGACGGGATCTTTCATTCTCGTTTAGATTGTTTCGGACAAATATCACTCGATCTCAATTTCGAGATTTAGGCTGCATACTGCTAATTCGAAACTTAGAAAAATCATAACTTCCTCATACGAAGTCAGATTTAGACGTTCTCTTTATGCACGCTCTCTGTTTAACGTATTCTACGACTTTCGTTTAGATCACTAAGGCTAGATATTGCTCTATCTTAAATTCGTATTTTACGTCATAAAGTGTCGTGCCGGTTCTGTCGCGAAACTTCGACAGGTCATAACTTCTTCGTTATAACTCGGATTTCGGCATTCTTTATATATTCGCAAACCTTGCCACGACCACTACCACATCCTTCATAGATATCGAGTTTATCTAATATTTCATTTTCAAGCTTATTTTTATTCTTAATTCATTTAAGCCACACAATTAAGCAATTAAGCATAAAACACATAATACTCAAATAATACATTCTTTTTATTTCAAAATGGGTTACAAAGGTTAACCTAGACTGTCACATCATCATTAATGCCTGGCCCAGAAACACAGTCGTTACAATTCTCTCCACCTTAGAATGATTCCGTCCCCGGAATCACACATCAACAAACAAATGCGGATAGCGACTCATCATGTCACTCTCCGTCTCCCAGGTTAGATTTGGCCCATTCGTATGTTTCCATCGGATAAGCACTAACTCCACCATCTTGCGTCGCAACTTCTTAGTCTTTCGGTCAACTATTGCCTATGGTTCTTCAATTAACCTCTTGTTCTCATCAATTCTCAATTCCGAAAGTGGGATCATGTCTGGAACTTCTCCCGTGAACTTCCTCGAAAGTGTTATGAATTCCATTCAGTTGTTCGGGTAATTCCAGCTTGTAAGCTTGGTTCCCAATCCTCTAAAGAACCTTAAACGGTCCAATAAACCTTGGACTTAACTTTCCCCTTTTACCAAATCGTATAAGTCCCTTCCACGGTGAGAGTTTAAGCAAAACCGAATCTCCGACTTCAAAAGTCATCGGTCTTCGCTTGTTGTCAGCATAGCTCTTTTGACGATCTTGAGCTGCTAACATTCTCTCCTCAATTATTTTCAACTTTTCAGCAGTTTGATGGACTATCTCCGGTCCCATAAACTGCTTTTCCCCAGCCTCAAGCCAACAAGACGGCGTACGACATTTTTGTCCGTACATAGCTTGATTAGGTGCCATCTTAATGCTCGAGTGGAAACTATTATTGTAGGAGAATTCTACCAAAGGTAAATGTTCATCCTAGTTACCTTGGAATTCCAGGGTACATGCTCTCATCATATATTCAAGTGTTTGTATCGTCCGTTCGCTCTGACCATCAGTCTGTGGATGGTAAGCTGTACTCAAACACAACTTGGTACCCAATTCCTCTTGTAGACTTTTCCAAAATCGTTAGGTGAAACGGCTGTCACGATCTGACACAATCGTTAACGGAACACCGTGAAGCCTCACAATTTCCTTCACGTAAGAATTCGCAAGCTTATCCATAGACCATTTCTCCTTGGCTGCTATGAAATGCGCACTCTTAGTGAATCGATCAACGACCACCCAAATCATGTCGTGACCATTCTTTGTTGTGGGCAGTTTAGTGACAAAATCCATAGCAATGTCTTCCCATTTACCCATAGGCACAAGTAAAGGTTCTAAACTCCCATATGGTTTCTGATATTGTGCCTTTACCATTGCACAAGTCACACACCTGCCCACATACTTCGCAATGTCGAGCTTCATCGTCGGCCACCAGTAATAGGGTTTCAGGTCCCTATACATTTTAGTGCTGCCAGGATGAATTGAGTACATGGTTTTGTGAGCTTCTTCCATCATAATATCTCTTATTCCTCCTGACTTAGGTACCCAAATACGATCTTGGAATACCTTCAGTCCGTGCCTGTTTATACCGAACACTAACATTTTGACCAAACGTTCTCCCTTTTGGTCATTCTTCTCAGAAGCTTCTTCTTGAGCTTTCTTTGTACTCTCCACAATTGTCGAGACAACTTCTATTCTCAACGCTCTTGGCATTTTTCTTTCAAGATTGACTTTCTGACTGAGAGCATCAGCAACAACATTCGCTTTACCTGGGTGGTAATGTATCTCACAGTCGTAGTCCTTAAGTAATTCTAGCCAGCATCATTGCCTCATATTCAATTCTTTCTGACTAAAGAGATATTGGAGACTCTTGTGATCAGTGAAAAGTTTGCACTTCGTGCCATAGAGGTAATGCCTCCATATCTTTAGAGCGAAAACTACCGCTGCCAATTCCAAATCATGAGTGGGGTAGTTCCTTTCATGCTCTTTCAGCTGTCGAGATGCATACACGATCACCTTATCTCTTTTGGTCAAAACACAACCCAATCCAACCCCAGACGCATCGCTATAAACATCGAAGTCTTCAACTCCATCGGGTAGAGATAAAATCGGTGCCTCACATAGCCTCTTCTTTAGCAACTCGAATGCTTCTCTGTGCTTATCACTCCAAGCATAAGCAGCTCCTTTGTGGGTCAAAGCTGTTAATGGACTAGCGATCGAAGAAAAGCCTTGGATAAACCTTTGGTAATACCCGGCTAATCCCAAAAAGCTTCGGATCTCCGTGGGACTTTTCGGTTGTTCCCACTTCATTACAGCTTCAATCTTTGCTGGATCAACCATTATCCTTTCTTGGTTGACCACGTGACCCAAGAATTGGACTTCTCGAATCCAAAAATCACATTTGGAGAACTTAGCATACAACTTCTCCTTCTTCAAGACTTCCAACACTTCTCGCAAGTGTCGGCCATGCTCCTCTTGGCTTTTTGAGTAAATCAGAATGTCATCTATGAACACTATCACAGATTTATCAAGGAATAGATTACAAACCCTGTTCATTAAATCCATGAATGCTGCTGGAGCATTGGTTAGTCCAAACGACATAACCAAAAAATCGTAGTGTCCATATCGTGTTCTGAATGCAGTCTTCTCTATATCCTGCTCTTTCACCTTCAGCTGATGATATCCTGACCTTAGGTCGATCTTTGAAAAATAACTTGAACCTTGTAGTTGATTGAACAGGTCAATAATCCTCGGCAACGGATATCTATTCTTTGTTGTTGCCTTGTTCAGCTCTCTGTAATCGATGCACATTCTCATACTTCCATCTTTCTTCTTCACGAATAACACCGGAGCTCCCCATGGTGATGAACTAGGTCTAATGAAACCTTTGTCCAATAACTCCTGAAGTTGCATCATCATCTCCTTCATCTCCGTCGATGCTAATCGGAAGGTGCCTTTGCTATTGGTGTCGTCCATGGTAACAAGTCTATTCTAAACTCCACTTGTCCATCAGGCGGTAATCCGGGAAGATCTTCAGGAAATACTTCTGGATAATCACACACGACAGGAATGCTCTGCATCTCCTTTTTCTCCTTCTTAGCATCGATCACGAATGCCAAATATGATGTACATCCTTTGGCCAAACACTTTCTAGCTTTAATTAGCGAAATGATTCCATATTACTCTGCGTTTGTCCCCATACACCACAAATGACTCTTTCCCTGGCGGGTTTACTTTTACTATCTTCTTTCTGCACAATATCTCGACGTCATTGGCGCTAAGCCAATCCATTCCCAACACGATGTTGAAACCATTTAGCTCAATAGGCAATAATTCCTCGTGGAACTTTTTCCCATTCAAGTCAATTAAGATGTTTTTCATACGATGGCTAACAGGTACAAACATGCCAGTAGCAACTTTGACTAATAAAGCATTCTCTAGTCTATCGACATGCAAAGCTAGTTTTCTACCAAATTCATGCGAAATAAAGGAGTAGTTGGCTCTAGAATCAAATAAAATTTGGGCAGGCAATTCGTTTACGAGAAAGGTACCTGAAGCGACATCAGCTTCATCTTTAGCAGCTTCCAGTGTCATCTGGAAGGCTCTCGCTTTTGGCTTTGGTGGAATGTTGGGTTTTGCTGCCTCCTTCTTCTTCGGACAATCCCTCGAGATGTGACACTCCTCACCACACCCATAACAGACTTTCTTGGTGAGGGTGCATTCGTTGGCATAGTGCCCTGGCTTTCCACATTTGAAGCATGTGGCTTCCACGTCACATTTCCCAAGATGCTTCTTCTTGCATTTGTTGCACCATTTCGCTTCGCCTCCTCCACTTCCTCTCGAACTAGACTTCGAGAATTTACCCTTTTTGCTGGACCCTGAGGGTCCATCGAATTTCGTCTTCTCACCAACCTCTGACCTCTACAGACCTTTCTCCCTGATCCGGGTCTCAACATTTCTAGCAACCCAGATGACGTCTTTCAATGTGGTTGCTTGCTTAACCATTGGACCATAGTCCGCTGGTAGTCTGAGGGCAAATTTGTTGACCTTAGAGAGTTCTGTTGGTACCAGCTGTCCTCAACAATAGATGTCCTAAAGGCAACCATGAGGGGGATAGAGTACACCGGTGAACACATCGTTCACAACACCTACAGGTTATGAACCTGCCAGCGTTCCACTGGACAGTCTAGAAAGAGTCCATGGTTGTCATCCATACTCCGCTAGATGACTAGATTAACAACATCAACGTCGAGGCCTCTCATCAGTTTATCACACAAAAACTATCTACCCAAGTTCTACCCAACATTTTGTAGATAACAATATACATATGCATACATAGGCAACTTAAAAACTGATAAGATATTCATTTAATGATCATTCTAAATATATAGATTCATTTCAAGTAACAGATAATATATATCTATATACACATAGCACGTATTCACTAGGAGATACTTTATATCTATGTGTTAGAAGAAAAGGAATATACACTCACTTGATCAGAAGATGATTGGACAGCACTACGGCTCTAAGAGTAGTATTTCTTCGGTGAAACTGGAAGATCTTCACATACCGGGCTTCTCGCAGGCAGAGCTTCGGCTCGAAAACTTTGCTTCTCGGGATCCTCGGGGCTTCGGGACTTTCTTCGGGTCTCGTGATGATACCGGGGCTTCGGGGGTATAAAAGAGGGCTTAGAGAGAGTATCGGGAGTGAGAGAGTAAGAGAGGAGCAACCAAGCTGTTTTCTGGAAATTTACGTCGTGAACAGTACTACCACGTCGTGGGGCTTGATCGTCACTGCATGCGTCATCACAAGTGGGGTTTGACAGAGTCCAAGTGACGTCTTTCTGATTTCACGTCGTGAACATAGTGTTCACGTCGTGAGTTCTGACACATGATCAGATTTCGTGCCCCGAACTTCAGAAACTCATATCTTTCGCATACGAGCTCCGTTTTCGACGTTCTTTATATGCACGCGTAGGTGAGATTATGATCTACAACTCCCGTTTAGACTCTGTCGGATAATTTTGATATTATTTTTATTATATTTTTATTATATTATTTTTAGTAAGCCGGGACAGGAAAACTCCGTTAGAAATCTATAACTTCTTCGTCTGACGTCTGTTTTCGTCTGTCTTTTTACCGTTGCACTAATATAGACGAGATCTTCGATTCTCCTTTAGATTGTTTCGGCCAAATATCACTCGATCTCAATTTCGAGATTTGGGCTGCATACTGCTAAGTCGAAACTTAGAAAAATCATAACTTCCTCATACGAAGTCAGATTTAGACGTTCTCTTTATGCATGCTCTCGGTTTAACGTATTCTATGACTTTTGTTTAGATCACTAAGGATAGATATTGTTCTATCTTAAATTCGTATTTTACGTCATACAGTGTCGTGCCGGTTCTATCGCGAAACTTCGACAGGTCATAACTTCTTCGTTATAACTCGGATTTCGGCATTCTTTATATATTCGCAAACCTTGCCACGACCACTACCACATCCTTCATAGATATCGGGTTTATCTAACATTTCATTTTCATGCTTATTTTTATTCTTAATTCATTTAAGCCACACAATTAAGCAATTAAGCATAAAACACATAATACTCAAATAATACATTCTTATTATTTCAAAATGGGTTACAAAGGTTAACCTAGACTGTCACATCATCATTAATGCCTGGCCCAGAAACACGGGCGTTACACATACACAAATCCTCAACCACTTCCTCTCTTACTCTCCCCTCTCCATTATGTCTCTTTTCTTGGTTTGAAACCCAGCGCCAAGAACCACCACTCCACCACCGTAAACCACCATAGCCACTCTTTTTATTGTTATTTTCGACGACCAACAACCACCACCTTGTGCCACATTTGTGTTGATATCTTTTTTGTGATCTTTACTAGTTCAAGACATAAGTCTTCTTTGTGTTTTATAGGTTTAAATCAAGTCCAAAACAACCCCAGTTTAGATCGATCCTAGTTCGTGTTTTCTTGAGGTTTTTCTCAAAGATAATCGCACTCACGAATCTAGTTCACAAATCATCCATTAAGGTGAGTGCTAACGACCCCTTTTATGGATTTTATATATTTCCGGGGGGGGGGGGGATACACGTGATCACATATTTCATATATGCAAAAGCACTGTTGAAAAACATACTACAAAATGCTGTGATTTTATGTGAAAAATAATGGTCCATTTAAGGCCTGTTTTGCTCATCTTAAACCCAATGGTTTGCAAAACTGTTTTGTACGCTGGTAGTTAAGGCGTTTGATAGCCCCGTAAACCAAAATGTTTTAATACTTCATGTGAGTTTTATAACCGTACTATTGACCCACACTGCCTGTAACAACGTTCTTCAGGCGTTGGAGTGTTATGACGTTTGTCACCCCAGACCTGCCGGTCTAACTGTAGCTAACAGTTTAGGTGCGGGATTGTCAATCCCGTATAGATCTATACACAAGTATCACGCTCTCCCTACAAAAGATTATGGTTTATAATACAGGACTTGAAATGCGTACTTGAAAGTGCGTGAAGTCAAATGTCTCACAAAAGTTAGTATCAAATAGATTTACGTATGAAAAGTCCATTTTTCTTGTAAAAGTAAGTATTTCCCCTTTATAGTGTTTAAAGTATGTAAAATATCATAAATATCTCGTAAACTATACCTATTATAGTTTTTCGAAAACTGTATTTCATTTGAATGATAAACCTTGGTGTATTACAAACTTTGCATGTAAAGTATAACATTTGTAATAACGTCATTTTACTTATTTAACATTTGTAATAACGTCATTTTTCTTGCGTTTCACTTGTATTTTTCCCCTAAAATATAGTAAAGACGTAAAAATATAGGGGTATGAACTCACTTGGTACTAGTGACGGTTTGAAGAAGACGATGTTTAACTCGGGCAACACTTCGACTGGAAAGAAGCAAGTTTCTCGGGAACTTCGAGACTCCGGGCTTCCGTCACGTCTTGGACATGTATCTGGGGCGTCGGGGTAGTCTCGGGATGTTTAACACTGAGTAAAAGTAGAAAGGAGAGTAGAATTGAGCACCTAAACTCGATACCTTCGGTTTCTATTTATAGGGTGCATTTGTGGAGCTCACGTCGTGAGCATGGAGTGGCTCACGTCGTGAGTTCGATCTTATCCCCTCCGTAGACTCGATGCCTGATAACCCGTCTTTGGCACCCATCAGTCACTAGCTCACGTCGTGAGCTTCAGGCTCATGTCATGAGTCGTCTGTTAGTGTGGGAATTCGTGTCCCGAACTTCGAAAATTCATATCTCTCGCATACGAGTTCCGATTTTGACATTCTTTATATCCACGCGTAGGTGAGAATATACTCTACAACTCTCGTTTAGACTTCGTCGGCTAATTTTGAATTTTATTTTTAATATTACATTTTTACCAGGCCGGGACAGGAAAAGTCCTTTTAAAATTCATAACTTCTTCATCCGACGTCCGTTTTTGTCTCTCTTTTTACCGTTGTACTACTATTGTTGAGATCTTCGATCCTCGTTTTGGTTGCGTCCGCTAACATTCACTCGAACTCTATTTTGAGTTTTTAGCTGTCTAATGCTATATCTGAAACATAGAAAAATCATAACTTCCTCATACGAAGTCAGATTTGGACGCTCTTTTTATGTATTTTTACGGTTTAATGATATCTACGACTTTCATTTAGATACCTAAGGCTAAAAAGTATTTTATTGAAACTTCGCGTTTTACGCTTAACTGTGTTTTACCGGTTTCGCTCTGGATTTTCGATTGGTCATAACTTCTTCGTTATAACTCGGATTTTTGTGTTCTTTACATTTCTGAAAACCTTGTTACGATATCTACTAATTCATGCAACCTAATAGAGACTTTTGAACATTTTATTTTTGACGCTATTTTTATTATATCAAAAGTAGATTACAATCCTTGACTTTTAGGTCATTACATTGACTTGAAATATTGGGTTGTCACATCATCCCCCCGTTAGAGAAAATTTCTTCCCAAAATTTATTCTAAGATAAGTATTTATGGACTAGGGAAAAGATGCGGGTATTTTTGTTTCAACTGATCTTCGCGCTCCGAGGTGTATTCAGGTCCTCGCTTTGCATTCCAGCGGACCTTGACAATGGGTATGTGACTTTATTTTGTTCTTTTAATTTCCCTATCCATGATTTCTACTGGTTCTTCTACGAAGTGGAGAATCTCGTTGATTTCGATTTTGTCCAGAGGGACGACAAGGGTCTCATCGGACAATCACTTCTTTAAATTTGACACATGAAAGGTAGGATGTACATTATTGAGTTCCTGCGGTAATCGAAGCTTATATGCTACCGGGCCAATCCTGGCAAGGATCTCGAATGGTCCGATATACCTTGGATTTAGTTTCCTACGTTTTCCAAAACGTATTAATCCCTTCCAGGGTGAGACCTTCAATAGTACCTGGTCCCCAACTTGAAATTCCAAGGGCTTCCCTCTTTTGTCCGCATAACTCTTTTGTCTGTCTCTTGAAGCTTTTAGTCGTTCCCGGATTTGGACAATCCTCTCGATCGTTTCTCTTATGATTTCCGGGCCGGTGAGAGTGCTGTCAGGTACTTGTCCCTTAGCTAGTTGCCTGTCACCTACTTCAGCCCAACACAGAGGTGATCTGCATTTGCGGCCATAGAGGGATTTAAATGGAGCAACCTTGATGCTAGTGTGATAGCTATTGTTGTATGAGAAATCGACTAGTGGTAAATGGGTATCCCATGCCTTACCAAAATCGATGACACAAGCTCTTAGCATATCCTCCAAAGTTTGAATGGTCCTCTTACTCTGACCGTTGGTTTGTGGATGGTAAGCATTACTCATTTCTAGTCTCGTCCTTAGAGACTTTTGTAGTGACTGCCTGAACCGTGAGGTGAATCTACTATCTCTGTCAGAGATAATGGATATTGGTACGCCATGCAGTCGCACAATCTCCCTGATGTATGTTCGAGCTAGTTTCTCCATATTGTCAGTTTCCTTTATTGGTAGGAAGTGCGCGGATTTGGTTAATCTGTCTACGATCACCCAGATGGTGTCAAGTCTACCCGCTGTTTTGGGTAACTTGGTTATGAAATCCATGGTTATCCGCTCCCACTTCCACTTCCACTCGGGTATTTCAAGTTGTTGTAATAGAAAAATCATAACTTCCTCATACGAAGTCAGATTTGGACACTCTTTTTATGAATTTTTACTGTTTAATGATATCTACGAATTTCATTTAGATACCTAAGGCTAAAAAGTATTTTATTGAAACTTCGCGTTTTACGCTTAACAGTGTTTTACTGGTTTCGCTGCGGATTTTCGATTGGTCATAACTTCTTCGTTATAACTCGGATTTTTGTGTTCTTTACATTTCTGAAAACCTTGTTAGGATATCTATTACTTCATGCAACATAATAGAGACTTTTGAACATTTTATTTTTGACACTATTTTTATTATATCAAAAGTAGATTACAATCCTTGACTTTTAGGTCATTATATTGACTTGAAATATCAGGTTGTCACACCGGGGCTCATCTTTACCAAATGGATGAAATATGCAAGATAGGTGTCTTGAGGGCTGGTTGTGCTTGTCATGGCTTCCGTTGTGGCTTCTATCATGGTGATCTCGGTGGTTGGGGCTTGCATGGGTGTTTTCTTCTTCTTTCTTGATGTACGCGTTTAGAACGACCTTTAGGTTGGTTTCATTCTTTTCCTCACCCTCGATCTGTCGGAGGTATTTCTCAATTCTATATTTGAGCTCATCTCTCGTATGAGGTACCATTCCTTGCATTTTCTTTGACAAAGGGCCACGGAGTAGACCTTGGGCGAAGGTGCTAGTTACAAGGAACTCTTCATGACCCGGGACATTGAGTGCCGCCAGCTTGAATCTATTGTAATATGCGCATATTGACTCTCCTTCTTTTTGCTTACATTCTATTATGGAGTTTGCATCTCCCTTCCCTTTCCTCAGTTGCATGAAATTATTGAGGAAAAGGTAACATAATTGTTCGAAACTCGAGATGATGCCCGGTCACAACACCTTGAAGCACCTTTTGTCGTTTCTTGATAACGTAATTGGGAAATACGTACAAATGATCTATTTGTCCATCCTCAATGATGTCATCGTCCACTTAGAGGTGTCGATGTACTCGTCGGGGTCAGTTGTTCCGTCATACTTGGGGAAGTTTGGTATCATTGCCGAGTATGGGATCTTATACTGGAAGAGCTCCTAGGAAAAGGTAGAACTGGTGCTTCTCACCGGGTTTTCCATGCGAGGGTATAGAAAATCACCTTACATCGCTGCATATGAGATGTATGGTTGATTCTGGGAGCTCGATTGTGTACTTTGTTGCAGTTGTGAGCTTGGTTCTGGATGCTAGAACATGTTTATAATCGACCAATAAGGGTGTTGATCAAAGGTGTTGAGCTGTTGCGCCGATGATAAGTGAGGGTTAGACTCTTGCGATGGCGGTGTTTGGGGGTTGGATCTGTGAGACTGCTGGAAATAGGGGTTGAATATCGAATGTTATTGAGCAAAAAGCGAAATATACGACACTTTTGCTACCAGAGAGAATTGATAGGTTGATATTGGCTATTATGTGGAGGATAATATGGTTCCTACGAGACCAAGTGTTCGCCCCCCTATTGTAGTAGCGTTTGTGGTTGATAAACCACCAGTTGTGAGTACTGAGTCGATAGTTGTCATTGTTGGGTTAGTGGTTACGACTATTGTGTCGTTGTCGAATGAGGCATTGCGGTTGTGGTTGTAACCGGTTGCTCTGTTCTGATGGGCAACAGTTGACATAGGGAGGTGATTGTTGCTTCTGTGGTTCTTGTTATTGGATCGGGCGTCTATGTTATTGGTGTATGGGTGGAGGTTTGTTTGTTTGAGGCAGGTGGCTATGTTGTAGCGAGCGACATTATTGATCTGAGTGGGCTCGTTTCTCCCCGCCAGATGCTGCATGTGCCTTTCCCATCATTTCCGCCATCTAGGGTCATTTTATCATTGTGTAACTTCGAGTACATCCTGGATGGCACCAAATATTATGAAATGTCTTCAACCTTAATGTCGTTTGTGGTGGTTTCATTTAAATTATTCCTGCGAATCACAACAATGAAAGAGCCAACATTAGTCTTCGTTCGGTAGGGCGTCCCGGAATGAGGCTCTGACGGTCTAGTTAGTAATTGGATGAGAGAATTAGGGTTTAGCCTGAAATAGAGAAAGAGGCGATCCTTTCTTCTAGAGAAGAAGGATTTTTTTATTACATGTCGTCGCGGGAGCATATCCCCAACAATACCTTTTGTCTTGTGTTGAGACATGAAGTGACCCTCTTAACTTAGCCTACCGCAGCCACAAAGACCCGCAATCAAGCTCCCATCAGCAGCCTCATCTGGAGTCATCTATCCAACCGCAATCTTCTTACTTTACTTAGTTTATCTATCTTTTCTGTAATACTCTCTATTGTCCAGTATGCCTTGCATGGCTACTCTTAGAGAGTGGATCAAATGTAACATTTGAGTCTCTATATATAGAGCTCATTCTTTCACAATTTAATACAAGTCTTTCACATATATCAATCTGAATTATCTTCAAGTATTTCTCTTACACATCTCATATATTTCTTACTCTTTAAATCCTCTCGAACATAACTGATAATTACTTCTCTTCGGAGCAAGTCATTCGTGACTTTATCACTAAGCTTCATCTCACACACTAACTTGGTTTGAATGCATTCCATGTTATGAATCAACTTATGTGTTTACTTGATATATCACCTGCTGTCATTTATGCTTCCCCACATTTCCGCAACTAACTATCTAACTATCTAACTCATTAACTTATTATTGTTGAGCTTTTAGATCCTTTGAGATTAACTAATTCCGCAACTATACTTGTTCTAACGTTTGTTCAAGTGTGTCTCAAGTTTTTCTCTCAAAAATTGGTATCAGAGCCATAGTGGTTGCTTTTTGAAAAATATAAAACTCTAATTTTCAAAGGGCCTTCTATACCACTGAAGCTCATTTCTTAAAACAAATAAAAAATTATAGGCTATATTTTTATGGTTTGGGCTAGGCATTGTCATGTATAGGTCGTGGTAGGGTGTTAGAGTGTGTTGTGGTGGTCACAGTATGTTAGTGGGTGTGTGCGGCCATACACGTGTGTGCGGCCGCACACGCTGTGTGCGGCTATACACGTGTGTGCGGCTGCACACTTGTGTGCTGCTAATTGTGGTATAAATAGGCTGTGTCAGTGTGTCAGTAATAGTGACGTATATATGTGTGTGTTTCAAGGTGTACCTGACATTTGTACGTAATAGATGTGTGCATGCTTGATGTTATTCTCATTCTACTCCTTCTACACTCTGTTTGATTGGTTGCAATTCATTGATTACTGATTTGGATCTATAGATTGGGACTTACAATTGGTATCAGAGCCAAATTCAGTGTCAATTTTGAAGAATCTTAGAGTGTGCGGTTGAAAAGAATTGTGGTTTTTGAAGTGCATTCATACTTTTTGATTGAGAAACTGCTAATCATTGTTTTTACTAGTTTGGAATCAAATTTCATTCAAAAATCTAGTATTTTTGAGTGTGTAGTTGATCCTTGAAGGTGTGCGGTTGAGTGTGCAGCCAGTGTGTGCGGTTGAGTGTGCAACCAGTGTTTGCGGTTGAGTGTGCAGCAAGTGTGTGCGATTGAGTGTGCAGCTGAGTGTACGGTTGGAGTGTACTGTTGGTGTGTACGGTTGTCGTATGTGCTGCTGACGTGTGCGACTGAAGTGTGCGTTTGCACTCATCTTAATTAACGAAGTTTTTGTTGATTTCTAAAACATGTAATCTCAAAGCATGTCAGCTCACCATGAATTGGATGCAATTATGGGAACCACTTCTCAAATTCCACGACTGTTATCTATGGAAGGATTTCCAGAATGGAAATATCGGATTGAGAAGTACATCAAAATGAAGGATTTCAAGATATGGCGAAGTATTCTTAGAGGACCAATTCGCATTACAACTACATTGGAAGATGGTACTATAACTGATAAGCAAGTTGAGAACTACACCGATGATGATTTCGAGAGAGTCGAGGAGCAGGAAAAGGCTCTTGCTACAATAACCATGGCATTATCTCCGGAAATCGCTCAAGGCTTTCGTGAGTATACATAAGCAAATGCCTTATGGGAAGCACTGATAGAAGTCTATGAGGGCAACGAAGACATGAAACAGAGTCGCCAAGACATGCTGCGACAAAAGTTCAATATGTTTAACTATGTCTTGGGAGAAACACTTGAGAATCAGTTGCAAAGGTTTATCACACTCACCACAGAAATGAGCTCTGCTGGTGTGATGGTTACAAGATCGGAAATGAACAAAAAGCTGCTGAATTCTCTGCCAAAATCCTGGGATATGAATGTCTCAGTGATTAAGAAGACCAAAGATTTGAACCGTTTGAGTTTGGCTGAAACGCTGGCGATCATCAAGGCTTGTGATCTCGATGATAAGCAAAGGGAGATTAACCATGTCAATTCATACTCCACAACAAATCTTGGGATCCAAACCACCAACAACACTGCTTTCTCAAGCTTTTCTACTCCTCAAGCTCCTCAAGTTCATGTTGATCATGTTCAACCCTATGTGACTCATCAGCCCATTTCATACATTACACCTCAAATGCAACACATTCAAGTTCCTCAACCTCAAACTTCAGCTCAACAAGTTGGTTCTAGTATTGGTTCATCCACAGCTGCACCAGTTCAATCTGATGAAGTCAGTCCTCAAGTCTCATCTTTAAAAGAAAAGGAAGAAAATCTGGCCCTCGCCACTGGTTTGGTAAACTGCTACAACGCTTTTGTGGCCGGAGAACTCTCCCCACAACTCTCATTTGCTGACCTAGACCAGATTCATCCTGAGGATGTGGAAGAGATGGACATTACATGACAGATGGCCATGGCGGTCTTTAGAGCAAAACAGTTCTCCAAGAAAACAGGAAAGAACAATTGGAGTGTGAATTCCGATAAGAAAGTGGGATTCAACAAAGGAAAAGTGAGATGTTACAACTGCCATGAGCCTGGGCATTTTGCAAGGGAATGTCCAAAGACAGATCGAAGAGAGAGTTCAGAACGAACCATGGTGCCGGTAACATATGTCAACAAGGGATCTTCTTCAAGCAATCAGACTGCTAACTTGGCGATGGTGGCTCAATCATTTAATTGGGAAGACCAAGTTCAGGCTCTGAATATTTCAGGACCTGAAAATGCACATCTTGCCCAGATCAAAAATGGTGTGGAAGAAGAAACAGAGAAGGATCCTGAAGAAGCGATGATGAATCTTCAGTTTGCATTCATGGTGCAAACCACTCCAGGGCCTGCCAAACCCGAGGTTAGTGAATTTGGTTGCTCTCAATCTTGTATTAAAACCGTTAAATTTTTACGAGACCAAATTGAATTAATCAAGAGAGAGAACGAGGACCTTAAGTATGAGGGTTACACACTTAGAAAAAATCAAAAGCCTTTAAAGACGCAATTAGAAAATAAAACAAAGGACTTTAAGAAACTGCAAGAGGATTACAGCAACAAATGCGAGAACTATGATCATCTCAAAAGAAAATTTGCTGCTGTAACCGCTGAACTTGACACATTGAAAAATCGTATTGAAAATGCTGAATTTATTTTTAACAAATTCGATGGGTCAAGTGAAGTTGTTGAAAAAATGATTGAAGGACAGATGCAGTGGAAGGATATTACTTGTGGTAATCAAATAAAAGTAGGATTAGGATTTGAGAGTGTCCGCCCTCCCTTCAATCATAATTACACTGCTATTCCTTTGTCTCAAGAAGAAATTGACAGAGAACCTTTCATGGTTTATGGGAAGTCAGCTTCTGAACAAGCAACGCGGTCTATTGATAAAATCTTGGATACTAACATTTCTACCTCAAGTGCAGATAAGTCAGTAGTTCAGGGGGAGCAAGAAGCTGAAAAGTCTTAGTCGAACAATTTTGTGTCCAAATTTGGTGTTGAATTTTGTGATGAATCTGTGTTAAATTCAAACATTGAAGTTTTTATTTCTGGCGGTGTGTTGTTTCACACGGATACTTTTGAAAATGATGGTGTTGTTTCTGATAAAATTGCTAAATCTGATTTGAATGCCTCTACATCTTCTACGTTTGCCACACAATCTAGCACTTGTTCTTGCAAATGTGAAAATGTTAGAAAACATAATAAAAACCAAAAATCTGACAAGAACAAAAATCAATCCAATGATAATAAACAAATCTGTTTCAATTGTGGTACTGCTGATCATATTGCCAGAAATTGTTTAAACTGGATGTTTGTGCATCACATGTCAAAGATGGGAGAGAATGAGTCTAGAGGACGATCTTTAATTAGAAAATCCTCCATAACTCGCTTTCGAGATGATGACTGTGACATCCCCAAAATCACGGCCAGAAAATACCGATTTGCTTATGCTTTGTTTTATAAATCAGAGTAATCTTTTAAAGAAAACGGTTGCGGAATTTGTCCCCAAACAAGATATGATAAAACTTTATCAAAACATTTCTCTAAGAGAATTTACTTTTCATTAAATAATAAAATCTCGGGATGTCATGTTCCGATACAGACCAAAAGCATAAACAGTATAAAATAGACCTTACAATAGTTATTTATAACTACTGATCTATAATCCAAAATCTCTCGTCAAGTCCACCAACTTATACTCTTGTGCCATTACCTGTAATGCAAAGAAAACTGAGTGGATCAGGCTTGGGAGCCTGGTGAGAATATAGGGTTTTCAACCCACAATAATATAATTATTATATTCAACCATCAAGCAATCAACCCAATTACCCATACCCATTATCTTCTTTATTTCTTAGGACTTTACCCTAAGACTTCAACTACCCGTCATCCATTCATTCCTAAGGATTGACCTAAGGAATTGGCACAAAATCTATTGCTACATAAGGCGCATCTACCAACATCATCCTTTAAGCGTCTCTGCCAGGATTACGTCATACACTATGAGGCGCGACTGCCAGGTTTATGACATTCTCTTTTAGGCGCATCTGCCGACATTATCCTATAAGCGCATCTGATAGGATTATCCCATAAGCGCATATGCTAGTATAATGATATTCTCTATTTGGTGCATCTACCAATATTATTCTTAAGCACATCTGCTAGTATTATGACATTCTATAATTGATGCATCTACCAATATTATTCTTTAATCATCTTACATACCTCATCATTTACCTCATCATTTTATCACATACCAACTATCTCATCTACCCCTGTTCTACCCAACATATTAGTAGATATAAAATACATATACAGTTTAACTCATTTAAAAACCATATAAAACATCCATTCCACACTTATCTCAAATAAACAACAGTACATAACACATAGCATGTATTTTGAGCAAATACTTCATATTTATGTGTTAGAAGAAAGTAACCACACACTCACACATATAAACAACTATATATATATATATATATATATATATATATATATATATATATATACACATAGCACGTATTTTATAAAATACTTCATATCTATGTGTAAGACGAAAGTGACTATACACTCACTTGATAAGACGATGATCGGACAACACCTCGTCTCTTAAAACAATCGTTTCCGATAAAACCGGGAGATCTTCACAAAAACCGGGCTTCTCGCGGGCAGAGCTTCGGCTCGGGAATTTCACTTCTCGGGATCTTCGGGGCCTCGGGACTTGCTTCGGGGCTCGGGAATGATACCGGGGCTTCGGGATAGTTATTGCACGAAAATCGAGGCAAAACGGGAGAGAGAGAAGAGAAATTAGTAAAGAAACTCAGCTGCCTTCGCAAGGTATTTATAGGGGCTGAAACTGGTATTACGCTGGGCGTAATTCTCCAGTTACGCTGGGCGTAAGCAGTACGCTGGGCGTACTCTTCGGATAAGCTTTGGTATGCGTGCCACGATCTTCAAAAATTCATAAATTTCGCATACAAGCTCCGTTTACGACGTTCTTTATATCCACGCGTAGGTGAAATTACGCTCTACAACTTTCATTTAGACTCCGTCGGCTAATTTTGAATTATTTTTATTATATTATTTGTAGTAGGCCGGGACAGGAAAACTTCGTTATAAAATCATAACTTCTTCCTCCGACGTCCGTTTCGTCTGTCTTTTTACCGTTGGACTACTATCAACGAGATCTACGATTCTCGTTTAGATTGTTTCGATCGACAATCACTCGATCTCGAATTCGAGTTTCGGGCTGCATACTACTAAGCTGAAACTTAGAAAAATCATTATTTCCTCATACGAAGTCAGATTTGGGCATTCTTTTTATGCACACTCTTGGTTTAATGAACTCTACGACTTTCGTTTAGATCACTAGGGCTAAATATCGCTCTAACTTAATTTCACTATTTACGTCGCGCTGTGTCGTGCCGGTTCTGTTGTGGAACTTCGACAGGTCATAACTTCTTCGTTATAACTCGGATTTCGGCGTTCTTTATATGCACAGAAACCTTGTGACATATACTAAAACTTAGTTAAGATTATTCATTCTAAATAATCTTCCATCAAAAAGTCATTTTTTGACGTTTATCGTTTCTAAATTGACTAGCCCTAATCTACGGGCGTTACAATTATCACCCCCTTAGGATGATTACGTCCCGGAATCATCAACGAAATAGGACTTGTAAAATGATTCCAATCTTCTGACTTAAGTCAGATGTTACTTCGAACTTGGTCCTCCGAACCACATAACATACTCACCGTAGTCGGACGCTAATTGGATATGACCACTAGGGTCGGAACAACAACCATCTCACTAATCATTACCGAAACAAGGGTAATGACATACTCGAATAAAACGGAATCAATCACTAGCTTCTTGGTAACCTTGTAACTTTCCCTGATCCAAGTGCGAGTCCTGTGCTTCCGGTAGTATATGCATCTACTACCTTTTATACCTACTCATACTCGTCCCAAGTATTGTCTTGCAGTTTTCCAAGTGACCATACAAGAAAATCATACAATCATTCAACACACCAGATAACAAAACTAGGGTTTATATTACTTTCTTGAAACTATTACACAAAAGTTCAAGCTCACCCTATACTATGCCTCTAATAGGCTACACCATAAGTTACTATTCACACTGCTACTTCATAACTTGATCTTTGGATATAAAATCCTCATTCCTGATTCCTTGCATTGCCATCTGCTTCATCAAGGATCATTTGAAATGCTCTTGCCTTTGGCTTTGGCGGTGCCTCTAGCCTTGCTGCTTGATTTTTCCTTGGGTAGTCTTGCTTGAAGTGCCCCTCTTCGTTACATTCGTAACACACCTTTTTTTTGAATATACATTCATCAGCGTAGTGCCCATGCTTTCCACACTTGAAACATGTCACCTTCGCGCCACATTTTCCCGAGTGCTTCTTCTTGCACTTGTCGCACCACCTTGCCTCATCCCTTCCTCCTCCTCCAGACTTCGAGAATTTTCTTTTCTCACTAGAACCTGAAGTTCCTTCCAACTTTCTCTTCTCGCCAACTTCAACCTTGCTGGCGGTCCTCCCCTCGATCATATTCTCAACAGACTTGGCAGCCCAAATAGCTGCCTCTAGAGTAGGTGCCTGACGCACTGGCACCGCATACTCCCAAGGGAGTCCCTTTGCATACCGGTCGACTTTTGTCAGCTCGTTTGGGACGATGCGCAAAGCAAACTCCATCTTGTCTGTGAAGGCATTAGTGTATTCATCCACTGACATGCTGTCTTTCTTCAATATCAGGAATTTGTTCTCCAACTCTAGCAGGTTTTGGGCCGAGCAGAACTTGCGCTTGAATTGCACCAAGAACTCCGCCCAAGACAGTTGCAGTGGCTCGTTAGGGCTTAGGGTCTTCCCCAGAGTGTTCCACCAGCGAACAGCACCACCTCTGAACTGACGTACTGCAAATATGGTTTGTAACTTGCCCTTGCAACCACATGTCATAAAGGCTAATTCCATTTCCGAAATCTAATCCATGACTCCAATCAGATCCTCCTTCCCAGTGAAGGTCGATGGTTTGCAAGTCAAAAAGTCTTTGTACTTGCATCCAAGTCCATCAATTCCTCCCTACTGATGGTTTTGTCTAACTAACGGTGGGTTGGCTTGACCAATAGTCCCACTGAAGTTACCTCCCTCCGAATGCCCTCTATTCACTTCGGGCTCTTCCACTTGAATTGACAGTTCTTCACGATTCTACCTAAGAAGACGTCTCGTTTCTTCCATCTGACGATCCAACATTGTTTGAATCATCATTTGTACACCGGCCATTATTATTGGCTCAGGTGCTACTGCTACAACAGCCACTCGCTCAATCACAGGTGGTTGATTCCTGTTTTCATTTGCGTTTCCAGCTCCACTTCTGGTTCTTGCCATTTTTTTGATCTATACCCCGAATAAGGTGAATTTAGATCCTCATTCACGGTAGATATTTAAATCATCCTTGTCACTCCGAAACGTTTATATGCTAGTTCTAATACCGTCGTTATACGCTTAGAATCCTAAACACATAAGGTTTCCAGATCCGGTCGGCAACAGACCATAGATCCGAACAAATAATATCATATATGGCAACATATAACATTTAGCACATAAAAGCATTTTAGGCAACTTTCCTAAAATAAACTAGTGCTCGTGTCTAGAATACAACAGACACACACCTCACAATCTCCGCTTAGCATTCTAAGTTTAAGTCTAGAAAGCCTACAAATTCCTAGTTCGCTTAAACTAATGCTCTGATACCAACTGTGACATCCCCAAAATCACGGCCAGAAAAGACCGATTTGTTTATGCTTTGTTTTATAAATCAGAGTAATCTTTTAAAGAAAACGGTTGCGGAATTTGTCCCCAAACAAGATATGATAAAACTTTATCAAAACATTTCTCAAAGAGAATTTACTTTTCATTAAATAATAAAATCTCGGGATGTGATGTTCCGATACAGACCAAAAGCATAAACAGTATAAAATAGACCTTACAATAGTTATTTATAACTACTGATCTATAATCCAAAATCTCTCGTCAAGTCCACCAACTTATACTCTTGTGCCATTACCTGTAATGCAAAGAAAACTGAGTGGGTCAGGCTTGGGAGCCTGGTGAGCATATAGGGTTTTCAACCCACAATAATATAATTATTATATTCAACCATCAAGCAATCAACCCAATTACCCATACCCATTATCTTCTTTATATCTTAGGACTTTACCCTAAGAATTCAACTACCCGTCATCCATTCATTCCTAAGGATTGACCTAAGGAATTGGCACAAAATCTATTGTTACATAAGGCGCATCTACCAACATCATCCTTTAAGCGCCTCTGCCAGGATTACGTCATACACTATGAGGCGTGAATGCCAGGTTTATGACATTCTCTTTTAGGCGCATCTGCCGACATTATCCTCTAAGCGCATCTACCAGGATTATCCCATAAGCGCATCTGCTAGTATAATGATATTCTCTATTTGGTGCATCTACCAATATTATTCTTAAGCACATCTGCTAGTATTATGACATTCTATAATTGATGCATCTACCAATATTATTCTTTAATCATCTTACATACCTCATCATTTTATGACATACCAACTATCTCATCTACCCTTGTTGTACCCAACATATTAGTAGATATAAAATATATATACAGTTTAACTCATTTAAAAACCATATAAAACATCCATTCCACACTTATCTCAAATAAACAAGTGTGTATATATATATATATATATATATATATATATACACATAGCACGTATAAACAACTATATATATATATATATATATATATATATATATATATATATATATATATATATATATATATATATATACATAGCATGTATTTTATAAAATACTTCATATCTATGTGTAAGACGAAAGTAACTATACACTCACTTGATAAGACGATGATCGGACAGCACCTCGTCTCTTAAAACAATCGTTTCCGATAAAACCGGGAGATCTTCACAAAAACCGGGCTTGTCGCGGGCAGAGCTTCGGCTTGGTAATTTCACTTCTCGGGATCTTCGGGGCCTTGGGACTTGCTTCGGGGCTCGGGAATGATACCGGGGCTTCGGGATAGTTCTTGCACGAAAATCGAGGCAAAACGGGGGAGAGAGAAGAGAAATTAGCAAAGAAACTCAGCTGCCTTCGCAAGGTATTTATAGGGGCTGAAACTAGTATTACGCTGGGCGTAATTCTCCAGTTACGCTGGGCGTACTCTTCGGATAAGCTTTGGTATGCGTGCCACGATCTTAAAAATTCATAACTTTCGCATACGAGCTCCGTTTTCGACGTTCTTTATATCCACGAGTAGGTGAAATTATGCTCTACAACTTTCATTTAGACTCCGTCGGCTAATTTTGACTTTATTTTTATTATATTATTTTTAGTAGGCCGGGACAGGAAAACTTCGTTATAAAATCATAACTTCTTCCTCCGACGTCCGTTTTCGTCTGTCTTTTTACTGTTGCACTACTATCAACGAGATCTTCGATTCTCGTTTAGATTGTTTGGACCAACAATCACTCGATCTCGAATTCGAGTTTTAGGCTGCATACTGCTAAGCTGAAACTTAGAAAAATCATAACTTCCTCATACGAAGTCAGATTTGGGCATTCTTTTTATGCACGCTCTTGGTTTAACGAACTCTACGACTTTCATTTAGATCACTAGGGATAAATATCGCTCTAATGTAATTTCACTATTTACGTTGCGCTGTGTTGTGCCGGTTCTGTCGTGAAACTTCGACAGGTCATCACTTCTTCGTTATAACTCGGATTTCGGCATTCTTTATATGCACAGAAACCTTGTGACATATACTAAAACTTAGTTAAGATTATTCATTCTAAATAATCTTCCATCAAAAAGTCGTTTTTTGACGTTTATCATTTCTAAATTGACTAGCCCTAATCTACGGGCGTTACAATGACTGGAAAACAAATCAAAGCAAGAAAATGGCAAGTTTTCAAAAGAACAAACAGATTTTCAATAAATTCACAAACAGTTTGCCAAAATCGACCCAAGCTAAGCCAAAGTCGATTTCGTCAAAAAGTAGGTCTGGATCTTCAAACTCTTCGAGTAGAATATCCACCTGTTCAAAGCAAACTAAAAAGAAAACTGTTTCAAAACCTAAATATCAATGGATGCCAAAATTAAAATCTGATCAGTCATCATCCTCCTCTGTATCTGTTGAAAAATAAAAATCAAAAGAAAAATTGAAAAATGAATCTATGAAAGTTAAGGGTCAACCCAGGACTGTAATGACCTGGGTCCCCAAATCTAAATAATTCCGCTCATCGTGCAGGGACAGTTGCGGAGGAATGTCGTCAGACCCTGGTATGTCGATAGCGGCTGCTCCCGACACATGACTGGAGATATCTCCTAACTGCACGACATTCAGACATTTAATGGAGGATATGTTTCATTCGTGGGCGGAGAAGGAGGAAAGATTACTCAGAAAGGAACCATTTCCAATGGAGTGCTAAGTTTTGAGAACGTTAACTATGCTCCCGAGTTAAAGCATAGCCTGTTGAGTGTTTCCCAAATCTGTGACAAGGTTTATTCGACACACTTCACCGATAAAGAATGTCTAATCTTAAAGCCGGGCATTGTCATCCCGGAGGAGTGGATTCTCGTAAAATCAAAGCGGGATGGGAATGCCTATATTATCGACATGAACATCAATGTACCCGATGAAGTCACTTGTCTCTTTTCCAAAGTCTCAAAACAAAATGCAATGTTGCTGCATTGTCGACTTGGCCATGCAAATGCAAAGAATCTGAATCGTCTTGCTAAGAACGAAATGGTCCGAGGTCTGCCTGTCAGAGATTTTATTACTTTTGAAAAATGTGTTTCTTGTGCTCTAGGAAAACATCATCGGAAACCACATCTGCCAAAGCAGATCAACTCCATCAGTCAGGTGCTCCAATTATTACATATGGACTTGTTTGGTCCGGTCAACGTCCTCAGCATTAATCAAAATTCGTATTGTCTCGTTGTGATAGACGATTTCTCTCATTTCACATGGGTCTTCTTTCTGTCCAACAAAGCTGGGATCGCCGATCTTATCAAGAAGTTCATTGTGATGATCGAGAACCAAACCAACATCCAAGTGAAAGCGCTTCGTACAGACAATGGAACAGAGTTCAAGAACGCCTTTCTTGATCATTTTTGCACTGAGAAAGGGATCATGCGTCAATTTAGCTTTGTTCGGACACCACAACAGAACGATATTGCTGACCGGAGAAATCGGACATTACAAGACGCCGCAAGGACGATGCTTTGTGATTCTAAACATCCAGTTTTCTTTTGGGCGGAGGCGATCAATACAACTTGTTACGTTCAAACCCGTGTCCTGATCAACAAAGCCCAGATGAAAACACCGTATGAGATTCTCTTTGGACACAAGCCATCTGTCAGCCATTTCCGAGTATTTGGCTTCCCTTGCACCCTTCTCCACTTGGAATCCAACCCTAAATTCAATGCCAAAGCTGATGATTGCTATATTGTCGGTTACACTACTCATACTACTTATCGGGTATACAACAAGAAGACGAAGCAAATCATGGAGTCTTTCGATGTTCGCTGGCTTGAAGAGAATGAGACAGATGCTAGGGTGGGTCCTGATTGGCTATTTGACTACACATCTCTATTCAAATCCGTTAGTGTGTCGTCTGATAACCAAGATGGGTCTACCTCTGGCTCAAAGACTATCATTGAAGACGAAGATGAAGAGGTTGTCTACAGACCGCCATTGGTTTCTGCTACTGATCCCCCGATGGTGTCATCTGTTCCAATCACTTCTCAAGAGTCTTCAACACATCAATCTGCTCCAGATGATGATGCTACTCCTCTAACTCCAATTGAAAGAGAGTTTATGAACCAAGATGCTTCCGCTGTCACTCAAAATCTAATGGAACTTCTCTTTCCTGAACAGATCGCATATGAGTTTGTAGCAAATTCACCGCACGAAACTGGTACATCTACCGTGGATTCTTCAGCACATGCCGGAGCTATTAATATTCATAATCTTCCCGTCTCATTCAATGACATCAGTCACGAAATTCCCTCTCGCATAAAGCGTGATCATCCGATAGAAAACGTCATTGGCCAGCTGGGCGACGGAGTTCAAACGATAAGTCAGAGTGGAGACGTCAACACATGTCTTTACTCTTGCTTCATTTCTCAAATAGAGCCCAAGGATGTCGAAATGGCTTTGAATGAGGCCAGCTGGGTAGATTCCATGCATGACGAGCTTAATCAATTCGAAAGGCTCGGGGTTTGGAAGCTGGTGGAGTTGCCTAAAGGCAAGAAGTCTCTCGACACTAGATGGGTGTTTCGGAACAAGCAAGATGATTCGGGTGTCATTGTCCATAATAAGGCGAGATTGGTGGTCCGTGGGTTCAGACAAATTGAGGGTCTTGATTATACAGAAGTCTATGCTCCGGTGGCGCGCTTGGAGGCCATTTGTATCTTCCTCGCTTATGCTTCCTACATGAACTTCACTGTATATCAAATGGACGTCAAGACGGCTTTCTTGTATGGTAAGGTGAAGGAGGAGATTTATGTTGACCAACCTCCTGGGTTTGTTAACTCAAAACTTGCTAACCATGTCTATAAGTTAGACAAGGCTTTGTATGGGCTGCATCAAGCTCCCAGAGCCTGGTATGCTACCCTCGCACAACACTTGCTCATCCACGGCTATTCCCGCGGCACTATTGATCAGACCCTATTCATCAAGCATGTCGGTGCAGACCATATTCTTGACAAATATACGTGGATGATATCATTTTCGGGTTGACGAGTCCACAACTATGCAAGGAGTTCGAGGACGTCATGAAAAAGCGGTTCGAGATGAGTTCATTGGGGGAAATGACCATGTTTTTGGGGCTTCAGGTCAAACAATCTTCATCTGGAATCCTGATTCATCAAGCCAAATATGTGGATGATAGGCTCGAGAAGTTCGGGTTCAGAGACGCTAAACCTGCTTTGACGCCTATGGTGGAGAGACCACTGCTGACTCCTGATCTTGAAGGCGAATCCGTAGATCAAACGTACTACAGATCAATGATTGGATCGCTGATGTATCTGACTGCAAGTCGCCCACACATCATGTTTGCGGTCTGTCAATGCGTGCGCTACCAGGATAATCCTAAACTATCTCATCTTATTGCTGTTAAAAGAATTTTTCGGTATCTCAAAGGCAGCCCAAGACTGGGTCTTTGGTATCCGAAAAATTCCGAATTTGATCTTTATGCTTTTGCAGACAGCAATTATGGTGGTCATGAGTTTGACAGGAAATCGACTTCAGGCGGATGTCAATTTGTCGGAGATAGGCTGGTATCTTGGCAATGCAAGAAGCAGCATACCATCTTAACCTCAAAAGCAGAAGCAGAATACGTAGCAGTGTCTGCCTGTTGTTCTCAAGTCATATGGATCCAACATCAGCTGTTGGATTACGGTTTGAATTTTCAAGAAACCCTTATATTCTGTGATAATGAGGCTGCGATCCAAATTGTTAAAAATCCGGTCCAGCACCCAAAAACCAAGCACATTGACATCAAAATTCATTTTATCAGAGATTGTTATGAGCGCTCTCTCATTCGGCTAGAACAGGTTCCCACTTCTAATAATGTGGCATATTTGTTCACAAAGCCGTTTAACAAAGCTCGATTCGATGTGCTGGTAAACTATTTAAAAATGATTCGCTTTGAGGATTAATTTTGTTTAGGTTAGTTTAAATTTGCGCATTTTAATTTCATTCTCTCCCATGCACTAATTTAGGGGGATAATTAAACAACAACCAAACAAAAATTAGAAAATTAGAAAATAAAAAAATTAGAAAATTAGAAAATCCAAAAACATTTGCAAATCAGAAAAATCAAAAATATTTCTGTTAAGTGATGTGATGGGAAGTGATATCAACAAGTGATAACAGACAATTTGAATCTGTGTAAGGTACCAACGCTGAATTGTCTAGGCTCTGTGTTCGATGCGCTGGTAGACACGAAAAGTTTAACAGACTTGACTAGGTGCAGATGAATTTAAGGAATCTAAAGACTTGATAAATCTTGACTTAGATAGTTCCGTTTAGCCTGACAATATGACGCTTGGGTAGGTTGAGCAGGGAGATATACACGAGAATCCACCAGTCACATTAAGAGAATCCGTATCTAGAACTGTGGCTTAACGTTTCCTCGATGTACATATTCTGTCCTTAGTTCCGGTATTGATAGGGCGACTGGGGAATTCCGATAAATTAGGTCTGTTGAAAGTTATTTTCTTTCTTTCTTACTGTTAGTCATATGTTGCCTCCTCTATATGATCGAAAGATCCGACCTGGACTGTAACATATGCAAATCTGTCTCTCTGCATCTTCTATCTATGCTATTCTTTCTACCTGTTAGCCATATGCTGTCTCCTTTACGTGATTAATAATCCGACCTGGTACACAGCATATGCAACCTTCTGCTTCTCAATCCCTCTGAAACTCTAGTTAGTAATATGTTTCACCCTCTACGTGATTGGAAGAGATCCGACCTGGGTGTACAACATATGCAGTCTAAATCTATCCTCTCTATGAATAATAGTCTGCTCACCTAAAGTAAGGAGTATCTCGGAAGTTCTTGATTATTGGGGTATGTCAGGAAGCGGGAAACACGTTCTAGTACATCTAAAATTGAACAATTCTAGATTGTCTGTAGATCTCGCTGCTCAACTTAGGTGGACAACAATATCCTTGGTCATCGTCAGATAAATGGTCCTTAGGAAGTTTTATCTAGGAACATAGGATTAACTTGTCTTGTAACTTATAGCTTGTCCAAAACTTGTCACAATTTTTCGTGCTTAAGTGGACCATAATACCGGCGATCGACCAGATCTATTCATGAAAGGAGAGGTACTGACAAATGGAGAATGATTGTCCAACAACTTTGATCCTACATCTCAAAAGGCTATTAATTTCTTATAAAGGCGAAATTTAGGTTAAATTCAAATTTTTGTATCATTTTATTTTTATCTTTAATTTTATTTTTTTTAGTTTTAATTTTAATTTTAATTTTAATTTTCTTTTTAGGATTGGTAAATCATAGAAAATATTTTTATTTTAATTTTTTATTTAATTTTTTATTTTTAATTAATCCTCAAAATGTTTTATTTTTAAATATATTTGGGTATTGGTCTTTTATTTTTAAAGAGTGGTAAATGGCAGCCCATTATTAGAAGGTATAAAAGGGGTGTGCGGTCAAAACCCTTTCACTTTTTCCTCCTCTTAAGTTCGACCGCACACTGCTCCCTCCTCTCTCTCTCTCTCTCTCTCTCTCTCTAAAATCCTCAAAAACTCTAATTTTTCGTGAAATCGAAGCCTCATAATAGTAAGAACTGTGAAATCGACTCCCATAGCCATTTTTCTAGAAGATCCTCCGGCTGCCCACACCGATCTCAAATTCTTTGTTGATGGTCTAAGAAAATGTTGCTTGGTCTCTGCCTTCACCACTAGTCCATCAATTAGTCAATGATTGATTAAAGAATTTTGGAGAAGCGCATCTGTGGAAAGAAATGACGACGAAGAGAAATATCTTGAGGCAACTGTGCAAGGAAAGAAAGTCTTAATTACCGAGCAAATCATTCGAGAATCGCTGCAAATTAATGATAGGCCTGAGTTGACCATGGAAATTGATCTGGAGCAAACCCAAGAAATCCTGGATCATATGGGTTATGAAGGATCATTTCCTCAAACCATCTAGAAGTTACTACCTCCTTGCTGGAAGTACTTAGCTCATGTGTTTGTGAGCTGTATTTCCGGAAGGAGATCAGGACCTAACGAGATCTCTCTCTTCAACACAGGAGCCATTGCAGCCTAGGCGTCAGGAATTGAATTCAACTTTTCAAAATTTATTCTGCATGAATTAATTCTCAACATTGAGGGAAACAAAAAGGACAAGTTCTTAATGTACCCTAGGTTTCTGCAGATCATCTTTAATGTCATGCACCCCGAGATCGAGAGAGGAAATGAAACTTTGGATCTCAAGTCTGTTGGTCCGAGCGCTTTTGGTTTAATGAAGCAGAATAGAGCTGGAAAACTTGTCTTTGAAGGAAAATTTCCATTGATAAAATTTGGGATCTTTGCTGATGATAGTGACCAATCAGGATCTGAAAATCTCTCTAACCCCATAGGGACCGAGGATGTCGTTATCTCGGTTTCAGAGCCTGATAATGAAGAAGGTCATGATTCTCCATTAGCAATGGTGGCTGAGGAACATGACCAGTTACATAGTGTGGAGATTGAAGGAAATTTTGATCAAGAGGGAGGTGATGAGGACTTCAATGAAGATGATGATTTCTTAAAAGACTTGGATTTTACTGGTATCAACAATGACGACATTTCTTCGGGTCTTGATCTTAATCTTGATGATGATGATTTTGGTCCATTGTCGGGATTCGTTGACAGGCACTTTAGAAAGGTCAATGAAGTTGCTCAACCAGCAACTAAGACCGGGGATGATGTTAACGCTCTCAAAATTTTGCTTTCCTCTTCAAAACCAATGGAAGATTCTTCAAGTCTAAGAGATGTGGTTTCAGGGATTCCTCCCCTTGATACTAACGTCTCTACTTCTGTTCCATCTCTGAGTGAACCGACACAACCACAAACCTCCTTGTCTTCTCTGAGGCAGGGAGTGTTCATTCAAAGTCAAGCACCACCGGTTTCATCGATTGTCACCACCACAACTGCCTCTACACCACCACTTCAAAGTGAAGAAGGTCCAAGCACAGTGTACGAAGTAGGCGGATCGTCTTCTATTCCTGAATATACCCCCACAAGGACCTCGCTTAATGAAGCTTATATCAGGCTAGCTAAGCATTTGGCTCAGAACCTTTCAGATTCTCCCTCCCGAGGAAAAGGCATATCTTTTGAGGAAGAACATTTAGGGGATGATAAGACCTTAGTGTCTAAGCTTCGAGAAGAGATTGGAATTCTGAGGCAAGAAGTCATTGAAAAGAACATTTTGCTTGAGCATCATGATTCCTATATCTCTGAGCTTCGAGAAAGAGATGAACTAAAGACTAAACAGATCACAGATCTGCAAACAAATCTTGGTTCTTTAACTGCCTTCTACTTCAGATTGAAGAACATATTGTATGACGCTTTTGGTGACAAAGTCAAGGCTCTGTTGCAGCAACCTCATGGAATTGAATATCCTCCCATGGCTCCCACCCAGTCCTCAGAAGGGGACCTTCCAGTCAATCAACCTCCTCCAAGGACAACAACCATTGTTGATCGTTTCTACAAAGAGCCTGAAAATGCCTGATCTCGGATCATGATTAAGCATGGAAAAAGGACCGTCACTGCCAATAAAAGTGAAGGATTACTTTTTATGAAGAATTCAAAAGAAAATCGCAAAGCAAAAGATCCTGTATTGACAATGACATATATTAAGATAAGAAAGTTTGGTGACGAGTATGGTGATCGCTTTGGAATTAAGATGTGGGCTTTTGACCATGAAGTGAACATGTGGGTCGTAAAGAGAAACTCTAGAGTTTCTGAGTACTACCAGAGCATTCATGACTTCCACTCATGGATGAAAGTTGATCTTGACGAACTTTCAAGGGCTCCATTTCACAATTCTTCACAAGATCCCAGTGCGAGCAATTTCAAATGATTTCTGGACAGGCAGGTCAAAGAAAATTTCTCAAAAATGAAAACTGCAAAAGCCCTGTACAGAAAAGATGAGGATGTTATTGATCCTGAATCTGGGAAGCCAATGAAGATCATACTATAGCTAGCAACAAAGCAACTGAAAGAAATTTCTATCCCTCAACACTTCCATGAAGGATTTCTTGACGACATGGAATTTTGGGCATATGATGATGAAACTGCTACTGCTGCCATCAAATTCAAGAATAGTGAAAAAAGTACTAAGGCTTATCAGTGCAAAAGATCTTCTCAGATTCAGGGAAAGAGACATTCGCACCTTGGCTCGTCACCAAATCATTTGCAGAAAAGAAGTCATGGAGGCTGCTGCCAAGGAATTCACTGGAATGGTCGCCACAATCATCAATAGAAAGCTATGGATGGGATCCATGGGAAAATCCGACCTGAAGCTGTATGAAACTCCTGAAGAATGAAGACCAAGTCAATGCTAGCCACAAACCAAGGGGGAGATTGATAGGCTATATTTTTGTGGTTTGGGCTAGGCATTGTCATGTATAGGTCGTGGTAGGGTGTTAGAGTGTGTTGTGGTGGTCACAGTATGTTAGTAGGTGTGTGCGGCCATACACGTGTGTGTGGCCGCACACGCTGTGTGCGGCCGTACACGTGTGTGCGGCTGCACACTTGTGTGCTGCTAATTGTGGTATAAATAGGTTGTGTCAGTGTGTCAGTAATAGTGACGTATGTATGTGTGTGTTTCAAGGTGTACCTGACATTTGTACGTAATAGATGTGTGCATGCTTGATGTTATTCTCATTCTACTCCTTCTACACTCTGTTAAGAAGCTGAAAAGTCTGAGTCGAACAATTCTGTGTCCAAATTTGGTGTTGAATTTTGTGATGAATCTGTGTTAAATTCAAACACTAAAGTTTTTGTTTCTAGCGGTGTGTTGTTTCACACAGATACTTTTGAAAATGATGGTGTTGTTTCAGATAAAATTGCTAAATCTGATTTGAATGCCTCTATATCTTCCACGTTTGCCACACAATCTAGCACTTGTTCTTGCAAATGTGAAAATGTTAGAAAACATAATAAAAACCAGAAATCTGACAAGAACAATACTCAATCCAATGATAATAAACAAATCTGTTTCAATTGTGGTACTGCTGGTCATATTGCCAGAAATTGTTTAAACTGGATGTTTGTGCATCACATGTCAAAGAGGGGAGAAAATGAGTCTAGAGGACGATCTTTAATTAGAAAATCCTCCAGAACTCGCTTTCGAGATGATGACTGGAAAAAAAATCAAAGCAAGAAAATGGCAAGTTTTCAAAAGAACAAACAGGTTTTCAATAAATTCACAAACAGTTTGCCAAAATCGACCCAAGCTAAGCCAAAGTCGATTTCATCAAAAAGTAGGTCTGGATCTTCAAACTCTTCGAGTAGAAAATCCACCTGCTCAGAGCAAACTAAAAAGAAAACTGTTTCAAAACCTGAATATCAATGGATGCCAAAATTAAAATCTGATCAGTCATCATCCTCCTCTGTATCTGTTGAAAAAGAAAAATCAAAAGAAAAATTGAAAAATGAATCTGTGAAAGTTAAGGGTCAACCCAGGACTGTAATGACCTGGGTCCCCAAATCTAAATAATTCCGCTCATCGTCCAGGGACAGTTGCGGAGGAATGTCGTCAGACCCTGGTATGCCGACAGCGGCTGCTCCCGACACATGACTGTAGATATCTCCCAACTGCACGACATTCAGACATTTAATGGGGGATATGTTTCATTCGCGGGCGGAGAAGGAGGAAAGATTACTCAGAAAGGAACCGTTTCCAATGGAGTGCTAAGTTTTGAGAACGTTAACTATGCTCCCGAGTTAAAGCATAGCCTGTTGAGTGTTTCCCAAATCTGTGACAAGGGTTATTCGACACACTTCACCGATAAAGAATGTCTAATCTTAAAGCCGGGCATTGTCATCCCGGAGGAGTGGATTCTCGTAAAATCAAAGCGGGATGGGAATGCCTATATTATCGACATGAACAACAATGTACCCGATGAAGTCACTTGTCTCTTTTCCAAAGTCTCAGAACAAAATGTGATGTTATGGCATCGTCGACTTGGCCATGCAAATGCAAAGAATCTGAATCGTCTTGCTAAGAACGAAATGGTCCGAGGTCTGCCTGTCAGAGATTTTATTACTTTTGAAAAATGTGTTTCTTGTGCTCTAGGCAAACATCATCGGAAACCACATCTGCCAAAGCAGATCAACTCCATCAGTCAGGTGCTCCAATTATTACATATGGACTTGTTTGGTCCGGTCAACGTCCTCAGCATTAATCAAAATTCGTATTGTCTCGTTGTGATAGACGATTTCTCTCATTTCACGTGGGTCTTCTTTCTGTCCAACAAAGCTGGGATCGCCGATCTTATCAAGAAGTTCATTGTGATGATCGAGAACCAAACCAACATCCAAGTGAAAGCGCTTCGTACAGACAATGGAACAGAGTTGAAGAACGCCTTTCTTGATCATTTTTGCGCTGAGAAAGGGATCATGCGTCAATTTAGCTCTGTTCGGACACCACAACAGAACGATATTGCTGACCGGAGAAATCGGACATTACAAGACGCCGCAAGGACGATGCTTTGTGATTCTAAACATCCAGTTTTCTTTTGGGCGGAGGCGATCAATACAACTTGTTACGTTCAAACCCGTGTCCTGATCAACAAAGCCCAGATGAAAACACCGTATGAGATTCTCTTTGGACACAAGCCATCTGTCAGCCATTTCCGAGTATTTGGCTTCCCTTGCACCCTTCTCCACTTGGAATCCAACCCTAAATTCAATGCCAAAGCTGATGATTGCTATATTGTCGGTTACACTGCTCATACTACTTATCGGGTATACAACAAGAAGACGAAGCAAATCGTGGAGTCTTTCGATGTTCGCTGGCTTGAAGAGAATGAGACAGATGCTAGGGTGGGTCCTGATTGGCTATTTGACTACACATCTCTATTCAAATCCGTTAGTGTGTCGTCTGATAACCAAGATGGGTCTACCTCTGGCTCAAAGACTATCATTGAAGACGAAGATGAAGAGGTTGTATACATACCGCCATTGGTTTCTGCTACTGATCCCCCGGTGGTGTCATCTATTCCAATCACTTCTCCAGAGTCTTCAACACATCAATCTGCTCCAGATGCTGATGCTACTCCTCTAACTCCAGTTGAAAGAGAGTTCATGAACCAAGATGCTTCCGCTGTCACTCAAAATCTAATGGAACTTCTCTTTCCTGAACAGATCGCAGATGAGTTTGTAGAAAACTAACCGCATGAAACCGGTACATCTACCATGGATTCTTCAGCACATGACAGAGCTATTAATATTCATAATCTTCCCGTCTCATTCAATGACATCAGTCACGAAATTCCCTCTCACATACAGCGCGATCATCCGATAGAAAACGTCATTGGCCAGCTGGGCGACGAAGTTCAAACGAGAAGTCAGAGTGGAGACGTCAACACATGTCTTTACTTTTGCTTCATTTCTCAAATAGATCCCAAGGACGTCGAAATGGCTTTGAATGAGGCCAGCTGGGTAGATGCCATGCATGACGAGCTTAATCAATTCGAAAGGCTCGGGGTTTGGAAGCTGGTGGAGTTGCCTAAAGGCAAGAAATCTCAAGACACTAGATGGGTGTTTCGGAACAAACAAGATGATTCGGGTGTCATTGTCCTTAATAAGGCGAGATTGGTGGTCCGTGGGTTCAGATAAATTGAGGGTCTTGATTATACAGAAGTCTATGCTCCGATGGCACGCTTGGAGGCCATTCGTATCTTCCTCGCTTATGCTTTCTACATGAACTTCACTGTATATCAAATGGACGTCAAGACGGCTTTCTTGAACGACAAGGTGCAGGAGGAGATTTATGTTGACCAACCTCCTGGGTTTGTTAACTCAAAACTTCCTAACCATGTCTATAAGTTAGACAAGGCTTTGTATGGGATGCATCAAGCTCCCAGAGCCTGGTATGCTACCCTCACACAACACTTGCTCATCCACGGCTATTCCCGCGACACTATTGATCGGACCCTATTCATCAAGCATGTCGGTGCAGACCAGATTCTTGTCCAAATATACGTGGATGATATCATTTTTGGGTCAACGAGTCCTCAGCTATGCAAGGAGTTCGAGGACGTCATGAAAAAGCGGTTCGAGATGAGTTCATTGGGGGAAATGACCATGTCTTTGGGGCTTTAGGTCAAACAATCTTCAGCCGGAATCCTGATTCATCAAGCCAAATATGTGGATGATATGCTCGAGAAGTTTGGGTTCAGAGACGCTAAACCTGCTTTGACGCCTATGGCGGAGAGACCACTGCTGACTCCTGATCTTGAAGGCGAATCCGTAGATCAAACGTACTACAGATCAATGATTGGATCACTGATGTATCTGACTGCAAGTCGCCCAGACATCATGTTTGCGGTCTGTCAATGCGCGCGCTACCAGGCTAATCCTAAACTATCTCATCTTATTGCTGTTAAAAGAATTTTTCGGTATCTCAAAGGCAGCTCAAGACTGGGTCTTTGGTATCCGAAAAATTCCGAATTTGATCTTTATGCTTTTGCAGACAACAATTATGGTGGTTGCGAGTTTGACAGGAAATCGACTTCAGGCGGATGTCAATTTCTCGGAGATAGGCTGGTATCTTGGCAATGCAAGAAGCAGCATACCGTCTCGACCTCAACAGCAGAAGCAAAATACGTAGCTGCGTCTGCCTATTGTTCTCAAGTCATATGGATCCAACATCAGCTGTTGGATTACGGTTTGAATTTTCAAGAAACCCTTATATTCTTTGATAATGAGGCTGCGATCCAAATTGCTAAAAATCCGGCATATTTGTTCACAAAGCCGTTTAACAAAGCTCGATTCGATGTGCTGGTAAACTATTTAAAAATGATTCGCTTTGAGGATTAATTTTTGTTTAGGTTAGTTTAAATTTGCGCATTTTAATTTCATTCTCTCCCATGCACAAATTTAGGGGGAGAATTAAACCAAAACCAAACAAAAATTAGAAAATCAGAAAATACAAAAATTAGAAAATCAGAAAATCCAAAAACATTAGAAAATCAGAAAAATAAAAAATATTTATGTTAAGTGATGTGATGGGAAGTGATATCAACAAGTGATAATAGGCAATTTGAATCTGTGTAAGGTACCAAAGCTGAATTGTCTAGGCTCTGTGTTCGATGTGCTGGTAGGCACGAAAAGTTTAAGGGACTTGACTAGGTGCAAATGAACTTAAGGAATCTAAAGACTTGATAAATCTTGACTTAGATAGTTCCGTTTAGCCTGACAATATGACGCTTGGGTAGGTTGAGTAGGGAGATATACATGAGAATCCACCAGTCACATTAAGAGAACCCGTATCTAGAACTGTGGCTTAACTTTTCCTCGATGTACAGATTCTGTCCTTAATTCCGGTATTGATAGGACGACTGGGGTATTCCGATAAATTAGGTCTGTAGAAAGTTATTTTCTTTCTTTCTTACTGTTAGTCATATGTTGCCTCCTCTATATGATCGAAAGATCCGACCTCGACTGCAACATATGCAAATCTGTCTCTCTGCATCTTCTATCTATGCTATTCTTTCTACCTGTTAGCCATATGCTGGGTCCTTTGCGTGATTAATAATCCGACCTGGTACACATCATATGCAACCTTCTGCTTCTCAATCCCTCTGAAACTCCAGTTAGTCATATGTTTCACCCTCTACGTGATTGGAAGAGATCCGACCTAGGTGTACAACATATGCAGTCTAAATCTATCCTCTCTATGAATAATAGACTGCTCACCTAAAGTAAGGAGTATCTCGGAAGTTCCTGATTATTGGGGTATGTCAGGAAGCGTGAAACACGTTCTAGTACATCTAGTATTGAACAATTCTAGATTGTCTGTAGATCTCGCTGCTTAACTTAGGTGGACAACAATATCCTTAGTTTTAATTTTTATTTTTTTATTTTCTTTTTAGGATTGGTAAATCATAGAAAATATTTTTAGTTTTATTTTTTATTTTTAATTAATCCTCAAAAAGTTTTATTTTTAAATATATTTGGGTATTGGTCTTTTATTTTTAAAGAGTGGTAAATGGCAGCCCATTATTAGAAGGTATAAAAGGGGTGTGCGGTCAAAACCCTTTCACTTTTTCCTACTCTTAAGTTCGACCGCACACTGCTCCCTCCTCTCTCTCTCTCTCTAAAATCGTCAAAAACTCACATTTTTCGTGAAATCGAAGCCTCATAATAGTAAGAACTGTGAAATCGACTCCCATAATGTAGTTTTTGAGCAAAATCGATCTTGAACTGGTGGTCAATTGAAGGTTTTCGTTTCCGACTGTGCGTGTGCGGCAGCACACACCGTGTGCGGCTGGACTGTGTGCGGCTGGTGCCATGTGCGGCTGCACACCCTCCGTGTGCGGCTGAATCCATGTGCGTTTGCACACCCCTTGTGTGCAGCTGGACTTGTGTACGGCTGGCACTGTACAGTTAGAACCCATGTATGGTTGTACCCCGTGTGTGTCTGCACACATAGTGTGTGGCTGGATATTGGTGTATAGCTGTACACCTAAAATTGACATATATTTTTGATTAATGAAAATCCCTTAATTTTTCTAATGCTCTAATGTATGCTTGTGTTTTTCAGATCAACATGGGAGATCTTGAGTTTGCAAAGGTGCACAATTCAACCATTTTTCTAGAAGATCCTCCGACTGCCCACAACGATCTCAAATTCATTGTTGATGGTCTAAGAAAATGTTGCTTGGTCTCTGCCTTCACCACTAGTCCAGCAATTAGTCAAAGATTGATTAAAGAATTTTGGAGAATCATATCTATGGAAAAAATGACGACGAAGAGAAATATCTTGAGGCAACTGTGCAAGGAAAGAAAGTCCCAATTACCGAGCAAATCATTCGAGAATCGCTGCAAATTAATGATAGGCCTGAGTTTACCATGGAAATTGATCCGGAGCAAACCCAAGAAATCCTGGATCATATGGGTTATGAAGGATCATTTCCTCCTACCATCAAGAAGTTACTACCTCCTTGCTGGAAGTACTTAGCTCATGTGTTTGTGAGCTGTATTTCCAGAAGGAGATCAGGACCTAACGAGATCTCTCTCTTAAACACAGGAGCCATTGCAGCCTTGGCATCAGGAATTGAATTCAACTTTTCAAAATTTATTCTGCATGAATTAATTCTCAACATTGAGGGAAACAAGAGGGACAAGTTCTTAATGTACCCTAGGTTTCTGCAGATCATCTTTAACGTCATGCACCCCGAGATCGAGAGAGGAAATGAAACTTTGGATCTCAAGTCTGTTGGTCCGAGCGCTTTTGGTTTAATGAAGCAGAATAGAGCTGGAAAATTTGTCTTTGAAGGAAAATTTCCATTGATAAAATTTGGGATCTTTGCTGACGATAGTGACCAATCAGGATATGAAAATCTCTCTAACCCCACAGGGACCGAGGATGTCGTTATCTCGGTTTCAGAGCCTGATAATGAAGAAGGTCATGATTCTCCAGTAGCAATGGTGGCTGAGGAACATGATCAGTTACATAGTGTGGAGATTGAAGGAAATTTTGATCAAGAGGGAGGTGATGAGGACTTCAATGAAGATGATGATTTCTTAAAAGACTTGGATTTTACTGGTATCAACAATGACGACATTTCTTCGGGTCTTGATCTTAATCTTGATGATGATGATTTTGGTCCATTGCCTGGATTCGTTGACAGGCACTTTAGAAAGGTCAATGAAGTTGCTCAACCAGCAACTAAGATCGGGGATGATGTTAACTCTCTCAAAATTTTGCTTTCCTCTTCAAAACCAATGGAAGATTCTTCAAGTCTAAGAGATGTGGGAGATGTGGTTTCAGGGATTCCACCCCTTGATACTAACGTCTCTACTTCTGTTCCATCTCTGAGTGAACCGACACATCCACAAACCTCCTTGTCTTCTCCGAGGCAGGGAGTGTTCATTCAAAGTCAAGCACCACCGGTTTCATCGATTGTCACCACCACAACTGTCTCTACACCACCACTTCAAACTGAAGAAGGTCCAACCACGGTGTACGAAGTAGGCGGATCGTCTTCTATTCCTGAATATACCCCCACAAGGCCCTCGCTTGATGAAGCTTCTATCAGGCTAGCTAAGCATTTGGCTCAGAACATTTCAGATTCTCCCTCCCGAGGAAAAGGCATATCTTTTGAGGAAGAACATTCAGGGGATGATAAGACCTTAGTGTCTAAGCTTCGAGAAGAGATTGGAATTCTAAGGCAAGAAGTCATTGAAAAGAAGATTTTTCTTGAGCAGCATGATTCCTATATCTCCGAGCTTCGAGAAAGAGATGAACTAAAGACTAAACAGATCACAGATCTGCAAACAAATCTTGGTTCTTTAACTGCCTTCTACTTCAGATTGAAGAACATATTGTATGACGCTTTTGGTGACAAAGTCAAGCCTCTGTTTCAGCAACCTCCTGGAATTGAAGATCCTCCCATGGCTCCCACCCAGTCCTCAGAAGGCGACCTTCCAGTCAATCAACCTCCTCCAAGGACAACAACCAGTGTTAATCGTTTCGATAAATTGCCTGAAAATGCCAGATCTCGGATCACGATTAAGCATGGAAAAAGGACCGTCACCGCCAATAAAAGTGAAGGATTACTTTTTATGAAGAATTCAAACGAAAATCGCAAAGCAAAAGATCCTGTATTGACAGTGACGGATATTAAGAAAAGAAAGTTTGGTGATGAGTATGGTGATCGCTCTGGAATTAAGATGTGGGCTTTTGACCATGAAGTGAACATGTGGGTCGTAAAGAGAAACTCTAGAGTTTCTGAGTACTACCAGAGCATTCATGACTTCCACTCATGGATGAAAATTGATCTTGCCGAACTTTCAAGGGCTCCATTTCACTATTCTTCACAAGATCCCAGTGCGAGCAATTCCAAATGATTTCTGGACAGGCAGGTCAAAGAAAATTTCTCAAAAATGAAAACTGCAAAAGCCCTGTATAGAAAAGATGAGGATGTTATTGATCTTGAATCTGGGAAGCCTATGAAGATCATACTATGGCCAGCAACAAAGCAACTGAAAGAAATTCCTATCCCTCAACACTTCCATGAAGGATTTCTTGACGACATGGAATTTTGGGCATATGATGATGAAACTGCTACTGCTTCCATCATATTCAAGAATAGTGAAAAAGTACTAAGGCTTATCAGTGCAAAAGATCTTCTCAGATTCAGGGAAATAGACATTCGCACCTTGGCTCGTCACCAAATCATTTGCAGAAAAGAAGTCATGGAGGCTGCTGCCAAGGAATTCACTGGAATGGTTGCCACAATCATCAATGGAAAGCTATGGACGGGATCCATGGGAAAATCCGACCTGAAGCTGTATGAAGCACCTGAAGAATGAAGACCAAGTCAATGCTAGCCACAAACCAAGGGGGAGATTGATAGGCAATATTTTTGTGGTTTGGGCTAGGCATTGTCATGTATAGGTCGTGGTAGGGTGTTAGAGTATGTTGTGGTGGTCACAGTATGTTAGTGGGTGTGTGCGGCCGCACACACGTGTACGGCCGCACACAGCTCTGATACCAATTGTAAGTCCCAATCTATAGATCCAAATCAGTAATCAATGAATTACAAGCAATCAAACATAGTGTAGAAGGAGTAGAATGAGAATAACATCAAGCATGCACATATCTATTACGTACAAATGTCAGGTACACCTTGAAACACACACACACATACGTCACTATTACTGACACACTGACACAACCTATTTATACCATAATTAGCAGCACACAAGTGTGCAGCCACACACACGTGTACGGCCGCACACAGCGTGTGCGGCCGCACCCACGTGTATGGCCGCACACACCCACTAACATACTGTGACCACCACAACACACTCTAATACCCTACCACGACCTATACATGACAATGCCTAGCCCAAACCATAAAAATATAGCCTATCAATCTCCCCCTGAACTACTGACTTATCTGCACTTGAGGTAGAAATGTTAGTATCCAAGATTTTATCAATAGACCGCGTTGCTTGTTCAGAAGCTGACTTCCCATAAACCATGAAAGGTTCTCTGTCAATTTCTTCTTGAGACAAAGGAATAGCAGTGTAATTATGATTGAAGGGAGGGGGACACTCTCAAATCCTAATCCTACTTTTATTTGATTACCACACGTAATACCCTTCCACTGCATATGTCCTTATATCATTTTTGCAACAACTTCACTTGACCTATCGAATTTGTTAAAAATAAATTTAGCATTTTCAATACGATTTTTCAATGTGTCAAGTTCAGCGGTTACAGCAGCAAATTTTCTTTTGAGATGATCATAGTTCTCGCATTTGTTGCTGTAATCCTCTTGCAGTTTCTTAAAGTCCTTTGTTTTATTTTCTAATTACGTCTTTAAAGGTTTTTGATTTTTTCTAAGTGTGTAAACCTCATAATTAAGGTCCTCGTTCTCTCTCTTGATTAATTCAATTTGGTTTCGTAAAAATTTAACGGTTTTAATACAAGATTGAGAGCAACCAAATTCACTAACCTCGGGTTTGGCAGGCTCTGGAGTGGTTTGCACCATGAATGCAAACTGAAGATTCATCATCGCTTCTTAAGGATCCTTCTCTGTTTCTTCATCCACACTATTTTTGATCTGGGCAAGATGTGCATTTTCAGGTCCTGAAATATTCAGATCCTGAACTTGGTCTTCCCAATTAAGTAATTGAGCCACCATCGCCATGTTAGCAGTCTGATTGCTTGAAGAAGATCCCTTATTGACATATGTTACCAGCACCATGGTTCGTTCTGAACTCTCTCTTCGATCCGGCTTTGGACATTCCCTTGAAAAATTCCCAGGCTCATGGCAGTTGTAACATCTCACTTTTCCTTTGTTGAATCCCACTTTCTTATTGGAATTCACACTCCAATTGTTCTTTCCTGTTTTCTTGGAGAACTGTCTTGCTCTGAAGACCGCCGTGGCTATCTGCCATGTAATGTCCATCTCTTCCACATCCTCAGGATGAATCTGGTCTAGGTCAGCAAATGAGAGTTGTAGGGAGAGTTCTTCGGCCACAAAAGCGTTGTAGCAGTTTACCAAACCAGTGGCGAGGGCCAGATTTTCTTCCTTTTCTTTTAAAGATGAGACTCGAGGACTGACTTCATGAGATTGAACTGGTGCAGCTGTGGATGAACCAATACTAGAACCAACTTGTTGAGCTGAAGTTTGAGGTTGAGGAACTTGAATGTGTTGCATTTGAGGTGTAATGTATGAAATGGGCTGATGAGTCACATAGGGTTGAACATGAGCAACTTGAACATGAGGAGCTTGTGGAGTAGAAAATCTTGAGAAAGCAGTGTTGTTGGTGGTTTGGATCCCAAGATTTGCTGTGGAGTATGAATTGACATGGTTAATCTCCATTTTCTTATCATCGAGATCACAAGCCTTGATGATCGCCATCGTTTCAGCCAAACTCAAACGGTTCAAATCTTTGGTCTTCTTAATCACTGAGACATTCATACCCCAGGATTTTGGCAGAGAATTCAGCAGCTTTTTGTTGATTTCCGATCTTGTAACCATCACACCAGCAGAGCTCATTTCTGTGGTGAGTGTGATAAACCTTTGCAACTAATTCTCAAGTGTTTCTCCCAAGACATAGTTAAACATATTGAACTTTTGTCGCAGCATGTCTTGGCGACTCTGTTTCATGTCTTCGTTGCCCTCATAGACTTTATCAGTGCTTCCCATAAGGCATTTGCTGATGTATACTCACGAAAGCCTTGAGCGATTTCTGGAGATAATGCCATGGTTAGTGTAGCAAGAGCCTTTTCATGCTCCTCGACTCTCTCGAAATCATCATCAGTGTAGTTCTCAACTTGCTTATCAGTTATAGTTCCATCTTCCAATGTAGTTGTAATGCGAATTGGTCCTCTAAGAATACTTCGCCATATCTTGAAATCCTTCATTTTGATGTACTTCTCAATCCGATATTTCCATTATGAAAATCCTTCCGCAGATAACAGTCGTGGAATTCGAGAAGTGGTTCCCATAATTGCATCCAATTCATGGTGAGCTGACATGCTTTGAGATTCCATGTTTTAGAAATCAACAAAAACTTCGTTAATTAAGATAAGTGCAAGCGCACACTTCAGCCGCACACGTCAGCAGCACACACTACAACCGCACACACCAACAGTACACTCCAACCGCACACTCAGCCGCACACTCAACCACACACACTTGCTGCACACTCAACCGCACACACTGGCTGCACACTCAACCGCACACACTGGCTGCACACTCAACCGCACACACTGGCTGCACACTTAACCGCACACCTTCAAGGATCAACTACACACTAAAAAATACTAGATTTTTGAATGAAATTTGATTCCAAACTAGTAAAAACAATGATTAGCAGTTTCTCAATCAAAAAGTACGAATGCACTTCGAAAACCACAATTCTTTTCAACCGCACACTCTAAGATTCTTCAAAATTGACACTGAATTTGGCTCTGATACCAATTGTAAGTCCCAATCTATAGATCCAAATCAGTAATCAATGAACTGCAAGCAATCAAACAGAGTGTAGAAGGAGTAGAATGAGAATAACATCAAGCATGCACACATGTATTACATATAAATGTCAGGTATACCTTGAAACACACATATACATATGTCACTATTACTGACACACTGACACAACCTATTTATACCACAATTAGCAGCACACAAGTGTGCAGCCGCACACACGTGTACGGCCGTACACAGCATGTGCGGCCGCACACACGTGTATGGCCGCACACACCCACTAACATACTGTGACCACCACAACACACTCTAACACCCTACCACGACCTATACATGACAATGCCTAGCCCAAATCACAAAAATATAGGCTATATTTGTCACAACTAGGAATTTTGATGCCTTGTAACTACAACACTTATATAAATTATGAATCAACAATATGAAAGCAAGTATGATGCTTATTCAATAACAACAAAACTTCATCAAATACTTCATTCAAGCACTAGAAATAGTCAACAAAGAATTAGAATCCTTTGAAATCCCGGTTTAAGTCCATTTTGGACTAGGATTTCCTTATTGGACCTAATGGACCAATAAGCTCCCTATTTAACTATCTTGAACATAGAACTCTCAAATGGGCCCTAATTGGACCATATACATAAAACTTAATGTTTTGGGCCTTATTGGGTCACAACCAAAATAATTAAGCCCTAATAGGTCATAAAAATCATTCTTTGATTTATGTTGGACCAAAAATCATCTAATTAAGTCATGATATGGGCTTAAGCATACATGGCCCAATTATTTTTCCTTCCCCTATCCATTCCCGACCCAAACCACAAAAGAAAGGAAGGAGTTGACTTTAGGATAGCCACCTCACCATTATCTCTTGGATTTCCATGCATTCATCTCATATTTCCATGCAACTATCCCATCAAAGATCTCTCTCTTCCTCTCTCTTCTTCTCTCGGCCGAACACAACACAAACACACACAATTCACTTAAACTCTCTCAAGGAAACTCTCTCTACTCTCCACCAAATTTTCGAGATTTAGGAAGCTTTCAAGGAGATTATTCCACAAATACATCATCTAAGGTAAGATATTACTTGGATCCATGATCTAGCTACTTCATTTCATAAAAAATCTCTGCTAAATCTATTCAAACTTGTGATCTTGCATCTTAGAAGCCTCTAAATTCGAGATCTTCCAAGAAGACTTGCTAGGATCAAAACTTTCTTCATTTCCCTCTTCAAAACCGAAACCACAACTCAAGGTGAGCTTCATACACCTCTCTTTTCGTTTTTTATGTGTTTTATGGGGGAGAATACAAGAAAATGTGTAGATCTATGTGTATGTGTATGCTATGTGTGATTTTATGCATGTATGTGTGTTTTTATGTGTTTCTATGATAAACATGTAACCAAAAAGGGGTGATACTCTAGATCTATGACATGAGAAAGGAAACAAACATGATCTAAGTTATTTTACACTAAACAAGTCAAGAATAATAACTTATAAGATTATGATGAACATATTTCCAGCATAAAACCCATTTTTGGGCTTAATTTGTCAAAAATACAAAACTTGGGTTAAAAATTGCCAAGTCACGGTTTCTTAAGGGCCAAAAGAGTCAAAACAGTTTCCATAATTGTTTTTCTGAATATTAAAATTTTCAAAGGACTTAAAATGTAAATTTTTAGCTTAATGGGCTAATTTTGGGCTTTTCGGCCCAATAAGCCCAAAATTGCGGAAAATGACAATTAAAGGGGCTGAAATGAAACTTTCTTCAAAACAGGGGATGAAAAGTGTAACAAAACTATTTCAAGGGTCAAAAATGCTTTTCAATTCCAAAAAAAATAAAAAATGTAAAGTTTTTGGATTTTAGGCCAAAACTGTCAAAATTGCGAAGAGATGGGTTCTAACCGGAAAATATTGTTCTGAAAGGGCTGAATCTGTTAACAAAATAAATTTTGAGTTAAAACTATCATTTCAACAAATCTATGGTGCAAAGGTGTCAAGAAAATGTTTTAAGGGCTAAAAATGTCTTTTCTTATATATAAAGGACTAAAACTGTTATTTTTATAAAAAGAAAGGTGTTGAAAAGGTAAAATTACTATTTCAAGCAAATTATTTCATTAAGTCAAATACAAAACCACGACTGCCGAAAAATCAAAAGACGAATACACGTTTAACTCCAAATATCGTTATAAACGAATCGATCGGTCTCGAATCGATACAAAAACAACAACCGTTAAATCAAACACTTCAATAGATACGCGATACCTACGATGAGTAAACTTACAAACTTTGGGCTTGAGAGTTTCAAATCATGCATGTTGGACCATGCAAGTCCATCAACATGATCTTTGGGCCCAAAGAGATAACGCTTATATGTTATTGGGCCTCCTATGACCCAATTCCATATAAAAGGACTTTCAATAGCTTTTATGTGCTATTGGGCCCTAGTAGCCCATTAGTATTGCTAGTAAGGTCAAAGTAATCAAATGCGAGTTGGGCCATCGTGTCTTTCGCATCCCCGACAGCCTAAGGTACTTACGATAGTAGCAGGACTTCGTACTCCTCTTCTCTTCGTTCGCTAAGGCTTATGAGAAATCAAAGTAGACGGAATTAGGACTGTAGGGTTTCAAAGCACTCCATGGATGATGACAATGGGCCCCTTGATGAAGTGTAGGTTAAAAGCCCAAGACTTGTCTTTTCCCTATAAATAGTCATGTATTATTCACAATTAGGGTTAAGAGTGAGACAAAATGTAGCCGCCACGTGAGGTTTCTTATGTAGTGTTAGATTCTTTAGTCTATGCTGAAAGTGTAATTTATTCCTCATGTTTTGAATAAATCGAGTGATCATTCGACATATCTTCTTTAATCGTGTTTGTTCTTATTTTCCGCTTCTTGTTCATCAAATCACAATTAGGGTTTTAATCCCAACAAGTGGTATCAGAGCAGGTCTTTGAAGATCTATTGATTTTTGAAGTATCGGTTCTTGATTTGGTGATTTTCTGCACATATATTGAAGATTATTGGTGTTTTGGTGGTTTGGAATAAAGTTTTTTTTTTCTACTGTTCGTGGAGACTTATGTATGCAGTCATTGTTCATCTACTGTTCATCGGGGTAATTTTCTTTTAATCCAATTTGTTTCATGCTCGTATCTTTGATCTGATCTTGATCAATTGTTTTGTCCAAAATAAATTGGTTGCTTCGTGGATTAATTTTCATTTACTTTAGCCCATAAATTATTCCGTCACTGTTCATGGTCCGTATGTCTATTGTCGATCCAGTTCTTCTTTGTCCCTAATATTATACTCGAGTTCCTGTGTGCGTCATCTGCTTTATGTATCGATCACTATTACTCAGTTCATCCACTTGTTTGTTCTCTCAAGGTCAATCAAGGTTAATAATCGCTGCTTATATCATTATCGACTAAAGGATATTGATTTGTCTTCATCAATTCTGATGAATCGATTTCTGTTTGATTCTGTCCAAGTTTATAATTTTCATCGTTTTTCTTGTTCCGTTCTTACTATTGACTTGATTTCATTCGTTTCTTGTTGAACTTTAAAATTATCGATGATCTCTGAATGAAATCGATATGTGGAGTATTGACTTATTGTTGGATGGAAATTTTGGAGTCCTGTGATGATCAATTGAGAAACAGTCGGTCAATGAATAAAAAGTCAAAATTGAAATAGTGGTTTCTTTTGATCGGTGATCTCATCTGCTCGCAACTCGCTGATTCACATTTCTAATTGTTCGCTGTGTAATGGGTCTCCGAATTGGAACCAATGAAATCAGAATACGGAATTAAAACGAATGGAGTCGGAATCGAAGTGAGATGTTGAATTGTTTGGCGTACGGAACTTGAACTGGCTTCGAAATTGGAACTCTTGTCCCCATCGCAATTGGGTTGCTGTTGATTCGCAATCGGTATTGTGATGTGAAATGGATTGATTCGGAACTGAAGCTAGAAGCTATGGAATCGAATTTGGCATTTAACTGGAATTATTTAGGTGTGTTCGCCATTTGTATGGTCATATCTCAAAGTCAAAATTGGAACGAATGAAGAACGAATCGATCTCATCTGGACGAATATTGGTCAACCGAAAAGTCAAAATCAATATGAATGAACTTACCTACGAATGGTCTAGGAATCGGGACTGGGATTCTTGGTTGCAGTTATTTCCTAACGAAAGTCAAAATTAAGACCGGTTTCTGACTCGACTGTTTGTTGTTGATATATTCGGTGCTTGTAATGCCCGCTTTCAGGGTCACACTGATTTTCATCGACATTGATTTGGGGCTCGACAACCTGCGAACGATTGGAATCTGGGCTCGCTCTCATTTTCTCCCATGAATTTTCAGAGTTTGGAATATTTAGGTTCGTGGTTGATATTGATTCGCATTGGAACTGTGGTCGATTGATTAGGAGCGAAGGGATTTGGAATTTATTTTTGGGTATAATCAATGGAATTGGAACGAACCTCGATCTAACTTGGGTTCGCCTGTTTATGCTTGGAACGAAAGAGGGAAGGACCGAAAGCGAACCTGTGCTCGGACCGAACATGGTTTCGGTTCAATGAACCTGGACCGAACTTGGTTTCGGTTGCTTGTACTCGGAGCGAACCTATTGCAGTCGATATTTATATGTGCCAATTTCAAGGTTTCGCGTTTGGTTTGAGTCATCGTTGAAAGATCAACTGGAGTATGATGCAGTGTTCATTCAATCTCATCTAAATGGGGAAGATGACTAATGTTACACTTTTGGTCCCTGTTGTTTTCACAGTTTGATATTTTTGGACCAATCCCAGAAATTGTTACAAATAAAGGGGTATATTGATGCAGGATTACCATTCCAGCCCCTGTCTTTCTGCAAGTGACAGTTTCGGCCCATTACTCAGAAAAGTTTACATCTTTGGGGGCCGGTGAACAGTTTTGAATTCTTTAATGCATACATTTTTTCGTGAACAAAAAAATTATGGATTCCATCAAGTCGTGGCGGTTCGGAAAGTCGTTTTTGCTGATAACGACAAATTTTCACGACTTTTTTGGATTTTATACTTTATTGTGTATATCATTTTGTCGCGGGGGAGCTTAGTAAATTTTTATCCATTCAAGATCATTCTCATGACCATTTGAAGGCTTTATAATCATGTTTTTGATTATAAATCGGGGGAGAATTTGGTATGGACATTCGAAATTGGATTTGTGACTTTTCAAAGTTGAAGATTTTTTATAAAGCTTGTGGTAGAATTATGAAGGTAGCTTTTACAGTGGAAGTTTTTCATCGGGCTCTGCTAAAGCTTTTACAGAGAAGTATCCTTTACAGCGGAAGTTCTTTATCGAGCTCTGCTAAGGACTTGTTATATCTCCGACTTCTAGTATTTTCTCGATCAAGTGGCATTACGAATCTTAAAGTTTGGGTTGTTACATGATATTTTTTGATGGCTTATATCATTAGCTTATTTGAAGATCATTGTGACTTGGAGGGGGAGCTCTTCAAAGACAAGAAGTGATTCGGTTTCTTTGTTTTGAAATGGGTTTTTATGGCGGGCTTGGTTTTCATGAAGATTTTTTTGGGATTACATTCGAAAATGAAGTTTAAAGACATTACTTCAGTGCTTGATTTATATATCCTAGAGCCCGTGTTTGAAGACTATTGAAGAATCAAGATTCGTGGATTGCTTCATCTATTCCTCGTTGCAAGATCTTTTTATTTGCTAGATGCTTGTTTTGGAAGTTAAAGCATTGTCATCCATTCCATACTTTGAGGGGGAGATTGTAGGGTTTCAAAGCACTCCATGGATGATGACAATGGGCCCCTTGATGAAGTGTAGGTTAAAAGCCCAAGACTTGTCTTTTCCCTATAAACAGTCATGTATTATTCACAATTAGGGTTAAGAGTGAGACAAAATGTAGCCGCCACGTGAGGTTTCTTATGTAGTGTTAGATTCTTTAGTCTAGTCCTCATGTTTTGAATAAATCGAGTGATCATTCGACATATCATCTTTAATTGTGTTTGTTCTTATTTTCCGCTTCTTGTTCATCAAATCACAATTAGGGTTTTAATCCCAACAAGGACGTTATTCAACAGTAATCAAGGTGGTTTGGACTAAGTGAGTAACAACGGACGACACCCCTATGGGACGTTCGTAGTTGGCTGTTATAACCTGTCTTCACCGGACATCATTACAACGACTCACTAGGTTTATCCAACACCATCCGAGTATTCAAGAATGCGTAATCAAAAGCCATTCGTTGTGGCGGGCTAACAATTAGTAACCACGTATATCTTTCGACATCGGAAAACATCGGGTTTTCCGGGGAAATCAATACGACTCGCTCGGAAATTCTATAACTATAATACAAAACACTCTTTATATATATATATATATATATATATATATATATATATATATATATATATATATATATATATATATATATATATGTTTTGAAATCATTCATGCATCAACTTATGGATCTCACACTTTGATAAACTATTGTCTTTTCAGAAAATATCGGATTTTCTGGGTTTTACAAACTATATAAATCATTTTATTCACAACTTTGCTTATGAACTCACCAACATTTCATATGTTAACGTTTTTCCAAAATAACTTGTATTCTCAGGTAACAGATAAGCGGAAGGGTAATACCAAGTATGTTAGGATGTTTTGTTTTGAATGTGTATGGATGCATGGTGATGTTTATGTTATGAATGTGTAATATTTGAAAACAATGTACTGGATGTAAACAATATCAGTTGTAATGTATGGATGCATGGTGATGTTTATGTTATGATTCATGTATATTCATTGTGATGGTATTCAATTTAACTCACGCGAGCCCCCATACGTTTCCGCCGTCTGGTTTCGAGGGTGTGACAGGTTGGTATCAGAGCTCTGTTTATAGTGAACTAGCATATCTAACCACACATTGATATGTAACTATAAACCAAAGAGGGACTAACAAAACTTTGAACAAAAAAAATAAAACACAACGATAAAACATCCTTGCTTGTGTGAATTAGGAGAAAGAACATAATACTAAATCAAACAAAATAACACTAACATCTCGGTTAAGTCGGGACTGTTCATGGTTGTAGTAAGGGGTGAGTGTAGCCTGATCAACTACATTTTCTCCGAAGTGAAACTATCACATGCTCCGAGAAAGCCTCGATGGTCAGTAAACTTAAAAACATACCCTTGTTTACCAAGAAAAGAACATCAACTCAAATTACATAATAACTAAATCATATTAGGGGTAATAATAGTTTATTCATATACCTCCTCTCAGTCGCCATGGAAGGAGAACACTAGGGCATTCAGTTTCATCAGGTCTTAGTGGCCCACGGGATGATCGAGGATGAACCTGAGGGAGATCAGGGAGGAGCACACGACATGGGTCACAACGAGTACACGGACACAGACTATAAGTTTGATGGTGCCGACGATGACATGGATGAAGAACAAGACTCAGACAAGGATTCTGTCACATCACCTACCAGCGAGGTGCAGCAGGACCACCCCGCCCCACCAGTGAATCCCGCAAGGGAGAATCGCTCTCCGGAAGCTGAGATTGATGCTCTGCGGCAACAGCTATTCACCATGGAAGCACGCACGGTGCAAGCAGAACAGGAAAGAGATGAAGTGATTGGAGAAATGACTGAGATGACACAGTTGTTAGCACAACACTTCGGTGTATGACCTTACCAACCACCGGCGAGCGTATCTTAGAGTACTAGGACTAGTCATATCTATCTTTAGTATTAGGCTTATGTGATCTATGATATGTATCCTGACTCTATGTTTAAGTGATTACACTACTCATAGAACCGTTACGCTGCCGAACTTGCACCTCTTATGTATGCTTTTCTGAGCAAAATTTTAATGTATCAAGAATGCGGATAATATTAATGAAAAGTTTTATGTGTTCTATTGTGATGTTGTGATCTGCTATGTGCTATATATACATGATTGTATGCTAATTTGTGAAACCACTTAAGTTCATGCAAAACACCTAGTTTTTAGGACCACGATCTCACAAAACTATAGGCACTTAACATCTTTCCGTTCCATGACAGAAAGATGCCTCGACGACCAACTCGTGGAAACCATGGACCAACCCTACCCGAAGTCAACTCAGCTGCATTCCAAGCAGCTGTATCTGCTGCAGTTACTGCAGCCATGGCACAGATCCAGCAAGGAAACAACGGTGGAGTCAATGGACAAGGGGCTGGGAGTTCGAACAATGGAACAAATCACAGACCTACCAGGACGTGTTCCTACAAGGACTTCACCAATGCCAAACCCCGAACCTTTAATGGCACGGGTGGAGTGATAACCCTGAAGAGATGGGTGGAAAAGGTGGAATCAGTGTTCGAAATATATGAATGCCCCGAGGAGGTGAAAGTGAAGTTTGCCGCGTGCACATTTGTCGACCAGGCTCTCACCTGGTGGAATGGACACATAGAGGCCATGACTCTCCCTGTAGCCAACGCTATGCCATGGATGGAGCTGAAAGAAATGTTGATGGCTGAGTACTGCCCTCGTGGCGAAATCCAGAAGATGGAGCAATAGCTGTGGGATCTCACCGTCCGAAACTCTGATATAGATGCATACATATCAAGGTTTAGCGAGCTGTCATTACTGTGCCCTGGCATGATTACGTCTGAAGGGAAGAAAATCAAACGATTCATCTGGGGATTGACCTCCCCAATTCAAGGAAATGTAATCGCTGCAAAACCTAAAACCTTCGACAGCGCCAAGAGGTTGGCCAAGAAACTATACGACCACAACAAAAAGAAGGGCGAGAAGCCAGCGGAAATTGAAGGAAAGAAGGATAGTGACAACAAGAAAGGAAAGAACAACAAGAGAAAAGGGCGACAAGGCTCGGAGTCGACAAAGAAACAACAAACAGTGACGGTCAATACTGCAACCACCCAAGTACCCTTCACACCACATGCTCCAGCCTCAGCTAATCCAAGCACTCCCAAGCAGTATTATGGGAATCTCCCAAAGTGCAACAAGTATAATTACCATCATAATGGCGAGTGCAAGGAAATGCAATGCACTAGTTGCAATCGGAAGGGTCACACGGCAAAGTATTGTAGGACCTATCCTCCCAGAACCAACCACAAGGAAACAACAACAACAATAACTGCAACAACAACAAGAACAACACCAACAATAGTGGCAATAACACATGATCAAGCGCCACCTGCTACGGATGTGGAAAGACCGGGCATATCCGTCGAAACTGGCCCAACACCAACAACCCTGGAAACGGAGGGACAGGAAGGGTGCTAGCTATGGGTCAGGGAGAAGCGGTTCAGGATCCCACTATTGTTACTGGTACGTTTCTCCTAAACCACACTTATGCATGCATCCTATTTGATACCGGGGCAGAACGAAGTTTCATGAGTAATAAATTCAAACACTTATTAAAACAACAACCCCAGGAGCTTAATGAAACCTTCACGGTGGAAATGGCTAATGGGAAGACAGAATCCACTGGGGAAATCTACATCGGATGTACCCTGACCTTAAATCATCACGTCTTTCAAATAAACTTAATGCCTATTTCCATTAGGAGTTTTGATGTGATTATCGGCATGGTTTGGTTAAGCCCCCACCATGCTGAAATTATGTGTCACGAGAAGGCCGTTCGCCTTCATCTCCCAAATCACGAAACCCTAGTTATTTACGGAGACAAACCTAGCACAAACCTTCGTCTTATCGCATACATTAAGGCGTAAAAGTACCTACGAAAGAAGGACTTGACGTTCCTAGCTCATATAGTGGATAAGTCCAAAGAAGAGATCAATATTCGAAACATCCCTGTGGCTTGTGATTTCCCAGATGTCTTTCCGGAGGATCTTCCGGGGATACCCCCAGAAAGACAAGTCGAGTTCCGAATAGATCTAGTGCCAGGAGCTACTCCCATTGCTAAATCACCCTACAGATTGGCACCTGCGGAGATGCAAGACTTGTCCAGTCAACTCAGCGAGCTTTTGGACAAAGGATTCATCCGACCTAGTTTCTCACCTTGGGAAGCTCCGGTTTTCTTTGTCAAGAAGAAAGACGGTACCTTCAGGATGTGTATCGACTACAGAGAACTTAATAAGCTTACCATCAAAAACCTCTATCCACTTCCGCGAATTGACGATCTATTTGACCAGCTCCAAGGAGCTAGTTACTTCTCAAAGATAGATCTGCGATCTGGATACCACCAACTCCAGGTCCGGGAGGAGGATGTTCCCAAAACCGCCTTCCGAACTCGATACGGACATTATGAATTTGTCGTAATGCCCTTCGGTCTGACGAATGCCCCTGCCGCATTCATGGACATATTGAATCGAATCTGCCGACCATTCCTCGATAACTTTGTCATCATTTTCATCAACGATATCCTCGTCTATTCTCGAAGCAAAGAAGAACACGACCGCCATCTACGACAAATCCTGCAAACCCTGCGAACCGAAAAGTTATACGCAAAACTCTCTAAGTGCGAGTTTTGGTTCCGAAGTGTGAACTTTTTGGGACATGTTGTTAGTCAGGAAGGAATTCATGTAGATCCTTCTAAAATCCAAGCCATCGAAGGATGGGCAATTCCAACAACACCCACGAAAATTCGCCAATTTCTAGGCCTCGCAGGCTACTACAGGAGATTCATTCAAAACTTCTCCAAAACCGCAAAGCCGCTCACCTCGCTTACACAAAAGGGCGTACCCTTCGTATGGACGGACAAGCAAGAAGCTGCATTCCAAACCCTGAAGCAGACACTCTGCAGTGCGCCGGTGCTATCGCTACCTGAAGGAACAGAAGACTTTATAGTTTACTGCGATGCGTCAAATCAGGGTTTAGGCTGTGTACTCATGCAACGTGGAAAGGTGATAGCTTATGCGTCCCGACAACTAAAGACGCACGAGGTGAATTACACCACTCATGATCTGGAACTGGGAGCAGTGGTCTTCGCCCTGAAGATTTGGAGGCACTACCTTTACGGTACTATGTGCATGATCTTCACCGACCACAAGAGTCTCCAGCACATCTTGAATCAAAAAGAGCTAAACATGAGGCGACGAAGATGGGTCAAACTGCTAAACGACTACGAGTGCGAAATCAAGTACCACCCAGGTAAGGGTAACGTAGTAGCCGATGCCTTGAGTCGGAAAGAATACTCAAATCGTCGTTTGAATGCTCTCTCCATAACCATTCGATCCCACCTAACCTCTCAAATCAGGGCAGCCCAGTTCGATGCCATGAAGGCAAAAAACAAAACAAGCGAAGCGCTGCGTGGAATGGAGAAGAACTTTGAAGTGAATGAAGATGGAACATATTACTTCATGAACCACATATGGGTCCCTAAACTTGGGGGATTCAGAGATGTAGTCATGAACGAAGCCCACAAGACGCGATACTCCATCCATCCAGGTTCAGACAAAATGTACTTGGATGTTAAGCAACATTATTGGTGGCCTAACATGAAGGCAGAGATTGCCACTTACGTGAGCAAGTGTCTCACTTGTGCTAAAGTAAAGGTGGAATATCAGAAGCCCTCCAGATTACTACAACAACCAGTAATACCAGAGTGGAAATGGGAAAGGATAACCATGGATTTTGTGACCAAACTACCCAAGTCGACGTATGGTTTGGACACGATCTGGGTAATAGTTGATAGATTAAAGAAATCCGCCCATTTCCTACCAATAAAGGAATCATACAAGATGGAGCGCCTGACAAGAATCTACATCAAAGAAATCGTGAGACTCCATGGAGTACCCGTATCTATCATCTCAGATAGAGATAGTAGATTTACTTCACGATTTTGGCAATCGCTTCAGAAAGCTATGGGAACACAACTTAACATGAGCACTGCCAACCACCCACAAACGGATGGTCAAAGCGAGCGAACCATTCAAACACTAGAAGATATGCTTCGCGCATATGTAATAGACTTTGGAAAGTCGTGGGATGCCCACTTGCCTTTGATCGAGTTCTCATATAACAACAATTATCACTCGAGTATCAAAGTTGCTCCTTTCGAAGCATTATACGTGCGTAAATGTAGATCACCGCTGTGCTGGGCGGAGATAGGAGACACCCAGCTAGCAAGAGGGGAAACGCCAAACAATGCCTTAACGGGACCAGAAATCATACGCGAGACGACCGAGAAGATAATTCAGATCAGGGCCCGACTGCAATCATCACGAGACAGACAAAAGAGCTACGCCGATAAACGACGGAAGCCCTTGGAATTCAGAGTCGGAGATAGGGTGTTACTAAAAGTATCTCCTTGGAATGGAGTGATTCGTTTTGGGAAGCGGGACAAACTGAAGCCTCGATACATTGGACCCTTCGAGATTCTTGCCCGAATCGGTCCAGTGGCTTATAGACTACAGCTACCCGCTGAGCTCAGCAGTGTACACCCTGTGTTCCACGTTTCCAACTTGAAGATGTGCTTATCCGACGAGACTCTCGTCATTCCATTAGAAGAAATCGAAATCAATGAGAATCTTCTGTTCATCGAAGAACCAGTCGAAATCATGGACAGAGAGGTGAAGCGTACTAAGCAGAGCTGCATTCTGATTGTGAAAGTTCGATGGAACGCGAGACGCGGACCAAAATTCACATGGGAATGCGAAGATCAAATGAAGCAGAAGTACCCTCATCTATTCTCGCATTCTCAAACCTAGCTTTCAAAAGAATTTCGGGACGAAATTCCCTTTAACGGGGGGATGATGTCACAACTAGGAATTTTGATGCCTTGTAACTACAACACTTATATCAGTTATGAATCAACAATATGAAAGCATGTATGATGCTTATTCAATAACAACAAAACTTCATCAAATACTTCATTCAAGCACTACAAATAGTCAACAAAGAATTGGAAACCTTTGAAATCCCGGTTTAAGTCCATTTTGGACTAGGATTTCCTTATTGGACCTAATGGACCAATAAGCTCCCAATTTAACTATCTTGAACATAGAACTCTCAAATGGGCCCTAATTGGACCCATATACATGAAACTTAATGTTTTAGGCCTTATTGGGTCACAACCAATTTAATTTAGCCCTAATAGGTCATAAAAATCATTCTTTGATTTATGTTGGACCAAAAATCATCTAATTATGTCATGATATGGGCTTAAGCATACATGGCCCAATTATTTTTCCTTCCCATATCCATTCTCGGCCCAAACCACAAAAAAAAGAAAGGAGTTGACTTTAGGATAGCCACCTCACCATTATCTCTTGGATTTCCATGCATTCATCTCATATTTCCATGCAACTATCCCATCAAAGATCTCTCTCTTCCTCTCTCTTCTTCTCTCGGCCGAACACAACACAAACACACACACAATTCACTTAAACTCTCTCAAGGAAACTCTCTCCACTCTCCACCAAATTTTCGAGATTTAAGAAGCTTTCAAGGAGATTATTCCACAAATACATCATCTAAGGTAAGATATTACTTGGATCCATGATCTAGCTACTTCATTTCATCAAAAATCTCTTCTAAATCTATGAAAACTTTTGATCTTGCATCTTAGAAACCTCTAAATTCGAGATCTTCCAAGAAGACTTGCTAGGATCGAAACTTTCTTCATTTCCCTCTTCAAAACCGAAACCACAACTCAAGGTGAGCTTCATACCCCTCTTTTTTCGGTTTTTATGTGTTTTATGGGGGAGAATACAAGAAAATGTGTAGATCTATGTGTATGTGTATGCTATGTGTGATTTTATGCATGTATGTGTGTTTTTATGTGTTTCTATGATAAATATGTAACCAAAAAGGGGTGATACTCGAGATCTATGACATGAGAAAGGAAACAAACATGATCTAAGTTATTTTACACTAAACAAGTCAAGAATAATAACTTATAAGATTATGATGAACATATTTCCAACATAAAACCCATTTTTGGGCTTAATTTGTCAAAAATACAAAACTTGGGTTAAAAATTGCCAAGTCACGGTTTCTTAAGGGCCAAAAGAGTCAAAATAGTTTCCATAATTGTTTTTCTGAATACTAAAAATTTCAAAGGACTTAAAATGTAATTTTTTAGCTTAATGGGCTAATTTTGGGCTTTTCGGCCCAATAAGCCCAAAATTGCGAAAAATGACAATTAAAGGGGCTGAAATGAAACTTTCTTCAAAACAGGGGATGAAAAGTGTAACAAAACTATTTCAATGGTCAAAAATTCTTTTCAATTCCAAAAAGGATCAAAAATGTAAAGTTTTTGGATTTTGGGCCAAAACTGTCAAAATTGCGAAAAGTTGGGTTCTAACCGGAAAATAGTGTTCTGAAAGGGCTGAATCTGTTAACAAAATAAATTTTGAGTTAAAACTATCATTTCAACAAATCTATGGTGCAAAGGTGTCAAGAAAATGTTTTAAGGGCTAAAAATGTCTTTTCTTATATATAAAGGACTAAAACTGTTATTTTTATAAAAAGAAAGGTGTTGAAAAGGTCAAATTACTATTTCAAGCAAATTATTTCATTAAGTCAAATACAAAACCACGACTGCGGAAAAATCAAAAGACGAATACACGTTTAAGTCCAAATATCGTTATAAACGAATCGATCGGTCTCGAATCGATACAAAAATAACAACCGTTAAATCAAACACTTCAATAGATACGCGATACCTACGATGAGTAAACTTACAAAATTTGGGCTTGAGAGTTTCAAATCATGTATGTTGGACCTTGCAAGTCCATCAACATGATCTTTGGGCCCAAAGGGATAACGCTTATATGTTATTGGGCCTCCTATGACCCAATTCCATGTAAAAGGACTTCAAATAGCTTTTATGTGCTATTGGGCCCTAGTGGCCCATTAGTATTGCTAGTAAGGTCAAAGTAATCAAATGCGAGTTGGGCCATCGTGTCTTTCGCATCCCCGATAGCCTAAGGTACTTACGATAGTAGCAGGACTTCGTACTCCTCTTCTCTTCGTTCGCTAAGGCTTATGAGAAATCAAAGTAGACGGAATTAGGACGTTATTCAATAGTAATCAAGGTGGTTTGGACTAAGTGAGTAACAACGGACGACACCCCTATGGGACATTCGTAGTTGGCTGTTATAACCTGTCTTCACCGGACATCGTTACAACGACTCACTAGGTTTATCCAACACCATCCGAGTATTCAAGGATGCGTAATCAAAAGCCATTCGTTGTGGCGGGCTAACAATTAGTAACCACGTATATCTTTCGACATCGGAAAACATCGGGTTTTCCGGGGAAATCAATACTACTCGCTCGGAAATTCTATAACTATAATACAAAACACTCTTTATATATATATATATATATATATATATATATATATATATATATATATATATATATATATATATATATATATATATATATATATATATATATATATATGTTTTGAAATCATTCATGCATCAACTTATGGATCTCACACTTTGATAAACTATTGTCTTTTCAGAAAATATCGGATTTTATGGGTTTTACAAACTATATAAATCATTTTATTCACAACTTTGCTTATGAACTCACCAACATTTCATATGTTGACGTTTTTCCAAAATAACTTGTATTCTCAGGTAACAGATAAGCGGAAGGGTAATACCAAGTATGTTAGGATGTTTTGTTTTGAAAACACTGAAACAATTTGTGTTATGAATGTGTAATATTTGAAAACAATGTACTGGATGTAAACAATATCAGTTATAATGTATGGATGCATGGTGATGTTTATGTTATGATTCATGTATATTCATTGTGATGGTATTCAATTTATGTCACGCGAGCCCCCGGACGTTTCCGCCGTCTGGTTTCGGGGGTGTGACAATAGTTTCGTGGTTTGGGCTAGGCATTGTCATGTATAGGTCGTGGTAGGGTGTTAGAGTGTGTTGTGGTGGTCACATTATGTTAATGGGTGTGTGAGGCCATACACGTGTGTGCGACCGTACACGTGTGTGCGGCTGCACACTTGTGTGCTGCTATTTGTGGTATAAATAGGATGTGGCAGTGTGTCAGTAATAGTGACGTATGTATGTGTGTGTCTCAAGGTATACCTGACATTTGTACGTAATAGATGTGTGCATGCTTGATGTTATTCTCATTCTACTCCTTCTACACTCTGTTTGATTGCTTGCAATTCATTGATTACTGATTTGGATCTATAGATTGGGACTTACAAAAAAAACAAAAAAAAAACAAGGAAGAATGGCACAAGCACTTTCTCTGAATGTTTCCAACAGTGTTGGTGGTTCAAATCGAGCTCCAATATTGGTGGCAAATGAATACCATCACTGGTCTCAAAGAATGGAAAGATACTTAAGGAGACTTGGTAGAGATGTATGGCGATCTGTTGAAGAAGGACCACATGTCCCTGTTCTCACACCAGTTCAAACTGATGGCGCCACAGCCAGACTAGGAGGAAGACAACCAGTCATGAACCGTCCCACCAAAGATGATCTTGATAAAATGGAAAATGATGCTGTTGCTTTTTATGAAATCTCGTGTGGAGTTGCTCCTGACAACTTCGACATTATCATAAACTGTAAATCAGCAAAATAGATCTGGGATGTTCTCAAGAACTTGTATGAAGGCTCAGAACAAGCTCAAGATAAGAAGCTTACAACTGCACTCAATGAATTCAACAACTTCAAAGCTCATACTGGCGAAAGTTTAGAAGACTCTTTCAAAAGGTTCAATCTGATAGTCACTAAGTTATCAAATGTTGGCACCATCCGCAGTAACCATGAAACAAACCTTCAATTTCTCAACGGTTTGGGAAGACATTGGACTACTGCTAAGATGATAGTTCAAGGAGATAGAAAGATTCATTCCCTGCCTCTCTATAAGCTCAATGGGGAATTACAAGCACAAGAATCTACTGTACTCAAAGACTGTGCTGACTTCGGAGGACCACATGCTCTTGTAGCACAAACTCCTCTTAATCAATCTTACTCTCCCTCGTATGACACTACACCACAGTCGTACGAAGCCGACTCAGAGTATGATGATGAAGAAGAATTTCAGAAGGCTATTGCTCTTGTTAGTGAACAGTTCAACCGGCTACCACCTCACTCTTTTCGCAAGAATCAACAATTCAACAAACCTCCTTTCAACCGTAACTTCAACCCACAAAACAATCACTCTCATTATCCTAAAAGTTCTCACCCACAACCGCAATCTCAAAACACTCAACCAAAGGAGCCACCGCAGTCCATTCAAACCTCTGACTCTGGTACTCCTTCCGAAGACAAAAGTGATGTTGTAATATGTCACAAGTGCAACAAAGAGAATCATTTTGCAAAAGATTGCAAAGCTAATGTCGTAAAATACAGAGCATTCTACCTTATAATGGCTCAAGAATTGGAGGAAAAGGAAAAGGCTAAGGCATATGTGGCTCATGTCAAAAGAGACCATCAAGTTTGGGCATCCGGAGATGAAGAAGAAACCATCAGCACTATCAAAGGAAAAGGCAAGATCTGCATGCTAGCAACTGCTGATGATGATGAGTCTACAAACCTGGAAAGAAACTACTGCTACATGACAAAGGATGGAACTATAAGCATCGTCGAACAGGTAAAACTTATGATCCAAACTCTAAACTATAACATGCATGACTGTCAATCTTTCATAGACAATCTTAATGACACTTGTGCTACCGTCCTTACAGACTACAACAAAGCCTTAGATGAGAAGAACATAGCGTCCCAAGAGATGTTTCATGTGAGAGGACGACTGGACAACAAAAGACTCAAAATGGCCATGTTAGAAAGAGATTTAGAGTTAGAAAAAGATGCAAGAATGTTGAGTGAAACAAAACTAGAGATAGATTTAAACCAAAGAGATTTAGCTCAGAGTGAGATTGTACGCTTAAATCTGTTAATAAAAAAATTGTTCAATGAAAGTGAAGCTATTGAAAATTTGGTCAATAATGGAACTGTGGACAATACATACAATTGGGGTTGGTCCACTGGATATCCTACCGCAGAGGATTCCTCACCCCAGTTTAACAAAGATCGACTTTATGTCCCTCTAGACCGAGAATTTCATTTTCCAGTCAATGAAAAGACTTTTCCCGAAGATATCAGAACACACTTCGGTAGATTTCATAATCTAAGTAATAATTGTGTCATTGAGGAAATTGTGCATGAGGTTTCGGATCACACATGTGATCAATCTCCTATCTGTGGCACAATCAACTCAAATTCTCAGACCTCATCTGTTGTTGATAAAGAAATTGTCATAGAAAGTCCGAAAGTCTTACAAGACTTTCCACCTTTGTCCTCAGACCGAAGTGCCCCTCACTGCAGTCATGATCCTCAGAAAAATCCCACTCAGACTTACGCTATGGTAGCTAAGTCTTCCTTACCAAAGTCCACAATAAAAAGCTCCGTGACTCTTCAACCAATTCACCATGAACTACCCATAGAAAACTTTGAAGTAGGTCAATGCTCTCAAAACCCTGAATCTTCAAGTTCAGATGAATCAAGCCCTCGTTGTCAAAACATTTAAAAGCCTTCCAGGAAACCACAGTTGAACACTAATGACTGCGGATCTCCAAAAACTTTAGCAAAAAAGGCTTTCAAAGAGGATATTCGATCTCGAGGCACAAATCGACAAACCTTTTCTAAAAATAAAAGACATACCATATTTCCAAAATCTAAGAGTCCAGAAAAGTTTGTTTTTGCTCACTATTTTTCAAAAAACTCTCCCATCAAGAAAACATGCAAAAAGGAATGTGTAGTTTCAACATCCATTCGTAACTCATCTGACAAAACCCAAAAGAAAGAAAGCTCTTTTCGAAGCAATGGTTTTCAAGTCTATTCCTCAAATGATCCAAAATGGAAGGGTATCTTACCCATTCCAACACTTGTTAAATCACATCAAAATTTCAACAAGTGGAAGGGCATTTTACCAAATCCCAAGAAAAGGTCCAAGGTATCTACACGTGCTAAATCTTCTTCGAGACAAACTTTTTCTAAACCCAGCAGCACACATGTCAGATCTTACCAACCTCGGACCAGTCACAAATCAACCACATCCTTCCAACCGCTGACCAAACAAAGTGCCAAAACAAAAGATAAAGTTTCAACTTGTCAATGTTAATGTAGTTGTCAGAAAAGGTTATCTCATGTCAAAACTGATCCTTTTCAGAAACCTCGTAACTTTTCAAAAAGGCACAACACTCCAAAAACTCACAAATACCCAGAACTAGGATTAAAAGTTGACACGAAACCAGTCCCTGGAACCTCGTTTCATGCATCAATCAGAAACTCATCTATTGTCGCAGGCTCCAAACTAGTTTGGATTCCTAAACTAACCGTGTAATTTTCAGGCCTTGTGCAAGGAGGAACAAGAAGAAGAATGGTTAATCGACAGTGCTTGCTCCTTGCACATGACGGGAAGGTTAGAATATCTTCTAGATTTCAGGCCAATTTGCAACGGTGGAAATGTCACATTTGGGAACAATCCGAATGGGATAATTTGAGGTTATGGTGTTCTTACTATGGGAAACTTCTCTATTCAAAAGGTTGCTTATGTAGAAGGCCTCAAACACAATCTAATCAGTGTTGGTCAACTATGTAAAGCAGGCCATCATGTTGAATTTGATGACCAATTTTGCTATGTAATGACAAGCAATAGGAGCAATTGTCTGATAAAGTCCAGATCTGAAGGTACTATGTAGCCTCTGGATGTATCTTTGATCATAGGCAAACCGCAGTTATGCTTTCTATCCAAAGTCGTATCCGAAGTCAGCTGGCTATGGCACCGCAAGCTCGCTCATCTTAACTTCAGATACATCAACAATTTGGTCACCGGAGAACTAGTCAGACGTCTTCCAAACCTCAAGTTCAACAATGATACTCTCTGTCCTGCGTGTGAGTATGGAAAGCAATTCAAGGCAAGTCACCCCACGGTGATTGACTCCTCAGTTTCTGAACCATTGGAACTCTTACACATTGATCTCTACGGTCCATCTACTGTAGCCAGTCTTCATCACAAAAAATACATACTGGTTATTGTGGATGACTTCACACGTTTCACATGGGTCTTCTTTCTTCGACTCAAGTCAGAAACACCACAGGTGTTGATCAACTTCATCAAGGAAATTGAACTTCAGATCAAGTTACCAGTTAGACGTATCCGAAGTGATAATGGAACCGAGTTTACTAACCATCTTCTAAATAGTTTCTTGGTTTCCAAAGGAATTACTCACAACTTCTCAGCTCCTTACACACCTCAACAAAATGGGGTAGTAGAACGAAGGAACCGCACTCTAGTAGAAGCTGCCAGATCTATGCTTAATTTTGCACACCTTCCTCTCTACTTCTGGGCCGAAGCAGTGGCCACAACCTGTTTTGTACAAAATTGAAGCATTGTGTGCAAACGTCTCAACAAAACACCGTATGAGGGCTTTAACAACCGCAAGCCAAATGTCCGATTCTTTCATATATTTGGATGTAGATGCTTTGTGATCAACAACAGAGATCACCTCAACAAATTCGCACCAAAGTCTGATGAAGGCATCTTCTTTGGCTACTCCATGAACAAGGTTGCTTATCGAGTTCTCATTAGACGCACAAGGTTGATAATTGAAAGCTTCGATGTGAAATTTGATGACGATCACATCCGCAACACCGCTCCATCAACCGAAACCACAACAATTCTAGAAAGTGATATTCCAGCCTCTTCGGGTCCATTAAATCTAGTTGAAGTAAACTATGATGATCTTTTTCATCCGGTAGATACAGCCAAGTTATCCGAAGTTCTCGTGTCTTTAGAAGCTCAGCAGCATCATGCTGATGTATCTAGTCAACCATTGTCCGAAGAAGTATCACTAAATACTTCCACCTCGCAGGTTGAGGGGGAAAACTCAACTCCAGACCATACAACAACCATCGAGGTTCTAGTACTAGAAGATGAAGCTCCAATCTGTAGAGAGTTTCAACCATCAAACGTTTCTTCGGATTCAGATGATGAAAACGTAGAAAACATTGATACAAGAACAGATTCAAGGATTATTACTCTCCCATCCGCAATCCAGGGGGAACCTTCGCAGGTTCAAAGCGAACTCCCGTCTACACTCCAGGAGGAACCTTCGCCATCCGCCCAAGAAAACTCTGATCCCGCCTTCCTAGTTCAATACAATTCAACAGGATGTTCTCAAGTCCAGGGGGAGCTGCCGTCTCCAACCGCAGAGTCTTCTGATATTGAAGACATTCCCTCCACCGCAGCTGCTGATCATCTGCAACCTTGTCTACACGTATGGACGAGAGACCATCCACCAGGTCAAATTATTGGCAACCTATCCGCAGGAATCCAGACTCGATCATCTAAGGACTTATCCGATCACTGTCACTACGTAGCGTTTCTGTCCTCGGTTGAACACCAATCGATCAAAGAAGCATTACTTGAACCAGACTGGATATCCGCAATGCAAGAAGAGCTGGAAGAATTCAAAAGGAACAAAGTATGGCAGCTCGTTCCAAAACCGCTAGGTCACACCATTGTTGGCACTAGATGGGTGTACAAGAATAAGTTAGATGAATCTGGTGCGGTCGTCAGAAACAAGGCAAGACTAGTTGTTAAAGGATATAGTCAACTTAAAGGCATTGACTATGATGAAACGTATGCTCCGGTAGCACGAATGGAAGCCATCCGGATCTTCTTAGCATACGCAGCACACAAAAATATCAAGGTTCATCAAATGGATGTGAAAAGTGCTTTTCTCAACGGCGAATTAAAAAGAAGAGGTTTGTCTTCAGCAACCTCCGGGATTCGAAAGTACTGAATTCCCAGACCACTGCTACAAGCTTGAAAAAGCAGTCTACGGTCTAAAACAAGCCCCAAGAGCATGGTACGAGACTCTCTCTGAATTTCTTGTCTCGTCCAGTTACAAACGAGGAGTGATTGATCCCACTTTATTTAGAAAAGAAAATGGTGATCATCTAATGCTTGTACAAATATATGTGGATGATATCATTTTCGGCTCAACTGATCAAAAGATGGTGGATGAATTTGCTAAGCTCATGACCAACAAGTTCCAAATGATCATGAGTAGAGAGATTAACTTCTTTCTAAGAATTCAAGTGAAGCAAGTCCCTCAAGGGATATTCATTCATCAAGAAAAATACACCTAAGAACTGTTAAAGAAATATTCAGTGGACAACTGTTCTTCGGCTAAGGTCCCCATGGCCTTCGGATATAAGATATCTGCTGATCCCTCAGGCGAATCTGTTGATCACAAGACCTATAGAGGTATTATTGGCTCTTTGATGTACCTCACCGCAAGCCGAACAGATATAGTCTTTGCAACGGGTGTATGCGCAAGGTACCAGGCTGACCCAAAAATGTCACACATGACTGCAGCCAAGCAAGTCCTACGGTACTTGAAAGGTAGCAAAACTCTTGGATTATGGTATCCCGTAGGAAACGATTTCAGTATTCAAGCATTCACAGATGCGGATCATACCGGTTGTAAACTTGATCGCAAAAGCACCTCAGGTGGATGTCAATTTCTGGGTGGAAGACTGGTCATCTGGTCATCAAGGAAACAAAATTGTGTATCATTGTCTACCGCAGAAGGTGAATATGTGGTCGCAGCCAGCTGCTGTTATCAAGTCTTATGGATGAAAACACAACTATTAGACTACGGATACAGAATGTTGCGGATACCAATCTATTGTGACTCCGAAAGTGCTATAGCGATTTCTCACAATCCTATTCAGCACTCCAAGACCAAGCATATTGAACTACGGTATCACTTCATCAAAGACCACATCCTGAAAGGTAACATTGAACTAATTTTTTTCCATACTCATGAAGAGATTGCTGATGTATTCAAAAAGGCACTTGACTCTACAAAACTCAATAGTTTCTTACAAATGTTAGGAATGATGAATCCGGACCCACAATTCTTTTTGAATTGATAGGTACCGCAGACCATCCTTGGTCCCTGTTGCGGTCCTAGTTGAAGTTATCTATGATAGATGGTTTTGATATATCCTATGTACCGCAACCATATATCGTACTTATACTTCAATGGTCCTTATTGTTTGTTATTACTAATCTTTGTTCAAGTGCTCCTCTCAGTTCTTCTACCGCAGTCATCCATCCGACGACAAATGATCCATCCGCAATGAAGTTTCAATCCGCAGTCACTTTCTCAATCTGCAGTCACTTTCTCTATTTAATGATCCTTCATTAAATAGCGAAAACATTAAAAAAAACATTCTTTGTATAACTGTCTTATTCTTTTTGAATAAACCTCATGTCAGACCTATTTTAGGTATGATGACAAAAAGAAAGATTTCCCAAAATCAAATCCTTTTAATCTGTCTCTTCCTATTACCCTAAAACATTTAATCCGTTACAACTTCCCTTTACCCAACAGATTAATCTCTCCCTCACCACACATTCTCCAGACGTGGGTTTTAAGCCTGACATTTCATTAAATGCAAACCCTCTTTGGTAAATCTCAAAATACAGATTTAGTCCTTTTTCTTATTCTGTGGCTGAGATTAACTCTCTTATTCTACAAAAAAACAAACACCCAAACTTTTTTACCCAAATTCACTTATGGTAAAATCGTTTCCCGCTCCAATAAGTCACTATAAAACCCCCTTCTTCTTCCCCAAGAAAAGTTTACGCTCTCTAAACTTCAACCTTTTTCTTGCACTCTGTTTCTTCTATTGCAAAGCTTCTTCAACCTCCTACAATGGTGAAATCAGGCGTATCCAAGAAACACTCAAAGGAATCTAGATCTGTAAACCCTACTGGTTCAGACTCTGCTTGAAGACATCCAACGCCTATGATTGCCTCAAGAAACTTCAGAGCTGTGTTCGAAGAGCATTCCTTCTACAATGCTCCCACAAAGCCGATGATCAAGTTTCTGTCCAATCACCCTCTGTTTGGACCCTTCGATTCGTTCACAGAAGTTGTTCCTCTTTCAACCCTATTCAAGTGTGCTTTCTCAGCATATCGACCACTCGAGAATCCTCAAGAAGTGCATCTGAACCTCGTTAACGATTCTTTGGTCATTCTGACTAAAGAAAAGTTTCTCACTGGCATTAACCTCCTTGTTCGTCCCTCAATCAAGGTTTTCACTCCATCCATGGCAGAGATCCTTTCTGCGCTTTACCAGATGGGATATCAAAAGAAAATCAAAGGCATTGGAGAATTCAAGAAAAACCAACTGCCTGCGGTCTGGCAAATTGTTTGCCATTTTGTAATCCGCAGTCTATCCGGCAGAACTGGAGGCACGGATAACATGGGACTCAAGCTCCTAGAGTTAGTATGGAGTATCTTCACCGGCCATGACGTCAACTACGGTCAGTTACTATGGGACGACTTCTTGCAATACATTCCAAAGGAAAGCCCAAGATAGAACCCTACCGAACTCATGTTTGCAAGGTTCTGGTCTCTATGCATCTCAGACCTCCATGCGGATGCAGGAATTAGCATGGGCAACGACATCAACCTCTTTGTCACCAAGGATCTCAAAAGGTTCAATCCCTCATCTGATCAGTCTGTTTTTGGACCCATTAGAAGACTACCAACCCACATTCTCTCTACTTTTGGTCTTGAGACTGCTGATGTCTCAGACCATATTGAGGCTACGGAAGGTATTGCCCCATACCTTCCTACCCCGCCTCTTCAAACCCCATCCGCAATCACTGCCCCTGGTAGTACCGCAGTCCCATCTTCCACAAATCTTTCTAACTTGTCATTATCCCAAAGACGCAAACAGTTAGCCTCAGCTCGTCAAGGCCCCCACAACACCAAGAAACAAGGAACTCCCAAAAAGGATGCTTCCAAACAAGCTAATCCTTCAAAGAAAAGGAAAATCACCCCACCTGTGATAACACAAGTCGATCCAAGAAAACATCAATCTCTATCTCCCTCTAGTAGTGATTCTGATGAGGACGATCAACCCATCGCAATCCTTAAGAAAAGAATAACCAATTCCACTGGCCAAATGTGTGACCGAACTGATACCTCAGCCTCTCAAAAGGCTTCGGTAGTCCTCGGGGTGGCCGCACACCCATTCGAATCAACCATCCAATACCACTCAGACGCAGGTGGTGCGTCTGCTTCACCACAACGTGGAGATTCACCCCTAGGTCAATCCCAAGAGGATAGAACTGGCTCCTGCCCTAAGATCTCCATGGCTTCCCGTCTTCATTTCTTTTCCGCAGAGGAGTTGCACTCCATACTTTTTTCTGTTACCCAAACACTACAAATACCTCCCCAACCGCATGGCGACTCTTCAGCCTTTTCTAGAACTGAGCCGAGGCCAGACTTGACTTTAGGTCAAGGAGACCAAGGAAGCTCAGGAAATCCTACTCTGCTTACATCTGTAACAGGTGGTTTAGGGACGGTGAGCACTAATGTGCAAGGATCCGTGAACCCGAGGGACACCTCGGTGCGATACCAAGCAATTGACAATATCGATCTAAATGATTCATGGAGCAAGTATCAACCATCAAATGAAGCTGAAGCCAAGAAATTGCTGCTTTCCGTAGGGCATTCCAAGCAAGAAAGGCATGACAAAAAAGCAACTTCAGTAGAAACAACAAGAAATACAGTCCGTAGCTAAGTATTGGGCAGACGCAATCAACAATGCCAATACCGTAGCTACTTTCTGCAAAGTTCAAGCTTTGATGGACAACATGGCTGATACTTTCCGCAAAGCTCAAGAAGTGACTGCTGATCAAACTCCTTCAAAGCCCCCTCCATCTCCAACTCCCAAAGACTCTCAAGATGGAGGCACCGAAATTGAAGTCAGCTCTGCTCCTACCTTCGGTTTTGATGACGTTGATCTACATGAGGTTAATCATCCTAGTCCTTCGGATGATGACCTCATGATGTTTGATGAAGAAGAGGAATTGAGTGGTTCTCAACACTCAACCTCTAAGCCTAAGGAGAAAAAGAAAAAGAAGAAGATGGTCGTTTCAAGAAAAGAATTCCTAAGTCTACAATCCAAAGTAGATCAATTTCTTTCCGCAGTCAAGACATCTCAACCGCAATCCGAAGACCATCCGGCACCGCAGTCCTTGATCGAAAGGATTGAACGTTTGGAGACAAGGGAACATCTAGCTGCTGAGAGAATTTCTCTCAAGGTAGAAATGGGAATTCGGTCCCTTGACAACAATCGCCAAGCAGATCACAAGGAATTCATGGCTGCTGCGGAGCGCCTCATCTCTGAGGTATCCACAATCAAAGACAATCTGCAAACAGCCATTGCGGACCAATCCCCTCTTTCCCAGAAACTGATAGCTAAGACTCACACTGCTTATGAGTCCACTATTTCAGTCCTTCATGCAACCATCAACAGACTCCAACGATCTCTATCTTCAAACTTTCATGGCCCTAAAATTCTCCAACTGACAAAGGAGATTCATCGTCTACTCTTTAACACCACCATTCCTGACAATCAGCAATTGGCTGATGTTCTCAAAGCCCGTTTTCAGGAGGTGTGTGCCAAGGTCAATGGTCTCAAACAATGGCTTGAGGAGGCTCTAGGTTTGAACTCCTCAAGAGGGGGGAAGTGAAGAAGACCATCAAGAAGAAGAACACTATGAAGAAGATCATCAATCCAACAGTGCTTCTCAGAAAATTCCTTCACCGCAACCTTCACCGCAAGCATCTCATCACAAGAATCCAAGCAATCAGTCTCCTCCACCGCAACAAAAAATCGTTCCCCCTCCCGAACTACCTGAAACTCCACCTCACTTCAAGAATCTAGCAGATCACATGTCCTTTCCAAGCTCAAATGACTCTCCCGTCACCAAATAGAAGAAAGCTGACTGGAAAGCAGCTAAACTTACTGAACTCATATGGAGAGAATGCGGTTTCGACACTGTCATGGATGAATCCTTGATAAAATCTTGGATCAATCCTACCGCAGACTGCCAGACGACGACTAGAAACCATATCTCACCTATGCTGAACCTCCCTCTGATGGCTACTGGGATGTTCCAACCTCCCCAAATGCTAAATACTTCACAGTAGTTGAGCAGTTTGACCATAGCCTTCCAGATCACAAAAGACTGCCAATGGAATTTGAGAGACTTAATCGATTCTATGCCAAACATGCCTCTCCCATTGAGAAAATCTGGTCTAACGATAGACCATCAGAAGTTAAGAACTTCAAGCCCCGGAAATTCATGAAGGCTGACTTCGTACAATACACACTCACAAGAAGGAATCAGGACTATGTCTGCACCCAAGCTGACTTCCCCTGTATGAACCCAAAAGAAGTTTTTCTTATAGCAAAGGTGTTCCAAAACAAGTGTGAAAAGCATCCGAAAATGAAGATAACACTTGAAAGGGCAAGCATTTATCTGAAGGAAACTGTCAGTGACTTCGCAAAGATCGATGCGGATATCCACCTAACCATTGCCACTAAATTTGATCTACCCGCACTAGATCCTGCACCGATGCCAACCGAAGGCTATCAAGAAAGATCCCTAGGTGCAACAAACTTCCTTGAACTTGGAGTCATCTTCAAAAGGAAGACCGATCAAGTCAAATACTTCATTCCTATGACCTCCATGAACCGTCTCACAAAGAAGCAACTTGAAATCTATCGAACCGCAGTAGAAAAATCGAAACATACAACTGCCGAAGTCAAGTTCGAGATTTTAAGGAGGATCACTTGGTTGGAAAATATCAGGAAGTTTTGGTGGATTCTGATCAAGTTTCTTAAACTTGATAGGTGAAGAAAAAGTTAGAGGTCACTTAGGGGGAAATTGTTGAGACATGAAGTGACCCTCTTAACTTAGCCTACCGGAGCCACAAAGACCCGCAGTCATGCTCCCATCAGCAGCCTCATCCGGAGTCATCTATTCAACCACTATCTTCTTACTTTACTTAGTTTATCTATCTTTTCTGTAATACTCTCTATTGTCCAGTATGCCTTGCATGGCTACTCTTAGACAGTGGATCAAATGTAACACTTGAGTCTCTATATATAGAGCTCATTCTTTCACAATTTAATACAAGTCTTTCACATCTATCAATCTGAATTATCTTCAAGTATTTCTCTTACGCATCTCATATCTTTCTTACTCTTTAAATCGTCTCGAATATAACTGATAATTACTTCTCTTCGGAGAAAGTCATTCGTGACTTTATCACTAAGCTTGATCTCACACACTAACTTGGTTTGAATGCATTCCATGTTATGAATCAACTTATGTGTTTACTTGATATATCACCTACTGTCATTTATGCTTCCCTACATTTCCACAACTAACTATCTAACTATCTAACTCATTAACTTATTATTGTTGAGCTTTTAGATCCTTTGAGATTAACTAATTCTGCAACTATACTTGTTCTAACGTTTATTCAAGTGTGTCTCAAGTTTTTCTCTCAACATCTTGTCTGGACAGTAAGAACGTGGAGGCGTCCCATTGGCGGATCGTGCACTAGTAGCGGCTACCTGGTAAGGCGTAGAACCACTAAAGAGCAGCGCTGTTAGCGCTACACTTGTCACTCTGGGGAGCGATTGGTACTCTTTTGTCCTATTATAGACAATAGCTTCTCGTATTGAGTTGGACCTTGATGCTAGAGCGTCGGGGCCTAAGTGCGAGTCTAGGAGGGCGAGGGCCGGGGCCTAACACTTATGCTGGGTAGCGACCAATTGCTAGATCGTCTTTTAGATAACTGTCTCATTATCTTTAACGTATATATAGAGGGAGATGTTAACATAGATATATATATATATATATATATATATATATATATATATATATATATATATATATATATATATATATATGTGTGTGTGTGTGTGTGTGTGTGACAACCCGGAATTTATTCCGTCACCGTAACCCACTTCCGTTAATAAAATTTATTTTATTATTAAAGTTGTCCGTCAACTTTCAAATTAAATAACTTATTTAGAATTATTATTATAATTTCTTATGTGTCGGAACGAAATAATATCAAGTGAAACACTCCTAATAATCTTTTTGAGAATTTCTAGATTACGACTAAGACGGGTAATGGTTAGTTGCCCAGGTAAAATATTTAACTCCGTTTAATGTCGGTATTGGGTGTATCCCCACCGGGCCACTAACTCTAGACCTATATAAAGGTTGAGTGGGCACTTTTGAGCCTTTTTCCCACCTTGAAGTTTCTCTCTCTACATCCCCTCTCTAAAAATCGGAATTTCTCTCCAAGAATCATCCTTTCAAGCTCCAAAATTGTAAGTGATCCTTCCTAACTAGTTGTTTAACATATCATACATGTAAATCCATGTCTTAAGCTCTCAAAATCATCAAGAACTCGAGTTTACGGTTTGGGGAGCCTCCCAAAACCGTAAACTCCCCCAAAGGGGGTTTTTGAAGTCCCAAAACCCTTTCAAACCTCTTCAAGTGCTTAGATACTTACATGCATGGAGTTTGAACCACAAAATCATGTCTTTTGGAGTATGAACATGAGTTTACGGTTCTTGAATGTTCAAGAACCGTAAACACCCTTTAATGGGGTTTTGATGCCCCTTAACCCCTCCAATGCATGTCTAATGGCCTTGAAACTTGCTTGAATGATCTTAGAACCCTAAAACATGTCCAAAGAAGTGTAAACATGATTTTACGGTTTGGTAACATCTCCCAAAACCGTACACACCTCCCAAGGGTGTTTAAGTGCCCTTAACACCTTGCATGGCTTACCTTTGAGTCTAGAACTTTGCATGCAAAGCCTACAACCACCAAAACACTTGGAAAATGGACAAGCATGGACAAACATGGGTTTACGACCGTAAACTCCTCAAGGAGTGGTTCAGAAACCGTAAACTCCATTCCCTAAGTCATTTCATGTCCCGATCACTTCCTAAGCCCTTAAATCAACCCTAGATCCTTCCTTTGTGCAAGATAAGGCCTTGGATCACTCAAAACACCACACCCATGAGTTTACGGCCGTAAACTCATAGGGGATGTGGTCTAGAAACCGTAAACTCCCCTAAGGGTTTACACTTGAAGAGTAAACCCTCCTAACTAGGTCATACACTCCTTAAATGGAACCCGTATCAGTCCTAACACTTGGAATCAAGTGTTTTCTCGCATTAGAGTGTGTTTACTTGTTTGATTAGTAGATTAAAGACTAATTAGATACAATTATGTATCACCTCATGTTACTCCATGAACTAGTGTTGAATATCTATGATTTTATTTTCTATAAAAACTTCCTTTATGTTTATATTTCCCTAGTCATGAATATTGATATATGAATATTGTTTTGTTGGTTAAATTCTTGACTAAGTAATGGGTCTTCAATTTAACAAGTAACAATTAGTTTAAATGTTTGTTTTCATTTCATTTAAACTAAGAAAACATTTTCTCCATAGTAGTAATGAAAGCAATAGATTACTCTTTGGATTTGGTAACTCTTAAATTCTAATGCTAATTGATTTTCACAAGATTACATGCTTCATTAGTTTTGTGACTTTGATTTAGGAAATGTGCTATGAGCTTCTCTAGTCATTTTAATACAAAAGAAGAGTTGAGGCAAGTTATGCTTATAAATTGCTATAGCCAAGTTAGATCATAAACACAAGTATTGCACCTTGGTATTCTCATGATTATTTAACCAAATGTTCAAGTAATGAAATTGCAATGTCAACCATCTTTCTCTCATTGATTTTATATCAAATTCTTATTTTTGTTGAATTGTCCACTTAATTCTTCACTTATTTCTAGTTTTATTTCAAGTAATTTCAAAAGACTAAAACCCCCATTTTATATTTATTGTTATTCTACAAGTATATTTGTACAACATAGATTATCATAGAGTTATAAAATTGAGCCATTCCCCGTGGATTCGATCCCTTTACCACTATACACTATTTTAGCGTATAACATTTAGGGCATTTATTTTTGTTGGTATCGACACCCATCAAACTTTGGCGCCGTTGCCGGGGATCGAACCCGGGTCACCCGCGTGACAGGCGGGAATACTTACCACTATACTATTGATAGCTTCATTTTATTTACTTATTTTTATAGTTTATTTTAGCATATTTAATTCACATTTTAATTAATTTCCATGCATATTTTCCTTTTTGTTATTTTATGACCACTTTCGGGTACTTTCTAGTTTCGTGAGTATAAATGCAGATTTTAAGGAAACTAGCGGAACGGGATCTTTTGGAAAGCAATTGGGCTTGAAGAGCAATGGGGATTTAGTGTTTGATGGCTATAGAGGATCGATGATTAGGAGTTTGAAGAAGCCTCGAGTGATTTGGAAAAGTCAAATTGGGCTCAAATTGAAGAGAACTTGAAGAAAAATGGGCTAGAAGCTGATTAGACTCGAAATGGACAAATGGACTAGATGTGGGAGCCCAAGACAAGAGGAAGCCCAAAACACCTACCCAGGTCATGCGGCCCGCGTAAGAATACCCACGACCCGCGTGAAAGATGCTGATGAGGATCCGACTTTTGACTTGTTGACTCTATTATTGGGTGCTTAGTGGGTATCTTTTGGTGGCTTTTTGAATCCGGAAATTGGTCTTTTTGGCTGGAAAATAGGTGTACTTTTCATGCCCTCCCTCAAATAATTGCTCCTCTTACTATAAAAGGGAGGGAGGACAATGGAAGAAAGACACACAATACACAACCACATACTTAGATACAAATGATGGTATTCTAGTTTCCTTTGAAGATTGGTGTTTCTCTCTTCCATCTATCATTTTGAATAATGTTTGGTATTTCTAAACTCTTTTCTATTTCTTTTGTTATGGCCATCCTTGGCTAAATTCTTATTTGGTTGACTTGGATGTAATTGCTTTAATGTTTTGGTTATTTTGAAGAACTCCATGAACTAGTGTTGAATATCTATGATTATATTTTCTATAAAAACTTCCTTTATGTTTATATTTCTCTAGTCATGAATATTGATATATGAATATTGTTTTGTTGGTTAAATTCTTGACTAAGTAATGGGTCTTCAATTTAACAAGTAACAATTAGTTTAAATGTTTGTTTTCATTTCATTTAAACTAAGAAAACATTTTCTCCATAGTAGTAATGAAAGCAATAGATTACTCTTTGAATTTGGTAACTCTTAAATTCTAATGCTAATTGATTTTCACAAGATTACATGCTTCATTAGTTTTGTGACTTTGATTTAGGAAATGTGTTATGAGCTTCTCTAGTCATTTTAATACAAAAGAAGAGGTGAGGCAATTTATGCTTATAAATTGCCATAGCCAAGTTAGATCATAAACACAAGTATTGCACCTTGGTATTCTCATGATTATTTAACCAAATGTTCAAGTAATGAAATTCCAATGTCAACCATCTTTCTCTCATTGATTTTATATCAAATTCTTATTTTTGTTGAATTGTCCACTTAATTCTTAACTTATTTCTAGTTTTATTTCAAGTAATTTCAAAAGACTAAAACCCCCATTTTATATTTATTGTTATTCTACAAGTATATTTGTACAACATAGATTATCATAGAGTTATAAAATTGAGCCATTCCCCGTGGATTCGATCTCTTTACCACTATACACTATTTTAGCGTATAACATTTAGGGCATTTATTTTTGTTGGTCTCGACACCCATCAAATTTTGGCGCTGTTGCCGGGACTGGTTTATTTTTAATCAATTTATTTCTCTATGCCCAGATCTCAACGTACAGGTAACTTGATTTACAACCCGAAATTGAAAAAGAAGCAAGGCGTTTGGCGAAGGAAAAACGAGTTGAACGTGGTCAAACTTCTAACCTCCACGGGGACCCGGAGGTTGAAGTCGTTTCATTAAGTGATATAGAACCCAATTCTAGTCCCGACCCTCGCCAAGAAATTCCCGAAACACCACCTCTACAACAAGATCCATCCATATTTGAACCCATCACAATGGCGGACGGAGGAGAAGTTCCCGAAAGAACTTTGAGGCAAATGATGGAGACCGATGTTACACAAACTCCAACCCGCATCAATTACCCGGTTTTGGAAGGAGGTTCGGAATTAAAGTCAAGTCTAGTGCATCACCTCCCGACTTTCCGTGGGTTGGAAAACGAAGACCCACACAAGCATTTGAAGATGTTCCACATTATTTGCACTAGCATGAAGCCACAAGGGTCAACCGATGACCAAATCAAGCTAAGGGCATTCCCCTTTTCATTGGCCGATAGAGCAAAAGATTGGTTATTCTATCTTCCACCGGGGTCGATAAACTCATGGACCGATATGGCAAGAACGTTTCTTGACAAATTCTACCCCGCCTCAAGAGTCTCAAGTCTTAGAAATGAGATTTGTGGAATCCGCCAAGGTCAAAATGAGACCTTTCATGATTATTTGGAGAGATTTAACAACTTGTGCTATGGTTGTCCACAACATCAAATTCCGGAACAACTCCTCATTCAACACTTCTATGAGGGATTGTTACCAATGGAGAGAAGACTAGTTGATGCCTCAAGTGGTGGAGATGTCTTTAGCAAAACTCCACAACAAACAAGACAACTCTTCAACACTATGGCCGCAAATTCACAACATTTTGGTCCACGTCAAGATATAAAGAGAGAGACTCAACAAAAAGTCAATGAAGTGGGAACACCAAGCCTCGGGTCTCAAATCAAAGACTTAACCTCGGTTGTCCAAAAGCTCACCATGGGACAAACACCACAAGTGATGGTTTGTGGAATATGTGCAACAGTGGGACATCCTACGGACATGTGCCCCATTCTTCAAGAAGATGCGGAACACGTAAATGCTGCAGGAGAGTTTCAAAATTACCACAACAAGCCATCCGGTTACCAAAATGCATACAATTCTAGCTGGAGGCCAAATCCCAACATGAGCTACAATCCAAGACCATTGCCCCAAAATGCATTAGTTAGACCTTCCTACCCATCACAACAACCTCAATACCAACACTCCCAACCACATTATCAATCCAAACCACATTACCAACAACCTCCTCAATCCCAATCGAATAACTCCGGAATGTCTCTTGAAGACATTGTCAAATCCTTAGCCACCAGCACCCAACAATTCCAAAAAGAAGCAAACACTAGAATCTCCAATCTGGAAAATCAAATGGGAGATATAGTCGCATCTTTAAATAGGTTGGAAAACCGTGGTAAACTCCCTTCTTAAACTGAAAAGAATCCAAATGTCAGTATGGTTACATTGAGAAGTGGAAGAGAAATCAGAGAAAGTATCCCAAAGGAGGCTTCTAAAGAAGATGAGGGCGAGGTCATCCCAAGTCAAGACACGAAGGAGAAAAGAAAAGGTGAAGTTCCAAGGATGGTCACGCCCATAGTAATTCCACCACCATTTCCCTCCCGACTTGCCCCCTCGAGGAAGAAAGAGGAAGAAAGAGGAATCTTAGACACCCTTCGAAAGGTTGAGGTAAACATTCTGTTGTTAGATGCAATCAAGCAAATCCCAAGGTATGCTAAATTTTTTAAAGAACTTTGCACTAACAAAAGAAAACTTCAAGGACATGAAAAGATTTCAATGAGTGAAAATGTTTTCGCTATTTTACAAAGAAAACTCCCACCAAAATGCAAAGACCCGGGAATGTTTACAGTTCTTTGCAAAATAGGGGATGTCGCTTTTAGTAGCGCCATGCTCGATCTTGGTGCTTCTATTAATGTCATGCCCTATTTGGTATATGAATCGTTAAAAATCGGACCTTTAAATAAAACGGGTGTTACTATACAACTTGCGGACAAATCAAGTGTTATCCCTAGGGGTGTCTTAGAGGATGTTTTAGTACAAGTAAACCAATTGGTTTTTCCGGCGGATTTTTATGTGATTGATTTAGAGGAACAAGCTTCCTCTCAATCGGCTCTAATCTTACTTGGAAGACCATTTTTGAAAACGGCTAAAAAAAAATTGATGTGTATGCGGGTAATCTCACAATGGAATTTGACAGTGAAGTAATTGATTTCAATATTAATAACGCCATGAGATACCCTAGAGAAGTGTCCTCTTTGTATTTTGTTGATACTATTGTGCCTTTAACTCAAAATTTCTTTGAATCTACTAACCAAGAATTGTTAGAGATGAGTAAAGGTCTTGACCAAAGAAGCATGAAAGGGGAGATGAAACGCCATCCTTCAAAACCCGAAATTGATAAAACGATTGACGAGTTGGATACGGGGAAAACTTGCAAAGTTAATGGACATCAATTGAAGCCGTTCTATGAAGGCTTTGATTCAAATGTTCAAGATTTCGTCCATTTGGACGCCCCGAAGTGTTAAGTCAAGAGGGAAGCACGTCTCGCCAAAGACGTTAAAGAGGGGCATTTTTGGAAAGCTATGCTTTCAAATAAACATTTGAAAAAAAAAAAATAATAATAATTTTTTTTTCAAAATAAAGCCCGCGGCTCGAGTACAATTACTGAAGGAGGACATGCGGCCCGCGTAGATGAAATACCAAGCCAGCCCATTCAGCTCCCGCGGCCTACCCGCGACCCGAGCAACACCCGCTCAAGAAGCAGAAGGTTTTCGAGAAGATAGACGCGGCCTGCACGCGGCCCGCGCCTAACCTGCGTGTAGGTCGTTTGACTGATTTCTTGAGCTGTTGACTTTTGTTGACCAAGGGGTTAAATTGTTTGACCAACTAAAAACCGGGCTTGACCTCCATTGACCAAGGATTAAAACACCCTCAACACCCTTCTTCTTCATTCTAAACCCCAAGAACTTCACCATTTTCTCTCTAGAAACTCAAGAACACCATAACCCACTCCTCACAAAAATCAATTTTCCCGGAGTTCTACCGATCGGAATCTCGTGAAACCACCGCCATTCTTCACCATTTTTCATCCTCTACAAACCCCACCCAAAATCCGGTCCGATCCGTGGCCGGAATTCCGGGCGACACCACCACCCACCACCACCTTCTTTCGCGTTTTCTGGCCAACTCCGGCCACCATTGAAGAATCCGAGCACGGGGTTTTGTTTCTCTCCTCAAGGGCTTTCTAATCATAACAATCTTTAAGGAAAAGCTCACGAAAAAAAATTTCCGTCAAATTCCGGGTACCGCCATTCTAATCGACGGAAATTCATCTTCAAGCTCGTTTGAGGGGCTGTTTTAGCGTTTAAAACGTCAAATACGGAGCAAAATTGTAAGCTTGGGGTGCGTCTTGACGAAATCCTTTGGGTGGCACTAATCGTCTAAGCAAATTGGTACTTTCACTCCTTAATCTTGATTATTTGCATTAGTGTTGGAATTGTGTGGTCTTGTTGATAAAAATTTGTCCCAAGAAAATGTCAAAACGTACCAAAACGGGGACAGGAGCTACTTCCTCCAAAGGAGGATCAAAAGGAAAATCAAATAATCCCCCGTTTCGTTTGACAAATCATGAGGATCGAAAGACATATGACTTTCTCGTTTCCAATAAACGACAAGTCAAGTCAACAAAATTCCTCCATAGGGAAACTTTTGACAGTCTTGGAGTACTAGAGGGAGTCCAAACTTTGTTTAACAACATCGGATGGGGACAATTCCTCTATAACCGAGCAGCAACTTGTGTTGAACCTACCTTGGAATTTATCGCCACATTCAACCCCGGTGACGATACTGAAACCGTCACTTTCCAAATGCTCGGCGAGAGACGATCACTACCACATCGGGTCGTGAACGCCTTGATGGGCACTCCCGTGGACAACCTTTATTATCAACAACAACCATGGCCCGAGGACTTCAATGAACATTACTTTTGGCAACAAATTACAAATGAGCAGCAATATTCATCGTTTTCCTCAAAGGCCTCATCCATAATCCATCCATGTTTGTGCCTAGCGCATCGAGTGCTCACATGCACCATTTTTGCCCGAGCCGAAGTGGGACAAATCTCAAAGGCAGAATTATTCTTTCTTTGGTGCATGACTCGTGAGAATGGCCCAAGGCCGGATTTTGCCTCCTTTTTCTTTACCAAATGTTACAACCTAACGACTATGGATAAAGGAGACATCTTCATTGGGGGATTGATCACTCTTCTTGCTTCACGGCCCCCGCTTCAACTTCATCTTTCTACTCTCCCATTTGAGAGGGCTACCGGACCATCCAGCCTTGACGACAACGCACTAAGGCGGATGCAACTCATCCAGGATTCGGTGGTTGGTACCATGTGGATCCTCGACAACCAACCATACATCGTTCTTCCACACGAATATATAGGGTGTTTCGATCCAACCGATCCCGATCAATGGATCATTCCTTCCGACTACCCTCCTCCTGTGGATAATGAAGATGACCAATTCCAACATCCACATCATCAAGCCGAGCCTCAATTCCAGCCACATCAGCAGGGGGGACACGAAGTACCATAATATTTCCCCCCTATGTTCTTTGAACAATTCAACATAATGTTCTCCACGGTACAACGCATCGATACCCAAACGCAGGAGAACACCAGAGCCATGCAAGATGTGGCAACATATGTCGAACGGCTGGAGCAATCATTCCCACCCACTTCCCGCCAGGTCCAAGATATGTGGGACTACCACTATCGCCACGGGCATTTCCCGCCACCCGACCCGCCGATTTAGGTCATTTTCGCCCTTTCCTTAAGCATTGAGGACAATGCTTGTTCTTAAGCTTGGGGTGGGGCACTTCTCTTTTCTTTTATATTTTCATGCATTGTTTTTTAACTAGGTTGCATAACATTTTAGTTTTAAGCTAATTTGCATTCAATTTTTTTTTATAAAATTCCAAAAAGATTTTATTTTCTTCTTTTCTACTTTCTATTTTTACATAACATTAAGCTTAGGGCATTAGCATTCATGCATTTTTTGTTGTCTGTTTATTCTCACCCCCCTTGGATGTCATGGAACAGGTTCATAGTTATTGTATCATTATTGGTCCAGGATCTTGTTGCTATCTCACCCATCGAACCGGGACTACTAGCTGCAGTTTGGGACTTCATACTTGGGATCAGATGCTGGAAGCTTAAAGGGGTAAGTGATCATGGCCAGGTAGTTTTCATGAAGAATTATGCATACAATACTAACAACTGTAGGATATACTATAGCAATGGATGTTCTTAGCCTTGCGGTCACTACCGCTGAGAGGATCACACTTGATCACGTTTGAACCGTTAGGATGAAGCACTGGTGCTTCTCCCCGAATAGAATCCATATCCGGTCTCTTTACATCACCATATCTTTTTGCGATTTTCATAGGATTTTAGAGAGTCTTTTAGTCCGCATATGGAAATTTTTATTACTTTTGAAAAATTGCAAGTTTGAAAAGGAGCTTACATTACATCTTTATGCTCCATACATGGTCATTTTTCACACTTAGACCATTCAGATTATATTACTACCCTTTCGGTTCCACTTACACACTTTTGGGAACCAAATTTTGAGTCAAAAGGGTTTTCTTGTTAAAAACTTCGATTGTTAATACATTACCTTCAATGTGTTTAACCGCAAAAAAAAAAAATAAAAAAAAAAAAATAAAAAAAAAATAATAGCAGGCAAATTTCCAGCTGCAACTATCTTAAATAGGTGACCGGTTCAATTATTGAACAAATTTTCCAACATTTTGGTCACCCGACGTCCGATATTCATTTGTATAGGTTTGTTTTATTGTATATAGATCGAGTTGTTTCTTCGCAAATTGGTGATGTTAGGGAGACTGTCGAGTCGGATACTACAGGAGTTTTGGGCCAACACTAAGTGAACCGATTCCTACAACGGTGTCAGAGCGGTTGAACCCGGTTACACATGAGATTAGCCGAAAGACGTGAGATCAGAGTGTACACTTAAAAGAAGAGCTCCACACGAGCCCATCCAGCTGCTTTCTCCCTACTACAAATGTTCTTCATTGTATGGATGTTCCATTGGGCTGCGACTGCTCATCCCTCCTTACTCACCTAAAGGAGTTGTCCTAGCTGTGGTTTATGGTCCCATTGTCATCGGATGAAAAAAGTTGTAAGATAGCAACAAGATCAATTCTGACCATGTTGACTAACATTGATCAGGTTCCGCGATTCTATCCATTTTTTTTATTTTCCTTAGGATAGTTCATCCCGAGTTCATTTTAGTCTTGTCTTACTTGAGGACAAGTAAGGTTTAATCTTGGGGTGATTTGATAGCTTCATTTTATTTACTTCTTTTTATAGTTTATTTTAGCATATTTCATTCACATTTTAATTAATTTCCATGCATATTTTCCTTTTTGTTATTTTATGACCACTTTCGGGTACTTTCTAGTTTCGTGAGTATAAATGCAGATTTTAAGGAAACTAGCGGAACGGGATCTTTTGGAAAGCAATTGGGCTTGAAGAGCAATGGGGATTTAGTGTTTGATGGCTATGGAGGATCGATGATCAGGAGTTTGAAGAAGCCTCGAGTGATTTGGAAAAGTCAAATTGGGCTCAAATTGAAGAGAACTTGATGAAAAATGGGCTAGAAGCTGATTAGACTCGAAATGGACAAATGGACTAGCTGTGGGAGCCCAAGACAAGAGGAAGCCCAAAACACCTACCCAGGTCATGCGGCCCGCGTAAGAATACCCACGACCCGCGTGAAAGATGTTGATGAGGATCCGACTTTTGACTTGTTGACTCTATTATTGGGTGCTTAGTGGGTATCTTTTGGTAGCTTTTTGAATCCGGAAATTGGTCTTTTTGGCTGGAAAATAGGTGTACTTTTCATGCCCATCCCTCAAATAATTGTTCCTCTTACTATAAAAGGGAGGGAGGACAATGGAAGAAAGACACACAATACACAACCACATACTTAGATACAAATGATGGTATTCTAGTTTCCTTTGAAGATTGGTGTTTCTCTCTTCCATCTATCATTTTGAATAATGTTTGGTATTTCTAAACTCTTTTCTATTTCTTTTGTTATGGCCATGCTTGGCTAAATTCTTATTTGGTTGACTTGGATGTAATTGCTTTAATGTTTTGGTTATTTTGAAGAACTCCATGAACTAGTGTTGAATATCTATGATTATATTTTCTATAAAAACTTCCTTTATGTTTATATTTCTCTAGTCATGAATATTGATATATGAATATTGTTTTGTTGGTTAAATTCTTGACTAAGTAATGGGTCTTCAATTTAACAAGTAACAATTAGTTTAAATGTTTGTTTTCATTTCATTTAAACTAAGAAAACATTTTCTCCATAGTAGTAATGAAAGCAATAGATTACTCTTTGGATTTGGTAACTCTTAAATTCTAATGCTAATTGATTTTCACAAGATTACATGCTTCATTAGTTTTGTGACTTTGATTTAGGAAATGTGCTATGAGCTTCTCTAGTCATTTTAATACAAAAGAAGAGTTAAGGCAAGTTATGCTTATAAATTGCTATAGCCAAGTTAGATCATAAACACAAGTATTGCACCTTCGTATTCTCATGATTATTTAACCAAATGTTCAAGTAATGAAATTCCAATGTCAACCATCTTTCTCTCATTGCTTTTATATCAAATTCTTATTTTTGTTGAATTGTCCACTTAATTCTTAACTTATTTCTAGTTTTATTTCAAGTAATTTCAAAATACTAAAACCCCCATTTTATATTTATTGTTATTCTACAAGTATATTTGTACAACATAGATTATCATAGAGTTATAAAATTGAGCCATTCCCCGTGGATTCGATCCCTTTACCACTATACACTATTTTAGCGTATAACATTTAGGGCATTTATTTTTGTTGGTCTCGACACCCATCAAATTTTGGCGCCGTTGCCGGGGATCGAACCCGGGTCACCCGCGTGACAGGCGGGAATACTTACCACTATACTATTGATAGCTTCATTTTATTTACTTCTTTTTATAGTTTATTTTAGCATATTTCATTCACATTTTAATTAATTTCCATGTATATTTTCCTTTTTGTTATTTTATGACCCCTTTCGGGTACTTTCTAGTTTCGTGAGTATAAAGGCAGATTTTAAGGAAACTAGCGGAACGGGATCTTTTGGAAAGCAATTGGGCTTGAAGAGCAATGGGGATTTAGTGTTTGATGGCTATGGAGGATCGATGATCAGGAGTTTGAAGAAGCCTCGAGTGATTTGGAAAAGTCAAATTGGGCTCAAATTGAAGAGAACTTGAACACAAATGGGTAGAAGCTGATTAGACTCGAAATGGACCAATGGACTAGCTGTGGGAGCCCAAGACAAGAGGAAGCCCAAAACACCTTCCCAGGTCACGCGGCTCGCGTAAGAATACCCGCGACCCGCGTGAAAGATGCTGATGAGGATCCGACTTTTGACTTGTTGACTCTATTATTGGGTGCTTAGTGGGTATCTTTTGGTGGCTTTTTGAATCCGGAAATTGGTCTTTTTGGCTGGAAAATAGGTGTACTTTTCATGCCCATCCCTCAAATAATTGCTCCTCTTACTATAAAAGGGAGGGAGGACAATGGAAGAAAGACACACAATACACAACCACATACTTAGATACAAATGATGGTATTCTAGTTTCCTTTGAAGATTGATGTTTCTCTCTTCCATCTATCATTTTGAATAATGTTTGGTATTTCTAAACTCTTTTCTATTTCTTTTGTTATGGCCATGCTTGGCTAAATTCTTATTTGGTTGACTTGGATGTAATTGCTTTAATGTTTTGGTTATTTTGAAGAACTCCATGAACTAGTGTTGAATATCTATGATTATATTTTCTATAAAAACTTCCTTTATGTTTATATTTCTCTAGTCATGAATATTGATATATGAATATTGTTTTGTTGGTTAAATTCTTGACTAAGTAATGGGTCTTCAATTTAACAAGTAACAATTAGTTTAAATGTTTGTTTTCATTTCATTTAAACTAAGAAAACATTTTCTCCATAGTAGTAATGAAAGCAATAGATTACTCTTTGGATTTGGTAAATCTTAAATTCTAATGCTAATTGATTTTCACAAGATTACATGCTTCATTAGTTTTGTGACTTTGATTTAGGAAATGTGCTATGAGCTTCTCTAGTCATTTTAATACAAAAGAAGAGTTGAGGCAAGTTATGCTTATAAATTGCTATAGCCAAGTTAGATCATAAACACAAGTATTGCACCTTCGTATTCTCATGATTATTTAACCAAATGTTCAAGTAATGAAATTCCAATGTCAACCATCTTTCTCTCATTGATTTTATATCAAATTCTTATTTTTGTTGAATTGTCCACTTAATTCTTAACTTATTTCTAGTTTTATTTCAAGTAATTTCAAAAGACTAAAACCACCATTTTATATTTATTGTTATTCTACAAGTATATTTGTACAACATAGATTATCATAGAGTTATAAAATTGAGCCATTCCCCGTGGATTCGATCCCTTTACCACTATACACTATTTTAGCGTATAACATTTAGGGCATTTATTTTTGTTGGTCTCGACACCCATCACCTAGATCCTTCCTTTGTGCAAGATAAGGCCTTAGATCACTCAAAACACCACACCCATGAGTTTACGGCCGTAAACTCATGGGGGATGTGGTCTAGAAACCGTAAACTCCCCTAAGGGTTTACACTTGAAGAGTAAACCCTCCTAACTAGGTCATACACTCCTTAAATGCAACCCGTATCATTCCTAACACTTGGAATCAAGTGTTTTCTCGCATTAGAGTGTGTTTACTTGTTTGATTAGTAGATTAAAGACTAATTAGATACAATTATGTATCACCTCATGTTACTTAGGACCCTTGCGTGTGTTCAAGTCCTAAGTTGTCTTCTAGCATCCCTACCGACACATTCTCGTTAGGTGAGTTCACACCCCTATACCTTTTCCACGTTTTTCATGTTTTCAAGGGGGGAATACAAGCAAATCATAAAAGTTTTAATAACTTAAAAACTGATGTAATTATATGAATTTCTGATAAACTTTAGACACTGTATCCCTTCTGTAAAATGCGGAGCATAAGGGACGTTTTTCTGAATATAATTACATAATTTTCGAATAGCAAAGAAACTAATCAAATCATGCAAATTATTACGGGAATAATTTGGGATCTTTATTACTTGTTTTACGAATTCGGATTTCATGCAAAGCCAATATACATAAACTATGACCGATTTAGTTTATCCATGTCTAATCTAAGAGTATCATGCTAAATAATTATGTTGTATTTAATTATTTATACTCTACTATATTTCAAACAAATTCGAAACTCGAGAACGATTAAATCATCCGTAAATTAATTAATACTAGCTTGTGAGACTTGTCTTCGTTATGCCCTTCGGGGTACCAATAAATCCTCTCCGGAAGTATAACCAGAGTCTCCTGGAGGGAGAACGTGAAATTTGTGGATAGATCTATTCGGGACTGACAATCCCACACCTAAACTGCTGGCTACAGTTTGGCGGGCATGCCTGGGGTGACAAATTTTGGATATCGAACGACGCCTGAAGAACGTCAAGGAGGTCGCGGGTCATATCAGTATGGTTATACGGCTCACAATATGTATTAAACAGACTAACTTGGTCACAGATTTTCTTGCTTTATTTCTACTATAGTTTTATGTATTAAAACTACCTACTTTCGTACTGGATGGTATTCCAGAGCTCTAAACCTATCGTTTTGTGTATTAAAACTACCTACTTTCATACTGGATGGTATTCCAGAGCTCTAAACCTATAGTTTTATGTATTAAAACTACTTACTTTCGTACTGGAAGGGGATTCTAGGGTCATAACTTATGGTTTTCTTATCTGATTCAAATCAACTTACATGTTAGAAAATATGGGATTTTCTGGGAAAAACATGCCTATGTATTTCATAACTCAGTAACGATGGCTTTTCGATATTACAGCAAATCTTTACAAAAGGAAATGAATTATTTATCACTGGATTAAATAAACGATTTTTCCTTAACAAAATACGCTTATGAACTCACCAGCTTTATGCTGATATTTTGAAAACTGCTTGTATTCTCAGGTTCTCATTAGACAGGTATCCCGTTACTTTTGGAGAAGACGGAGCGTATAGAAGTCTCGTCTTTACTTTTGTTCTAACTAATGTATCTATGAAACTTGTGGTACTTTGTTTTCAAACGAATGTAATTATTTCTATGTAATGCAATGGTTGTGTTTACTATGCTTACTATGTTCATTGGTTGTGATACTACACATGACGTCCTCCGCCCCGGAACGTTTCCGCCGTCGGTTTCGGGGTGTGACAGATTGGTATCAGAGCCCTTGTTTATAGTGAAGTAAGTATACCGAACCTTACATGGTATACAACTATAAACACTAAGGGGCCTAAGTGCTCTAAACTAAAAGTATGCTTTCAAAATATAATTATTTTTACAAAAGAATACAAGTATACCCGAGTACCAAAATCCGTGTTATAAGTGAATCGAAAACAAAAGTATTTGGATGTTGAGCACTACGGTTAAACCTGGGCAGTTATGTAATCATGTCTAGGGTCAATATAGCCTGATCAACTATATTCATTCGAGATATGACCAACATGTGCTTGGGAGTGACTTTGGTGTTGCAACAGGCCTAAAACTTACCTAATATCCATTCAACTCAAAATACTATAGGAGTATTTTAGTCCAACCCGAAAACATTGTAGAAATTCTTTCCGAAGTGTTGCTACTCATTCCTTGCTTAGCGATAGCTTACTTGCTTTAGTAACTTTTCCTGCTCTATCGCTTAGTAGAACACTCTAACAATCCTTATGAGATATATCCTTGCTTTATATCTCCTGATTCGATTCCAGAAGACTTACCATTCTCTTCTTCCTGATTGTTTTAGAACAAGATGCCTCCCCGAAGAAGATCTACCAGAAGGAACCACGACGCTCCACCACCTCCACCGCCGCCTCAATTTGATCCTGTCATGTTCCAGGCAGCTGTTACTGCTGCCGTGGCTGCCGCAATGTCACAAATGAATCCCGGCGGATCAGGCGGGCAAGGGAGTGGTACTCGTTCCCAAAATCATGAAGGTGGTCAGGAACACCAGAAAGAATGCTCTTATAAGGACTTCATGAACGCAAAACCCACATCTTTCGATGGCAAGGGAGGTGTCATTGCCTTGACTCAATGGTTCGAAAAGATTGAGTCCATATTCGAAATTTGCGCAGTTTCCGAAGCCAACAAAGTGAAATACGCCGCTTGCACTTTCCTCAATAAAGCATTAACCTGGTGGAACGTCCGGGTCAAGTCCTTAACTTTACCGGTGGCGAATGCTATGGGTTGGACAAGCCTGAAGGAACTTATGATAGCTCAGTACTACCCTCGGGGCGAGATGCAGAAACTTGAACATGAACTTTGGACCCTGAAGATGAAGGGTTGCGACATTGCTTCCTACACCTCTAGGTTTGAAGACCTAAGCCTCCTTTGTCCGGGAATGATTTCTCCGGAAAGAAAAAAGATTGAACGATTCATTTGGGGGCTGACCCAGCCAACCAAGGGAAATGTCCTGTCTGCAAAGCCAAGTACCTTTGATAGCGCTAAATGCTTGGCGCAAGCTCTGATTGATCATAGCGACGATCCCGAGGAAATAGTCACCGCTTCTGAATAGGCTAAAGGGAGCGGTGAAGATAAAAAGAAATTCTGGAACAAACGAAAGGGTCAGGGTTCGCAAGGACCCTCGAAGAAACAACAAACTGTGGCAGTTCACGCTGCTACAACTCCTACCGCCACTCCTGCAACTCGAACTCCTACCAGTGGATACACTGCCACCCTTCCCTGGTGCGACAAGTGCAGTTACCACCATCGTACTTCCGGGCCATGTCATGAGAAGCTCTACAACAGTTGTGGTAAAAAGGGCCATCTGGCTCGAGACTGCAGAAAACCAGTTCAGCAAGCTACTCAGGCGTCTGGAGGCGGTGTTGGTCGAGCCTGCTATAACTGTGGGCAGGTTGGGCATTTTAAAAGGGACTGCCCCAAAGCAACAACAACCAACAACACTGGGAGAATCCTAACTATGGGACAAGAGGAGGCCATGGCTGACCCTACTATTGTGACGGGTACGTTCCTCCTCGACAACTCTTCTACATGCATTCTTTTCGATTCTGGTGCTGAAAGAAGTTTTGTTAGTCATGCATTCAAAGAATTCCTTAAACATAAATCCCAACCATTAACCGAAAAGTTTACCGTCGAAATGGCTAACGGTGAGAAAGAGAGTGTTAACGAGATATATATAGGTTGTACCCTTACTCTGAATGACCGTTCATTTCCCATTGACCTCATGCCTGTCTCCATAAAAAGCTTCGATGTCATCATTGGCATGGATTGGTTGAGCGACAATCATGCTGATATCCTTTGTTTCGAAAAAGCTATCCGTCTCAATCTTTCCTCGGATGAAACTCTTGTAATCTACGGTGATAAACTCAGTTCAAACCTTCGCATCATTTCATGCATCAAAGCTCGGAAACTCCTGCGGAAGGAGTGTTATGCATTCTTAGCCCATGTCGTTAACGAAAAGCAGGAAGCTAAAGACCTCGAGAGCATTCCTGAAGTCTGCAACTTTCCCGATGTCTTTCCAGAAGATCTCCCAGGAATCCCTCCTGAACACCAAGTGGAGTTTCGTATCGACTTAGTCCCCGGAGCTACCCCCGTAGCCAAATCTCTTTACCGCTTAGCACCGGCAGAGATGCAAGAGTTATCCGGTCAGCTCAATGAGCTGCTCAACAAAGGATTCATCAGACCGATTTCCTCGCCATGGGGAGCCCCGATCTTATTTGTGAAAAAGAAAGATGGATCCTTTCGAATGTGTATCGATTATCGGGAGCTGAATAAGCTCACAATCAAAAACCGTTATCCTCTTCCTCGAATCGACGACCTTTTCGATCAACTTCAAGGGGCCAGCTACTTTTCCAAAATCGATTTAAGATCAGGGTACCATCAGCTACGAGTCCATGAAGGTGATGTTCCTAAAACAGCCTTTTGGACTCGATATGGCCACTACGAGTTCGTAGTCATGCCCTTCGGTCTAACCAACGCACCGGCAGTGTTCATGGATCTGATGAACTGGGTGTGTCGTCCCTTTCTGGACAAGTTCGTTATCGTGTTCATTGATGACATACTTATCTATTCCAGAAGCGAAGAAGATCACAAACAGCACTTGAGGTTAGTGTTGGAAACTCTTAGATCGGAGAAACTGTACGCGAAATTCTCCAAGTGTGAATTCTGGATTCGGAAGGTAACTTTCCTTGGTCACGTGGTAAGCGAGGAAGGCATACACGTGGATCCTTCCAAGATCAAAGCGATAGAAAACTGGTCAGCACCGAAGACACCCACCGAAATCCGTCAATTCTTGGGTCTCGCTGGGTACTATCGCAGATTCATCCAAAATTTCTCCAGAATTGCCAAACCCTTAACCACTCTGAAAGGTGTACCCTTTTGTCGGAGTGAAAAGCAAGACACTGCGTTCCAAACATTGAAGCAAGCCTTGTGCAGCGCACCTGTTCTGTCCCTGCCCGAAGGGACGGAGGACTTCGTTGTCTACTGCGATGCGTCCAATCAAGGTCTCGGTTGTGTTCTGATGCAACGAGGTAAGGTCATCGCCTATGCCTCAAGACAACTGAAGGTACACGAAGTCAACTACACGACGCACGACCTAGAACTAGGAGCAGTGGTCTTCGCATTGAAAATATGGAGACATTATCTCTACGGAACTAAGTGCACCATCTTCACTGACCATAAAAGTCTACAGCACATCCTCGACCAGAAGGAGATGGGTTGAACTACTCAACGACTACGAGTGTGAAATCCGCTACCATCCCGGCAAGGCCAATGTGGTGGCAGATGCCCTCAGCCGGAAGGAGTACTCAGGTCGTAAAGTGAAGGCACTGACTATGACTATCCATTCCTACTTATCCGTGCAAATCAAAGAGGCTCAGTTGGAAGCCTTAAGACCAGAAAACATGTCAGGCGAAGCCCTGAGAAGAATGGATAAAAATCTGGAGATCAGAAGTGACGGAGTCTATTGTTTCATGAACCGAATCTGGACCCCAAAGTTCGGAGGTTTCAGGGAGGTTGTCATGAACGAAGCTCACAATACTAGATACTCCGTGCACCCAGGTTCGGATAAGATGTACCTGGATCTCAAGAAACTATACTGGTGGCCAAATATGAAATCCGAAATCGCTACCTTCGTGGGCAAGTGCCTGACTTGCGCCAAGGTGAAAGTCGAATATCAAAAACCCTCCGGTCTACTCCATCAACCCGAAATACCTGAATGGAAGTGGGAGAGGATTACTATGGATTTAATTACCAAATTACCCAGATCTCCGAGTGGGTACGACACCATTTGGGTAATTGTCGACCGATTAACCAAATCCGCTCACTTCCTTCCTATCAAAGAAAACTTCAAAATGGAGAGACTCACGTGAATCTACATCCAAGAGGTAGTCCGACTGCACGGTGTACCAGTGTCCATCATTTCCGATCGGGATAGCAGGTTCACTTCCAGATTCTGGTAGTCACTACAGAAGGCCCTTGGAACTAAGCTGGATATGAGCACATCTTACCATCCTCAAACAGATGGACAGAGTGAGAGAACCATCCAAACCTTGGATGACATGTTGAGAGCCTGCGTCATCGACTTCGGCGCGTCATGGGATACTCATCTTCCATTGGTCGAATTTTCTTATAACAACAACTACCATACCAGCATCAAGGCTGCGCCCTTCGAAGCTCTCTATGGCCGGAAGTGCAGATCCCCTCTGTGCTGGGCTGAAGTGGGCGACACACAGCTGGTCAAGGGATAAGTCCCTGACAGCACTCTCACTGGTCCAGAAATCATCCGCAAAACCACCGAAAAGATCGTACAAATCCGAGAACGACTTAAGGCCTCCGAAGACAGACAAAAGAGCTACGCCGATAAACGACGAAAACCCTTGGAATTCCAGGTTGGAGACCGTGTCTTGTTGAAAGTCTCACCCTGGAAGGGCATGATACGCTTTGGAAAGCGTGGAAAGCTTAACCCGAGATACATAGGACCTTTCGAGATCCTAGCCAGGATCGGTCCCGTAGCCTACAAACTCCGACTACATCACGAACTTAGCAATATCCATCCTGTCTTCCACGTCTCAAATCTTAAAAAGTGTCTTTCTGGTGAGACCCTTGTGATTCCTCTTGATGAGATCGAAATCAACGAAAATATGAACTTCGTGGAAGAACCAATCGAAATCATGGATCGAGAGATCAAACGAACGAAACAAAGCCGCATCCCGATAGTGAAGGTTCGCTGGAATGCCAAGCGGGGGCCCAAATTCACTTGGGAACGCGAAGACTCGATGAAACAGAAATATCCGCATCTCTTTCAAATTCCATGATTTGTATCTTTGTTTTAAATTTCGGGACGAAATTTCCTCTAACGGGGGGATGATGTGACAACCCGGAATTTATTCCGTCACCGTAACCCACTTCCGTTAATAAAATTTATTTTATTATTAAAGTTGTCCGTTAACTTTCAAATTAAATAACTTATTTAGAATTATTATTATAATTTCTTATGTGTCGGAACGAAATAATATCAAGTGAAACACTCCTAATAATCTTTTTTAGAATTTCTAGATTACGACTAAGACGGGTAATGGTTAGTTGCCCGGGTAAAATATTTAACTCCGTTTAATGTCGGTATTGGGTGTATCCCCATCGGGCCACTAACTCTAGATCTATATAAAAGTTGAGTGGGCACTTTTGAGCCTTTTTCCCACCTTGAACTTTCTCTCTCTATATCCCCTCTCTAAAAATCAGAATTTCTCTCCAAGAATCATCCTTTCAAGCTCCAAAATTGTAAGTGATCCTTCCTAACTAGTTGTTTAACATATCATACATGCAAATCCATGTCTTAAGCTCTCAAAATCATCAAGAACTCGTGTTTACGGTTTGGGGAGCCTCCCAAAACCGTAAACTCCCACAAAGGGGGTTTTTGAAGTCCCAAAACCCTTTCAAACCTCTTCTAGTGCTTAGATACTTACATGCATGGAGTTTGAACCACAAAATCATGTCTTTTGGAGTATGAACATGAGTTTACGGTTCTTGAATGTTCAAGAACCGTAAACACCCTTTAATGGGGGTTTTGATGCCCCTTAACCCCTCCAATGCATGTCTAATGGCCTTGAAACTTGCTTGAATGATCTTAGAACCCTAAAACAAGTCCAAAGAAGTGTAAACATGAGTTTACGGTTTGGGAACATCTCCCAAAATCGTAAACACCTCCCAAGGGTGTTTAAGTGCCCTTAACACCTTGCATGGCTTACCTTTGAGTCTAGAACCTTGCATGCAAAGTCTACAACCACCAAAACACTTGGAAAATGGACAAACATGGACAAAGATAGGTTTACGGCCGTAAACCCATGTGTTTACGACCGTAAACTCCTCAAGGAGTGGTTCAGAAACCGTAAACTCCATTCCCTAAGTCATTTCATGTCCCGATCACTTCCTAAGCCCTTAAATCAACCCTAGATCCTTCCTTTGTGCAAGATAAGGCCTTGGATCACTCAAAACACCACACCCATGAGTTTACGGCCGTAAACTCATGGGGGATGTGGTCTAGAAACCGTAAACTCCCCTAAGGGTTTACACTTGAAGAGTAAACCCTCCTAACTAGGTCATACACTCCTTAAATGCAACCCGTATCATTCCTAACACTTGGAATCAAGTGTTTTCTCGCATTAGAGTGTGTTTACTTGTTTGATTAGTAGATTAAAGACTAATTAGATACAATTATGTATCACCTCATGTTACTTAGGACCCTTGCGTGTGTTCAAGTCCTAAGTTGTCTTCTAGCATCCCTACCGGCACATTCTCGTTAGGTGAGTTCACACCCCTATACCTTTTCCACGTTTTTCATGTTTTCAAGGGGGGAATACAAGCAAATCATAAAAGTTTTAATAACTTAAAAACTGATGTTCTGATAAACTTTAGACACTGTATCCCTTCTGTAAAATGCGGAGCATAAGGGACGTTTTTCTGAATATAATTACATAATTTTCGAATAGCAAAGAAACTAATCAAATCATGCAAATTATTACGGGAATAATTTGGGATCTTTATTACTTGTTTTACGAATTCGGATTTCATGCAAAGCCAATATACATAAACTATGACCGATTTAGTTTATCCATGTCTAATCTAAGAGTATCATGCTAAATAATTATGTTGTATTTAATTATTTATACTCTACTATATTTCAAACAAATTCGAAACTCGAGAACGATTAAATCATCCGTAAATTAATTAATACTAGCTTGTGAGACTTGTCTTCGTTATGCCCTTCGGGGTACCAATAAATCCTCTCCGGAAGTATAACCAGAGTCTCCTGGAGGGAGAACGTGAAATTTGTGGATAGATCTATTCGGGACTGACAATCCCACACCTAAACTGCTGGCTACAGTTTGGCGGGCATGCCTGGGGTGACAAATTTTGGATATCGAACGACGCCTGAAGAACGTCAAGGAGGTCGCGGGTCATATCAGTATGGTTATACGGCTCACAATATGTATTAAACAGACTAACTTGGTCACAGATTTTCTTGCTTTATTTCTACTATAGTTTTATGTATTAAAACTACCTACTTTCGTACTGGATGGTATTCCAGAGCTCTAAACCTATCGTTTTGTGTATTAAAACTACCTACTTTCATACTGGATGGTATTCCAGAGCTCTAAACCTATAGTTTTATGTATTAAAACTACTTACTTTCGTACTGGAAGGGGATTCTAGGGTCATAACTTATGATTTTCTTATCTGATTCAAATCAACTTACATGTTAGAAAATATGGGATTTTCTGGGAAAAACATGCCTATGTATTTCATAACTCAGTAACGATGGCTTTTCGATATTACAGCAAATCTTTACAAAAGGAAATGAATTATTTATCACTGGATTAAATAAACGATTTTTCCTTAACAAAATACGCTTATGAACTCACCAGCTTTATGCTGATATTTTGAAAACTGCTTGTATTCTCAGGTTCTCATTAGACAGGTATCCCGTTACTTTTGGAGAAGACGGAGCGTATAGAAGTCTCGTCTTTACTTTTGTTCTAACTAATGTATCTATGAAACTTGTGGTACTTTGTTTTCAAACGAATGTAATTATTTCTATGTAATGCAATGGTTGTGTTTACTATGCTTACTATGTTCATTGGTTGTGATACTACACATGACGTCCTCCGCCCCGGAACGTTTCCGCCGTCGGTTTCGGGGTGTGACAGATTGGTATCAGAGCCCTTGTTTATAGTGAAGTAAGTATACCGAACCTTACATGGTATACAACTATAAACACTAAGGGGCCTAAGTGCTCTAAACTAAAAGTATGCTTTCAAAATATAATTATTTTTACAAAAGAATACAAGTATACCCGAGTACCAAAATCCGTGTTATAAGTGAATCGAAAACAAAAGTATTTGGATGTTGAGCACTACGGTTAAACCTGGGCAGTTATGTAATCATGTCTAGGGTCAATATAGCCTGATCAACTATATTCATTCGAGATATGACCAACATGTGCTTGGGAGTGACTTTGGTGTTGCAACAGGCCTAAAACTTACCTAATATCCATTCAACTCAAAATACTATAGGAGTATTTTAGTCCAACCCGAAAACATTGTAGAAATTCTTTCCGAAGTGTTGCTACTCATTCCTTGCTTAGCGATAGCTTACTTGCTTTAGTAACTTTTCCTGCTCTATCGCTTAGTAGAACACTCTAACAATCCTTATGAGATATATCCTTGCTTTATATCTCCTGATTCGATTCCAGAAGACTTACCATTCTCTTCTTCCTGATTGTTTTAGAACAAGATGCCTCCCCGAAGAAGATCTACCAGAAGGAACCACGACGCTCCACCACCTCCACCGCCGCCTCAATTTGATCCTGTCATGTTCCAGGCAGCTGTTACTGCTGCCGTGGCTGCCGCAATGTCACAAATGAATCCCGGCGGATCAGGCGGGCAAGGGAGTGGTACTCGTTCCCAAAATCATGAAGGTGGTCAGGAACACCAGAAAGAATGCTCTTATAAGGACTTCATGAACGCAAAACCCACATCTTTCGATGGCAAGGGAGGTGTCATTGCCTTGACTCAATGGTTCGAAAAGATTGAGTCCATATTCGAAATTTGCGCAGTTTCCGAAGCCAACAAAGTGAAATACGCCGCTTGCACTTTCCTCAATAAAGCATTAACCTGGTGGAACGGCCGGGTCAAGTCCTTAACTTTACCGGTGGCGAATGCTATGGGTTGGACAAGCCTGAAGGAACTTATGATAGCTCAGTACTACCCTCGGGGCGAGATGCAGAAACTTGAACACGAACTTTGGACCCTGAAGATGAAGGGTTGCGACATTGCTTCCTACACCTCTAGGTTTGAAGACCTAAGCCTCCTTTGTCCGGGAATGATTTCTCCGGAAAGAAAAAAGATTGAACGATTCATTTGGGGGCTGACCCAGCCAACCAAGGGAAATGTCCTGTCTGCAAAGCCAAGTACCTTTGATAGCGCTAAATGCTTGGCGCAAGCTCTGATTGATCATAGCGACGATCCCGAGGAAATAGTCACCGCTTCTGAATAGGCTAAAGGGAGCGGTGAAGATAAAAAGAAATTCTGGAACAAACGAAAGGGTCAGGGTTCGCAAGGACCCTCGAAGAAACAACAAACTGTGGCAGTTCACACTGCTACAACTCCTACCACCACTCCTGCAACTCGAACTCCTACCAGTGGATACACTGCCACCCTTCCCTGGTGCGACAAGTGCAGTTACCACCATCGTACTTCCGGGCCATGTCATGAGAAGCTCTACAACAGTTGTGGTAAAAAGGGCCATCTGGCTCGAGACTGCAGAAAACCAGTTCAGCAAGCTACTCAGGCGTCTGGAGGCGGTGTTGGTCGAGCCTGCTATAACTGTGGGCAGGTTGGGCATTTTAAAAGGGACTGCCCCAAAGCAACAACAACCAACAACACTGGGAGAATCCTAACTATGGGACAAGACGAGGCCATGGCTGACCCTACTATTGTGACGGGTACGTTCCTCCTCGACAACTCTTCTACATGCATTCTTTTCGATTCTGGTGCTGAAAGAAGTTTTGTTAGTCATGCATTCAAAGAATTCCTTAAACATAAATCCCAACCATTAACCGAAAAGTTTACCGTCGAAATGGCTAACGGTGAGAAAGAGAGTGTTAACGAGATATATATAGGTTGTACCCTTACTCTGAATGACCGTTCATTTCCCATTGACCTCATGCCTGTCTCCATAAAAAGCTTCGATGTCATCATTGGCATGGATTGGTTGAGCGACAATCATGCTGATATCCTTTGTTTCGAAAAAGCTATCCGTCTCAATCTTTCCTCGGATGAAACTCTTGTAATCTACGGTGATAAACTCAGTTCAAACCTTCGCATCATTTCATGCATCAAAGCTCGGAAACTCCTGTGGAAGGAGTGTTATGCATTCTTAGCCCATGTCGTTAACGAAAAGCAGGAAGCTAAAGACCTCGAGAGCATTCCTGAAGTCTGCAACTTTCCCGATGTCTTTCCAGAAGATCTCCCAGGAATCCCTCCTGAACACCAAGTGGAGTTTCGTATCGACTTAGTCCCCGGAGCTACCCCCGTAGCCAAATCTCTTTACCGCTTAGCACCGACAGAGATGCAAGAGTTATCCGGTCAGCTCAATGAGCTGCTCAGCAAAGGATTCATCAGACCGATTTCCTCGCCATGGGGAGCCCCGATCTTATTTGTGAAAAAGAAAGATGGATCCTTTCGAATGTGTATCGATTATCGGGAGCTGAATAAGCTCACAATCAAAAACCGTTATCCTCTTCCTCGAATCGACGACCTTTTCGATCAACTTCAAGGGGCCAACTACTTTTCCAAAATCGATTTAAGATCAGGGTACCATCAGCTACGAGTCCATGAAGGTGATGTTCCTAAAACAGCCTTTTGGACTCGATATGGCCACTACGAGTTCGTAGTCATGCCCTTCGGTCTAACCAACGCACCGGCAGTGTTCATGGATCTGATGAACTGGGTGTGTCGTCCCTTTCTGGACAAGTTCGTTATCGTGTTCATTGATGACATACTTATCTATTCCAGAAGCGAAGAAGATCACAAACAGCACTTGAGGTTAGTGTTGGAAACTCTTAGATCGGAGAAACTGTACGCGAAATTCTCCAAGTGTGAATTCTGGATTCGGAAGGTAACTTTCCTTGGTCACGTGGTAAGCGAGGAAGGCATACACGTGGATCCTTCCAAGATCAAAGCGATAGAAAACTGGTCAGCACCGAAGACACCCACCGAAATCCATCAATTCTTGGGTCTCGCTGGGTACTATCGCAGATTCATCCAAAATTTCTCCAGAATTGCCAAACCCTTAACCACTCTGAAAGGTGTACCCTTTTGTCGGAGTGAAAAGCAAGACACTGCGTTCCAAACATTGAAGCAAGCCTTGTGCAGCGCACCTGTTCTGTCCCTGCCCGAAGGGACGGAGGACTTCGTTGTCTACTGCGATGCGTCCAATCAAGGTCTCGGTTGTGTTCTGATGCAACGAGGTAAGGTCATCGCCTATGCCTCAAGACAACTGAAGGTACACGAAGTCAACTACACGACGCACGACCTAGAACTAGGAGCAGTGGTCTTCGCATTGAAAATATGGAGACATTATCTCTACGGAACTAAGTGCACCATCTTCACTGACCATAAAAGTCTACAGCACATCCTCGACCAGAAGGAGCTGAACATGAGACAACGGAGATGGGTTGAACTACTCAACGACTACGAGTGTGAAATCCGCTACCATCCCGGCAAGGCCAATGTGGTGGCAGATGCCCTCAGCCGGAAGGAGTACTCAGGTCGTAAAGTGAAGGCACTGACTATGACTATCCATTCCTACTTATCCGTGCAAATCAAAGAGGCTCAGTTGGAAGCCTTAAGACCAGAAAACATGTCAGGCGAAGCCCTGAGAAGAATGGATAAAAATCTGGAGATCAGAAGTGACGGAGTCTATTGTTTCATGAACCGAATCTGGACCCCAAAGTTCGGAGGTTTCAGGGAGGTTGTCATGAACGAAGCTCACAATACTAGATACTCCGTGCACCCAGGTTCGGATAAGATGTACCTGGATCTCAAGAAACTATACTGGTGGCCAAATATGAAATCCGAAATCGCTACCTTCGTGGGCAAGTGCCTGACTTGCGCCAAGGTGAAAGTCGAATATCAAAAACCCTCCGGTCTACTCCATCAACCCGAAATACCTGAATGGAAGTGGGAGAGGATTACTATGGATTTAATTACCAAATTACCCAGATCTCCGAGTAGGTACGACACCATTTGGGTAATTGTCGACCGATTAACCAAATCCGCTCACTTCCTTCCTATCAAAGAAAACTTCAAAATGGAGAGACTCACGTGAATCTACATCCAAGAGGTAGTCCGACTGCACGGTGTACCAGTGTCCATCATTTCCGATCGGGATAGCAGGTTCACTTCCAGATTCTGGTAGTCACTACAGAAGGCCCTTGGAACTAAGCTGGATATGAGCACAGCTTACCATCCTCAAACAGATGGACAGAGTGAGAGAACCATCCAAACCTTGGATGACATGTTGAGAGCCTGCGTCATCGACTTCGGCGCGTCATGGGATACTCATCTTCCATTGGTCGAATTTTCTTATAACAACAACTACCATACCAGCATCAAGGCTGCGCCCTTCGAAGCTCTCTATGGCCGGAAGTGCAGATCCCCTCTGTGCTGGGCTGAAGTGGGCGACACACAGCTGGTCAAGGGATAAGTCCCTGACAGCACTCTCACTGGTCCAGAAATCATCCGCAAAACCACCGAAAAGATCGTACAAATCCGAGAACGACTTAAGGCCTCCGAAGACAGACAAAAGAGCTACGCCGATAAACGACGAAAACCCTTGGAATTCCAGGTTGGAGACCGTGTCTTGTTGAAAGTCTCACCCTGGAAGGGCATGATACGCTTTGGAAAGCGTGGAAAGCTTAACCCGAGATACATAGGACCTTTCGAGATCCTAGCCAGGATCGGTCCCGTAGCCTACAAACTCCGACTACATCACGAACTTAGCAATATCCATCCTGTCTTCCACGTCTCAAATCTTAAAAAGTGTCTTTCTGGTGAGACCCTTGTGATTCCTCTTGATGAGATCGAAATCAACGAAAATATGAACTTCGTGGAAGAACCAATCGAAATCATGGATCGAGAGATCAAACGAACGAAACAAAGCCGCATCCCGATAGTGAAGGTTCGCTGGAATGCCAAGCGGGGGCCCAAATTCACTTGGGAACGCGAAGACTCGATGAAACAGAAATATCTGCATCTCTTTCAAATTCCATGATTTGTATCTTTGTTTTAAATTTCGGGACGAAATTTCCTCTAACGGGGGGATGATGTGACAACCCGGAATTTATTCCGTCACCGTAACCCACTTCCGTTAATAAAATTTATTTTATTATTAAAGTTGTCCGTTAACTTTCAAATTAAATAACTTATTTAGAATTATTATTATAATTTCTTATGTGTCGGAACGAAATAATATCAAGTGAAACACTCCTAATAATCTTTTTTAGAATTTCTAGATTACGACTAAGACGGGTAATGGTTAGTTGCCCGGGTAAAATATTTAACTCCGTTTAATGTCGGTATTGGGTGTATCCCCATCGGGCCACTAACTCTAGATCTATATAAAAGTTGAGTGGGCACTTTTGAGCCTTTTTCCCACCTTGAACTTTCTCTCTCTATATCCCCTCTCTAAAAATCGGAATTTCTCTCCAAGAATCATCCTTTCAAGCTCCAAAATTGTAAGTGATCCTTCCTAACTAGTTGTTTAACATATCATACATGCAAATCCATGTCTTAAGCTCTCAAAATCATCAAGAACTCGTGTTTACGGTTTGGGGAGCCTCCCAAAACCGTAAACTCCCACAAAGGGGGTTTTTGAAGTCCCAAAACCCTTTCAAACCTCTTCTAGTGCTTAGATACTTACATGCATGGAGTTTGAACCACAAAATCATGTCTTTTGGAGTATGAACATGAGTTTACGGTTCTTGAATGTTCAAGAACCGTAAACACCCTTTAATGGGGGTTTTGATGCCCCTTAACCCCTCCAATGCATGTCTAATGGCCTTGAAACTTGCTTGAATGATCTTAGAACCCTAAAACAAGTCCAAAGAAGTGTAAACATGAGTTTACGGTTTGGGAACATCTCCCAAAATCGTAAACACCTCCCAAGGGTGTTTAAGTGCCCTTAACACCTTGCATGGCTTACCTTTGAGTCTAGAACCTTGCATGCAAAGTCTACAACCACCAAAACACTTGGAAAATGGACAAACATGGACAAAGATGGGTTTACGGCCGTAAACCCATGTGTTTACGACCGTAAACTCCTCAAGGAGTGGTTCAGAAACCGTAAACTCCATTCCCTAAGTCATTTCATGTCCCGATCACTTCCTAAGCCCTTAAATCAACCCTAGATCCTTCCTTTGTGCAAGATAAGGCCTTGGATCACTCAAAACACCACACCCATGAGTTTACGGCCGTAAACTCATGGGGGATGTGGTCTAGAAACCGTAAACTCCCCTAAGGGTTTACACTTGAAGAGTAAACCCTCCTAACTAGGTCATACACTCCTTAAATGCAACCCGTATCATTCCTAACACTTGGAATCAAGTGTTTTCTCGCATTAGAGTGTGTTTACTTGTTTGATTAGTAGATTAAAGACTAATTAGATACAATTATGTATCACCTCATGTTACTTAGGACCCCTGCGTGTGTTCAAGTCCTAAGTTGTCTTCTAGCATCCCTACCGGCACATTCTCGTTAGGTGAGTTCATACCCCTATACCTTTTCCACGTTTTTCATGTTTTCAAGGGGGGGAATACAAGCAAATCATAAAAGTTTTAATAACTTAAAAACTGATGTAATTATAAGAATTTCTGATAAACTTTAGACATTGTATCCCTTCTGTAAAATGCGGAGCATAAGGGACGTTTTTCTGAATATAATTACATAGTTTTCGAATAGCAAAGAAACTAATCAAATCATGCAAATTATTACGGGAATAATTTGGGATCTTTATTACTTGTTTTACGAATTCAGATTTCATGCAAAGCCAATATACATAAACTATGACCGATTTAGTTTATCCATGTCTAATCTAAGAGTATCATGCTAAATAATTATGTTGTATTTAATTATTTATACTCTACTATATTTCAAACAAATTCGAAACTCGAGAACGATTAAATCATCCGTAAATTAATTAATACTAGCTTGTGAGACTTGTCTTCGTTATGCCCTTCGGGGTACCAATAAATCCTCTCCGGAAGTATAACCAGAGTCTCCTGGAAGGAGAACGTGAAATTTGTGGATAGATCTATTCGGGACTGACAATCCCACACCTAAACTGCTGGCTACAGTTAGGCGGGCATGCCTGGGGTGACAAATTTTGGATATCGAACGACGCCTGAAGAACGTCAAGGAGGTCGCGGGTCATATCAGTATGGTTATACGGCTCACAATATGTATTAAACAGACTAACTTGGTCACAGATTTTCTTGCTTTATTTCTACTATAGTTTTATGTATTAAAACTACCTACTTTCGTACTGGATGGTATTCCATAGCTCTAAACCTATCGTTTTGTGTATTAAAACTACCTACTTTCATACTGGATGGTATTCCAGAGCTCTAAACCTATAGTTTTATGTATTAAAACTACTTACTTTCGTACTGGAAGGGGATTCTAGGGTCATAACTTATGGTTTTCTTATCTGATTCAAATCAACTTACATGTTAGAAAATATGGGATTTTCTGGGAAAAACATGCCTATGTATTTCATAACTCAGTAACGATGGCTTTTCGATATTACAGCAAATCTTTACAAAAGGAAATGAATTATTTATCACTGGATTAAATAAACGATTTTTCCTTAACAAAATACGCTTATGAACTCACCAGCTTTATGCTGATATTTTGAAAACTGCTTGTATTCTCAGGTTCTCATTAGACAGGTATCCCGTTACTTTTGGAGAAGACGGAGCGTATAGAAGTCTCGTCTTTACTTTTGTTCTAACTAATGTATCTATGAAACTTGTGGTACTTTGTTTTCAAACGAATGTAATTATTTCTATGTAATGTAATGGTTGTGTTTACTATGCTTACTATGTTCATTGGTTGTGATACTACACATGACGTCCTCCGCCCCGGAACGTTTCCGCCGTCGGTTTCGGGGTGTGACAGATTGGTATCAGAGCCCTTGTTTATAGTGAAGTAAGTATACCGAACCTTACATGGTATACAACTATAAACACTAAGGGGCCTAAGTGCTCTAAACTAAAAGTATGCTTTCAAAATATAATTATTTTTACAAAAGAATACAAGTATACCCGAGTACCAAAATCCGTGTTATAAGTGAATCGAAAACAAAAGTATTTGGATGTTGAGCACTACGGTTAAACCTGGGCAGTTATGTAATCATGTCTAGGGTCAATATAGCCTGATCAACTATATTCATTCGAGACATGACCAACATGTGCTTGGGAGTGACTTTGGTGTTGCAACAGGCCTAAAACTTACCTAATATCCATTCAACTCAAAATACTATAGGAGTATTTTAGTCCAACCCGAAAACATTGTAGAAATTCTTTCCGAAGTGTTGCTACTCATTCCTTGCTTAGCGATAGCTTACTTGCTTTAGTAACTTTTCCTGCTCTATCGCTTAGTAGAACACTCTAACAATCCTTATGAGATATATCCTTGCTTCATATCTCCTGATTCGATTCCAGAAGACTTACCATTCTCTTCTTCCTGATTGTTTTAGAACAAGATGCCTCCCCGAAGAAGATCTACCAGAAGGAACCACGACGCTCCACCACCTCCACCGCCGCCTCAATTTGATCCTGTCATGTTCCAGGCAGCTGTTACTGCTGCCGTGGCTGCCGCAATGTCACAAATGAATCCCGACGGATCAGGCGGGCAAGGGAGTGGTACTCGTTCCCAAAATCATGAAGGTGGTCAGGAACACCAGAAAGAATGCTCTTATAAGGACTTCATGAACGCAAAACCCACATCTTTCGATGGCAAGGGAGGTGTCATTGCCTTGACTCAATGGTTTGAAAAGATTGAGTCCATATTCGAAATTTGTGCAGTTTCCGAAGCCAACAAAGTGAAATACGCCGCTTGCACTTTCCTCAATAAAGCATTAACCTGGTGGAACGGCCGGGTCAAGTCCTTAACTTTACCGGTGGCGAATGCTATGGGTTGGACAAGCCTGAAGGAACTTATGATAGCTCAGTACTGCCTTCGGGGCGAGATGCAGAAACTTGAACACGAACTTTGGACCCTGAAGATGAAGGGTTCCGACATTGCTTCCTACACCTCTAGGTTTAAAGACCTAAGCCTCCTTTGTCCGGGAATGATTTCTCCGGAAAGAAAAAAGATTGAACGATTCATTTGGGGGCTGACCCAGCCAACCAAGGGAAATGTCCTGTCTGCAAAGCCAAGTACCTTTGATAGCGCTAAATGCTTGGCGCAAGCTCTGATTGATCATAGCGACGATCCCGAGGAAATAGTCACCGCTTCTGAATAGGCTAAAGGGAGCGGTGAAGATAAAAAGAAATTCTGGAACAAACGAAAGGGTCAGGGTTCGCAAGGACCCTCGAAGAAACAACAAACTGTGGCAGTTCACGCTGCTACAACTCCTACCGCCACTCCTGCAACTCGAACTCCTACCAGTGGATACACTGCCACCCTTCCCTGGTGCGACAAGTGCAGTTACCACCATCGTACTTCCGGGCCATGTCATGAGAAGCTCTACAACAGTTGTGGTAAAAAGGGCCATCTGGCTCGAGACTGCAGAAAACCAGTTCAGCAAGCTACTCAGGCGTCTGGAGGCGGTGTTGGTCGAGCCTGCTATAACTGTGGGCAGGTTGGGCATTTTAAAAGGGACTGCCCCAAAGCAACAACAACCAACAACACTAGGAGAATCCTAACTATGGGACAAGAGGAGGCCATGGCTGACCCTACTATTGTGACGGGTACGTTCCTCCTCGACAACTCTTCTACATGCATTCTTTTCGATTCTGGTGCTGAAAGAAGTTTTGTTAGTCATGCATTCAAAGAATTCCTTAAACATAAATCCCAACCATTAACCGAAAAGTTTACCGTCGAAATGGCTAACGGTGAGAAAGAGAGTGTTAACGAGATATATATAGGTTGTACCCTTACTCTGAATGACCGTTCATTTCCCATTGACCTCATGCCTGTCTCCATAAAAAGCTTCGATGTCATCATTGGCATGGATTGGTTGAGCGACAATCATGCTGATATCCTTTGTTTCGAAAAAGCTATCCGTCTCAATCTTTCCTCGGATGAAACTCTTGTAATCTACGGTGATAAACTCAGTTCAAACCTTCGCATCATTTCATGCATCAAAGCTCGGAAACTCCTGCGGAAGGAGTGTTATGCATTCTTAGCCCATGTCGTTAACGAAAAGCAGGAAGCTAAAGACCTCGAGAGCATTCCTGAAGTCTGCAACTTTCCCGATGTCTTTCCAGAAGATCTCCCAGGAATCCCTCCTGAACACCAAGTGGAGTTTCGTATCGACTTAGTCCCCGGAGCTACCCCCGTAGCCAAATCTCTTTACCGCTTAGCACCGGCAGAGATGCAAGAGTTATCCGGTCAGCTCAATGAGCTGCTCAGCAAAGGATTCATCAGACCGATTTCCTCGCCATGGGGAGCCCCGATCTTATTTGTGAAAAAGAAAGATGGATCCTTTCGAATGTGTATCGATTATCGGGAGCTGAATAAGCTCACAATCAAAAACCGTTATCCTCTTCCTCGAATCGACGACCTTTTCGATCAACGTCAAGGGGCCAGCTACTTTTCCAAAATCGATTTAAGATCAGGGTACCATCAGCTACGAGTCCATGAAGGTGATGTTCCTAAAACAGCCTTTCGGACTCGATATGGCCACTACGAGTTCGTAGTCATGCCCTTCGGTCTAACCAACGCACCGGCAGTGTTCATGGATCTGATGAACTGGCTGTGTCGTCCCTTTCTGGACAAGTTCGTTATCGTGTTCATTGATGACATACTTGTCTATTCCAGAAGCGAAGAAGATCACAAACAGCACTTGAGGTTAGTGTTGGAAACTCTTAGATCGGAGAAACTGTACGCGAAATTCTCCAAGTGTGAATTCTGGATTCGGAAGGTAACTTTCCTTGGTCACGTGGTAAGCGAGGAAGGCATACACGTGGATCCTTCCAAGATCAAAGCGATAGAAAACTGGTCAGCACCGAAGACACCCACCGAAATCCGTCAATTCTTGGGTCTCGCCGGGTACTATCGCAGATTCATCTAAAATTTCTCCAGAATTGCCAAACCCTTAACCACTCTGAAAGGTGTACCCTTTTGTCGGAGTGAAAAGCAAGACACTGCGTTCCAAACATTGAAGCAAGCCTTGTGCAGCGCACCTGTTCTGTCCCTGCCCGAAGGGACGGAGGACTTCGTTGTCTACTGCGATGCGTCCAATCAAGGTCTCGGTTGTGTTCTGATGCAACGAGGTAAGGTCATCGCCTATGCCTCAAGACAACTGAAGGTACACGAAGTCAACTACACAACGCACGACCTAGAACTAGGAGCAGTGGTCTTCGCATTGAAAATATAGAGACATTATCTCTACGGAACTAAGTGCACCATCTTCACTGACCATAAAAGTCTACAGCACATCCTCGACCAGAAGGAGCTGAACATGAGACAACGGAGATGGGTTGAACTACTCAACGACTACGAGTGTGAAATCCGCTACCATCCCGGCAAGGCCAATGTGGTGGCAGATGCCCTCAGCCGGAAGGAGTACTCAGGTCGTAAAGTGAAGGCACTGACTATGACTATCCATTCCTACTTATCCGCGCAAATCAAAGAGGCTCAGTTGGAAGCCTTAAGACCAGAAAACATGTCAGGCGAAGCCCTGAGAAGAATGGATAAAAATCTGGAGATCAGAAGTGACGGAGTCTATTGTTTCATGAACCGAATCTGGACCCCAAAGTTCGGAGGTTTCAGGGAGGTTGTCATGAACGAAGCTCACAATACTAGATACTCCGTGCACCCAGGTTCGGATAAGATGTACCTGGATCTCAAGAAACTATACTGGTGGCCAAATATGAAATCCGAAATCGCTACCTTCGTGGGCAAGTGCCTGACTTGCGCCAAGGTGAAAGTCGAATATCAAAAACCCTCCGGTCTACTCCATCAACCCGAAATACCTGAATGGAAGTGGGAGAGGATTACTATGGATTTTATTACCAAATTACCCAGATCTCCGAGTGGGTACGACACCATTTGGGTAATTGTCGACCGATTAACCAAATCCGCTCACTTCCTTCCTATCAAAGAAAACTTCAAAATGGAGAGACTCACGCGAATCTACATCCAAGAGGTAGTCCGACTGCACGGTGTACCTGTGTCCATCATTTCCGATCGGGATAGCAGGTTCACTTCCAGATTCTGGTAGTCACTACAGAAGGCCCTTGGAACTAAGCTGGATATGAGCACAACTTACCATCCTCAAACAGATGGACAGAGTGAGAGAACCATCCAAACCTTGGAAGACATGTTGAGAGCCTGCGTCATCGACTTCGGCGCGTCATGGGATACTCATCTTCCATTGGTCGAATTTTCTTATAACAACAACTACCATACCAGCATCAAGGCTGCGCCCTTCGAAGCTCTCTATGGCCGGAAGTGCAGATCCCCTCTGTGCTGGGCTGAAGTGGGCGACACACAGCTGGTCAAGGGATAAGTCCCTGACAGCACTCTCACTGGTCCATAAATCATCCGCAAAACCACCGAAAAGATCGTACAAATCCGAGAACGACTTAAGGCCTCCGGAGACAGACAAAAGAGCTACGCCGATAAACGACGAAAACCCTTGGAATTCTAGGTTGGAGACCGTGTCTTGTTGAAAGTCTCACCCTGGAAGGGCATGATACGCTTTGGAAAGCGTGGAAAGCTTAACCCGAGATACATAGGACCTTTCGAGATCCTAGCCAGGATCGGTCCCGTAGCCTACAAACTCCGACTACATCACGAACTTAGCAATATCCATCCTGTCTTCCACGTCTCAAATCTTAAAAAGTGTCTTCCTGGTGAGACCCTTGTGATTCCTCTTGATGAGATCGAAATCAACGAAAATATGAACTTCGTGGAAGAACCAATCGAAATCATGGATCGAGAGATCAAACGAACGAAACAAAGCCGCATCCCGATAGTGAAGGTTCGCTGGAATGCCAAGCGGGGGCCCAAATTCACTTGGGAATGCGAAGACTCGATGAAACAGAAATATCCGCATCTCTTTAAAATTCCATGATTTGTATCTTTGTTTTAAATTTCGGGACGAAATTTCCTCTAACGGGGGGATGATGTGACAACCCGGAATTTATTCCGTCACCGTAACCCACTTCCGTTAATAAAATTTATTTTATTATTAAAGTTGTCCGTTAACTTTCAAATTAAATAACTTATTTAGAATTATTATTATAATTTCTTATGTGTCGGAACGAAATAATATCAAGTGAAACACTCCTAATAATATTTTTTAGAATTTCTAGATTACGACTAAGACGGGTAATGGTTAGTTGCCCGGGTAAAATATTTAACTCCGTTTAATGTCAGTATTGGGTGTATCCCCACCGGGCCACTAACTCTAGATCTATATAAAGGTTGAGTGGGCACTTTTGAGCCTTTTTCCCACCTTGAACTTTCTCTCTCTATATCCCCTCTCTAAAAATCAGAATTTCTCTCCAAGAATCATCCTTTCAAGCTCCAAAATTGTAAGTGATCCTTCCTAACTAGTTGTTTAACATATCATACATGCAAATCCATGTCTTAAGCTCTCAAAATCATCAAGAACTCGTGTTTACAGTTTGGGGAGCCTCCCAAAACCGTAACTCCCCCAAAGGGGGTTTTTGAAGTCCCAAAACCCTTTCAAACCTCTTCTAGTGCTTAGATACTTACATGCATGGAGTTTGAACCACAAAATCATGTCTTTTGGAGTATGAACATGAGTTTACGGTTCTTGAATGTTCAAGAACCGTAAACACCCTTTAATGGGGGTTTTGATGCCCCTTAACCCCTCCAATGCATGTCTAATGGCCTTAAAACTTGCTTGAAAGATCTTAGAACCCTAAAACAAGTCCAAAGAAGTGTAAACATGAGTTTACGGTTTGGGAACATCTCCCAAAACCGTAAACACCTCCCAAGGGTGTTTAAGTGCCCTTAACACCTTGCATGGCTTACCTTTGAGTCTAGAACCTTGCATGCAAAGCCTACAACCACCAAAACACTTGGAAAATGGACAAACATGGACAAAGATGGGTTTACGGCCGTAAACCCATGTGTTTACGACCGTAAACTCCTCAAGGAGTGGTTCAGAAACCGTAAACTCCATTCCCTAAGTCATTTCATGTCCCGATCACTTCCTAAGCCCTTAAATCAACCCTAGATCCTTCCTTTGTGCAAGATAAGGCCTTGGATCACTCAAAACACCACACCCATGAGTTTACGGCCGTAAACTCATGGGAGATGTGGTCTAGAAACCGTAAACTCCCCTAAGGGTTTACACTTGAAGAGTAAACCCTCCTAACTAGGTCATACACTCCTTAAATGCAACCCGTATCATTCCTAACACTTGGAATCAAGTGTTTTCTCGCATTAGAGTGTGTTTACTTGTTTGATTAGTAGATTAAAGACTAATTAGATACAATTATGTATCACCTCATGTTACTTAGGACCCTTGCGTGTGTTCAAGTCCTAAGTTGTCTTCTAGCATCCCTACCGGCACATTCTCGTTAGGTGAGTTCATACCCCTATACCTTTTCCACGTTTTTCATGTTTTCAAGGGGGGAATACAAGCAAATCATAAAAGTTTTAATAACGTAAAAATTGATGTAATTATATGAATTTCTGATAAACTTTAGACACTGTATCCCTTCTGTAAAATGCGGAGCATAAGGGATGTTTTTCTGAATATAATTACATAGTTTTCGAATAGCAAAGAAACTAATCAAATCATGCAAATTATTACGGGAATAATTTGGGATATTTATTACTTGTTTTACGAATTCGGATTTCAGGCAAAGCCAATATACATAAACTATGACCGATTTAGTTTATCCATGTCTAATCTAAGAGTATCATGCTAAATAATTATGTTGTATTTAATTATTTATACTCTACTATATTTCAAACAAATTCGAAACTCGAGAACGATTAAATCATCCGTAAATTAATTAATACTAGCTTGTGAGACTTGTCTTCGTTATGCCCTTCGGGGTACCAATAAATCCTCTCCGGAAGTATAACCAGAGTCTCCTGGAGGGAGAACGTGAAATTTGTGGATAGATCTATTCGGGACTGACAATCCCACACCTAAACTGCTGGCTACAGTTTGGCGGGCATGCCTGGGGTGACAAATTTTGGATATCGAACGACGCCTGAAGAACGTCAAGGAGGTCGCGGGTCATATCAGTATGGTTATACGGCTCACAATATGTATTAAACAGACTAACTTGGTCACAGATTTTCTTGCTTTATTTCTACTATAGTTTTATGTATTAAAACTACCTACTTTCGTACTGGATGGTATTCCAGAGCTCTAAACCTATCGTTTTATGTATTAAAACTACCTACTTTCGTACTGGATGGTATTCCAGAGCTCTAAACCTATAGTTTTATGTATTAAAACTACTTACTTTCGTACTGGAAGGGGATTCTAGGGTCATAACTTATGGTTTTCTTATCTGATTCAAATCAACTTACATGTTAGAAAATATGGGATTTTCTGGGAAAAACATGCCTATGTATTTCAAATCAACTTAACAAAATACGCTTATGAACTCACCAGCTTTATGCTGATATTTTTAAAACTGCTTGTATTCTCAGGTTCTCATTAGACAGGTATCCCGTTACTTTTGGAGAAGACGGAGCGTATAAAAGTCTCGTCTTTACTTTTGTTATAACTAATGTATCTATGAAACTTGTGGTACTTTGTTTTCAAACGAATGTAATTATTTCTATGTAATGTAATGGTTGTGTTTACTATGCTTACTATGTTCATTGGTTGTGATACTACACATGACGTCCTCCGCCCCGGAACGTTTCCGCCGTCGGTTTCGGGGTGTGACAGTGTGTGTGTGTGTGTGTGTGTGTGGGTATGTGTGTGTGTGTGTATACATATATATGATGTCCATAAAAACGTTAAATATAGTCCTTATTATAATTATAAACGACAAATGTTATTTGTAGTCTTAAAATTATCACCATTAAATATTTGTATTATCGTCATATATTGAACTAAAAAGATATATACATCTATTTTAGACTTGTACATATATTTGGTATTGTTGGTTTTACGTTGGTTAAAACCTGGTTTTGAAAACTTGGAGGCTTGACTATACAGAATAAGTCAAATTTCCTTTTGGAATTGAATGGACACAATGTATTCGTTAAGGTTGCAGAGTGCTTTTTGATTAGTTTTGAAACATGCCTTTATTAGCTTGCGAATCTACTATTTTGTCCCGCAGTGGGAGTTGGGCTCCAAGTAGTGGGTGCGACGCACATGGTTGACCAAGAGTAGACTTTTTGACTATTGACTCTTGACCTATTTAACTTTTGGTCACTTTTGAAAGATTGTGTAGTTGTGTGAGGATTGATCTCGATTGTCATTAGGTGGATTGTGTTACTTTTTATAAGTTGTGGTTGCTGGTAGACTTATGTTATTTAGCTCAGGTGAGTTTTCTCATTATAGTGTGAATCCTCTACATAATAGGATGTTGATATGATTTAGTAAAGTACAAGTAGATTGGTTTAATAGCTACTTGTGGTTCCTTGTTTGGTTTTTGTCTGTTTCATACATATTTCGACATATTATGGATGAGTTGAGGGCAGACGAAATGTTTTTTGAAGGCCAAGATACTCGGGTGGACGAACTTGATGTTGTAGGCCAAATGGAGCTTACCAGCTTGATGTTTTAGTCCAAAGGGGAAGACCAGCCTTATTTTGATGGCCATTATGTGCATGCATTATACGTGTATTGTTGTGTGACGTATTTTGGGGAACTCAATAAGACTTTGATTACATTTGTGGATTAATTGTTTCAGGTACTTCAATAGATCGTAGGAAGGTGAAGGTGTGATTGTACATACATATCAGTAGTTTTATTATTTGAGATTCCACGAAACATTTGTGATAACTCTAATTTATTGATTTTGGTTTATGTAAAAAGGGTTTTGCTTTGAATGTACCTTTATGATAGTGAGTTTTTGTGCTTGTTTAAAAATGATAAATTTATTTTGAAAATTGGGAAGTTACACGTTCACAAAGCTTCCACAGGTCATTTACATTCGTCGAGTGAGGAAAATGAGTCACAAAAACATTAAAAGAAATATCCTCCTGTTTCTTGTGGTTTGATTGATTTATATTGCCGCCAATACTTCTCATTTGGGGATCATCAATTTGTATTTGATGTTTTCCTAATCTCTATTGTCACCCTTCATTCTTATGTTCTGATCCCATACTTATCTTACATTCAACATTGCGAAAAATTGAATAGAAATCTAAACATTGTCAGTAGCTTGAATTCGCTAGGGGTTTTCCTCAAATTTATTTTCTATTTCGTTTCTTTTTCGACCACTGTTTGATATTATTAAATTTATGATTTTGTCGAGAGTATAAAACTACCAAGGTGCTTACTAGATAGACATGTCACACTCTCCTGCTACGTGTCTCGTCGATTCATCGTGTCTCACATCGTGAGAATCACTTACTCACGTCGTGAGAGTTAAAAGTCACGTTGTGGTAGTCAAAGTTTGATCTTTGACTTGACTTCTGTTGACTTTCTCATAATAGCATCCTACTTTCATCTCAACTTCAATAGCCATAACTTTCTCATACGAACTCCATTTTCAGCAAACTTTATATCTACGGAATCGACATCACACAAACTACAATATTCCTCAATATATTTTAATAATTAACATTTCTAAAAATTAACCCTTTCTAGGTTTTATCTCACCTACCCCTTTCATAGTATCTATATTTCATAAAATAACACCTGTTACGAAAAATCGGGTGTCACACTAGGCCCCACCATGCTTGGTTGGAAGAGTGAAAAATCTGCCAATTCTTCCCTCTTGGACCCTGACCCTTGTTTTCTATCACCTCCCCTTACCCCCTCTCCTTGGTTGAGTGCACACTTCTCCTTCTAGTAAAATCAAGGTGTATATTGTGTGTTGGACTTTCTATGAAGGTATGGGTGCATGTTGCATGTGATAGACCTGATACACTATAAAAGGAAGGCTTTGGGTCTTCATTTCATACAAAAATCATCAACCATGTCCTCTCTTACTCTCCCCTCTCCATTCTCTCTCTTTTCTTTGTTTGGAACCCAACACCAATAATCACCACTCCACCAGCGTAAACCACCATAGCCAGCTCCTTTTAACCTTATTTTCGACGACCAACCACCACCACCTTGTGCCACCTTTGTGTTGATATCTTTTGGTGATCTTTCCTAGTTTAAGACTTTAGTCTTCATTGTGTTTTGTAGTTTTAAATCAAATCTAAAACAACCCCGGTTTAGATCGTTCCTAGTTCATGTTTTCTCGAAGTGTTTCTCAAAGATAACCACACTCACGAATCTAGTTCAAAACTCATCCATTAAGGTGAGTGCTTACGACCCCTTTTTATAGTTTTTATATATTTCGGGGGGGGGGGGGGGGGGAATACATGTGATCACATATTTCATTTATGCAAAAACACTCTTAAAAAACATACAACAAAATGCTATGATTTTATTTGAAAAGTTATAGTGATCTAAATGTTTGGGGCTTGCATGGGATTTCACTTCTTCTTTCATGATGTACGCGTTTTGTATGGCCTTACGGTTGGTTTCATTCATTTCCTTACCCTCGATCTGTCGGAGGTATTTCTCAGTTCTATATTTGAGCTCGACTCTCGGCTGAGGTACTGTCCCCTACATCTTCTTTGACAAAGGGCCACGAAGTAGACCTTGGGCGAAGGTACTGGTTACAAGGAACTCTTCATGACCCGGGACGTTGAATGTCGCCAGATTGAATCCATCGTAATATGCCTATATTGAGTCTCCTTGTTTTTGCTTACGTTCAATTATGGAGTTCTCATCTCCCTTCCCTTTCCTCAGTTGCATGAAATTATTGAGGAAAAGGTGATGTAACTGTTCGAAACTTGAGATGATGCCAGATCACAACGCCTTGAAGCACCTTCTGGCGTTTCCTGATAACGTAATCGGGAAATACGTACAAATGAACTGCTTGTCCATCCACAGTGATGTCATCATCCACTCATAGGTATCGATGTGCTTGTCGTGGTCAGTTGTTCCATCATAGTTGGGGAAGTTTGGTATCATCGCTGAGTGTGGGATCTTATACTGCAAAAGCTCCTGGAAAAAGGTAAAACTGGTGCTTCTCATTGGGGTTTCCATGCGAGAGTATGGAAAACCAACGTACATCGTCAACTATAGAAAGTAATATGGGTTTCCTTATGATTGGTTATACGTTGCTGCTTACGAGATGTATGGGTGATTCTGGGAGCTCGATTATGTGTTTTGTTGCAGTTGTGAGCTTAGTTGTTATCTGTTTCATAAATATTTTGACATAGTATGGATGATTTGAGGGCAGACCAATTGTTAGTTGAAGACCAAGATACTCGGGTGGACGAACTTGATGCTGTAAACCAAAGGGGAAGACCAACCTTATTTTGATGGACATTATGTGCATGCATTATACGTGTATTGTTGTGTGACGTATTATGGGAAACTCAATAAGCTTTTGAATACAATTATGGATTAATTGTTCCAGGTACTTCATCAGATGTGGGAAGTTGAAGGTGTGATTGTAGACACATATAAGTAGTTTTATGATTTGAGATTCCACTACACTTTTGTGATAACTCTAATTTATGGATTTTGGTTTATGAACAAATGGTTTTGCTTTGAATGTACCTTTATGATAATGAGTGTTTGTGCTAGTTTAAGAATGATAAACTTGTTTTGAAAATTGGGAAGTTACATGTTCACAAAGCTTGCACAGGTCATTCACATTCGCTGAGTGAGGAAAATTAGTCACATAAACATGAAAAGAAATATCCTTCTGTTACTTGTCGTTTGATTGATTTATATTGCCGCCGATACTTTTCATTTAGGGATCATCAATGTGTATTTGATGTTTTCCTAATCTCCTTTGTCACCCTTCATTCATATGTTTTGATCCCATACTTAGCTTACATGTAACATTGTGAAAAATTGAATAGAAACCTAAACATTGTCATTAGCTTGAATTCACTATGGTTTTTACTTTAATTGCTTATCTATTTCGTTTCTTATCCGACCGCTATTTGATATTATTAAATTTATGATTTTGTCGAGAGTATGAAACTACAAAGGTGCTTACAAGATAGCCACATAAGCTTCAAATTGTTATATGGCATTTTATTTTACCGGACGAGATAAGCATGTTGTAACCCACTTTATTCCCCCACAAAGCCAAAAAAATAGTTTAAAGACCACTTAAACCAAAATCAAAAGTTAAATGGAATACAATGTCATCGACCCTAGCTTTTATTTGACAAATCTCATTTATAGACGTTACCGTAATTATAGAACTATACTCTAATAATGATTTTTAAATATAAATTTAAACTAATATTATTCTCCATCTTTTTACTGACCGCTTTGCTCGCTTCAGATGTAGTGAAGACATGGTAAGAAATTTATAACCTAAGTTCTAACCTAAATTTTCATTGAGGTAAAATCTACTAATAATGTATTAAATATAAATAAAAACTATTATTAATATTATTACTTAAATGAAATCAATAGATTGTTTCCAAAAAAGAATACCCCACCCTCAGATATCTATTTGGTTACATAAACATTTACCAATAGAAAACAATTAATCTAAACTTTTCAAATAATATTATTAAATCTAAGTACATAAAAATCTTATGCTTGTCCCTTATTTTTGATACATGTAAATTCTAAATTTTTAACAAGATACTTGTAGATCTTTTCTTGTATCGTGGGTTTTGCTTTTTAAAGTATGATCTTATTTCCACATATTATAAAAAGAAATAAAATAAATTTATATGAAGTGAAAATAATTTATTGTTACAAAGAACTTTAAAAAGTATGCAAAATTATTCCTTGAATATTATTTGGTACTTATATAAGAGAAACATTAAGGTAATTAGAAGCAAAGCTTTTAAATAAGCTTTTGATTAGAGTTGTGGATTAATTGTTTCAGGTACTTCATCAGATCGTGGGAAGGTGAAGATGTGATTGTACACTCATATAAGTAGTTTTATGATTTGAGATGCCATGACACTTTTATGATAACTCTAATTTATGGATTTTGGTTTATGAACAAATGGTTATGCTTTGAATGTACCTTTACGAAAATGAGTATTTGTGCTAGTTTAAAAATGATAAATTTATTTTGAAAATTGGGAAGTTACACGTTCACAAAGCTTCCACAGGCCATTCACATTTGTTGAGTGAGGAAAATTAGTCACGTAAACATTAAAAGAAATACCCTTTTGTTTTTTGTAGTTTGATTGATTTATATTACCGCCAATACTTCTGTAACATCCCAATTTCCAGGAGTGAGATTTTAGGGATTTCTAAGAAAATAAGGAAGCCTACTCGACGAGTTGGAGGCTCCAACTCGTCATGTAGAGCGTAAGCTATCCGCGTGATTTTTAGGACCTACTCGACGAGTTGGAGGACCCAACTTGACGTGTAGGAGCTAGAAAATGAAAACACTTATTTTTAGGGCTTGCACCCTAATTAAAGACCCTTAATTTCACTCCTCAGCCTCCCTTGCCATTTTCACCACCAGAAAAAGAACCCTAAGCGATCTAGCCTCCATTTTTTTGAGTGTGTGAGGTTAAAAGAGAGTGTGTTGGAGCATTTCTTGAAGAGTTGAGAGCTTGGAACAAGGAAAAGCCTATAGATCTAGTCTTTGCATTGTTGTAGCAGCATTCTAGAGGTATAAATCTACCACCTTAACATTTCATTGCTTAGATCTTCCTTTGTGAAAGAAGATGGTCATTTCTAGGGCCAAATGGAGTCATCTTCGGATTCGAGCTTATCACAAGGACTTGGTCTCAGATCTGGACTCCTCTTGACCCCCTTGAGTATAAATTCATCGACTTTAACAAGCTATGGTCCTTTTCCATGCCTTAAACCTCATCTTAGACATGGTTTTGATGTTTTAAGCCTTTTAAGGCCTTGCATGCACGTAAATTTGGCAACTTTACATGGTAACTCCACCCTAGGAAGCTAGATTTGGAATATGGAGCTTTGGACTCGACTGAAAGAGACAGAATACAATTTGGCTAAAGAAATCGATGAGTTGGATAAGCCAACTCGACGAGTTGAAGAGGGTTTTTCCCAATTTCTGGATTCTGCATGAACTCGACGAGTTAATAAAGTGACTTGACGAGTGGTTAGGGTGTTCCCCGATATTCTGGGCATTTGCATGGACTCGACGAATTGTCTGGTAACTCGGCGAGTTGACTTAATTTTCGTGGTTTTCTGAGTTTAGGAGAAACTCGAAGAGCAGTAGATGGACTCGACGAGTTGAGTCAACATGGACTGATGTGAATTATGAACATTGGTTTGGCTTGCGAAATTAAAGAACACACAATGAACATGGTGATTTCAGTGTCTAAGAGATGCATTCGATTATATATGGTGTTACAAAAAGGGATCTAGATCTAATTCTACATAAATAACACACACTTATACACTCAATTTTACATCTCTCAAGCACACCTCTACATGTGGAATAACCCCACCTTATATAGATGTGTTTACATGTCTCTCTCTCTCTCTCTCACTCTCTATCTCATGTCATAAGGCTAATGCACCACATGCAAGTGGGTCTACAAAAGTTAACCCATTTACGAAGTCATACATGGATAACTTTGCACCCAACATTCTCCCCCTCAAAGTTAGGAATGGATGACCCACTTCAAATCTTCCAAAATCGAGCAACTACGCGATCCAAGCCTCAAGCGTGATACATGTTGAGATGAACTTCAAATCTTCAATTCTTCCATGATTCTTCAATTTGGGTTCTAGGATGTGAGACCATACGAACCGAGCATCAACGAATGATCAAGAGCTTCTCAAACTCCAAATGGTCACCGTTAAAGTTGAGCATAAAAACACACCCGATCCAAAACCATCTCGAACCAAAATCACTTCTGAATCTCCAATCGCATCATTTAATAAATTTCAAAAATTCAAGGTCACTTCGGTCTTCAAGTTCGCGCAATATGAAAAATTCAACTTCGAATTTCCATATAAATTTCTCCCCTGTTTTATAATCGAAATTTGATTATAAAACCATCAAGGAAAGAGAACGTGCTCTATTCGGAATTTTTCGTGTCAAAACTCCCCCTTAACATGTGGCATAAAGTTTTTGCTTCGATCCGGAAAATCCAAAAATCTTCAATTTTTAGCTTTGCTCACGGACCGCCTTTGACAAAATTTCTCAAAAATGGGTAGAAATTGTAAATTTCAAAATTCTGCAGTGACCCGGTGCACCTAAAACATCCAAAAATGCGAAACTCTCCCTCATTTGCAAAACTGGGTAGAAAGCGTCAATCCGCATTAACTGCAGGGGCCTGAAATGCATTTTCTTAAACTTCTCAGCAAAATCAGTCCATTTTCGAAACTAGATATGAACAACTAAATTTTCGAAACCTCAGGGACTGCTTTTGAAATTTTTGCCTTTTGTCCCAAAAGTCGAAAATTAACCCAACTTTCGAATGTGGATGTAATCTGTCAAACTTTCGAAACAGCAGGGACCAAATTCGATACTTCTGTCTTATTTCATCCAAACTTTCGAAAATCAGTCTAACTTTCGAAAGTGTATATAAACTGTCAAATTTTCGAAAGAGTAAGTACCAAATTCGAAAGTTTTGGTTTCTTCACCAATTTGTGAATTAGTCAACCCAAATTTTCGACAGTCGACGGCTTGCCAATACTCGACCTTCGCGACATCAATTCTCAACTCCCCTCAACCATCAAAATCTTCGATACTTTTCAATCTATTTCGTTAACAAACCAACACTGACCCTCAACTCATAGAATCTTCGAAATCCAAGAAACGAATATGTGATTTCGTTATTCTCAGTTTATTCCCAAACTCTCGACCATTGTCCATTCGACGTCCAAAACAATTTCGCAACTCCAAACTATTCGATTCCAAGACATTCCCAATAACAAACCATTCAACTTCACTCAAAATCGATGCTTCGTTATTAGCCTTCCTATATGCGAGAATTAATTGTACCAATCGATATTCGTTATCAAAATTACTTGCGTGACCCAACATTACTTCATAAATCCAATCAATTTCGAACATCAAATCCAGTCAGTGCACAAATCGCAGCATTACTTTTGCATTCTCCTTATACCCATCGACATCGACATTGCAATAAAAACTTCAATTTCCAAAAACCATTAAAGATGCGAACATGAACTGTGTTCGACATCAAGAACATAGACCCCCTCGATTTCGAACTTAAACCTCAAATCAAATATGATTTCAACATCTACATCCCAAATACAACTTGTATCTATCGATTTCATCTACCAATCCATCAATTCATTGCTTAAATCTCGACTTTGACTTTCTGCTTTGTTTGACTTTTCGAAATCAATGTGCAAGAAACACCAAATTTACGATTCTATCACCGATTTTCAGATCAAACAAAGAATCTACAACTTGTTCTTCATTACATTCAAGTGTTCTTGACCAAGATTTATAAGATCTCAAAATCAATTTCCGATTTTAAAGTCTAGATACGAACAAACCCGATTTCATCATACACAAATCATCTGAAATCGATTTCTAAGTTCAGATTAACAACCAATAACAAATGATTGTTAAGAACGGTGAAATGAAATCATAAGAACAATTGTGATAAAAAATCGAGTGTGTATCACTGTGTGAAAAGTCGTATGAGGATTAGGATAGTTTATCAAATATAGATATTTTTTAACGAATGTACGAAGTTATTGGGCTCACAATTTTTTTAAGATATCAGTTCAAACACTTTTGGGCTCAAGATACATGAATAGTAACAGATTTTGAACTTTAAATCAAATAGGCTCTTAACTTCAAACAGTAACAGATATATCAAAATAAGACTCAATTTTTGAACAAGATCTGGATCAAAATTGGACTATTGCAATTTTAAAATCAAATCAACCAAACGAATATGAGATTGGATCGGGCTTGATCAAAGAAAAATTTATTGGATCATAACAAACGGGTTTTTCAAAAAACAATTGACCCAACGAGTCAAAATGATCAAAAATCAAGAACGCAACGCACGAATCAATGAGATTAAGAGAGATCATAGAGAGAGACTCACCATAAATGCTCAAACTGTGACAAATTTTGCCAAACCGAGAATCGTTTCTTCAAAAAATCATGTTGATCTTCGAAGACCCGCTCTGATACCAATTGATGTGAATTATGAACATTGGTTTGGCTTGCGGAATTAAAGAACACACAATGGACATGGTGATTTCGGTGTTTAAGAGATGCATTCGATTATGTATGGTGTTACAAAAAGGGATCTAGATCTAAATCTACATAAATAACACACACTTACATACTTAATTTTACATCTCTCAAGCACACCTCTATATGTGGAATAAACGCACCTTATATAGAGGTGTTTACATGTCTCTCTCTCACTCTCTATCTCATGTCATAAGGCTAATGCACCACATGCAAGTGGGTCTACAAAAGTCAACCCATTTACAAAGTCATACATAGATAACTTTGCACCCAACATGGACTGTTGACTTTGACCTTGACCAAGGGTTGACCAAATTTGACTTCTGAGGATATTCTGGTAATTTGGGATTTTGATGGAGTTGGTCCTATGGTGATTATAGGAGGTGCAGTTCGTGAGTGTGAATCGGGAGTTTGATCTTATCACTACAGTTCGACATTACAAGGTGAGTTATCCTCACTATACTCGAGGGTCTAAGGCACCAAGCCCGACCCTTTGAATTGTTATTTGGATTTGTTACTATTATGATATGTTAGATCGGTATCCTGGTAGATAGGATGGTTATATGCTGCGATGATCTGTAGTTTGGTCTGAGTGTCTCTATATTGTTAGGTGATTACCTGTTATATGTGCACATGCTTGATTGATCCATCCCGAGGATGATTAGGCCCTAATATGTTGTCTCTACAGACTGTTATATGCTTATCTGATATAGGTGCACATGTTTGATTGGTCGTGGGCATTCCAACCCGATGGTTGTGGGCCGAGTGTATTCCATCCCGAGGATGACTGGACTCGTAGTATGTGGGCATTCCAACCCGATGGTTGTGGGCCAGGAGTATTCCATCCCGAGGATGATTGGACTCGTAGTATGTAGGCATTCCAACCCGATGGTTGTGGGCCGTGAGTATTACATCCCGAGGATGATTGGACTCGTAGTATGTTGGCATTCCAACCCGATGGTTGTGGGCCGAGAGTATTCCATCACGAGGTTGATTGGACTTGTAGTATGTGGGCATTCCAACCCGATGGTTGTGGGCCGGGAGTATTCCATCCCGAGGATGATCAGACTCGTAGTATGAGGGCATTCCAACCCGATGGTTGTAGGTCGGGAGTATTCCACCCCGAGGATGATTGGACTCATAGTATGTGGCATTCCAACCCGATGGTTGTGGGCCAATAGTATTCCATCCCGAGGATGATTGGACTCATAGTATGTTAGCATTCCAACCCGAGGGTTGAGGGCCTGGGGTATTCCATCCCGATGGTTGATTGGACCCATAGTATACTGCTTGTTATTGTATGTGTATTGTTGTGTGTATGGGTATTTTGGGGGTAACTCTCTAAGCCTTCGAGCTAACATTTATCGATTATTGTTTCTGGTACTTCGGATGACCGCGGGAAGGCGAAGGCGTGACCATACACTTCCTCGATTTATGATTATGATTTTTGGGAAACTCTGATATGGAACTATTTTGAAAACCCATTGTAATAATTAATGATTTTTGGATATTTAAAAAGTTTTAAATTTTTACGAATTCTATGGATGTTATAACTTCTCATTTGGGGATCATCAATTCATAATTGATTTATATCTTGGGTTTCGCTTTCTAAAGTATGATCTTATTTCCACATATTAGAAAAGAAATAAAATATATTTATATGAAGTGAAAATAATTGATTGTTACGAAGAACGTTAAAAAGTACGCAAAATTATTCCTTGAATATTATTTGGTACATATATAAGAGAAACATTGAGGTAATTAGAAAAAAAGCTTTCAAATCATATAAAGTAAACATCGCTTGAAACATCTAGGGAAATTTGGGTTGGAACCACACACCATCACATAAAGGTAGCAACTATGACAACTCATTAAAACGAGCTCCGACTCATTCAAATCGAAAGTATAAAGGTTTGATGAGATCTTGTTGAATAGTTGTTCAAAATAGTTGTTGCAATTGCTTTTCACGTTGTTTGCTAGAGCCAATGGGATCTACAAAAGTATAGAGGGTTGACAAGTAGCCAATTCTAATTAGAAATGCGAGGAATTGATTGAAACACTTGTTTTAAATGCCTACCAACTTGATTTTTATCCAATAAATAATGAAATAAAAAAAAGTTAACAATTAATTATAAGGGAAAAAGAATAATGAAGTGATAGTCACCTTATCTAACTTCTGCCACTTTGCGGAGTTGTAATTGTCATGTAAATCCATTTTAACCTCCAAAAAACTTATATTTGAATCACACTTTCTGATTTCTGATGAAAGGATTGGATTCAATCCACTCAAATATATATGATTGTGAGACATTTCTTGTTGTTATATAAGAGTGAAGAAGGTGTGCTCATTAAGAAAGATGTTGCAATAAAAGCTTTGACATAACATTTCATTTATTCATGATAACGATATTTGTGGCTTTGTCAATTTCACACATGAAACATTAAATGGGAGTTTATCCATATCAATGGCAATAATTTATCTTCTATGATATAGATCATTAAGAGTTGATATAAAAAACTGATAAATGTGAAAAAGTCAACATGAATAATGTGAATATATATAGATGATATTAAAAATTATATGCATAAAAAGAAAAATATTCATGGCTAACACTATAGACTAGTGAAGCTTGAAACATCATGTACCAAATAATATGTGACATCCCACAATTTAGGTCTAAAACTATAGACAATCAGTTCACCGCCAACCCCTGTTTAATCTGATCTATTGAGCTTTAATGAATATGTTTTTTAATATGTAGTTTCATTACAACTAAAATAAGATACGAGATAATATCTTACTTTCAATAGTGGAATATCAAAATTGAATCAAAACAGCATAAACTGCAACCCTAGTTAACACGTCTGAAAAACTGAATTTTTTTATTAAGAAGTTGTGAGCAAAACAAACATGCTAATCTATTTGTACATGTTTTCCCGTTTCCAAAAATATGAAGGACATCCAAAACGAATCCTATATGAAAAAGATACAAAAGTTATAAGAAAACAAAAATATTTACAAAAGTCAAAAAATCAAAAGTATCAGGTCATTTAGACGCGAATCTTAAAACTCGATTTCTCGGAGTTCTACATCTCCAAAAATTTATTTGTTTTTGTTTTTGAAATCTTTGAACTTGGCTCTATCGTTCACTAATTTTGAAAAATAATTAGGTGTCGGGATCTTGGCATGCAAATCTAGGAAGGTTTTAGAGCATTTTGAAAATATGACATCACTAGCCCCACCATGCTTGCTTGGAAGAGTGAAAAATCAGCCAATACTTCCCTCTTAGATCCTGACCTGTGTTTTTTTATCCCCTCTCCTCACTTCCCCCTCTGCTTCGTTGAGTGCACACTTCTCCTTCTAGTACAATCATGTTGTGTATTGTGTGTTTGACTTTCTATTAAGGTATGGGTGCATGTTGCATGTGATAGACCTCATACACCATATCTATCTCCTTTTACCTTTATTTTTGACGACCAACCACCACCACCTTATGACATCTTTGTGTACATATCTTTTTTGTGATCTTTCCTAGTTCAAGACGTAAGTCTTCTTTGTGTTTTGTAGGTTTAAATCAAGTCCAAAACAGCCCCGATTTAGATCGTTCCTAGTTCATGTTTTCTCGCGGTGTTTCTCAAAGATAACCGCACTCACGAATCTAGTTCACAAATCATCCATTAAGGTGAGTGCTAACAACCCCTTTTTATGGTTTTTATATATTCCGCGGGGGGGGGGGGGGGGGACTACATGTGATCACATATTTCGTTTATGAAAAAACACTATTGAAAAATATACTACAAAATGCTACGATGTTATGTGAAAAATTATGGTCCATTTAAGGCATGTTTTGCTCATCTTAAACACAATGGTTTGCAAAATTGTTTTGTACGCAGGTAGTTAAGGTCGATACCTTTTCAGGGACTACTCGTACTTTCTCATACATTATTTATACAATTTATTATGATTTTTTTTCAAAATTGCATATTTGTTGCAGCCCTTTTTCGGACCAATCAGTAAAGGACGATCGTTTTCATCTTAGTTAAGGTTCATATCTGGTCAGGAAAAAAACTAAGGACAACATAAACTCAATTTCAAAATGAAATGTATTATCAGAAAATCACCAACCTGTAACTCTCACCAACCTTGTGTTGGAGCTCAAAACGACATGTATTATCAAGAAATCATAAACAGACATTCAAGACGGATTGGATTAAAGGTGACATAGTTTACTAGCTGTTGTAATATTTGCCTATCATGGGTTTTGGTCTTGTGGTACACATAGTATTTCCCTTTCTCTTTATTGACCATTGGAGGTGTTTTCTCAACTACATGCACCTTAGCTCGGTGGATCCGGGGCTCATCTTTACCAAATGGATGAATCTGCAAGATGGTTGTCTTGAGGGCTGCTTGTGCTTGTCATGGCTTCCGTCGTGGCTTATATCATGGTGATATCGGTGGTTGGGGCTTGCGTGGGAGTTTTCTTCTTCTTGCTTGATGTATGCATTTTGTATGGCCTTTAGGTTGGTTTCATTGATTTCCTCACCCTCTATCTGTCGGAGGTATTTCTCAATTCTAATTGAACTCGTCTCTCGACTGAGGTAGTGTCCCCTACATCTTCTTTTGAAAAAAGCCTCGGAGTAGACCTTAGGCGAAGGTGCCAGTTACAAGGAACTCTTCCTGGCCCGGGACGTTGAGTGTCGCCAACTTTAATCTATGGTCATATGCCCATATTGACTCTCCTTCTTTTTGCTTACATTCTATTATGGAGTTCTCATCTCCCTTCCCTTTCGTCAGTTGAATGAAATTGTTGAGGAAAAGGTGAGATAACTATTTGAAACTCGAGATGATGCCTAGTCACATCGCCTTGAAGCACCTTTTGAGATTTCCTGATAATGTAATAAGGAAATACGTACAAATGAAGTGGTTGTCTATCGACAGTGATGTCATTGTCCACTAGGAGGTATCGATGTGCTCATTGAAGTCATTTTTTCCATCATACTTGGGGAAGTTTGGTATCATCGTCGAGTGTGGGATCTTATTGTAACATCCCCCTATGGCACGTATCATAATATTGTCCGTTTTGGGTTCCCGACGCGAAATCTTCCCAGGGGTCACCCATCCTTGGATTGCCCTTGCCCGGACACGCTTAACTGTAGAGTTCTAATGGGATCTGATGCCCTCATGGCTTTAAAATGCGTTGAGATAGGGAAGGTATCCACACCCCTTATAAGGAATGTTTCGTTCTCCTTTCCAGTCGATGTGGGATCAGGTGCAACCCACAATATTATGATACCTGCTAGAGGGTGTGTTACAAATGGTATCAAAGCTAGGGCACGGGTCGATGTGTTCGACGTGGACATCAAATCCTATAATGGGGGTTGAAGGTGGGTCGCACCTGATCCCACATTGGCTAGGAAGGAGAACAAAACATTCCTTATAAGGGGTGTGGATACCTTCCCTATCACAACACATTTTAAAGCCGTGAGGGCAGCAGATCCCATAAGAACTCTACAGTTAAGCATTCCCGGCCGAGAGCAATCCAGGGATGGGTGACCCCCTGGGAAGTTTTCGGGTGGGGAGTCCAAAGCGGACAATATTGTGATACGTGCCAGAGGGGGATGTTAAACTTATACTGCAAGAGCTCCTGGCAAAACGCAGAACTAGTGTTTCTCACTGGATTTTCCATGTGAGAGTATGGAAAACCATCGTATATTGTTAACTCCTGAAAGTAATACGGGTTTCCATACACTTTGTTATATATTGATGCTTACGAGATGTATGGTTGATTCTGGGAGCTCTATTGTGTTCTTTGTTGCAGCTATGAGTTTGGTTGTTGTCTGTTTCAAATATATTTTGACATATTATGGATAAGAGGGTAGGCCAATTGCTTGCTGAAAGCCAAGATATTCAGGCGGACGAACTTGGTGTTGTAGGCCAAATGGAGCATACCAACTTGATGTTGTAGGCCAAAGGGGAAAACAAGCCTTATTTTGATAACCATTATGTGCATGCATTATACGTGTATTGTTGTGTGACATATTTTGGGGTAATTAATAAGCTTTTGATTATAGTTGTAAATTAATTGTTTCAGGTACTTCACCAGATCGTGGGAAGGTGAAGGTGTGATTGTACACTCATATAAGTAGTTTCATGATTTGAGATTCCACGACACTTTTGTGATAAATCTACTTGATGGATTTCATTTATGAACAAATGGTTTTGCTTTGAATGTACCTTTATGAAAATAAGTGTTTGTGCTAGTTTAAAAATGATAAATTTATTTTGAAAATTAGAAAGTTACATGTTCACAAAGCATCCATAGGCCATTCACATTGGTTGAGTGAGGAAAATTAGACACATAAACATTAAAAGAAATATCCTCTTGTTTCTTGTAGTTTGATTGATTTATATTTCCGTCAATACTTCTCATTTCGACATCATCAATTCGTAATTGATTTATATCTTGGGTTTCGCTTTCTAAAGTATGATCTTATTTCCACATATTAAAAATGAAATAAAATAAATTTGTATGAAGTGAAAATAATTGATTGTTACGAAGAACTTTAAAAAGGATGCAAAATTATTCCTTGAATATTATTTGGTACTTATATAAGAGAAGCATTGAGGTAATTAGAACAAAAGCTTTCAAATCATATAAAGTAAACATCGCTTGAAACATCTAGGGCACTTTGGGTTGGAACCACACACCATCACATAAAGGTAGCAACTACGACAACTCATTAAAACGAGCTCCGACTCATTCAAATCGAAAGTATAAAGGTTTGACGAGTTCTTGTTGAATAGTTGCTCAAAACAGTTGTTGCAATCTCTTTTCACGTTGTTTGCTGGAGCCACTGGGATCTAAAAAAGTATAGAGGGTCGATAAGTAGCCAATTATAATTAGAAATGCGAGGAATTGATTGAAACACTTGTTTTAAATGCCTACTAAGTTAATTTTTATCGAATAAATAATGAAATAAAAGTTAACAATTACTTATAAGGGAAAAAGAATGTTGAAGTGATAGTTACCTTATCTAACTTCTGCCTCTTTGCGGAGTTGTAATTGCCATGGAAATCCATTTTAACCTCCAAAAAACTTATATTTGAATCACACTTTCTGATTTCTGATGAAAGGATTGGATTCAATCCACTCAAATATGTATGATTGTGAGACCTTTCTTGTTCTTATATAAGAGTGAAGAAGGTGTGATCATTATGAAAATTGTTGCAATAAAAGCTATGACGTAACAGTTCATTTATTCATGATAACCATATTTGTGACTTTGTCAATTTCACACATGAAACATTAAATGGGAGTTTATCCATATCAATGGCAATGGTTTATCTTCTATGATATAGATCATTAAGAGTTGATATAAAAAAACTGATAAATGTGAAAAAGTCCACATGAATAATGTGAATATATAAAGATGATATCAAAAATTATATGCATAAAAAGAATAATATTCATGGCTAACACTACCAACCCCTTGAAAAATCATGTACCCAATAATATATAACATCCCACAATTTAGGTCTAAAACTGTAGATAGTCAGTTCACTACCAACCCCTTTTTAATCTGATCTATTGAGCTTTAGTGCATATGTTTGTAAATATGTAGTGTCATTACAACTAAAATAAGATACGAGATAATATCTTACTTTCAATAGTGGAATATCAAAATCGAAACAAAACATCATAAACTGCAACCCTAGTTAATACGTCTGAGAAACTGAAAATTTTTATTAAGAAGTTGTGAGCAAAGCAAACATGCTAATCTCTTTGTACATGTTTTCCTGTTTCTAAAAATATGAAGGACGTCCAAAAAAATCGAACGAATCTGGTCATTTAGACGCGAATCTTAAAACACGTTTTCTCGGAGTTCTACATCTAGAAAAATTAATCAATTTTTGTTTTTGAAATCTTTGAATTCGGCTCTATCGTTCACTAATTTGGAAAATAATTAGGCGTCTGGAACTTGGCATGCAAATCGAGGAAGGTTTCAGAGCATTTTGAGAATATGACATCACTAGGCCCCACCATGCTTGCTTGGAAGAGTGAAAAATCAGCCAATACTTCCATCTTGATCCCCGACCCATGTTTTTTATCCCCTTCCCTCACTTCCCCCTTTGCTTGGTTGACTTACACTTCTCCTTCTAGTACAATCATGTTGTGTATTATGTGTTGGACTTTCTATGAAGGTATGGGTGCATGTTGCATGTGATAGACCTCATATACTATAAAAGGAAGTATTTGTGTCTTCATTTCATACATAAATCATCAGCCACTTCCTATCTTACTCTCCCCTCTCCATTCTTTCTCTTTTCTTGGTTTGGAGCGCAACACCAATAACCAGCACTCCACCACTGTAAACCACCATATCCATCTCCTTTTACCTTTATTTTCGACGACCAAGCACCACCACCTTATGCCACCTTTATGTTGATATCTTTTTGTGATATTTCCTAGTTCAAGACGTTTGTCTTCTTTGTGTTTTATTGGTTTAAATCAAGTCCAAAACAGCCCCGATTTAGATTGTTCCTAGTTCGTGTTTTCTCGAGGTGTTTCTCAAAGATAACCGCACTCACAAATCTAGTTCACAAATCATCCACTAAGGTGAGAGCTAACGACCCCTTTTTATGGTTTTAATATATTTCGGGGGGGGGGGGGGGGGCACATGTTATCACATATTTAATTTATTCAAAAACACTCTTCAAAAACATACTACATAATGCTATGATTTTATGGGAAAAATAATGGTCCATTTAAGGCCTGTTTTGCTCATCTTAAACCTAATGATTTGCAAAACTGTTTTGTACGCAGGTAGTTAAGGTCGATACCTTTTTAGGGACTACTCGCACTTTTGCATACATTATTCATACAATTTATTTATTTTTTTCAAAATTGCATTTCGCTGTAGCCCTTTTTCAGACCAGTCAGTAAAAGACGATCATTTTCACCTTAGTTAAGGTTCATATCAGGTCAGGAAAAAAACTAAGGACAACATAAACCCAATTTCTAAATGACATGTATTATCAGAAAATCGCGAACCTATATCTCTCACCAACCATGTGTTGACGCTCAACGTCATGTATTATCAGGAAATCACTAAACAGACATTGAAGATAGATTGGATTAAATGTGATTGTTAAAGCAAAAGTGACACTCTTAAACTTAACGATCCCCAATTCCATTTTGCTACCATATCTCTTTTGGCTACCGCAATCAGTCTTGCCACCGCAACAGATGTTTGTCTACCGCAATTGAAGTCATTGTTTTGATCCGCAACTATCTCTACCACCATGAAGACTTGTTGGTTATATCAACTGACTTAGAGTGTTAGTATTACATTGTCCAGTGAACCTTGCATGGTCACTTAGAGTGAGTAGTTTATTATTGTTTATTCAAAATGTAACTTTATGGAACTCTATAAATAGAGTCTCTGTCTTCATGTATCTTTACATCTTTACCACTTCTTCTAATCACATATCTTAACGATCTTTCTGAACTTTCACTCTGAAATATAATGATCATTTTCTCATACCATCTTCGAAGATCCTCTTCACTTTAAACTGATCTCACATACTAACTTGTGTTTGAATGCAAACCTCGTTAAGAATCAGTTTGGTGTATACTTGATATAACTTGTTGTCATTTATATTTCCTTTATTTTCAGCACTTTATATTTCCGCAACTAACAATCTAACAACTCTGACTTATTATTGTTGAGCTTACATGATCCTTTGATATTAACTTATTCCGTAACCATTATATTGTACTAACGTTTGTTCAAGTGTTTCTCCCAAAGTTTTTCTCTCTACAGTGACTTAGTTTACTAGTTGTTATAATATCTACCTATCGTGGGTTTTTATCTTGTGGTACCAGATAGTATTTCCTTTTCTATTTGTCGACCTTTGGAGGTGTTTTCTCAAATACATGCACCTTAGCTCGGTGGCCCCGGGGCTCATCTTTACCAAATGGATGAAATCTGCAAGTTGGGTGTCTTGAGGGCTGGTTGTGCTTGTCATGGATTCTGTCGTGGCTTCTATCATGGTGATCTCAGTGGTTGGGGCTTGCATGGGAGTTCTCTTCTTCTTGCTTGATGTACGCATTTTGTATGGCCTTTAGGTTGATTTCATTCATTTCCTCACCCTAGATCTGTCAGAGTCATTTCTCAATTCTATAATTGAGCTCGTCTCTCGACTGAAGTACCGTCCCCTACATCTTCTTTTACAAAAAGCCTCGGAGTAGACCTTAGGTGAAGGTGCCGGTTACAAGGAACTCTTCATGGCCCGGGACGTTGAGTGTTTCCAGCTTTAATCTATCGTCATATGCCCATATTGACTCTCCTTCTTTTTTCTTACATTCTATTATGGAGTTCTCATCCCCCTTCCCTTTCCTCAGTTGCATGAAAATATTAAGGAATAGGTGACATATCTGTTCAAAACTTGACATGATGCCTGGTCACATCCATTTGAAGCACCTTTTGGCGTTCCCTGACAACGTAATCGGGAAATACGTACAAATGAAGTGCTTGTCCATCCTCAGTGATGTCATCATCCACTCAGAGGTATCGATGTGCTCGTCGGGGTCAGTTGTTCCATCATACTTGGGGTAGTTTGGTATCAGCGTCGAGTGTGGGATCTTATTGTAACATCCCCCTATGGCACGTGTCACAATATTGACCGCTTTGGATTCCCAGTGTAAAATTTTCTCTGGGGGTCACCCATCCCTAGATTGCCCTTGCCCAGGCACGCTTAACTGCAGAGTTCTTATGGGATCTACTGCCCTCACGACTTTAAAACGCGTTGTGATAGGGAAGGCATCCACACCCTTTATAAGGAATGTTTCGTTCTCCTTTCCAGCCGAAGTGGAATCAAGTGCAACCCATAATATTATGATACCTGCTAGAGGGGTGTTACAAATAGTATCAGAGCTAGGGCACATGTCGATGTGTTCGGTGGGGACGTCGAACCCAATAATGGGGGGGGGTGAAGGTGGGTTGCACCTGATCCCACATCTACTGGGAAGGAGAACGAAACATTCCTTATAAGGGGTGTGGATACCTTCCCTATCACAACACATTTTTAAGCCATGAAGGCAGCAAATCCCATAAGAAAATTATAGTTAAGCATTCCCGGGCAAGATCAATCTAGAGATGGGTGACCCCTTGGGAAGTTTTCGCATCGGGAGCCCTAAGCGTACAATATTGTGATACGTGCCAGAGGGGGATGTTAAACTTATACTGCAAGAGCTCCTGGCAAAACACAGAACTAGTGTTTCTTACTGGGTTTTCCATGTGAGAGTATGGAAAACCACCGTATATCGTTAATTACTGAAAGTATTACGGGTTTCTGTATGCTTGGTTATACATTGATGCTTATGAGATGTACGGTTGATTCTGGGAGCTCTATTGTGTTCTTCGTTTCCGTTGTGAGCTTGGTTATTGTCTGTTTGAAATATATTTTGACATATTATGGATAAGAGGGCAGACCAATTGTTTCTTGAAGGACAAGATATTCGGGCGGACGAACTTGATGTTGTAGGCCAAATGGAGCATACAGGCTTGATGTTGTAGGCCAAAGGGGAAGAATTGCCTTATTTTGATAGCCATTATGTGCATGCATTATACGTGTATTGTTTTGTGACGTATTTTGGGGTACTTAATAAGCTTTTGATTATAGTTGTAAATTAATTGTTTCAGGTACTTCATCAGATCGTGGGAAGGTGAAGGTGTGATTGTACACTCATATAAGTAGTTTTATCATTTGAGATTCCACGACCCTTTTGTGATAACTCTAATTTATTGATTTTGGTTTATGAACAAATGGTTTTGCTTTCAATATACCTTTATGAAAATGACTGTTTGTGCTAATTTAAAAATGATAAATTTATTTTAAAAATTGGGAAGTTACACATTCACAAAGATTCCATAGGCCATTCACATTCATCGAGTGAGGAAAAATAGTCACATAAATATTAAAAGAAATATCCTCTTGTTTCTTGTAGTTTGATTGATTTACATTGCCGCCAATACTTCTCATTTGGGGATCATCAATTTGTAATTGATTTATATCTTGGGTTTCTCTTTCTAAAGTATGATCATATTTCCACATATTAAAAAAGAAATAAAATAAATTTATATGAAGTGAAAATAATTGATTGTTACGAAGAACTTTAAAAAGTACGCAAAATTATTCCTTGAATTTTATTTGGTACTTATATAAGAGAAACATTGAGGTAATTAGAACAAAAGATTTCAAATCAGATAAAGTAAACATCGCTTGAAACATATAGGGCACTTTGGGTTGGAACCACACACCATCACAAAAAGGTAGCAACTATGACAACTCATTAAAACGAGCTCCGACCCATTCAAATCGAAAGTATAAAGGTTTGACGAGTTCTTGTTGAATAGTTGTTCAAAATAGTTGTTGCAATTTCTTTTCACGTTGTTTGCTGGAGCCACTGGGATCTACAAAAGTATAGAGGGTTGATAAGTTGCCAATTCTAATTAGAAATGCGAGGAATTGATTGAAACACTTGTTTTAAATGCCTACTAAGTTGATTTTTATCCAATAAATAATGAAATAAAAGTTAACAATTAATTATAAGGTAAAAAGAATAATGAATTGACAGTTACCTTATCTAACTTCTGCCTCTTTGCAGAGTTGTAATTGCCATGGAAATCCATTTTAACCTCCAACAAACTTATATTTGAATCACACTTTCTGGTTTCTGATGAAAGGATTGGATTCAATCCACTCAAATATATATGATTGTGAGACCTTTCTTGTTCTTATATAAGAGTGAAGAAGGTGTGATCATTATGAAAATTGTTGCAATAAAAGCTATGACGTAAGTTTTCATTTATTCATGATAACCATATTTGTGGCTTTGTCAATTTCACACATGAAACATTAAATGGGAGTTTATCCATATTAATGGCAATGGTTTATCTTCTATGATATAGATCATTAAGAGTTGATATAAAAAACTGATAAATGTGAAAAAGTCCACATGAATAATGTGAATATATATAAATGATATCCAAAATTATATGTATGAAAAGAAAAATATTTGTGGCTTACACTATAGACTAGTGAACCTTGAAAAATCATGTACCCAATTATACATGACATCCCACAATTTAGGTCTAAAACTATAGACAATCAGTTCACTGCCAACCCCTTTTTAATCTGATCTATTGAGCTTTAATGCATATGTTTGTAAATATGTAGTGTCATTACAACTAAAATAAGATATGATATAATATCTTACTTTCAATAGTGGGATATCAAAATCGAATCAAAACAACATAAACGGCAACCCTAGTAAATATGTCTGAAAAACTGAATTTTTTTATTAAGAAGTTGTGAGCAAAGCAAACATGTTAATCTCTTTGTACATGTTATCCTATTTCCAAAAATATGAAGGATATCCAAAAAGAAGCCAATATGCAAAAGGCACGACATTTATAAGAAAACAAAAATATTTACAAAAGTCAAAAAATCGAACGTATCTGGTCATTTAGACGCGAATCTTAAAACTCGATTTATTGGAGTTCTACATCTAGAAAAATTAATCTATTTTTGTTTTTGAAATATTTGAACTCGGCTCTATCGTTCATTAATTTTGAAAAATAATTAGGCGTCGGGAATTTGGCATGCAAATCTAGGAAGGTTTTTGAGCATTTTGTGAAAATGACATCACTAGGCCCCACCATGCTTGCTTGGAAGAGTGAAAACTCAGCCAATACTTCCCTCTTGGACCCCGACCCATGTTTTTTATCCCCTCCCCTCACTTCCCCCTCTGCTTGGTTGACTGAACACTTCTCCTTCTAGTACAATCATGTTGTGTATTTTGTGTTGGACTTTCTATGAAGGTATGGGTGCATGTTGCATGTGATAGACCTCATACACTATAAAAGGAAGTGTTTGTGTCATCAATTCATACACAAATCATCAGCCACTTTCTCTCTTACTCTCCCCTCTCCATTCTTTCTCTTTCCTTGGTTTGGAACCCAACACGAATAACCACCACTCCACTACCGTCAACCACCATATCCATCTCCTTTTACCTTTATTTTCGATGACCAACCACCACCACCTTATCACAACTTTGTGTTGATATCTTTTTGTGATCTTTCCTAGTTCAAGATGTATGTCTTCTTTGTGTTTTATAGGTTTAAATCAAATCCAAAAAACCCCCAGTTTAGATTGTTCCTAGTTCGTGTTTTCTCGAGGTGTTTCTCAAAGATAACCGCACTCACGAATCAAGTTCACAAATCATCTGTTAAGGTGAGTACTTACGACCCCTTTTTATGGTTTTTATATATTTCGCAGGGGGTGGGGGTGATACATGTGATCACATATTTCATTTATGCAAAAACACTCTTGAAAAACATACTACAAAATGTTTTGATTTTATGTGAAAATTTATGGTCCATTTAAGGCCTGTTTTGCTCATCTTCAACCCAATGGTTTGCAAAACTGTTTTGTATGTAGGTAGTTAAGATCGATAGCTTTTCAGGGACTACTCTCACTTTTTCATACATTATTTACACCATTTATTATGATTTTTTTCAAAATTGCATATCGTTGCAGCCCTTTTTCGGACTAGTTAGTAAAAGACGATCGTTTTCACCTTATTTAAGGTTCATATCAGGCCAAGAAAAAACTAGGGACACCATAAACTCAATTTCTAAATGATATGTATTATTAGAAAATCACCAACATGTAACTCTCACCATCCTTTTATTGACGCTCAAAATGACATGTATTATCAGGAAATCACTAAACAGACATTCTAGACGGATTGCCTTAAAGGTGACCTAGTTTACTAGCTGTTGTAATATCTGCCTATCATGGGTTTTTTTATTGTGGTACACATAGTATTTCCCTTTCTCTTTGTCAACCTTTAGAGGTGTTTTCTCAACTACATGCAACTTAGCTCGGTGGCTCTGGAGCTCATCTTTACCAAATGGATAAAATCTGCAAGATGGGTGTCTTGAGGGCTGTTCGTGCTTGTCATGGTTTCCGATGTGGCTTCTATCATGGTGATCTTGTTGGTTGGGGCTTGCGTGGGAGTTTGCTTCTTCTTGCTTGATGTACGCGTTTTGTATGACCTTTAGGTTGGTTTCATTCATTTCCTCACCCTCGATCTGTCGGAGGTATTTTTAAATTCTATAAGTGAGCTCGTCTCTCGACTGAGGTACCGTCCCCTAGATCTGCTTTTACAAAAAGCCACGGAGTAGACCTTAGACAAAGGTTCCAGTTACAAGGAACTCTTCTTGGCCCAGGACGTTGAGTTTCACCAGCTTTAATCTATCGTAATATTCCCGTATTGACTCTCCTTCTTTTTGATTACATTCTATTATGGAGTTCTTGTCTCCCTTCCCTTTCCTTAGTTGCATGAAATTGTTGAGGAAAAGGTGACGTAACTGTTCGAAACTCGAGATGATGCCTGGTCACATCGCCTTGAAGCACCTTTTAGCGTTTCCTGATAACGTAATCAGGAAATACGTACAAGTGAAGTGCTTGTCCATCCTTAGTGATGTCATCTTCCACTCAGGAGTATTGATGTGCTCTTTGGGGTCAGTTGTTCCTTCACACTTGGGGAAGTTTGGTATCATCATCGAGCGTGGGATCTTACTGTAACATCCCCCTATGGCACGTATCACAATATTGTCTGCTTTGGGCTCCTGGAGCGAAATATTTGTAGAAGTGATTAACTGAGTATATGAAAGAAATCATAGTAATCAAGGTATAAGAACAACGAGAAGTAAATAAGATCTTGTTTAAGCTCGATTATACTTTCAAAGTACACAGAGAGTGTTAGACAAAAATATGCATCAATAGTTCTATCTATCTCATAGTACAACTCCTATTTATAGGAGAATTGAAAGTACACAAAATATACTAGGGACTTAGACATTCAGACTTCGTTACTAAAATGCGTTAGTAAATAGATTACAAAACTAACGAAACAATCTTAACAAACTTCGACACATTATAACTAATTTGACTCAAGATTCTCCCCCTTTGTAATCAGTGTCGAACTTCAGTTTGTAAGAATTTGAGCAGCAAAATGCATAATTCTTCGAATTTCAGAATACCAGCTCATCACCTTTTTCAACTCAACTTTATCTCTATCATTGTTCTTTTTGCAGTTATTCATACGAACAATAAAGCTCGTATACTGAGCTGTTGTATACCTTTCAACTTATGAAGCTTGAAATAAGAATCTCTTCGCTTTTCCCTTCTTGTCTTTTCCCGAAAAGACTAACCCCAATGGTGTCAAACAGATTTCTCCATCAGAATACTTCTTAGGTTCGGCATGAGACTTCACAATTTCCATATCTACTTTCACTTTTTTTCCCGAAGCAGAAGATAGCTCTATATCAGTCAAGGCTAGATAATCATAGTAATTGTCTATGAACAATTTGATATGACCAAGCCCATGTCTCAAAATTTCCTTGCTTGTTCCTTGAAGTTTCGAAGCATCCATATCTTTAAGAATTAATGCAACTTGAATAAGATCATTCAAGTTCATCAATGGGAAATCAGCAACAGAAAAATAACAAGCCACGTTGTTCGCCCTGACCACATGATACCGAAAATTCTAGATTGTGTCTTCCAACATAACATCTTTTGTCACGCTTATCACTTGAACTATCTTGATAAGGGACCATACCTCCTCTTTATCTTTTCCAATTACAACATGAAACCTTAATTTCATATGAAGAAAATCATCTTCATTCTGAAACTTCTCAATTATTTTGTATTGAGTTGTGATGAACATCATTTCGTTTATTGGAAAATCAAGTTGATTCATATCAGTATTTTCGATAGAATAGCTTCTTCTTGGCTTTTTGTCGAATGCATACATGTGGTTGTACGATACTCTGGCTTCGATATTTTCATAGCTGTGAAGTTTACTTGGATCTCCTTTATCCATTGTTGGTGGATCATTTTCACGAAGCCTTAGAATACTTTGTATTTGTCTTTTCTTTTCCATTTCTGCTTCGATTTCTGCTTTCTTCTCATCTTTCATCTTTTCGACAACTATCCCTTTCCCTTATCTTTAATAGCTTCAGTTGTTTTTGGTTTCAAAGAACTTGAAATACCTCCTACACCTTCCGAACCAATAACAATTCCCTTTTGGATGGGTCTTGTCGTTGTTTTTGTTTCCATCACTGTATTAACTTTCAAAACAATGTGAATTGGGATTTGAGTTGAAATCACCTTGCCAAATGTTTTTGCTTTTTCCCCTCCTTTGCTTACTTTCCCTTCTTTACCAACGAACTCCCTTTCCCCCCCTTGCACCCCTGTGACAATAGGTGGGGCACTAGTTGGTAAAAGAGTTGCAAATTTTGATATAGGAGCCACTGCTTTCGTTATTACTGCTTCAAGAGAAGTGAATTTCTGAGATAAAAACTCAGGAGTGAAAATAGAATTTGTAAAAGGCTTTGACACAATTTCCTTCAATTCTCCAAGTAAAACTTCGAGCTTTTCGAAATTATGAACATCTTCACTCGCCTTCGCTTCAACCTTAGGAAGTAATGTTTGATAGCATTCCGCTATTTTCGTTACATCCCCAGCAATGATATCAATTTTCTAATGAAGAGAAGAATAATTAGTATTCAACTCTTGGATTTCTTTCAAAACTTCAACCTTCATTTCCTCCAGCTTGCGATTCACATCCTCTCACACAGTCTTGACATCTTTAACAAAGAGAACATGACGTTCTTTTACTACTAGCCTAAGATCTTTGATTTCCCCATTGAATGAGTCAACTTAAGCCGTGACTCTGAGCTCATTGTTTTTATCCAAGATATCCATCTTTTCTTGAAGACGTAGCTCCTGTGCCTTGAGCACTACATCTACCTCTATTCCCGAAACATAATGTTTTGCCCCTGAGTCAGCTTGGGATTGAAGAATAGAGTTGAGCTTTCGATTAAGGATATTGAACTGTTTTCCAGACATTAGCATATGATCTGGAATGCTTTCCTCCTTAGAATCAAATTCTAAGTCTGGAAATGTTCCTCCGAAACCTCCTCCATCATTTTCATCACCGGAAGTTGGTTTTAGTGGATCAGTGGATTGTGATTTGAACAAGGTAGTGAATGCTTGTTGTAATATGGTATCGAAAGTGGGTGAATTTGTGCTGGTGAGAACTTTTGAAATAATCGGTGGAAGAGAAGTGTGAATGACAGAAGAGGGTTCGACAGTAGATGAAGTGATTATACCTTTAGAAGTAAGTGGCTTCGAGATAGCATCACCAATGTTGACATTTGTACCCGTATCAGATACGTTTACAAGAATCCCTAAAGTTGGAACCTCCTCAGTAACTGATTCAGTTAACACAACTTCGGGTGGAATTACAGAGACTGTTGTAGGAATAGATGTTGAAATTGACGAAGTTGATCCCAATGGTGTTTCTGGAACAATCTCACCATCTGATGACTATTTGTGAATGATCAACTTTCTCTTCTTTCTCTTATTAGTGATATGTGTCGCCACATCTTCAGCTCTTCATTTCTTAGATGATGGAGAAACTGGTGCTGGGATTTCTCGAACTATAACTCCCTTCTTATTTAATTGTGCTTTTCGAATTAAAGGAGAGTGGTCATCAAAAGATACTCTGGACCTGTGTGACAGCTTCTTCAATCGTTCAAACACTTCTGATTTCGAAGGTATTACTTCCTTCAGAGAACTAGTCGTATTTACTTCACTTTGCTTGACCACTTTCTTCTTTGCTTGTACTTTTTCACCAACACTCTTCTTTAGTGATTTAACCACAATCTTCTTAGGACTTTATTTCAAATAAATATCCTCATTTTCCTTCTTTGACTTCTTCAATTTCTTGGAAGACCCCTCATTAGTTTCTTGGAAAAGAACACCAGTTTCCGCTGAAGGGTTAATCATCTTCAAATATGCCACCAAAATTGGATTCGACGGATCTATCTTTTTAAGCATAGCGTCCGGAATTCTTGCAATGTTGGGAAAGACCTCGACATCATCTTCAAATGTCTTCGGAAAATGATACGTCAAAAATTCTGCTTTTGGTTCATCAACTGGAACTTGGATACCTCCTTCTCATAGACATAACGTAGAACCAAACTCCAATACCGAGCACATAAAATCCCTTGAACCACATTTGTGTTTTCGACACTTTTAAGTAACTCCTTCCACATTTGTGACGAATAATCCACATTTATATCATAGTATATACCAGCCACCATAGTATATACTTCCATACGACCGTTGTCAAGCGCTACAATTCGACCAGTTAACCATCGAAGGTAAATGCCAAAGAGAAAGTTCCAGATACAGAGCATGCTTGATTTCTTGAAGTCACTGATCTTGGTAAGAGGTGGTTGATGATCCATATTGTTGAACATATGGATGACTTGAGCATTCGTAACTTTGTAGAACGGCGGTGAATTAGGGATTTCAAGAATTTAAGTGAACAACTTCTTGGTGAGACGAATCTTCTTGTCATTTACCAAATTAATGGTAACGCCATCCATACACTTGCTATAAGTTGCAATAGAACCCGCCATTGACAGCCAAGACATGGGAACATCGAAAGAGTAGAACATCGCAGTCGACAAGCCTGAGTGTTGAAGAGCAACAATCAACATCTTGAGTTCATCAGGATATACTGAAACATCATCTTCAACTTGGTAATTAGTGCTTTGAAGCTTCATGATCGGGTGAGATGAAACATCTTCAGTGGTAGTAGTTTGAGCAGCAGCCATGCATTAGGGTTTTGAAAACTTTGAAGAACAGTGAGAAATTAGGTCTTAAATTGTCTGAGAGAATTTTGATTGCGTAAAGTGTTAAGAATAAACCAATTTCCTTTTATATGTATCCTCTGTGAATACCAAATGATTTAATAAACGCACTAGCCACGTCTCTCCACGAGAATTGCACCACTAGCCGTTATTACCGCCACGTCAGATTAAGTACCTTTGAAACTCGCACCATGTTGCCAAACGATCACATCAAACTCTTTGTGAGTACCAAGAGGATAAGGACAAAAACCTTCGGCATAGAGGTTGGGCTCTTTCGTTTTTGGGTTTAGAAACGAAGTCATATGCGAGATTTTCGAAATCATCAGCCTGAGTTGGTAGTACTCAGAACCTCAAGGATTTCGTGAGTGCAGTGTGCCAATCAAATAAGATAAGAAGCAATAAAAAAAATTAGATTTGTGATGTCAAAAATAAAATTTCAACATAAAGGCAGTTAAATCCCAGGAAAAGATGGCTTTGGTAATTATCAAGAAAGATAATCAACTGCTTGTTTTGTTTCCCGTGAATTACAATCGATTACTTGTAAAGAAGTATCGAAGGGCTTCTTTTATAAGGTTTTATGGGTGGTTAGAAATTTCGTTACATTTCAGCACTCAACATAAGTGTGATCAATTGTAACCGAAATTACTTGTTTGAACAGTGTAATCAGTGACAAGTATGGTTTGGAAAACTTTTGATGTGACACAGAAAACGAATGATACTCATACATAAATCATATTCACAAAAACAAAATTTTAGTTGGATCCTATTGGGAAATAAATGTCGTGGGTTTCGAACATTTGATAAAGATCACTCATCACGAAAGAATATGATTTTGAGTATCGAAAAATTGGTACAGAAACAATTGTTTCGTGAAAATCTGGAACAAAGTTCCCTATTAATTCCTTAAAAAGTTTCCAAAATTTTGGGTTTCACTTTCATCACGGCCTCATGAATCCAGATCATAAACTCAGATGTTTGATATGTCTAAATCTTGATTTGTTTCGATCAAAGATCTCTTGGACATACGTCTTTGTGTGTGATTGTGTTTAGAAATTTAAGATGAAAAAGATTGTTTTTTGAAGCGATTATACCTTTGCAATGTATGGACCAAGCAGTAAACTCTTAACTCCTTTCAGAAGAGTAAGGTAGCTCAGGGACTAATGTGAATACAGCTTGAATGGGAAGAAATTTTCTTAATGAAAAATTTCATTAAGGCTTTCGAAAATACACATTGAGTCAATGGATGCTTGGGTCGACATGCAGCAGCATGCTTCTAGGGACAACCTAACTAGTTCAAAGTTTTTCGAAAGAATACCTGACCCTAGAACTGTAAGCATGATTCCTGATAACGAATTAGAAGCAAACTACAAACAACAAAAATATTTTTGGATTTTATATTTTTGAAAATAAAAGAAAAATATTGTTGTGATTTTTGATTTTTCGAAAAGAAATAACAAACAAAAAAAATATTTTTGGTATTTTTGAATTTTTCGAAAATGAAGAACAAATAACAAAAATATTTTTGTGGTTTCTGATTTTTCGAAAATGAAATAACAAATAACGAAAATATTTTTGTGGTTTTTTATTTTTCGAAAATGAAAACAACTAATGAAAATATTTTTGTGGTTTTTGATTTTTCGAAAATGAAAACAACTAACAAAAATACTTTTGTGGTTTTCAAAATTTTTCGACAGGAGAGAAAAAAAAATAACGAAAATTTAAATGTACCAAACTTGCGAATTCTAGATGTCGAAATCGAAGCATGTCAAAGCGCTGAATATGAATAGTAACCTCTTAATGATTAACTCTAGTAGCCTCTGAACGATTAACCATTAACTCTGAATCGACACTTTTCCTCAACACCATCTTTTCATTCTTTTGAAATTTGTCCTGGAACAGAAATTGCTTCTATCATTCCCAAACCAGTTAAAATTCTAACAAATGACTTTTCATCGAAGGGTTTTGTAAAGATATCAGCTAGCTGATCAGTTGTCTTTACAAAATGAATTTCGACATTTCCATCATCCACATGATCTTTTATGAAATGATAACGAAGAGCAATGTGCTTCGTTTTTGAATGTTGTACTGGATTATGACATATGCGTATCACACTCTGTAAATCACAGTACAATGGAATTTTTTTCATATTTATTGCATAATCACGCAATTGACTTTGGATCCATATTATTTGAGAAGTGCATGCAGCAACCGCAACATACTCTGCTTTAGCAGTCAAAATTGCAACACACGTTTGCTTTTTCGATTGACAACTCACAAGCTTCCCATCTAATAATTGACATCCGGCACTTGTACTTTTTCGATCAAGATTGCAACCTCCCAAATCTGAATCTGAGAATGCTTGAATGAAAAAGCCTGATTTCGAAGGATACCACAATCCTAATGAAATTGTTCATTGGAGATAACAAAAGATGTTTTTCACTACAGTTAGGTGAGGTTCTATGGGATTTGCTTGATACCTAGCACAATTACAAACAGAAAACATGATATCAGGTCGAGTTATAGTATGATAAAGCAACGAACGTATCATTTTCCTGGATAAAGTAAGATCAACAACAGGTTTTTCTAACGAAGGTGTAAGCCTTGTTCCAACCGCCATTGGTACTCTTAACTTTGTGTTATTCGTCAATCCAAACTTTTCAAGCAAATTCTTGGTGTATTTTTCATGAGTGATAAAGATGCCTTTTGTGCTTTGAAGAATATTTAACCCCAGAAAATTGTTAATCTTGCCCATCATACTAATCTCAAACTGACTTTTCATTAAAATTTCGAATTCACTAGACAAAGCAGGGTCAGTAGAGCCAAAAATAATATCATCAACATAAATTTGAACAAGCATTAGATGATCCCCAACTTTCTTTCGAAATAAAATGCGATCAACTGATCCTTGTTTAAATTTCGATTGTTTTAAGAAATTGATAAGAGTTGCATACCATGATCTTGGTGCTTGTTTTAACCCATAAACAACTTTATCTAAAATATAACAATGATCAGGATACTCTTCATTTACAAAACCTGGAGGTTGTTCAACGTAAATTGTTTCTTCAAGTTCACCGTTGAGAAAAGCACATTTGACATCCATTTGATATAAATCGAAGTCCTTGTGAGCTGCATAGGCTAAAAATATTCGAACAACATTGAGTCTTGAGATAAGGGAAAAGGTTTCTTCATAATCGATACCTTCTTGTTGCGAATAACCTTTAACTACAAGCCTAGCTTTATTTCGAAAAATATTGCCATCTTTGTCAGTTTTATTTTTGAAAATCCATTTTAAACCAACAATCGAAACATCATCACGTTTAGAAATTAATCTCCAAACCTTGTTTCTTTCGAATTCAGCTAGTCCAAATTGCATAGCAACAACCCAATCTGAGTGTTTCATTGCAATCTTAACTGTCTTAGGCTGTATTTTTGAAATTAAAACATTAAACATGCAAGCCTCTTGATGAGAATTAAGTACCTCATTCTTTGCACGAATTTGAGCTCTTGTCAATACTCCATCATGTGGATTTCCAATGACTTGTTCGTTTAGATGATTTCTTGTCCATTTTTCCAGTGGTGGATATGTTGGATCAAAATCCAATGGTGCATCTTCATACATTTCATCATTTTCCAAACCTGCAACAGAAACATTATACGTTGAGTCAAGAATAATTTCAGTTTAATACACATTCGACATATTTGTATCAACATGCTCCCCTCGATATTATTATCATCTTGATGCTCCCCCTCGACATCCCCATTCATTCTTATATTCTCCCCCTCGAAAGAATGTTCCCCTTCATCATGAGAAGTTAAATGCAAGTGCTCCCCCTCCACTTGATCATTTAGCATACTTTCGTCAATTATAGGAGAATTCGTTGCTGAATATAAATCCGAATTTTCTTGGATTAATTTCGAATCTTCAGAATGCTTTGATGCTTCAGATATTCGATTGTTAGTGACATTAACTTCAGCATCAGCAGGCCTATCAGGAACACAAAAAATTAAATCATAATCAATATCTATCGAAGTATCATTTGGAGAGGCATAACTTGATTCATTAATAATTGTTTGTTTGTCAAAGCACTTTTCAACTCTTTTAATGTAATAATCATCAAACATGAGATTGAATGTTTCTTCCACTTTTCTCGTTCGTTTATTCAACACTCGATATTCAACCGAATTATGGGAATATCCCAAGAATATTCCTTCGTCAGCTTTAGATTGGAATTTCGAAAGATTGTCCTTGAGATTCATAATAAAACATCAGCAACCAATAACATGAAAGAATTTGACATTATGTTTTCGGTTGTTGATAATTTCATAAGGAGTAATATTGAAACAACGATGAATGAATGATCGATTTTGAGTAAAACACACTGTAGAAATTGCTTCATCCCAAAGATATTGAGGAAGATTCGCATATGTGAGCATCGTTCTTGCTGCCTCACAAAGAGAATGATTTCGTCTTTCAACCACACCATTTTGTTGTTTTGTATATGGTGAGGAGAAATTATGCGAAATTCCTTTGTCTGTTAGGAACGAATCAAGAACATTGTTCTTAAATTCAGAACCATTATCACTCTTGATTTTTCGAACTTGCTTCCTTAAGCTTGTTTCTATTTGCTTGATGAAATCAATCATTGTTTGAGCTACTTCAGATTTCAACCTGAGAAAATAAACCCAAGTGAATCATGAAAAATCATCAATAATGACTAAAATGTACAGTTTCTTGTTGAGTGTTTCAAAAGTTGATGGTCCACATAAGTCAATATGAAGAAGTTCCAAGGGTTCAACAATGTTTGAATCTATGACAATTGGATGTCCTTGACGATGTTGTTTTCCTTTTTCGCAAGCTGCACATAAAGTATCATTGTCCAACTTTAAAACAGGTAAACCTCGGACAAGATCATTTACCACCAATTTATTTAGATTTCGAAAATTTAGATGAGAAAGCCTTCGATGCCATAACCAGCTAACATCTATCGGAGCTTTCGAAAGTAAGCAGACTGAAGGTTTCCCAACAATTGGTTTGATGTCGAGAGTGAACATATCACCATGTCTCTTAGATTTTAACAAAACCTTTTTTGTTTCGACATTTGAAATAATGCTTCCTTCTTCATTGAACACCACTTGATTGCCAGTTCCCACAACAAGTTGCGAAACACTTATCAAGTTATGTTGAAGACCTTCGACATAAGCAACTCGGTTGACGGTAAACTTCCCATTCGTTACTTTACCATAACCTTTCACTTGACATTTTTGATTGTTTCCAAACTTCACGACTCCTGCATTATCTAAACTCCTGAAGTCTCGTAAATTTTCCTTCTTTCCAGTCATGTGACGTGAGCAACCACAATCTATATACCATTTTTCATTATACTGCTCGTCACACAATACCTGCAATTAATGGAAGAATTTAGGTACCCAAGGCTGTTTGGGTCCTTAGTGTTAGGTTCGAAGTCTTGTTGTAAAGAGTCGAAGTGTATTTGATGAATTTCGTATGTAATGTATTTGGTAAGTCATTGTATGTTCGAAGCGTAACTCCTAGACTTAGTATTTTTTGTACTCTCAGTTTCCTATAAATAAGGACTGAACATAGAGTTAGATAACAAGTTTTCCCTGAATGTTGTCTTCTTTTGTACTCTTGTTCATTTGAGAGTAATAAGAGCTGAAACCAGATTCTATTTACATTAAGTGTTCTTAATTGATCTTTTGCTTGTTTAACTCTGATTCTATTCGATTTATCGTTACAATTTCACTTCAATTGGTAACAGAGCAGGAATCAAACTGCAATGATCTGATTTTCATTTTGAATCATTTGTTTTTGAGTCATTTCTTGTCTCAAAAAGTTTCCGCGTTTTGGTTATGAAAATCTCGTCCGATCTACAGATTTGATTAGATTCTGCGTTTTAATTGTATAATCGAGTGATCGATTACAAGCTTCTGATCAATTCATTTGATCAAATTTCAAATTCATCAAGTTTTCTGAATTTTCTCGTTTGTTCATCAATGGCGAACTTCAACTTGAATACAATGACTTCTTATTCTCATCTACTTGGATCATCAACAAAAATTCTGATGCTGATTCCAGAGTATTACGATCAATGTGCGGATCGTATGGAGGAATATCTGAATAGATTAGATGAGGAATTATGGAATTGCATCAAAGGAACAGTTCAACCTCCACCAAATGTTCAGAACATTGGTTCATCTACAACAACTTATGCTGTTGAAAATCAATCCACAAGGTTGGAAAACAATGAGAAACGTTGTATGAGAGAGCTGAGCGATGCATTGCCACCTGTTGTTTACAACTACATCCGTGGTTGTAAAACTGCTAAGGAAATTTGGATCACTCTCAAGGAGAAGTATCAGGGGAGTGAGAAGACAAAGATCAATTCAGTTAAGCAATGTTTGGTAGAGCTGAAGGAGTTTAGACAAAAGGAAAATAATACAATTAAGGTTATTATGATCGTCTGAATGAGCTGATTTATCGATGCAATAGGTATGGAATCACAACGTCCTTAATGGAGTTCAATCTTACTTTTGTCATGGGACTTCGTAAGGAGTTGAGGAGTATAAGTATGATGATCAAAAATCAACAAAGTTTCAACTGTTCATCTCTAAATGATGTGTACAACCAGCTGAAAACACACGAAAGTAAAGTTTCGTAAATGATGGAAGAGGCAAAACAAAGCATAGGAGGACCACTAGCTCTTGTTTCTAAAGTGTCTGAGGTGGAGACTGTTGAAAAAGAGGGTTCGGATGAAGAAGGTTTTCTCATGAACTCTAATGATGAAGCTATAGCTTTTTACTCGAACAATAGAGTTAAAAAGTTTTTCAAGAAGCCTTTTAATCCCAAAGGGAAGCAAAGTGATGGTAAAGGAAGCTTCGTGAAGTCTGGTGTGGATGAGAATAAGAAATTCGAAAAGATTGAGAAGAATGATGAAAAAGGGATAGAGTCCAAGACAGAGAAGGAATTAAAAGGTGATTCTGGAATAGATTTTCACTATTGCAACGGGGCCAATCATCTTGCGAATGATGGTATGCTTCGTAAGAAAGAGGAGAAGAAGAATAAAGTGAAGGATGAGGCGTACTACACGGAGAGACTGGAAGAAGATGGTACCTATCAAATCTGCTCATCTGGATCTGATGATGAAAAGATGAGGCATCCCACTCATGGTGCCATGTTTGCTAAGTTTGAGGATGGAGAAGAAGAAGTGACTGGTGGATGCTTCATGACAAAGTCAAGCGACAAATCTCCAATGAAAACAAAGGTACGTTCTATTCTTGAGTCATTTAACATTCCTTTACAAGCATATGATTCTGAAATAATTGCTTTTGATGATACTATTGCTTACTTTGATGCTATTGTTGTGTCTGCTAGTAACGAAGCAAAGAAACTTAATAATCAACTGCTAGAGACACAAAAGTTATTTGACACGAAACGATGAAGAGTAGAGCATCTAGAATTGCAATTAAAGAATGTTAATACTGATAGGGAAAATCTAGATAACGATGTTAGGATGTTACTTGCTCTACGAAACATCTATTGTAATTCAGCTAAGCGTTTGTATGCAAAATTAACTGCTTTACATCATTCATCTGAGATTAGTAAAGAACAACATCGTAAGTTGTTACCTTTTCTTGTCTATGAGAGAGAGAAAAAGTTGATATCATTTCATATGATTGTGAAAATACCATAGCTGATTTTAACAAAGTGCAAGATGATAGATATGCTTACGGTATTGTTAAGATAGATGAATTTCTTAATGCTGATGAACTTGTTGAAATTGTGAATGAAAGTTTGAAAAAAGATGAACAAGTCAAAATTTTGAAAAGAACTTAACATTCAAAAGTTAACTCTCAATTCAATTTTGCTGATATTGATGATAACTCGGATAATGTTAGTGAAATCAGTGAAATTGAAGAAGAGGAAAGTATTGATTGTTCTCAGTTATCTATCATTAATGTCACATCTAAGATCAACGGTAAAGAAATTGTTAATGATTTGATGGTTGAGGATGGCATTGGAAAACCCTATACTTCGAATGTTTGTGACTTTGATGATGTGGAGATACTAGATAGTCAAACAGATAGTAGTGATGATGAGGAGGACGAAGTCATAGTTTCGTGTAATAATAAGTCAGAAAAGAATGTTTCGAATGAAACATCCATTCCAAGAGTTGTTGTTGAACAAGTTTATGGAGGAACTGAAAAGTTTGACAAAGTGATGAATGAAAAAGGTGCTCACTATTTGGAAACTAATATTGTCGTGTATCCAAATTTTACATGCACAGATGAAGTAGTTTTTCCAAATCAAGTATTTGTCACTACTGGGAATGCTGAGAACATTAAGCCAGAGTTTAACAAATTGATTGAAGAAGACAACAAAAGAACGTCAGACGAAGGATTCTTTTCGAATCAAAGCACTGTTGAAAACAACCTAACCAAGAATTCGTATGTTTTTCAAAGACAAAAATCAACACGAAAATGGGTTGTAAAATCGGAAAAAGAAAAAGAAGTTTTCAAACAAGAAATTGTTGAGACATCTGAAGTTGTAAAACTGAATTCACCAGAATATAAAACTCTTGTTGAAAATTTTTCAAAAGAAAAAGGAGTTTCAAAAAGAAAAGCACGAAAAACAATTTTTTGGCAAGTAGTGTTAAACGAAAAACAAACATTCGAATCAACAACGAAAAAGAAAAATCCCGCTCTATTAAAATCTAAAGTTTTGTCTGATTCACGAGAACGAAAAATCAACAATATTTCAGAATTAAACTCATCAATGAGTTCTCAAAAAACAAATCATCAAGAGACGTTTTTCAAAAGAAAACCACCAAATACTTCTTTTCATTATGCAACAAATGTAATAGACTCAATTCCTTCAACTAAGCATAAAAGTGATACAAATAAAAACGTTCAAAATGTTCAGAAGATTGTCAAATCTCAAAATTTTAAAACAAGTCACAACCTTGTGAATGTTCGAAAATATGACAATGTTCGAAAATCAACACATTCTCAAACTAATGTCAAATTCACTCCGCAAAAACCAAATTTTCCAAATCCGTCTGTTCAAAAAAAAACAAAGGTTTCATACTCAAAAGGTACTTCGGACGTGAAATCAATCAATCATTGGCTTGAAGGACAAGGGAAAAAGTTTCAAGTAGGAAAGTTTTCTCAACAACAGATTCGAAATGCTTATGAAGAGTATTTGAATGAATCTTCAACACAAAGTTCATCTTCTCAAGATTCGAATATTCCGGTTCAGAGATGGCAATCAATCAACAATGTTACACGAATTGAGAAGCCTGAGGTGGAAACAAATGAAAGTCCAAAACTATCGAAAAATTATGTTTCAATATCTTTAATTGATGATGTTGACTTAATTGATAGTGTAAAAAAAAGTTCGAACTTGGGCTTTGAGTTCAAAATTTCATTCTTTGTTTCAAGCTAATAACCAAGGATCCAAAAAGCCTTGGGTACCTAAATTCTTTAATTAAATGCAAGTATTGTGTGACGAGCAATATGATGAGAAATGGTACATTGATAGTGGTTGCTCTCGTCACATGACTGGAAGAAAGGAGAATTTAAGAGATTTTAGAAGTCTTGAAAATGCTGGAGTGGTGAATTTTGGAAATAATCATAAATGTCAAGTCAAAGGTTATGGCAAATTAACGAATGGAAAATTTACAGTGAATCGAGTTGCTTATGTGGAAGGTCTTCAAAATATTTTGATAAGTGTTTCGCAACTTGTTGTGGGCACTGGGAATCAAGTTGTGTTTAACGAAGAAGGAAGAATAATATCAAAAGTTGTAACGAATGAAGTGTTGTTAAAGTCGAAATGATATGGAGATATGTTCACGCTTGATATCAAACCAATTGTAGGCAAACCATCTGTGTGTCTACTTTCGAAAGCCTCAAATGATGTCAGCTGGTTATGGCATAGGCGTTTATCACATCTTAATTTTCGAAATTTGAATAAGATGGTTACAGAAGACTTAGTTCGTGGTTTACCTGTGCTGAAATTTGACAATGATACTCTTTGTGCAGCTTGAGAACAAGGAAAACAACATCGTAAAGGACATCCAATCGTCATAGATTCGAAAACTGTTGAACCGTTGGAACTTCTTCACATTGATCTTTGTGGACCATCAACTGTTGACACACTAAACAAGAAACGGTACATTTTGGTTATTGTTGATGATTTTTCATGATTCACTTGGGTATATTTTATCAGGTTAAAATCTGAAGTTGCTCAAACAATGATCGAATTTATCAAGAAAATAGAGATGAGTCTGAAAAAGAATGTTCGAAGAATCAAAAGTGATAATGGGTCTGAGTTTAAGAATAATGTGTTGGATTCGTTTCTAACACAAAAAGGGATTTCGCATAATTTCTCATCACCATATACACCTCAACAAAATGGTGTAGTTGAAAGGAGAAATAGGTTATTGTGCGAAGCGGCAAGAAAATTGTTGACATATGCGAATCTTCCTCAATACTTATGAAATAATAAACAAAAACATGTTTTACTCAGAATCGATCTTTTATTCATAGACGATTTAATATCACTCCATATGAAATAATAAACAATCGAAAACCTAATGTCAAATTCTTTCATGTTTTTGGTTGCAGGTGCTTCATTATGAATCTCAAAGATAATCTTTCAAAATTTCAAGCTAAAGCTGATGAAGGAATATTTCTGGGATATTCGAACAATTCGGTTGCATATAGAGTGTTAAACAAATGAACACGAAAAATTGAAGAAACGTTTAATCTTACTTTTGATGACTATTATGTCAAACAAGTGGAAAGACAGTTTGAACAAAAACCAATTCTTAATGAATCAAATAATCACACTGAAGATGATAATTCAATCGATTTTGATTATGATTTAATTTTTGGTGTCCCAGACAGGGTGGTTGATGCTGAAGTTAATGATGCTGATAATCAAATACCCGAATCCTCGAAAACATACTGAAGATTCAACTTCGGATACTGTTACAAATGGCGAAAGAATGCTAGATGATCGTTTGAAAGGGGAGCATACGAATATACCTTCAGGTGTTGAGGGGGAGCATCCTTTTGAGGGGGAGAAGAGTAGTATGAATGATAATTTCAAAGGGGAGCATCAAAATGAGAATTATGTTGAGGGGGAGCATAATGAAACATATACAATAAATCTTGATCAAAATGATGAATTTCATGAAATTAATGATAATATTTCTGTTGCAGGATCTGAAAATGAAGATATGTATGAAGATACACCATTGGAATTTGATCCAGCATATCCACCACTTGAGAAATGGACGAAAATTCATCCAAAAGAGCAAGTTATAGGAAATCCACAAGATGGAGTTTTAACAAGAGCTCAAGTTCATGCGAAAAATGAGATACTCAATACGAATCAAGAATTATGCATGTTTAATGTTTTTATTTCGAAAATTAAGCCAAAGACAGTAAAGGTTGCTATGGAACACTCAGATTGGGTTGTTTCAATGCAATCTGAACTTGCTGAATTCGAACGAAATAAGGTTTGGAGATTGATTCCAAAACCAAAAGACGTTTCGATTGTCGGGTTAAAATGGATTTTCAAAAACAAAACCGACAAAGAAGGCAATATCATTCGAAATAAAGCTAGGCTTGTAGTTAATGGTTATTCGCAACAAGAAGGTATCGACTATGAAGAAACCTTTGCCCCTATCGCAAGACTCAAGGCTGTTCGAATATTTTTAGCCTATGCGGCTCATAAAGACTTTGATGTTTATCAAATGGATGTCAAATGTGCATTCTTGAATGGAGAGCTTGAAGAAACTGTGTATGTTGAACAACCATCAGGTTTTATTAACGCAGAATTTCCTAATCATGTATACATCTTAGATAAGGTTGTTTATGGGTTAAAACAAGCACCAAGAGCATGGTATGCAACACTTACCAATTTCTTAAAACAGTCGAAATTTAAACAAGGATCAGTTGACCCCACATTATTTCGTAAGAAAGTTGGGAATCATCTAATGCTTATTCAAATTTATGTTGACGATATTATTTTTGGCTCTACTGACCTAGCTTTGTCTAGTGAATTTGAGAATTTGATGAAGAGTCAATTCAAAATTAGTATGATGGGTAAAATCAACAATTTTCTTGGGTTAAGTATTCGTCAAAGCAGAGAAGGAATTTTCATTAACCAAGAAAAATACACGAAGAACTTGCTTGAGAAGTTTGGAATGACGAATAACACGAAGCTAAGAGTGACAATGGCAGTTGGAACAAAATTAACACCTTCGTTAGATACACCTACTATTGATCTTACTTTGTTCAGAAGCATGATAGGTTCTCTACTTTATTTAACTGCAAGTAGACCTGATATCATGTTTTCTGTATGTAATTGTGCTAGGTATCAAGCGAATCCAAGAGAACCAAATTTAATAGCTGTGAAAAATATCTTTCGTTATCTACTTTATTTAACTGCTGTTGATCTTATTGATCTTACTTTGTTCAGAAGCATGATAGGTTGTCTACTTTATTTAACTGCAAGTAGACCTGATATCATGTTTTCTGTATGTAATTGTGCTAGGTATCAAGCGAATCCAAGAGAACCACATTTAATAGCTGTGAAAAATATCTTTCGTTATCTACTTTATTTAACTGCTGTTGATCTTATTGATCTTACTTTGTTCAGAAGCATGATAGGTTCTCTACATTATTTAACTGCAAGTAGACCTGATATCATGTTTTCTGTATGTAATTGTGCTAGGTATCAAGCGAATCCAAAAGAACCACATTTAACAGCTGTGAAAAATATCTTTCGTTATCTCAAAGGAACAGTTTCGTTAGGATTGTGGTATCCTTCGATATCTGGATTTTTCATTCAAGCCTTTTCGGATTCAGATCTTGGTGGATGTACTCTTGATAGAAAAAGTACAAGTGGAGGATGTCAATTACTGGATGGGAAGCTTGTTAGTTGGCAATCGAAAAAGAAAACTTGTGTTGCAATTTCCACTGCTGAAGCTGAATACATTTATGTTGCTGCTTGTACTTCTCAAATCATCTGGATTCAAAGACAATTGCGTGATTATGCAATTACTATGAAAAAGATTCCATTGTATTGTGATTCACAAAGTGCTATACGCATTTGTCATAATCCAGTACAACATTCGAAAACAAAACATATTTCTATTCGTTATCACTTCATAAAAGATCACGTTGAAGATGGAAATATTGAAGTTCATTTAGTAAAAACAACTTATCAACTTGCTGATATTTTCACAAAACCTCTTGATGAAAAATCTTTTATGAGAATTTTGGCAGGTTTGGGAATGTTAGATGCGAATTCTGTACCAGAATCAGTCATACAAAATTAACGAAACGTCTATTGGTGAAAAGGTGTCTATTCAGAGGCAAAATGATTCATTCAGAGGCTGATCGTATTAACCATTTAGGGGTTACTGTTCACATTCAACGCTTCGACACGCTTCGTTTTCGTATACTGGAGCTGAAAATTTTCGTGTGTTTGGTATCGTCTTTTAATTTCAATAGTTTGTCTTCTATTTTGAGAAAAACTAAAAAACCAAAAATATTTTCATTACTTTGTGATCATTTTCGAAAAATCAAAAATTCCAAAAAGATTTTCTTTTGTTGCATATTTTATTTTTCGAAAAATTCAAAATCACAAAAATATTTTTCTTTCTTTTCAAAAATATAAAATCCAAAAAGATTTTTGTTACTTGGTTATTATTTTTTTTCTTCAGGTATCACGGATATTTACACGAAGATATTTTCAAGGGTCATGCTTGTGTTTCTATGGGAAGGTAAACTTTCGACAACTATGTACTAGTTAGACTGTCCCTAGAAGCATGCTGCAGCATGTCGACTCAAGCCTCCAAAGATTGAATGTGTGTTTACGAAAGCCTTAATGAAATTTTACATACGAAAGTTTGTTCCCAATCAGGCTTACATTCATATTAGTCACTGAGCTACCTTACTCTTCTCAAATGAGTTAAGAGTTTACTGTTTGGTCCATGTTTAACAGAGGTACATTCGAATCTTTCACCATCTTTTTCATCAGAAAATTCTTAACACTTTTCACACACAAAGACACATGTTCAAGAGGTCATTGATCAAACCAATCATGACTTAAACATGTCAAAAATCTGTGTTAATGATCTTAAATCAGGAGACCGTGATGTAAGTGAAACCCAAATATACGAAATTATTAAGGAATTGACAGGGAACTTCGTTCCAGATTCTTACAAAACACTTATTTCTGTACCAAAGTTTCGTATACTCCAAATCACATTCTTTCATATGATAGGTCTTGATCAAATGTTCGAAGCCCACGACATTTGTTTCCCAACAAGATCCAGCTTAAATATTTTTCTTTGGATGCGATTTCCGTGTGAGGATCAATTCTTTTCCTTAGTCACTTTTACATAATATGCCAAAGCAACTTGTCAGTGACTACACTGGTCAAACAAGTAATTTCGATTACAATTACTCACCTTATGTTTAGGTTGATATGTAACGAAATTTGTAAGCCACCCTTTGAAGCCTTGAAAAACAAGCCCTTTGATACTTCTCTATAAGTATTCAATTGTAATTCACGGGAACATACACAAGCTGTTGATTATCTCTCTTGATAATTAAGGAAGCAACCTTTTCCTGGGGTTTAACTGATTTCGTGTCTAAATTTTAGACATCACACAACCCAAATTTTTGTTAATTTGCTTCTTATATTTTTACTTGGCACACATCACTCACGAAATCCTTGAGGTTCTAAGTAATACCAACTTAGGCTGAAGATTTCACAAGACTGGAAAATGACTTCGTTTCGTATCCCAAAAACGAAAGAGCCCAGCCTCCAATCCGAAGTGTTTGATCTTATCCACTTTGTACTCACGAACATTCTAAAGTTACCGTTTGGCAACTTGGCCCTAGTTTCAAGGTACTTTATTAGACGTGATGGGATAAACAACTACTGGTGCGAGTTTCAAGGAATGACGTGGCCTACTCATTAATGATAAACGGTTCAAATTATTTTCGGCTTACCTATAAAAGGAAAATCCTTTTCCTTTTATCATTACGCGATAAAAAATTCACAGACTAACAAAAAGCCCTGATTTTTCCAAAAAGCTTTCAAGAACTCACAAATGGCTGTTGTTCAGAACTTCAACACTGAAGAAATTGAATCTCAACCGTTAATGAAAATTCAAAGCACAAATTACCAAGTTGAGTCCAGTGTTTTATTATATCCAGAAGACTTGAAGATGCTAATCGTTGCCCTGAAACGATCTGATTAGCAACTGCTATGTTCAACTCATTCGCAGTTCCGATGACATGGTTGTCAATGGCTGCTTCAACTGCTTCTTATAGCAAGGCTACCGGTGTCATTACTTTCAATCTGATTAATGAGAAGAAAGTTCGATTGACGAAGAAGATGTTCACTCAGTTTCTGGATATTCCTAACTCTCCACCATTCTTCAAGCCTACGCATCCACAAATCGTACACATGTTCAACGAGATGCGTTACCAGCCCCCACTCGAGAAGATTAGTGATTTCAATAAATCAGGACTTCCGTGTATGTGGAACATTTTATTTGGAATTTACCTTAGATGCCTGACGGGAAGAAGTGTAGGACTTGACAAGGGTAGATTGGAAGTTTATGCAATGGTAATGGGTCTTTACTATGGCTTGAGTGTTGACTATGCCACTCAGTTGTGGAAGGAGTTTGGCAAAAGTTTACAGAACACGAATATGGTAAAGGGGATTTCGTGTGCAAGGTACTGGAGCCTTGTTCTTGAGAAAGTGTATGAAAAAGAGGGAATCCAAGTCCCTGCTGATGAACCTACTGCTGAATTTGCTAAGTATCAGTTTCCGAAAGTTGTGGAGGATGATGTGAATATTTTTCCAAGTGTAGCACGTATTCCTGATGCTATGCTAAATAAGGTGAACCCTACTCAGAAGGTTCTTGTGAAATATTTGAAGACTATTAATCCAGATCTGGAAACAAGGGTTTTGCTTACAGTCGAAGCTGGAACTTTTAAACAATCCAAGAAGTCGAAGGATGATGAAGCAGAGGTACCAGTTACAAGTATGAAAAAGTCTACATCCAAGTCACCTAAGAACAAGCCTGACAGTGATACGAAGCGGACAGAAGAGGTTGGTGTTGTTATGCCTTCAAAGGAGGCGATGCCATCAAGGTCAGAAGTATTGAAAAGATTAAGAAGATTATCTCACAAACAAAATTTGTCTGATGACTCACAAACAGTTTGTAAAGTTCAAATCAGTAGCAAAGGGGTTATTGTTCGTGAGATCCCTGCTCCTGCTTCTCCATCATCTAAAAAACGAAGGGCTCAAGATGTAATCAATCATATATCAAAGAGTCAGAACAAACGAAAAATCGTTCTTCGTGACGATTCGTCCAAAAACGAAGTGGTCCCTGATACACCATGAATTTCTTCTACTCCCATGGTAACTTATGTTCCTATCATTTCATCCATTATTCCTACTATTTCTATTGAACCTACAACAACTATTCCACTCAAAATGGTGGTGACCAAGTCAATTCCTGAGGAAGTCCCTATTTCAAACATCCTTGCTAACGTATCTGATACGGGAGCAAATGTTTCAATGAGTGTCGATGTTAGGCAACCCATTTCTCTTTCAACTTCATTACCAATCATTTCATCATCATCCTTAGTTTCGTTACCACCATTTGTTCTTCCTACATCAACTGTCACCACATCACCAATCTTTGACAATATCCTTAACCAACCTATCATAACTTTGTTTTCATCACAATCCACTGAACCACAAAAGCCTAATTCCGATGATGAAACAGAAGGTGGAGGTTTCAGAGGGACATTTGAATATTTGCACTTCGATTCAGAGGAAGAAGAAATTCCTGATCATATGCTTATATCAGGAAAACAATTTAAAGTGCTAAATAGAAAGCTTAATTTTATTCTTCAATTTCAAGCAGACTCAGGCTCCAAGCATTCTGTATCAGGAATCGAAGTTGATGTGATGCTAAAAGTAGTAGAGCATCGTTTGCAACATAAAATTGATGTAAATGATAAAAATAACGAATTTCGGATCAAGGCTCAGAATGATCTGTATACCTCTTCATTAAAGGATCTTCGAAATGTTGCAAAAGAAAGGCATGTTCTCTTTGTACAAGATGTGAAGAAGGTACGAGAGGATGTGAATTTCAAACTCGAATAATTGATGAAGGAATTTTCGAGTGAAATTCATCAAGTAAATGATCGTTATAATTCGATTCAGGAGAAAGTTGATATTATAGCGGGGGACAGTCACTAATTTCATTCAAACATTTCAAGCAACTGTTCCAACATTCAAAGCCAAGGCAAATGAAGATAAAAATCAGTTTGCGAAACTGAATGCTCTCCTTGCAGAATTAAAAGAATTTGTCTCTAAGCCTACTCCAACATCATTCTTAACTCCTGAGTTTCTTACTCAGAAGTTAAACCTTCTTGATCAAGTCATCCAAAAGGCTGTTGCTCCTATCACGAATTTTGCTCAAATGATACCACAGAATGCCCCACCTGCTGTTACAGGTGTGCAAGGGGGGAGAAAGGAGGGTGAGCAAAGGTTCGAAAAACGATAATAAGGGAGAAGGCAATGGAAAAACAAATGACAATGCAAAGGTTGTAGGGAAGGTTCTGACTTCGCAAATTCCAATTTCATTACCTATCAACACTGATTCGATTTCAACAACAATTGTGACTACAAAACCACTTGCAAGACCTGTTGTCAAAGGAATTGTAATTGGTTCATAAACTGAGGGAGGAAGCTCAAGTTCCTCAAAACCAAATCCTGATTTGAAAGATAAAGGGAAAGGTGTTGTAGCCGAAAAGTCTAAAGAAGAAAAGAAAGCATAAGTCGAAGCTGAGATAGAACTTCAAAGGCATATTCAAAGTATCATGAGGTTGAGGGAAAGTGATCCTCCAGGCATGGAAAAGGGAGATCCGAAGAAACTCTACAGCTACGAATCTATAGAGTCAAGGGTTGCATTCAATAACTTTTATGCCTTTGAAAATAAGCCAAAGAGAAGTTATTCCATAGCCAACACAAACATGAATCAACTTGATTTCCCTATCAACGAAATAATGTTCATAACTGCCCAGTACAAGATAAGTGAGAAGTTCAAAAATTCTGATGACTACACACACATGAAGATTCGTTTTCATGCTGTACTTGAAAAAGAACCTGAAGAAGTATGGTCTCTCATCAAAATCAAGAAGATGGTTGCAATAAAGAAAGATGTGTTGTTCGAAAACATGATACAAAACTTTAGGTATCGTGTTGTTCGTGCGAATAATCAACAAGTCAACTTTAGTGTTGCAGATTTCTCACTAATGAACTTGAATGATCTGATTCAAGTTGAATTGATCTTGAAGGAAATGGAAGCATCTCAACTCAAGGGTACAGACAAAGAGGTGTTCAGACTTCGTCTTGCTCACATTAAAAGTTTTATTGACAATTATTATGATTATCTGGCCCTGACGGACGAAGAGTTGGCTTCGAGTAGGGAAATGAAAGTAACTGTTTCTATGTTGCCTTCGAAGCCACAACCTGAACTGAATAAGTATGCAGATGGTGAGATATGCTTAAAACCGTTTGGCATGGTGTTTGTAGGAAAAGATACAAAAGGGAAAGCAAAAAGATTCTTATTCCAAGTTGCTGAGATAGAAAGATACAAAACTTCACAATATACGAATTTCATTGTTCGTATGAATAGTTGTACAAAGAATAATGAAGGTGACAAGACCGAGTTAAAAAAAGTGTTAACTTGGTATTCGGAAATCAGGAGGATGATGCACTTCACTGCTCAGATTCTCACGAATTGAGTAGTTCGACTCGTTTACAAAGGGGGAGATTGTTAGGGTCGAAGTCTTGGTGTAAAGAGTCGAAGTGTATTTGAAGTGTATTTGATGAATTTCATATGTAATGTAGAAGACATTGTCTTAACAGATTTAGACACTTTGCTTTCAGTCCTTTTCTTTGTCAAATCACTTGATTTCTTACGATTATCCACAACTTGCCAAAAAAATTTCTTTCCAGCTTGTCTTTTCAAAATTCCATTTTCTTTCGAAAATTTCTCAATTAGTTCCTTAAAATCTTGCGAATTGACTTTAACCATTTGATTTGTTTCAACAAAATTTTGTTTTGAAACTTCTTTTGACATTTGTTGTTTTTCAACCCATTTTCGTTGTGGTTTTTGTCTTTGAAAAATGTAGGAATTCTTTGTGAGATTATTTTCGACAGTGCTTTGATTTGAAAAGAATCCTTCATCTGATGTATTCTTGGTATCTTCTTCAACCTTCTTGTTAACTTCCAATTTAATGTTATCAACATTCCCAGTAGTGACAAACACTTGATTAGGAAAGATGATATCATCAGTACACTTGAAATTTGGATACACAACCGTATTTTTTCAAGATAATGAGCACCTTTTTCAGTCATCACTTTGTCGAAATTTTCAGTATCTCCATACATTTGATCAACAACAATTCGAGGAATACTTGTTTCTTTCGAAACATTCTTTTTTGACTTTGAATTTTTTGAAACCTCATTCTCGTCCTCATCATCACTACTATCAGTTTGACTATATATGACACTCACATGATCAAAATCAAAAACTTTCGAAGTAGAGGGTTTTATCAGTGTCAATCTTAACCATCGAATCATTGCATATTTCTTTGCCTTTAGACTTAGATGTGACATTAATGACAGACAACTGAGAACAATCGACACTTTCCTCTTCCTCAATTTCACTGATTTCGCAAAAGTTATCAGAATTATCATCGATATCAGCGAAATTAAATTGAGAGTCAGATTTCGAATTCTCAGTTCTTTTCAAAAAATTTATTTGTTCACTTTTGGTCAATGTGTCACTTACAATTTCAACAAGTTCATCAGCATCAAGATATTCATCTATTTTAACTATACCATAAGCAAATCGATTATCAGAAACTCTGTCAAATTCTGCTATGGTTTTTTCACAGTCATAAGATATGCTATCAACCTTTTCTCTTTTGTAAACTAGGAAAGGTAATAACTTCCTATGTTGTTCTTTTCTTATATCATATGAATGATGCAATGCAATTAATTTCGCATAAAGATGTTTAGCAGAATTACAATATATGTTTCTTTGTGCTAACAACATCCTTACATCATTATCCAAATTTTCCCTATCACAATTAAGATTTTTCAACTGAAGTTCTAGATACTCAACCCTCCATCTTTTCGAATCCAACAGCTTTTGAGTCTCTAGCAATTGTACACCATATTTCTTAGCCTCATTACTAGCAGACACAACAAGAGTATCAAAATAAGCAACAATATCATCAAAAGCAGTTATCTCAGAATCATATGCTTGTAATGGAATATTAAAAGATTGAAGAATAGAACGTACCTTGGTAGTCATTGGTGATTTATCTCCACTATTGGTCATGAAACAACAACCAGTCACCACTTCTTTGTCTTTTTCCTCAAACTTTGCATACATTGCTCCATGCGTAGGATTACGCATCTCCTCATCATCTGATCCAGATAACCAGATTTGATAAGTTCCGTCATTTTCACCTTCACCTCTAGCAACCAAAGACATACCCTTTGCTTTTGCTCAAACTTCCTCTAGACGTTCGACATAGTATGCTTCATCTTTCACCTTGTTCTTCTTTTCATCCTTCTTTCGAAGCATACAATCATTAGCCATATGATTTGCACCATAGCAATAATAACAATTGATTCCAGAGTCACCTTTGAGCTTCTTTTCGACTTTTGCAACATCAACCTTCACATCATTCTTTTCGACCTTTTTCTTATCATCACTCACAACTTTGTTGTTAAAACTTCCTTTACCATCATTTGATTTCCACTTTGGATTAAAAGGTTTCTTGAAAAACTTCTTTACTCTGTTGTTAGAGTAAAAAGCAACAGCCTCATCGTCTGAATTCATCAAAAATCCTTCTTCATCTGAATCCTCTTTCTCAAGTGTCTCCTTCTCAGCAACTTTCGAAACCAAAGCTAGTGGACCTCCCAGACTCATTTTTGTCTCCTCAACTATTTCAATAACTTCTCCTCCGTGAGTCTTTAAAAAGTTGTATAGATCATTCAAGGTTGAATTATCAAAACTTTGCTGATTTTTCACCATCATGCTAACACTCCTCCATTCCTTACGAAGTCCCATAATGAATGTGAGATTAACTCCATGGTTGACCTTGTGATTCCATAACGATTCCATCTGTAGATGAGTTCGTTCAAACGATTATAGTATCCTTCAATGGATTCACCATCTTTTTGTTTGAAATCTTTCAACTCAACCAAGCATTGGTTCACATAATTAATCTTCGTCTTCTCACTTCCTTGAAACTTCTCTTTGAGAGTATTCCAGATATCTTTCGGTTTTCAAGGCTTCCATTTGAGCTTCCTTGATTTGCGTGGACAGGTGGGAATGGATCGTCATGGTTAAGTATTTCACTCGGCGGCACGAGTATTCCTTTCGACAGAGAGCATCAGCAACTACATTAGCTTTTCCCAGATGATAACAAATTTCGCATTCGTAATCGCTCAGTAGTTTAACCCATCATCTCTGTCTCATGTTGAGTTCTTTTTGGTTGAGAATGTGCTGAAGGCTCTTATGATCGGTGAAGATTGTGCATTTTGTGCCATAGAGATAGTGCATCCAGATCTTTAGAGCGAAAACGACTGCTTCCAGTTCGAGGTCGTTCGTAGTGTAGTTGACCTTGTGTGTCTTGAGCTGTCTCGAGGCGTATGAGATGACCTTTCCTCGTTGCATTAGAACACATCCAATACCTTGGTTTGATGCGTCGTAGAAGATCACAAAGTCTTCCATTCCTTCTGGAAAAAGATAATATAGGTGCGCTGTATAAGGCTTGTTTCAGTGTTTGGAACGCAGCGTCTTGTCTTTCTTCCCAGCTGAAGGTTACACCCTTCTGAGTCAGGGTGGTAAGTGGTTTGGCAATCTTCGAGATATTTTGAATGAATCTTCGGTAATAGCCATCAAGGCCCAAGAATTGTCGGATTTCCGTTCAGGTTCTTGGAGCTAACCAGTTCTCGATTTCCTTGATTCTGGAAGGGTCCACATGTATCCCGTCTTTGCTAACCAGGTGACCTAAGAAATCTACTTTCCGAATCCAAAATTCACACTTTGAGAATTTTGCGTATAACTTCTCTTCCCTTAGTGTTTCCAAGATCTGTCGGAGGTGTTGAATATGTTCTTCTTTACTCTTCGAATAGATGAGTATATCATATATGAACACGATCACAAATTTGTCCAGGAAAGAACGACATACTCTGTTCATTAAGTACATTAACACCGCCGGTGCATTTGTTAATCCAAAGGGCATCACTACAAACTCGTAATTACCATAACGAGTTTGGAACGTTGTCTTGGGAACATGTCCTTCCAGGACTCGCAACTGGTGATACCCGGATCTTAAATTGATCTTCGAGAAGTAGCTTGCTCCTTGGAGCTGGTCGAATAGACCGTCTATGCGCGGTAGGGGATATCGGTTCTTGATTGTGAGCTTTTTTAGTTCTCGGTAGTCGATGCACATGCGGAAAGATCCATCCTTCTTCTTTACGAACATGACCGGTGCTCCCCAAGGTGAGAAGCTCGGCCTGATGAATCCTTTGCTGAGCAGTTCGTTCAGTTGGCTGGATAATTCATGCATCTATGCCGGTGCTAGATGGTACGTTGATTTTGCTACTGGGGTAGCTCCGGGAATCAAGTCGATTCTGAACTGTACTTGACGTTCTGGTGGAACTCCGGGAAGATCTTCAGGGAAGACGTCGGGGAAGTTGCAAACTTCCGGAATGTCTTTGATGTCTTTCGCTTCCTGTTCCTTATCTACCATGTGGGCTAGGAAGGCATGGCATTCCTTGCACATATATTTTTGGGCTTTGACGTAAGAGATGATTTGTAAATTGGTACTGGGTTTGTCACCATAAATGGCAAGAGTTTCGCCATTCGGCATATTAAGGCGAACGTCCCTTTCGTGACAAAGTATATCGACATGGTGAAGGCTTAACCAATCCATACCAATGATGACATCAAAGCTTTTTATAGTGATTGGCATTAAATAGATTTGGAAAGAAGGTTCATTTAGAGTTAGCGTGCAACCTACGTTTATATAGTTTGTGCTCTCTGTTTTAGCGTTTGCCATTTCTACTGTAAATATCTTATTGAGTCCTTGGGATTTTTTGTGACATCCCCTAATTTCTTGGTCAGAAAAGACCGATTTAATTTATGCTTTTTAAAATAAAATCAGAGAATCTTTTTAAAAGATGTTGCGGAATTGGTCCCCAAAAACAAAACATGATAAAAGTTTGTTAAAACCTTTCTTTAAGAAATATATAATTTCCTTTTATATCAAAACCTCGGGATGTCATGTTCCGATACAGATCAAAAGCGTAAACAAGACATTATAAGCCTTACAACAGTTATTTATAACTACTGGCCTATAATCCATAAATCACTCATCATCATCATCCGACTATGCTCGGGGTCCACTACCTGTAATCATAAAAAGCTGAGCGGGTCAGGCTTGGAAGCCTGGTGAGCATATACGGTTTTCAACCCACAATAAATAAATTTATCGTACTTAAACATCAATCAATCAACCAAATTACCCCAACCACATTATCTTATTAATTTCTTAAGGGTTTACCCTAAGATTCAACTATCACTCCTTCCTAAGGATTCATCCTAAGGAATAGGCACAAGGTCACACCATCACCAGGGTTTATACAACAGGGGCTAAATTCATAGCTCTTATTTATTGACAGTATTATTGACAGTATTCACCCCTGTCATACATGTCAATGGGTTTTTAGAGTACTCCAAATGAACATATAGTTCATTACACCTACAGGTTGCGGACCTGCTAGTGTTCCACAGACCGTCTAGAATAGTCAATGGTTGTCATCCTTACTCTGCTGAATGACGGAGGTCACCGTTTGGGTAAGGGCTTATCTCATATTTCACCACTCACCCTCAACTTATGATCTCCTTTCACCACTCACCCTCAACTTATGATCTCCTTTCACCACTCACCCTCAACTTATGATCTATATCACTGATCATTTCATTTATCCAACTCACCTTTCATCACACACCTATTATTTCATCTACCCATGTTTTACCCAACATTTTTGTAGATAAAAATACATATACAGTTTAAATCACACCTTTAACATCCAACTCAAATAAACAAACAATAAATATTCACACAACATGTATTTTATATAAAATACTTCATATCTATGTGTAAGGTGAAAGTAACTACACACTCACCTGATTTAATGAAAATCGAGCAGCAATTCGTTTCCTAAAACGATCGTTTCTAATAAAATCGGAAGTTTTATTGAGAAACCGGGCTCTGCAAAAGTCGGGCTTCGAAACCGAAAAGATAAATTTTCTGGGCTTCACATGCACTTCATGGCGTATTTCGGGGCTTATAATTGATACCGGGGCTTTGGGGGATGTTAATATGAAAGAAATATGGGTTTCAGGGCTAAAAGTGACAAGTTTTCAAAATACCCCCGGGAGGTCTCGCACCCTTCTATTTATAGGGGCGAGACTCCTGATCCAACGGCCGAGAAGCCTCCAGGTGTGCTGATCCGAGGACTCACAGGGGATGGCTCGCACGAGGCTGCACGTGCGAAGTGGCTGTTGGCTTCTTGTGATTGGACCGAAGCCTAGGTCCGAAGTCGGTTCTGGTGGTGGGGTCCGCAGGTGGCTGCACGTGCGAAGGCCTCGCTGTCCTCTCCTGATTGGACCGAGGTCTAGTCCGAAGTAGGGGGATCCGTGGCATTCTTGCGAGATTTCGGACACGAGGGAAGAGAGTACGTGTCGCACCGCTATTGGACCACTTCGGATCAGGCCAGGTGATCGGATGACTTAGCAGCTCGGACACGTGGCTCGCCTGACTCACCCATTTCGGACACGTGGCACCTTCTAAGCGAGGGTGACGTGGCAAATCGTGACTATGCGAATTTTTTCGGTTTTTGTGCAAAAACTTCTAAAATCCATAACTTTAGCATACAAGCTCCGTTTTTGACGTTCTTTATATGAACGCGTAGGTAAAGTTACGCTCTACAATTTCCGTTTAGACTTCGTCGGCTAATTTTGAATTTAATTTTTATATTTTTATTTTTAACAGACCGGGATAGGAAATCCGTTAAAAATTCATAACTTCTTCATCCGACGTCCGTTTTCGTCAGACTTTTTACCGTTGTGCTACTATTTACGAGACCTTCAATTCTTGTTTAGGTTGTGTCGGCTAAAAATCATTCGATCTAAAATTCGAGTTTTTAGCTGTCTACTGCTAAGCTGAAACTTCGAAAAATCATAACTTCCTCATACGAAGTCAGATTTGGGCGTTCTTTTTATCGAACTTCTCGGTTTAACGAACACTACGAGTTTCCTTTAGATCACTAAGGCTAAAAAGTAGTTTATCGAAAACTCACTTTTTACGACATTCACCACCAAGCCGGTTTTGTCGTGAAACTTTGACATGTCATAACTTCTTCGTTATAACTCGGATTTTGGCGTTCTTTATATATCCGTAATCCTTGTCACGACCACTACAACTTTCTTAATAGATATCGGCTTTATCTAATATTTATTTTCGACGCTCATTTTTATTCTTAATTAATTAACTCCTAGTAATTAAGCATAAAACAGATAAAACACATAGAATTCACATAATTCCTTTTCATTTTTTTCTAAATGAGTTACAAAGGTTAACCTAGACCATTATGTCAATATTAATGCCTAGCCTAGAAACACGGGCGTTACAACTCTCTCCCCCTTAGGATGATTCCGTCCCCGGAATCACACAACGACAAACAACTACGGGTAGCGACTCACCATGTCACTCTCCATTTCCCAGGTGGAATTTGGCCCATTTATATGTTTCCAACGCACAAGCACTAAATCGACTATCTTACGTTATAACTTCTTAGTCTTACGGTCAATAATTGCCTCAGGTTCTCCAATTAACCTTTTGCTCTCATGCAACCTTAACTCAGAAATGGGAATTATGTCAGGCACACCTCCCGTGAACTACCTCAAATAACGCACATAAAAGGTATTGTTAATACCCTCTTATTCTTCCGGTAATTCTAGCTTGTAAGCTTGATTCCCGATCCTCTGAAGAACTTTTAAATGGTCCAATAAACCTTGGACTCAACTTTCCCCTTCTACCAAACCTTATAAGTCCCTTCCACGACGAGATTTTTAGTAAAACCAAATCTCCAACTTCGAATGATATCGGTTGTCTTTTCTTGTCAGCATAGCTCTTTTGAGCAGCTAACATCCTTTCCCTAATCACTTTCAACTTTTCACCAGTTTGATGGACTATCTCAGGTCCCATAAACTGCTTTTCCCCAGCTTCCAGCCAACATGATGGCGTTCGACACTTTTCTCCATACAAAGCATGATAAGGTGCTATCTTAACGCTTGAGTGGAAACTATTATTATAAAAAATTCTACTAGAGGTAAATGTTCATCCCAGTTACCTTGGAATTCTAGGGTACATGCTCTCAGCATATCCTCCAATGTTTGAATCGTTCGTTCGCTCTGACCATCAGTTTGCGGATGGTAAGTTGTATTCAAACACAACTTGGTACCCAATTCCTCTTAAAGACTCCTCCAACACCTTGCGGAAAAATGGCTGTCACGATCGGATACAATCGTTAACGGAATACCGTGAAACCTCATAATTTCCTTCACATAATAATTCACAAGTTTATCCATACACCATTTCTCGTTGGCTGCTATGAAATGCGCACTCTTGGTGAAGCGATCAACGACCACCCAAATCATGTCATGACCGTTCCTTGTTCTGGGCAGTTTAGTCACAAAATCCATAGTGATATCTTCCCATTTACCCATGGGTACAGGTAAAGGTTCTAAACTCCCATACGGTTTCTGATGTTGTGCCTTAACCATAGCACAAGTTACACACTCGGCTACATACTTAGCAACATCGAGCTTCATCGTCGGCCACCAGTAATAGGGTTTTAGATCCCTATACATTTTCGTACCGCCAGGATGAATCGAGTACATGGTTTTGTGAGCTTCTTCCATCAGAAGATCTCTTACTCCTCCCGCCTTAGGTACCCAAATCCTATCTTTGAATACCTTCATTCCTTGACCGTTTGTATCAAACACCAACATTTTGCCCAAACGTTCCTCCTTTGAGTCATTTCTCTCTAAAGCTTCCTCTTGAGCTTTCACAATTGTCGAGACAACTTCAATTCTCAACGCTCTTGGCCTTTTATTTTCAAGATTTACCTTCCGACTGAGAGCATCAGCAACAACATTTGCTTTACCAGGGTGGTAAAGTATCTCACAGTCGTAGTCCTTGAGTAACTCTAGCCAGCGCCGTTGCCTCATGTTCAATTCCTTCTCCATATCTTTAAGGCGAATACTACCGCTGCCAACTCCAGATGATGAGTGGGGTAGTTCTTTTCATGCTCTTTCAACTGTCTCGATGCACATACTATCACTTTATCCCCTTTGGGTCAGAACACAACCTAACCCAACTCCAGAGGCATCACTATAAACTGTGAAGTCATCAACTCCTTCAGGTAACGAAAGAATCGGTGCTTCACATGACGTCTTCTTTAACTTCTCAAAGCTTCCTATGCTTCTTATTCCAAATATGGACAGCTCCTTTCTGGGTCAAAGCTGTCAATGGAGTTGCAATCAAAGAAAAGCCTTGGATAAATCAGCTATAATATCCAGCTAATCCTAAAAAGCTTCAGATCTCCATAGGACTTTCAATCGTAACCTTCGAGTTACAAAATAAATCCTTATTGAGGACTCCTTCTTCTTCTTGGAATAAGTACTTTCCTTCATTTATTGTAACAGAACGATGGGTCATGTTCTAATGATCTCTCATTGTATAATGCACTACTTAGACTCAGATCTCCTAAGGACAAATTTCGGAACAAACTACACCTTCCTTCATGTTCTAATGTGATACAATCACAGTTCAACATGTATCATTTCTAACTACCAACTTCTTTAACAATGAGTGCGATACTTCTATTGATCGCTTTGATCATCTTTCACTTCAATCTTCTGGCTTAAGTCAAATGCTACATCGAACTTGGTTCTCTGAACCACATAATAAACTCATCGTAGTCGGACTCAATTTGATATGACCATTAGGGTCGGAATAACAATCATCTTCTTAGTCATTACCGAAACGATGGTAACGACAAACAAGAACAAGACGGAATCAAATAATAGCTCCTTGGTAACCTTGTGACTTTCCCTGATCCAAGTGTGAGTCCTGTGCTTCCAGTAGTATAGATCTCTACTACTATTCACACCTACTCATACTCGTCCCAAGTACGGTCTCGCAGTCCCCAAGTCCTAAAATCACAAAACAATTTAACACATACGAATGTGTCCAATTAATCATAAAATTCTCCTAGACTCTACTAGGACTTCTTCCATGCGTATCTTCAGTCATCAATTCTACTTCAACTTGGTTGGTGATGGAAATTCCAGACGATTGGGGCAACTTCAAGAATTACATCAACCATTCCATTCATCAGATAACAAAACCAGGGTTTATATTATTTCCTTGAAACGATTACACAAAGGTTCAAGTTTATCCTATACTATGCCTCTAATAGGCTAAACCACTTGTTACTATTCACATTACTACTTCGTAACTTGATCTTCGGGTATCAAGTCTTTACTTCTACTTCCTAGCATTATTAATTGCTTCGTCAAGGATATTCTGAAATTCCCTTGGCGTTGGCGGTGCACTTGGCCTTGTTACTTTATTTTTCTTCGGGCAGTGCTTAGAAATATGGCCTTCTTCCTTACATACATAACACACCCTCTTGGGAATCGTACAGTGATTGGCGTAATGCCCTATTTCTCCACACCTAAAGCACCTCACCTTCCCGTCACAATTCCCAGAATGTTTATTTTTGCACTTTCCGCACCATCTTCATTTACCTCTTCTTTTGCCAGACCTTGAGGATATGGTTCTCTTGATGGGCCTTGAAGACCCCTCAAATTTCCTCTTCTTGCCAACTTCAACCTTGTTGGGGTCCTGTTATTGATCATTTCTTCAATAGACTTAGCAACCCTAATAGTTGCCTCAAGAATAGATGCCTGACGTACTGGCATAGTAAGTTCATCCTTAATTTGTTGAAGTAAACGTTTTGTTTCTTCCATCTGTTGATCCAACATCGTACGCACCATTGCCTGCACCCCAGCCATCGTGATTGGCTCAGGCTGTGGATTATCGTTTCCAAATCCACTTTAAGTACTCGCCATTTCGATCTATACACCAATCGTAGGTGAATTTAGATCTTTATTTTCGATAGGCGTTGAATCTTCGTTATTACTCTGAAACGTTTATATGTTAGTTCTAATATCGTAGTCATACGTTTAGAATCCTACACACATAAGGTTTCCAGATCCGGTCGGCAACAGACCATAGATCCGAACAAATAATGGCATATATGGCAAACATATAGCATTTAGCACATAAAAGCATTTTAGGCATCTTTCCTAAAATAAACTAGTGCTCGTGTCAATTTAGGTGTACTACCTAAAATATAATAGACACACTCAACTGACAATCATCGCTTAGCATTCTAAGTTTAAGTCTAGAAATCCTTCAAATTTCCTAGTTCGCTTAAACTAATGCTCTGATACCAACTGTGACATCCCCTAATTTCTTGGCCAGAAAAGACCGATTTAATTTATGCTTTTTAAAATAAAATCAGAGAATCTTTTTAAAAGATGTTGCGGAATTGGTCCCCAAAAACAAAACATGATAAAAGTTTTTCAAAACCTTTCTTTAAGAAATATATAATTTCCTTTTATATCAAAACCTCGGGATGTCATGTTCCGATACAGATCAAAAGCATAAACAAGACATTATAAGCCTTACAACAGTTATTTATAACTACTGGCCTATAATCCATAAATCACTCATCATCATCATCCGACTATGCTCGGGGTCCACTACCTGTAATTATAAAAAGCTGAGTGGGTCAGTCTTGGAAGCCTGGTGAGCATATAGGGTTTTCAACCAACAATAAATAAATTTATCGTACTTAAACATCAATCAATCAACCAAATTACCCCAACCTCATTATCTTATTAATTTCTTAAGGGTTTACACTAAGATTCAACTATCACTCCTTCCTAAGGATTCATCCTAAGGAATAGGCACAAGGTCACACCATCACCAGGGTTTATACAACAGGGGCTAAATTCATAGCTCTTATTTATTGACAGTATTATTGAATGTATTCACCCCTGTCATACATGTCAATGGGTTTTTAGAGTACTCCCAATGAACATATAGTTCATTACACCTACAGGTTGCGGACCTGCTAGTGTTCCACAGACCGTCTAGAATAGTCCATGGTTGTCATCCGTACTCTGCTGAATGACGGGGGTCACCGTTTCGGTAAGGGCTTATCTCATATTTCACCACTCACCCTCAACTTATGATCTCCTTTCACCACTCACCCTCAACTTATGATCTCCTTTCACCACTCACCCTCAACTTATGATCTATATCACTGATCATTTCATTTATCCAATTCACGTTTCATCACACACCCATTATTTCATCTACCCATGTTTTACCCAACATTTTTGTAGATAAAAATACATATACAGTTTAAATTATTTAAAAACATGTATAAATCACACCTTTAACATCCAACTCAAATAAACAAACAATAAATATTCACATATCACGTATTTTATATAAAATACTTCATATCTATGTGTAAGGTGAAAGTAACTATACACTCACCTGATTTAATGAAAATCGGGCAGCAATTCGTTTCCTAAAACGATCGTTTCTAATAAAACCGGGAGTTTTATTGAGAAACCGGGCTCTGCAAAAGTTGGGCTTCGAAACCGAAAAGATAAATTTTACGGGCTTCACGGGCACTTCGTGGCGTATTCCGGGGCTTATAATTGATACCGGGGCTTCGAGGGATGTTAATATGAAAGAAATATGGGTTTAGGGGCTAAAAGTGACAAATTTTCAAAATACCCCCGGGAGGTCTCGCACCCTTCTATTTATAGGGGCGAGACTCCTTATCCAACGGCTGAGAAGCCTCCAGGTATGCTGATCCGAGGACTTGCAGGGGATGGCTTGCACGAGGCTGCACGTGCGAAGTGGCTGCTGGCTTCTTGTGATTGGACCGAAGCCTAGGTCCAAAGTCGGTTCTGGTGGTGGGGTCCGCAGGCGAGGGTGCGCAGGTAGCTGCACGTGCGAAGGCCTCGCTGTCCTCTCCTAATTGGACCGAGGTCTAGTCCGAAGTAAGGGGGATCCGTGGCATTCTTGCGAGATTTCGAACACGAGGGAAGAGAGTATGTGTCGCACCGCTATTGGACCACTTCGGATCAGGCCTGGTGCTCGGATGACTCAGCAGCCTGGAGAGGTGGCTCGCCTGACTCACCCATTTCGGACACGTGGCACCTTCTAAGCGAGGGTGACGTGGCAAATCGTGACTATGCGAATTTTCTCGGTTTTTGTGCAAAAAACTTCTAAAATCCATAACTTTCGCATACGAGCTCCGTTTTTGACGTTCTTTATATGCATGCGCATAGGTAAAATTACGATTTACAACTTCCGTTTAGACTTCGTCGGCTAATTTTGTATTTAATTTTTATATTATTATTTTTAACAGATCGGGACAGGAAATCCGTTAAAAATTCATAACTTCTTCATCCGACGTCCGTTTTCGTCAGACTTTTTACCGTTGTGCTACTATTTATGAGACCTTCGATTCTCGTTTAGGTTGTGTCGGCTAAAAATCACTCGATCTAAAATTCGAGTTTTTAGCTGTCTACTGCTAAGCTGAAACTTCGAAAAATCATAACTTCCTCATATGAAGTCAGATTTGGGCGTTCTTTTTATCGAACTTCTCGGTTTGACGAACACTACGAGTTTTGTTTAGATCACTAAGGCTAAAAAGTAGTTTATCGAAAACTCACTTTTTACGACATTCAGAACCGAGCCGGTTTTGTCGTGAAACTTCGACAGGTCATAACTTCTTCGTTATAACTCGGATTTTAGCGTTCTTTATATATCCGTAATCCTTGTCACGGCCACTACAACTTTATTAATAGATATCGGCTTTATCTAATATTTATTTTCGACGCTCATTTTTATTCTTCATTAATTAACTCCTAGTAATTAAGCATAAAACAGATAAACCACATAAAATTCATATAATTCCTTTTCATTTTTTTCTAAATGAGTTACAAAGGTTAACCTAGACCATTGTGTCAATATTAATGCCTAGCCTAGAAACACGGGCGTTATAGTTTTGTTTAAGTAAGTGTTTGAATTCGTGGCTCACAAAACTCCTCTTCGCACCACAATCAAACAGTATGCATGCATAAGTGTCATTGAGGAGAAACGTATATGTAACCACCGTGGGATCGGCTATTGCTTCGTTCTACCCTATTGCCAGCACTCTTCCTACACCACCAACATTCCTTGTCTTAGGCCAATCTCTCATGTAGTGCCCAGCTTCCCCACACCCATAACACGCTTGGTCCACACCGACTCCAGGAACTTGGGTGATTGGTCGTGTCGGTGCCTTATAGAAACGGGCATTGTGCCCTTTCCTGTTGCAGTTATTACAGTGCATCACCCGACAATTTTCGTTGTGATGGAAATTGCATTTGTTGCACTTTGGTAGGTTTCTAGCATATTGTTTTGCTGGTGTAGGGGTAATAGGAATAGCAGTGGGAGCAGTAGCGGCATGGACTACCACTATATGTTGTTTCTTGGAAGGTTCCTGTGAAAATTGACCCTTCCTCTTGTTCCAAAAATTCTTGTTGTTGTTGTTGTTGTTGGTGTTGTTGGTGTTGTTGTTGTTGTTGTTGTTGTTGTTGTTGTTGCTTCCTATGGGTTGCTTCGGAACAACAGTCATGAATCCTTGGCAGACACCATGGTCAATGAGGGATTGTGCCAGCTGTTTCGCACTATCGAAAGTAACTTGTTTGGAAGCTAATACACTTCCTTGAATCTGGGGTGACAGCCCCCAGATACACCTTTCGATCTTCTTGCTCTCCGGAGCAACCATTCCCAAGCAAAGTATTGCTAAGTCACTGAACCTATTGGTATAGGTCGTGATGTCTGAGCCTACCATAGTAAGACCCTAAAGCTCTTGCTCGAGCTTCTGTACTTCGCCTCTCGGGCAGTACTCTTGCATGAGCATTTGTTTCAGGTTTTCCCATCCCATGGAATTAGCCACTACCAATGTTAGTGACTTAACGTGGCCATTCCACCATGTTAGGGCTCGTTCGGAGAAAGTGCAGGCAGCAAATTTTACCTTGCTCCCCTCTGGGCATGAGCAGATCTCGAATACTGCTTTCGTTTTCTCTATCCATTGAGATAGAGCTATTACTCCTCCAGTCCCATTAAAGGATATGGATTTGCTGTTGGTGAAGTCCTTGTAAGTGAATTCCCTGGAACGACCCTGGTGTTGACCATTAGTAGAGCTATTTATTCCTCCTCCTGACCCGTTGTTACTCATTTGTGTCATTGCTGCTGTCATGGCAGCTGTTACAGCAGCCTGAAAAACAACATTGTCCATCGATGGAGGTGGTGGTGGTGGTGTTCCTGTAGTATGAATGCGTAGGGGATTTCTTCTTGGTGGCATGATTCTGCCATAAATTAAAAGACGAACTCATGATAAGTCTTCAACTGCGGTTGTGGAGAGTCTTAGTATTATATGCTTTTACATCCCAAAAATTATTGAATTTGTAAGTTAAAATGGAAACTTACAAGAATAAGTATATGATTTTCATAGCATTTTAAGAATTTACTGAAATACCCAATGAAATAATAAATGTGTGTCAATCTCATTGATATTAATATTTGATACATCGATCAGGAAAATTTGATGTTAACACAGGTCTAGAGTAAATCAATGAAAAAGGGAAAATTTTGACAGCATTCCGACCCCCGAATTGTGTATTCACAATCCGTCGGGTGGACATACATAAAAGAAAAAGTAACACCAACGCTCACTCGATAAGTGTATACATAGTGCAAGTAGTACGCGCTCTACTCCGAGCGGGTGGTACGCTGTGGACCATGGTATGTGCTCGTGGAAGTCTGAGCTTGAGCTACTTGGCGTTCAGCCCCGATGATGTGCCTCTGCATTTCGGCTTGGTTTTTCCGGAACTCCCTTACCTCAGCTCTAGCAGCGGTAATGTCTTTATGAAGGGAAAAGTTGTGCTCTATTGTTCGTTCATGTTCTTCGTCTAGGCGACGAATACGTACCGCCGTGACTTGAGCGGTGGCACCAACGTCCATGATCTGGTTGGCGTTCACTCTAGCTTGCTCGCCTTGGTTGGCGATGCGACAAACCATGGTAGGGAGTGCCCTGTCAGCCAAACCTCCATTACTGAGATTGTAAAAGCCTTGTCCCATGCCGTAGGGTGGCCGTTGTCTTTGTTCCTGACTCCATCGTTTCATATCTTCAGCCCAGCGAGGCGTCGGGCCCTGAAAGTTCCATCGGGGGTTTGATGCTTCTTGGGGAGGGTTGTAGACGTCGGATTCCGAGTCAGTGCCCTCAGCATCTGCTTCCTTTTCTTCTTTATCTTCTTCTTCTTCGGGATCCTCTTCTGGATCTTCCTCAGGAATCTCTTTCGGATCTTCTTCTGGATCTTCCTCAAGAATCTCTTTCGGATCCTCTTCTGGATCCTCCTCGACCCAACCTCCATTGCCCTGGTTAGGGTAGTAGGGATCCCCAGAGATATGAAATCCTACCATTTCATCTGATCAAGGATAGAGATAAGAGAATTATATATAAAACTGCAGTGTAAAAAGAAAATTTTATGATAAGACCTACACCGAGTCCTCCTATAATTACCTAGTGGATATAAATTACGTACAACTGAGATCGAATGGACCGTTGGATAAGTAGCTTCACTTTAAGCCCACATCCAAACAAGGAAAATAAACTAAAGCGAAATCATAAATCCTAAGCCTATGGAACCTCAATTATATGTAACCTTAAAGTATGCACTTTGCAATCATAGACCTGTCAGTGAAGGTTTTTAGTTTTTATAAGCATAATTTTATTTAATTGACGATCCTAGTTCTAACGAAATGTCAAGGTTTACTTGCTTATTATAATTTTTATAGTGTCGTAAATACTCCTATAGTATTTAGATTTGTAAGTTTGATCCTCGTGTTACTTTGGTAAGTTTTCTACTTGTTGCTCACTAGGACTATTCCCCGACATACATTGGTCATACCTCGGATAAATATAGTTGACCAGGCTATATTCATCCTAGATCTGATTACATATTCCGAGGCCTAATCGTAGTGTCCAACTTGTCCTAATGCCTTTGTATAGTTCTAACCATGACATTAAACTGTTGCATGCATGTATTTGTACCTTTATGAAACTAACATTTTTTTTAATGAAGTATGGTTGGTGTGAAAGCGTTTTATCAGAGAGTTTTAGTCCCTTGGCATTTATAGTTTGTATATCTTATGTGGTTCGATATACTTATTTCACTATAAATAATGCTCTGATACCAATCTGTCACACCCTCAAACCAGAACGGCGGAATCATTCGAGGGCGGATGACTTCATTTAGTATCATAACAGTTGAGTAAATAGTAAAGAAAGCAAACACAACCACCATAAATATAATTTAAAAAGTTACATTGTTGCTTGTAATACATGTTTCAAAATAAATTACATTATGATGATATAATAAGTTTTGAAATTGACGCCTTAGCGTCCCTTCCCCAAAAGCTGTTGTTTACCTGTATTACTGAATCCCGGAGAAATACAAGTAGTTTTGAAAGAGTGTCAACAATTAAGTTGGTGAGTTCATAAGCATTTTTTTATAAGAATTGTATGCCTTTTTGTATAAAGTAACTGAGTTTGTTTCTAGAAAATCCAATATTTTCCATAAATGAATGGTAGTTTTAAAAGTTACAAAAACCGGAATGCATAAGTATTTCCCATACTTATACATGTATATATAATCACTAACGCGTTTGGTTGCCCCGTAAACCAAAATGTTTTAATACTTCATGTGAGTTTTTATAACCATGCTATTGACCCAGACTGCCTGTAACAATGTTCTTCATGCGTTGAAATGATATGACGTTTGTCACCCTAGACCTGCCAGTCTAACTATAGCCAACAGTTTAGGTGCGGATTGTCAGTCACGTTTAGATCTATACACACGTATCACGCTCTCCTTACAAGAGATTATGGTTGATAACACAGGACTTGAAATGCGTACCTAAAAGTACGTGAAGTCAAAGTCTCACAAAAGTTAGTATCAAATAGATTTACGTATGGAAAGTCCGTCTTTCTTGTAAATGTAAGTATTTCCTCTTTATAGTGTTTGTAGTATGTAAAATATCATGAATATCTCGTAAACTATACCTATTATAGTTTTATAAGTGTGTTCCGTTTGAATGAAAAACCTTAGTGTATTACCAACTTTGCATGTAAAGTATAACCTTAGTAGTAACGTTATTTTACTTATTTAACATTTAGACACAAAATATAGATAAGCCATTAGATGCTGTATGTAACGATTTGCATTTTAACATAAGTTTTTGTTGCGTTTCACTTGTATTTTTCCCCTAAAATATAGTGAATACGTGAAAATATAGGGGTATGAACTCACCTTATGTGTAGTCGCGGTTAGATTCACGATATAAAAACGATGATCTTTGAGTTTAGAAGTACGTGAAGCTAATCGTATCCTAGTATGTTAAACACACAATAATGTGTGAATGAAATGAACACTTACGAAAATATGTGCATAAACACTTAGATTATATATAAATACTTACCAAAAATCCTTAAGAGTCTTGCTTGAAAGAAATATGTGATCTCCTGGGAATATTAGATGAAGATCTTGAAGAGAAAATGGAAAGGAGGGAAAGTGCCTTTAGGAGAAAGTATGCGAAAATGTTTACTGTGAATGGGTTTAGGACTACCTTTAATCTGTATATATGCATGTGGGATAAGAAAAAGGTGGTGAGAATTGATGGTGAAATGTCATTTTCTTGGGTAAGTGTGATATCACCTTGGGAATGAAAGTTTTTAACCAATCAAGTCAATACAAGTGGCCAAGTGGGTGAATCAAATAATATATCCTTAGACATTATTTCATGAAAAATGTGCTTTAAGGCTTTAATTTTGGTATAAAATAGGAGTTTTGTGGGTTTTACTTAGGAAAATTACGTGTTTGAGGGCATTTACGGAGTCAAAATCACTTAAATTTACTAAAAAGTCTGAAATGTTTGAAAATCCGGAGTGGGGTTTGGATCTGCGAGGGTTTCGGAGTCAATATGCCAATTCCGGAGCCAAAAGTGTAAATTCCGAAGTGATACTCTAAGTTCCGGAGTGGGTCAGCAGCTTCCGGAGCGGATCCGAGTCTTCCGAGGTGCGAGACTTTCCGCGGCGGAGTCTTCCTAGCACGTGCGAGATGGTCCGAAGCGATGATTCCAGAGCGAACCCTTCCGGAGTGAAGGAAATTTCAAAGTGTACAAGGTCCGGAGCATGTGAATTTGTCCGGCTAAGAAGATTCCGAATGAGAAGGTCTCCGGACTAAGAGGGTTCCGGACCAAGAGGGTTCTTTTGGGTTTTGTCCTTCGGTTTTGAGCTGTTTTTAACAAAGGAAAGGATTGGGTTGGTACGGATGTTTATAAAAGTTTGGGAGAGATATGAGAGAGATTTGGGAGAGATTTGAGATACAGAGAGATATTTGGGAGAGATTTGGGAGAGAGAGAGATAAAGTGGGAGAGATTGAGAAAGACTTTGTCGGGGGCCTTTATTAGTGTTTTTCTTCTTAGTTCAAGGACCGTAGGCTTGGTTACACAATATTTTGAGTGTTATACACCCCCGAAGGGCACGAAATAGTGTTTTATAGAGTTGTTACATCACTCAACCTGATTAGGGTTCAGAATTTCTGAACATTTGAAACTTCCAAGTGATACTTTGCATTAAGATATAGAGTTATGCATTAGTGAACATAGAGTAAGCCCTCACATACAAGCACTAGTTGAGTTGACCAGTTTGACCCGTTGACTTTGTTTGACTGTGACTTGACCATAAATTTACGGTTGTCACATCATCCCCCCGTTAGAAGGAATTTCGTTCCAAAATTAGCATTTTGAGTGGGACTTCACGGGATAGGGAAAAGATGTGGGTATTGTTGTTTCATCTGATCTCCGCGCTGCCAGGTGTACTCAGGTCCTCGTTTGGCGTTCCAACGAACCTTTACAATCTACTGGCTCTTCTACGAAGTGGAGACTCTCGTTTATTTCAATTTCGTCCAGAGGGATGATGAGAGTCTCATCGAACAAGCACTTCTTTAAGTTGGACACAAGGAAAGTAGGATGTACGTTATTGAGTTCCTGCGGTAACTGAAGCTTGTAAGCTACCGGGCCGATCCTGGCAAGGATCTCGAATGGTTCGATATACCTTGGATTTAGTTTCCCACATTTTCCAAAACGTATTAATCCCTTCCAGGGTGAGACCTTCAATAGAACCCGGTCCCCAACCTGAAATTCCAAGGGCTTCCGTCTTTTATCCGCATAACTCTTTTGTCTGTCCCTTGAAGCTTTTAGTCGTTCTCGGATTTGGACAATCTTCTCGGTGGTTTCTCTTATGATTTACGGGCCAGTGAGAGTGATGTTAGGAACTTGTCTTCTAGCTAGTTGTGTGTCACCCACTTCAGCCCAACACAGGGGTCATCTGCACTTGCGGCCATAAAGGGCTTCGAATGGAGCAACCTTGATGTTAGTGTGATAGATGTTGTTGTACGAGAACTCGACCAGTGGTAAATGGGTATCCCATGCCTTACTAAAATCGATCACACAAGCTCTTAGTATATCTTCCAAGGTTTGAATGGTCCTCTCACTCTGACCGTCGGTTTGTGGGTGGTAGGCGGTGCTCATGTCTAGTCTCGTCCCTAGAGATTTTTGTAGTAACTGCTAGAACCGTGAAGTGAATCTACTATCTCTATCTGAGATAATGGATATTGGTTCACCATGCAGTCGTACAATCTCCCTGATGTAAGTCCTAGTTAGTTTCTCCATCTTGTCCGTTTCTTTTATTGGTAGGAAGTGCGCGGATTTTGTTAACTGAAGGGTCCAGTTAGTGGTTTGGTCTAGGCTTTTATTGTAATAAGTTCTTTTGAGTCTTTATCGTGTTTTGGTAGGTTGTTAGTGTGTTTACGGCCTAGCAGTGAGTTTATGGCCGTAAACCCAATTTCCGGCCCAAGTCTACTATAAATAGGGGTTGTTTAGGTCATTATTGGTTGTTGATGCCACAGAGTTCACGGTCTAATATATCGAGTTGTACCAAACGTTTTTCAGTAATAAACATGTGCAAGCTTGATTTCTCTTCTACCATTCATATTCTTGTTTCTATTGATTGTTTGATTGTTTGGTCATTGGTAAATATCCGTTTTAGGACCTTACAATTGGTATCAGAGCAAGACCGGTGTCAAAGCATCATTCAATCGAGTTTTCAGCCGTTTAAACTCATATTCTTCATTGTTCGAGATTAGGGTTTGGTGTTTTCATTGCTAAAGGGATTAAATTTGCTTCAAACTTACGTTCACTGGGATTTCTGGGAGTTTACTGCCAAGAGATTATGACCGTAAACCCTGTTTACGGCTGTAAACTCAAGAACATTCAAGAGCGGTACACTGTGTTCTTGGACCGTAATTAGTGCATCTTACTTGACCATAAACTGCCCGACCGTAAACACCCCGACCGTAAACTGCCTGACCGGAAACTCAGTTTACGGCCGTAAACAGCTTGGTCGTAAACTAAATTTTGACATTTAAAAAAAAAATATTAACTTTAAGTTTTAAAATCATAATAAATAGATTCTCAAAGTCAAACACATCATCATGAGCTGGATTCTGTCATGGGCATAACTACACGCATTCCAAGACCGTTGTCTGCAGATGGTTTTCCTGAATGGAAATATCGGATTGAAAAGTACATTAAAATGAAGGACTTCAAGATTTGGAGAAGCATCATCAAGAATCCTGTCAGAATTACCACCACTGTTGCAGGACAGATAGTTGACAAAGCAGTTGAAAACTATACAGATGAAGATTTTGAGAAAGTGGAAGAACAGGAAAGGGATTTGGCCACTCTGACCATGGCTTTATCTCCTGATATAGCTCAAGGTTTCAGAGAGTATACTTCAGCAAAAGCTTTGTGGGAAGCCTTGATTGAGGTATATGAAGGTAATGAAGACATGAAGGAAAGCCGCCAGGATATGTTGCGTCAAAGTTTTAACATACTCAACTACATTCCCGAAGAAACCCAGTGGCACAGCTGCAACGATTCACCACTCTCACTACTGAGATGAACATTTCTGGGATCTTCTTGACCAAGTCAGAGATAAACAAAAAGCTACTGAATGCTCTTCCAAAGTCATGGGATATGAATGTAGTTGTTATTAAGAAGACAATGGATTTGAATCGTCTCACTCTTGCTGAAACAATGGCTATCATCAAAGCCTGTGATATTGATGATAAAAACCGGGAGATAAATCATGTGCTTTCTTATTCGACTGCAAACCTCGGGATTTCCTCTAACAATGATCTTTTATCAGTCACTCCTTCCTCAAGTCAAGCATTTGTTGTTCAACAGCCTCAGATCCAAACAATTACTGATGCGTCATCCATGTCTCACTCGCAAAGCCAGTTGCATGTCACTCCTCAAGCTGCTCCCTCCTCCAATGTACCAATTATGGCATCTTCCTCAAACACAAAGGAATGTGATGAAAATCTTGCCTTTGCCATAGGACTTGTGAACTGCTATAATGCTCTTCTTGCTGGAGAGATTCCACCTCAGTTTTCATTTGCTGATCTGGATCAGATTCATCCAGAAGATGTGGAAGAGATGGACAGCACATGGAAGATAGCCATGGCAGTATTCAGGGCTAAGCATATTGCCAAGAAGACTGGGAAGAACATATATTATTGATATGAACAGCAACATTCTTGAACAAATCACTTGCCTCTTTTCGAAGGTTTCAGAACAGAACGCAATGTTGTGGCACCGAAGACTCGGTCATACGAACGCTAAGAACCTAAATCGCCTTGCAAAGAATGAGATGGTCCGAGGCTTACCTTTCAGAGATTTTATAACTTTTGAAAAGTGTGTTTCATGCGCCCAGGGTAAACATCATAGAAAGCAACACCTGCCAAAACAGGTTAACTCAATTAGTCAGGTGCTCCAATTATTACATATGGACTTATTTGGTCCGGTCAACGTACTAAGCATCAACAGAAGTTCGTACTGTCTGCTTGTCATTGATGATTTCTCTCGTTTTACGTGGGTCTTCTTCTTATCCAACAAAGATGGGGTTGCTGATTTGATAAAGAAGTTCATTGTGATGATTGAGAACCAAACCAACAACCAGGTGAAGGCGCTTCGTACTGATAATGGAACAGAATTCAAGAATGCCGTTCTTGATCATTTTTGTGCAAAAAAAGGAATTGTGCGTCAATACAGCTCTGCTCACACGCCTCAACAAAATGGTGTTGTTGAGAGGAGAAATAGAACGTTAAAAGGCGATGCAAGGACGATGCTAAGTGATTCCAAGTTACCCGTTTTCCTTTGGGCTGAGGTGATTAATATTGCTTGCTACGTTCAGAATCGCGTCTTAATCAACAAAGCTTAGATGAAGACACCATACGAGATTCTATATAGTCATAAGCCTTCAGTCAGTCATTTCCGTGTATTTGGCTGCCCTTGCACCCTTCTCCACCTGGAATCCAACTCGAAGTTCAATGCCAAAGCTGATGATTGTTATTTCGTAGGGTATGCTGCACGCACCGCGTATAGGGTTTACAATAAGAAGACGAAGCAGATTGTGGAATCCTTGGACGTGCGTTGGTTAGAGGAGAATGAAACGGATGCTCGAGTGGACCCTGATTGGTTATTTGATTACACATCGCTTTTCAAATCCATTAATGTGTCTTCAGATGGTTCATCTGGGTCTTCTTCTGGTTCGAAGATTGTTTCTGAAGACGAAGACGAAGAAGTTGTTTACAGACCTCCAACAATATCATCTGCTCCATCTGAGAGGAGTCATCTGCTTTACCTGAGGGGGAATCATCTGTTTCTCTTAGTCGTCCAGAGTCTCCAGTTCAAAATGATACCCCCAATGCTGATGCTACACCTCATACTCAAATAGAGCCCAAGAATGTTGAAATGGCTTTGAATAAGCCCAGCTGGGTAGATGCTATGCATGAAGATCTAAATCAATTCGAAAAGCTCGGGGTTTGGAAATTGGTTGAGTTACCAAAGGGCAAAAAGTCTCTTGACACACGCTTGGTCTATCGAAATAAGCATGATGATTATGGCGTCATAGTGAGAAATAAAGCAAGATTGGTGGTTCGCGGGTTTCGACAAGTCGAGCGTCTTGATTATACTGAGGTATATGCACCAGTGGCTCGCTTGGAGGCTATTCGTATCTTCCTTGCATATGCTTCCTACATGAACTTCACGGTTTACCAAATGGATGTCAAGACAACCTTCTTGTATGGCAAGGTGAAGGAAGAAATCTACGTTGATCATCCCCATGGGTTCGTTAACTCGAAGTTTCCTAATCATGTCTACAAGTTAGCCAAGGCGCTGTAGGGGTTACATCAAGCTCCTCGCGCGTGGTATGCGACTCTTACAAAGCACTTGCTCGAGCATGGATATACTCTCGTGGCACTATTGATCAAACTTTATTCATCAAGTATGTTGGTAATGATCAGATTCTAGTCTAGATATACGTTGACGACATTATCTTCGGGTCTACTAGTCCACAGCTATGCAAAGATTTTGAAGGCGTTATGAAAAAGAGGTTTGAGATGAGTTCATTAGGTGAAATGACCATGTTTCTGGGGCTTCAGGTCAAACAAAATTCAATCGGAATCCTGCTCCATCAAGCTAAGTATGCGGAGGATATTCTTGAGAAGTTCGGGTTTCAAGACGCAAAACCTATATCAACGCCGATGACCGAAAGACCCCTGCTGACTCCAGATACTGATGGCGAATCCGTAGATCAGACACACTACAGATCGATGATCGGATCGTTGATGTATCTTACTGCAAGCCGGCCAGACATAATGTTTGCATTTTGTCAATGCGCACATTATCAGGCTAATCCTAAATTTTCACATCTTATTGCTGTCAAAAGAATTTTCCAATATATCAAAGGCAACCCAAAATTGGGTCTTTGGTATCCGAAAAATTCCGAATTTGATTTATATGCTTTTGCTGACAGTAATTATAGAGGTTGTGAGCTTGAGAGGAAATCTACATCAGGAGGGTGTCAATTCCTTGGAGATAGGCTAGTGTCATGGCAGTGCAAGAAACAGCATACCATCTCAACCTCAACGGCAGAAGCGGAATATGTTGCTGCCTCTGCTTGTTGCTCTCAAGTTATTTGGATCCAACATCAGCTGTTGGATTACGGTTTGAATTATCTAGAAACTCCCATTTACTGTGATAATGAGGCTTCGATTCAAATTGCTAAAAATCCTGTCCAACATTCCAAAACCAAGCACATTGATATCAAAATCCATTTTATCAGAGATTGTTATGAACGTTCACTCATCCGGCTGGAACAGGTTCCCACTACTAATAATGTGGCGGATCTGTTCACCAAGCCCTTTAACAAAGCTCGATTCGATGTGCTTGTGGGATTTTTGAAAATGATTCGTTTTGAGGATTAATCTTTTATTTTTTATTTTTTATTTTTTTTATTATTTTTATCTTTTATTTTTTATATTTTTATTTTATTTTATTTTATTTTACTTTTAGGTTAGATTGTTTTAAATTTGCGCATTTTAGTGATTTCATTCTCACCCATGCACAAATTTAGGGGGAGAAATAAACAAAAACCAAACAAAAAAATTGAAAATTTTCAAAAATCCAAAAACATTAGAAAAAAAATCAGAAAATAAAAAATATGTTGCTAATAGTTTTGCTTGTAGGTGATGTGTTGGGAAGTGATATTATCAAGTGATAACAGGCAATCTGAATCTGCGTAGCATACCAAAATTAAATCGTCTACACTTTGTGTTCGATGCGCTGGTAGGCACAAAAGATTTTAAATGGACTTGACTACGAAGAATTGAACTTAAGGAATTCAAGGACTTGACAAATCTTGAACTAGTTAGATCCGTTTAGCCTGACAATACGACGCTCGGATAGGTTGAGCAGGGAGATATACATGGGAATCTACTGGTCACATTAAAAGAACCCGTATCTAGAACTGTGGATTAACTTTTCCTCGATGTGCGGATTCTGTCCTTAATTCTGGTACTGATGGGGTGACTGGGGAATTCCGATAAATTAGGTCTGTAGAAGGTTATTTTCTTTCTTTCTGTCTGTTAGTCATATGTTGCCTCCTCTGCGTGATCGAAAGATCCGACCTGGACTGTTACATATGCAACTCTATCTCTCTGCATCTTCTCTCTATGCAATTCTTTCTATCTGTTAGCCATATACTGTCTCTTTTGCGTGACTTACAATCCGACCTGGTACACGGTATATGCATCATTCTTCTTCTCAATCACTCTAAAACTTCAGTTAGTCATATGTTTCATCATATGCATGATTGGAAGAGATCCGACCTAGGTGTATGGCATATGTATTCTAAATCTATCTTCTCTCTCAATAATTGTCTGCTCACCCGATGTAAGGAGTATGCTGGAAGTCCTTGATTACTGGAGCATATCAGGAAGTGGGAAACATGTTCTAGTACAATTAAAATTGAACACTTACTGATTGTCTATAGATCTCGCTGCTCAATTTAGGTGGACAACAATATCCATGGTTGTCGTCAGCTAAATGGTCCCTAGAAATTTTATCTAAGAATATAGAATCAAAAATGTCTTGTCTTTATTAGCTTGTCCAAATTTTATCACAATTTTTCGTGTTTAAGTGGATCACAATACCGGCGATCGACCAGACATACACATGAAGGTAAAGGTACCGACAAGTGGACTAAGGCTGTCTAACAACTTTGATCCCTGTGTCACAAAATTATATTCAGCGTTTGTTGAGATAAGTTTAGTTTTTCTTGTATTTTATTTTATTTTATTTTATTTTATTTTTATTTTTATTTTTTTTATTTTAATTTTATTTTATAATTGTCAAAATTTTAAATTTTAAATTTTAGAAATTATTTTATTTTATTTTATTTTGTTTTGTTTTAATTTTAATTTTATTTTTTATTTTTTATTTTTATCTTTTTGATTATGTGATTTTAATTTTATTTTTTAAAATCCTCAAAAGATTTTAATTTTAAAAAAATTATTTGGGATTTGGACTGTGCCTTTACTGTGTGGAAGACAGGTAAAATCGTCAAGGGTTTTTAAAGAGAGTTTACACCCGGAAACCCCTCCACTTCTCACTTTTCCTCTTTCCGGCCGCAAACTCTCCCATCCTTTCTCCTCTCGAAAATTTTTTCTCTCGTTTTGTGAAATCGTTTAGTTCATCTCAAAGGTATAACAAAATTGACCGTGGGAATGTGTTTTATTCATCAAATCGACAGATTTTAGGGCTAAAATCGAACAAAAAGGATCTGTCGTCGTTTACGGCCAAGGAGTTTACGGCCGTAAACTCCGTTTGCGGCCATGAGTTTACGGCCATGAGTTTACGGCCGTAAACCCAAAACTGACCGTAAACTCCTTTTTGGTCAAAATTATTTTTGGGGCCAAATTAAGTCGATTAAATAAGAGAACCATAAAACTTTAACTGCTTTAATGTATTTGTTTTCTCACTTGGCTCGTTTTAGTGCAGATCAAATGGCTAACTTAAGATTCGCAGACATGCACAACTTGGCCATCGTACCAGCAGATCCTCCAGTTGCACATGGAGAATTCAAGTCGATGATCCACGGGCTGAGAGAATACTGCCTAGCTTCTGCTATCACTATGAATACTGTGGTCTATCAGAACAGTATAAGGGAATTCTGGCATACTGCCAAGATGAAGAGAGATGACGATGGAGCCAGTTACTGTTGATACAATTGTAAAAGGATGCAAAATTGTAATCACTGAGCAATTCATCAGAGAAGTGTTGCTGATTAATGATCAACCTGGTTTTCCTACTGAGATCGGGATTGAAGATGCCCAGAAGATTCTCAAGAAGATGGGTTACGAAGGCAACTCTCCTCCCACTATGAAGAAGCTTCTGCCACCGTATTGGAGATTCTTAGCTCATGTATTTGTGAGCTGCATTTCTGGGAGAAGGTCTGGGGCTGACGAGATTTCACTAAGGAACACTGGAGCCATCACTTCACTTGCTGCAGGAGTAAAATTCAACTTCTCAAGGTCTATCCTGGACGAGTTCGTGGTGAACATCAACGCTATAACCCGAGATACTTTCTTGATGTATCCCAGGTTCATTCAATTGTTCATCAACAGTCAATTTCCCGAGATGGTCGAGGAGGGAGAAACCCTAGACATGAAGTCATTAGATCCTCACAGTGTTGGGCTTATCAAGCAGAATCGCAAGGGAAAGGTCGTTTTCCAAGGACTGTATCCGCTTGTGAAGTTCGGAAGATTTGCTGAGCTAAATGAAGCATCCGAGCCTCATGGATCCTCTGATAAAGTATCCTCTGAGCCTACTTCTTCAGAAAGAGTGATTTCAGAAGAGGATGTTATCACTGTGTCAGACCAAGAAGAAAGAGAAGAGACAGTTGCTCCAAATGTTTCTGTAGCAGAGGAACATGATCTGACATCAGTTCAAGTTCAAAGTGATTATAATGAAGGGTCTTCAAAGAGTGTGGCTGAGACTGATCTATATGAAGACCGTGATCTTACTGGCTTCGATAAGGATGAAATTCCATCAAACTTTGGAAGTAAGGAAGATTTTTTGTCAAATGTCAATCTCAACTCGCTACTTGACAATATCAATGATGTTTCTCATCCAGAAATGGAGATACGGGACTCCGATGATGTTCTCGAGTCAACTCCTCTTACTACCCAACAAGTGGTTGAAACGACAATTCCTATGGTAACAGTGTCAGGGATTCCTCCCCTTGATATTGTTTCACCTATCACATAACCACTTCAGAGTGATGATGCAACAATCCAGATCTCACAACCTCCTCCAAAAAGATGAAGACGTGATCCTAGACAAGGACTTCTGGATTCTGATTTATTTCAAGGTCTCCCAATTACACCAACAACCACTCCTGCCATTGTCTCATCATAACTTTTCAGTGAAGGTCCTAGCACCACCTTTGAGGACAGTGGATCTTCTGCTCAAGCAGGATTTTCTCCTCCCAGGCCTGATCATGATGCTGCCTCTGTACGGCTCGCCATGCATCTAGCTCAGGAACAAAGCTTAATGCCTTCTCCCAGAGCTAAAGGAGTTTCTTTTAGAGAAGGTCATTCAGGAGAAGATAATCCAGCCATTGATGAGCTTCAGAAGAAAGTGAATGTGCTTGATCAAAAGAACATTGAGCTCAATATCCAAGTTACTGATCTTTTGAGCGAAAATGCCAAGCTGAGGATTCAAGTTTCTGATCTTGAAAAGGACAAAACTTTGAAGACTAAGCAGGTTTCTGACCTCCAAGAGCACTTTAATCTCCTCACTTCAAGCTACTTTGATTTGAAGAAAAAGCTAGAAGAGGAACTTGGTGACAAGTTCAAGACATCCGATGATGAGTCATGGATCAATCTACACATCCAAGCTCACCCCATTGTGACATCTGCTCAAACATCTCGTGTTGTAGATAGATTTGAGGAAGAGCCAGCTCAAGCTCCGAGTGTTGTGGCCTTAAAACGTGCCAAACTGGCCAAATCTGCTGAGAAGGGTTAATATTTGTTTAAAAGGAGCTCGGATCAGAATGCTCCTGTGGATCAGCCCACCATCACTTTTACAGATCTTGGAGAGAATCGCTTTAAAAATGTATATGGGGATAGGTCAGGGATCATCTCATGGGGATTTCACGACACTTTAAACATGTGGATCGTGAGACGAAAGAGTGGCACCACTGAACTATATAAAGATGCTCATGACTTCAACTCCTGAACAAGGGTTGATATTTCAGAGTTGTCAAAGGCTCCTTTTGCCAATCCCTCTGAAAATTCCAAGGCCACACAGTTCAAGCATTTATTGTAAGATCAAGTGCTCATGGGTTTTCCTTCAATGAAGACTGCAGAGTTGATTATTAAAGTATACCCAAGTGTAATTGATCCCAAAACCAATCAACCTCTTTGATCTGTGATGTGGCCTGCTACCAATCAAGTAAAGCAGATTCCTATCCTTCAGGATCTTTACGGTCCATGCTGTACTGGGTGTTTGATGAAACTACTGCCTCTGTTGTCATCAAACTTGAAAAGGGATGCATTCGCTTATATGACAAAAGAGACCTACTTCAGTTTGGAAAATGGGATATACATCAGCTGAGCCATCATCAGATTAAAGTTGCAGAAGACATCTTTGAGCCAGCTGCCAAAGAATATACAGCTATGGTTATTGATATCATTAACAAGCGGATGTGGAATGGAGCAATGGGGAAGTCAGATGTGATGGTGGTCGACAAAGCTTGAGCTCAAGCTAGCACCAAACCAAGGGGGAGATTGAAGGGTCCAGTTAGCGGTTTGGTCTAGGCTTTTATTGTAATAAGTTCTTTTGAGTCTTTATCGTGTTTTGGTAGGTTGTTAGTGTGTTTACGGCCTAGCAGTGAGTTTACGGCCGTAAACCTGTTTATGGCCGTAAACCTGTTTACGGCCGTAAACCCAGTTTCCGGCCCAAGTCTACTATAAATAGGGGTTGTTTAGGTCATTATTGGTTATTGATGCCACAGAGTTCAAGGCCTAATATATCGAGTTGTACCAAACATTTTTCAGTAATAAACGTGTGCAAGCTTGATTTCTCTTCTACCATTCATATTCTTGTTTCTATTGATTGTTTGATTGTTTGATCATTGGTAAAGATCCGTTTTAGGACCTTACATTAACCTGACGACGATCACCCAGATGTTGTCAAGTCCGCCTGTTGTCTTGGGTAGCTTCGTTATGAAATCCATGGTTATCCGCTCCCACTTCCACTCGGGTATTTCAGGTTGTTGTAACAATCCCGAAGGCTTTTGGTACTCTATCTTGACTTTGGCACAAGTCAGACACTTACCTACATAGACAGCAATTTCGGCCTTCATGTTCGGCCACTTATACAGTTTCTTGAGGTCCAGATACATCTTGTCTGAACCGGGATGTACGGAGTATCGAGTTTTATGTGACTCATTCATGACAACGTCTCAGAATCCACCAAACTTCGGTGTCCAGATTCGATTCATGGAGTAACGAACTCCGTCACCCTTGACTTCAAGATTCTTATCCATTCCTCTTAAGGCTTCGCCAACCACGTTTTTGGTTTTCAAGGCTTCCATTTGAGCTTCCTTGATTTGCGTGGACAGGTGGGAATGAATCGTCATGGTTAAGTATTTCACTCGGCGGCATGAGTATTCCTTTCGACTGAGAGCAACAACAACTACATTAGCTTTTCCCAGATGATAACGAAGTTCGCATTCGTAATCGCTCAGTAGTTCAACCCATCATGTCTGTCTCATGTTGAGTTCTTTTTGGTTGAGAATGTGCTGAAGGCTCTTATGATCGGTGAAGATTGTGCATTTTGTTCCATAGAGATAGTGCCTCCAGATCTTTAGAGCGAAAACGACTGATTCCAGTTCGAGGTCGTGCGTAGTGTAGTTGACCTCGTGCGTCTTGAGCTGTCTCGAGGCGTGTGCGATGGCCTTTCCTACGTGCATTAGAACACATCCAATACCTTGGTTTGATGCGTTGTAGAAGACCACAAAGTCTTCCATTCCTTTTGGCAAAGATAATATAGCTGCGCTGCATAGGGCTTGTTTCAGTGTTTGGAACGCAGCGTCTTGTCTTTCTTTCCAGCTGAAGGTTACACCCTTCTGAGTCAGGGTGATAAGTGGTTTGGCAATCTTCGAGAAAATTTGTATGAATCTTCGGTAATAGCCAGCAAGGCCCAAGAATTGTCGGATTTCCGTTCGGGTTCATGGAGCTGACCAGTTCTCGATTGCCTTGATTTTGGAAGGGTCCACATGTATCCCGTCTTTTCTAACCACGTGACCTAAGAAATCTACTTTCCGAATCCAAAATTCGCACTTTGAGAATTGTGCGTATAACTTCTCTTCCCTTAGTGTTTCCAAGATCTGTCGGAGGTGTTGAATATGTTCTTCTTTACTCTTCGGATAGATGAGTATATCATATATGAACACGATCACAAATTTGTCCAGGAAAGAACGACATACTCTGTTCATTAAGTACATGAACACCGCCGGTGCATTTGTTAATCCAAAGGGCATCACTACAAACTCGTAGTTACCATAACGAGTTTGCAACGTTGTCTTGGGAACATCTCCTTCCAAGACTCGCAACTGGTGATACCCGGATCTTAAATTGATCTTGGAGAAGTAGCTTGCTCCTTGGAGCTGGTCGAACATATCGTCTATGCGCGGTAGGGGATATCGGTTCTTGATTGTGAGCTTGTTTAGTTCTCGGTAGTCGATGCATATGCAGAAAGATCCATCCTTCTTCTTTATGAACAGGAACGGTGCTCCCCAAGCTGAGAAGCTCGGCCTGATGAATCATTTGCTGAGCAGTTCGTTCAGTTGGCTGGATAATTCATGCATCTCTTCCGGTGCTAGATGGTATGTTGATTTTGCTACTGGGGTAGCTCCGGGAATCAAGTCGATTCTGAACTGGACTTGACGTTCTGGTGGAAGTCTGGGAAGATCTTCAGGGAAGACGTCGAGGAAGTTGCAAACTTCCAGAATGTCTTTGATTTCTTTCGCTTCCTGTTCCTTATCTACCATGTGGGCTAGGAAGGCATGGCATTCCTTGCACATATATTTTTGGGCTTTGACACAAGAGAGGATTTGTAAATTGATACTAGGTTTGTCACCATAAATGGCAAGAGTTTCGACATTTGACAGATGAAGGCGAACGTCCTTTTCGTGACAAAGTATATCGACATGGTGAAGGCTTAACCAATCCATACCAATGATGACATCAAATCTTCTTCTAGTGATTGGCATTAAATCGATTTGGAAAGAATGTTCATTTAGAGTTAGCGTGCAACCTAGGTATATATCGTTTGTGCTCTCTGTTTTACCGTTTGCCATTTCTACTGTAAATATATTGTTGAGTGCTTGGGGGTTTTGTTTAAGTAATTGTTTAAATTCATGGCTTACAAAACTCCTCTCCGCATCACAATCAAAGAGTATGCATGCATAAGTGTCACTGAGGAGAAACGTATCTGTAACCACTGTGGGATCGGCTATTGCTTCATTCTGCCCTATTGCCAGCACTCTTCCTACACCCCCAACATTCCTTGCCTTAGGGCAATCTCTCTTGTAGTTCCCAGCTTCACCACACCCATAGCACGCTTGGCCCACACCGACTCCAGGAACTTGGGTGATTGGTTGTGCCGGTGCCTTATAGAAACGGGCAGTGTGCCCTTTCCTGTTGCAGTTATTATAGTGCATCACCCGACAATTTTCGTTGTGATGGAAATTGCATTTGTTGCACTTTGGTAGGTTTCTATTATATTGTTTTGCTGGTGTAGGGGTAACAGGAACAACAGTGGGAGCAGTAGCGGCATGGACTGGCACTATCTGTTGTTTCTTGGAAGGTTCCTTTGAAAATTGACCCTTCCTCTTGTTCCAAAACTTCTTCTTGTTGTTGTTGGTATTGTTGTGGTTGCTTCCTATGGGTTGCTTCGGAACAACAGTCATGAATCCTTGGCAGACACCATGGTCAACGAGGGACTGTGCCAGCTGTTTAGCACTATCAAAAGTAACTTGTTTTGAAGCTAATACACTTCCTTGAATCTGGGGTGACAGCCCCAGATATACCTTTCGATCTTCTTGCTCTCCAGAGCAACCAATCCCAGGAAAAGTATTGCTAAGTCACTGAACCTATTGGTATAGGTCGTGATGTCCGAGCCTACCATAGTAAGGCCCCAAAGCTCTTGCTCGAGCTTCTGTACTTCGCCTCTCGGGCAGTACTCTTGCATGAGCATTTGTTTCAGGTTTTCCCATGCCATGGAGTTAGCCACTACCAAAGTTAGTGACTTAATGTGGCCATTCCACCATGTTAGGGCTCGTTCGGAGAAAGTGCAGGCAGCAAATTTTAACTTGCTCCCCTCTGGGCAAGAGCAGATCTCGAATATTGCTTTCGTTTTCTCTATCCATTGAGATAGAGCTATTACTCCTCCAGTCCCATTAAAGGATGTGGATTTGCTGTTGGTGAAGTCCTTGTAAGTGCATTCCCCGGAACGACCCTGGTGTTGACCATTAGTAGAGCTATTTATTCCTCCTCCTGACCCGTTGTTACTCATTTGTGTCATTGTTGCTGTCACGACAGCTGTTACAGCAGCCTGAAAAACAACATTGTCAATCGATGGAGGTGGTGGTGGTGATGTTCCTGTAGTATTGATGTGTAGGGGATTTCTTCTTGGTGGCATGATCCTGCCATAAATTAAAAGACGAACTCATGATAAGTCTTCAGCATCGGTTGTGGAGATTCTTAGTATTATATGCTTTTACATCCCAAAAATTATTGAATTTGTAAGTTAAAATGGAAACTTACAAGAATAAGTATATGATTTTCATAGCATTTTAAGAATTTACTGAAATACCCAATGAAATAATAAATGCGTGTCAATCTCATTGATATTAATATTTGATACATCGATCAGGAAACTTTGACCTTAACACAGGTCTAGAGTACATCAAGGAAAAAGGGAAAATTTTGACAGCATTCCGACCCTCGATTTGTGTATTTACAATCCGTCGGGTGGACATACATAAAGGAAAGAGTAACACCAACGCTCACTCGATAAGTCTATATATAGTGCAAGTAGTACACGCTCTACTCCGAGCGGGTGGTACACTGCGGACCATGGTATGTGGTCGTGGAAGTCTGAGCTTGAGCTACCTGGCGTTCAGCCCCGATGATGCGCCTTTGCATTTCGGCTTGGCTTTTCCGGAACTCCCTTACCTCAGCTCTAGCAGCGGTAATGTATTTCTGAAGGGAAAAGGTGTGCTCTATTGTTCGTTTATGTTCTTCGTCCAGGCGACGAAGACGTACCGTCGTGACTTGAGCGGTGGCACCAACGTCCTTGATCTGGTTGGCGTTTGCTCTAGCTTGCTCGCCTTGGTTGGCGATGCGACGAACCATGGTAGGGAGTGCCCTGTCAGCCGAACCTCCGTTACTGAGATTATAAAAGCCTTGTCCCATGTCGTAGGGTGGCCGCTGTCTTTGTTCCTGACTCCATCGTTTCATATCTTCAGCCCAGCGGGGCGTCGGGCCCTGAAAGTTCCATCGGGGGTTTGGTGCTTCCTGGAGAGGATTGTAGACATTGGGTTCCGAGTCAGTGCCCTCATCATCTGCTTCCTCTTCTTCTTTATCTTCGTCTTCTTCGGGATCCTCTTCTGGATCTTCCTCGGGAATCTCTTCCGGATCCTCTTCTGGATCCTCCTCTACCCAACCTCCATTTCCCTGGTTAGGGTAGTAGGGATCCCTGGGGATATGAAATCCTACCATTTCATCTGATCAAGAATAGAGATAAGATAATTATATATAAAACTTGAGTGTAAAAAGAAAATTTTATGATAAGACCTACACCGAGTCCTCCTATAATTACCTAGTGGATACAAATTACGTACTATTGAGATCGAATGGACCATTGGATAAGTAGCTTGACTTTAAGCCCACATCCAAACAAGGAAAATAACCTAAAGCAAAATCATAAATCCTAAGCCTATGGAACCTCAATCACGTGTAACCTTAAAGTATGCACTTTGCAATCATAGACCTGTCAGTGAAGGTTTTTACTTATTATAAGCATACTTTTATTTAATGGACGATCCTAGTTCTAACGAAATGTCGAGGTTTACTTGCTTATTATAGTTTTTATAGTGTCATCAATAGTCCTATGGTATTTAGATTTGTAAGTTTGATCCTAGTGTTACTTTGGTAAGTTTTCGACTTGTTGCTCACTACTACTATTCCCCGACATACATTGGTCATACCTCGGATAAATATAGTTGATCAGGCTATATTCGTCCTAGATCTGATTACATATTCCGAGGCCTAGTCATTGTGTCCAACTTGTCCTAATACTTTTGTATAGTTCTAACCATGACATTAAACTGTTGCATGCATGTATTTGTACCTTGATGAAACTAACATTTTTTTTATTTAATGAAGTATGGTTGGTGTGAAAGCGTTTTATCAGAGAGTTTTAGTCCCTTGGCATTTATAGTTTGTATATCTTATGTGGTTCGATATACTTAGTTCACTATAAATAATGCTCTGATACTAATCTGTCACACCCCCAAACCAGAACGGCGGAATCGTTCGAGGGCGGATGACTTCATTTAGTATCATAACAGTTGAGTAAATAGTAAAGAAAGCAAACAAAACCAAGATAAATATAATTTAAAAAGTTACATTGTTGCTTGTAATACATGTTTCAAAATAAATTACATTATGATGATATAATAAAATTTGAAATTGACGCCTTAGCGTCCCTTCCCCAAAAGCTGTTGTTTACATGTATTACTGAATCCCTGAGAAATACAGGTAGTTTTGAAAGAGTGTCAACAATTAAGTTGGTGAGTTCATAAGCGTTTTTGTATAAGAATTGTATGCCTTTTTGTATAAAGTAACTACGTTTGTTTCTAGAAAATCCAATATTTTCCATAAATGAATGGTAGTTTTAAAAGTTCCAAAAACCGGAATGCATAAGTATTTCCCATACTTATTATAGTGTAAGTAGATTTATACATATATATATATATATATAATCACTAAGGCGTTTGGTAGCCCCGTAAACCAAAATGGGTTAATACTTCATGTGAGTTTTTATAACCGTGCTATTGACCCAAACTGCCTGTAACAACGTTCTTCATCCATTGAAATGATATGATGTTTGTCACCCCAGACCTGCCGGGCGAACGGTAGCTAACAATTTAGGTGCGGGATTGTCAGTCCCATATAGATCTATACACAAGTATCACGCTCTCCCTACAAGAGATTATTGTTTATAACACAGGACGTGAAATGCGTACTTGAAAGTACGTGAATTTAAACGTCTCACAAAAGTTAGTATCAAATAGATTTACGTATGAAAAGTCCATCTTTCTTGTAAATATAAGTATCTCCTCTTTATAGTGTTTGTAGTATGTAAAATATCATGAATATCTCGTAAACTATACCTATTATAGTTTTAAAAGTGTGTTTCGTTTGAATGAAAAACCTTGGTGTATTACCAACTTTGCATGTAAAGTATAACATAAGTAGTATTGTTATTTTACTTATTTAACATTTATACACAAAATGTAGATAAAACATTAGAAGCTGTATGTAACGATTTACATTTTAACATTAGTTTTTCTTGTGTTTCACTTGTATTTTTCCCCCTAAAATATAGTAAAGACATGAAAATATAGGGGTATGAACTCACCTTATGTGCAGTCACGGTTAGATTCACAAGATAAAAACGATGATCTTTGAGTTTAGAAGTACATGAAGCTAATCATATCCTATTATGTTAAACACACAATAATGTGTAAATAAAATGAACCCTTACAAAAATATGTGCATAAACACTTAGATTATATATAAATACTTACCAAAAATCCATAAGAGTCTTGTTTGAAAGAAATATGGGATCTCTTGGGAATATTAGATGAAGATCTTGAAGAGAAAAGGGAAAGGAGGGAAAGTGCCTTTAGGAGAAAGTATGAGAAAATGTTTACTGTGAATGGGTTTAGGAGGGCCTTTAGTCCGTATATATATATATATATATATATATATATATATATATATATATATATATATATATATATATATATATATATATATATATATATATATATATATGGGATAAGAAAAAGGTGGTCAGAATTGATGGTGAAGCGACATTTTCTTGGGTAAGTGTGATATCACCTTGGGAAGGTAAGTTTTTAACCAACCAAGTCAATACAAGCGGCAAAGTGGGTGAATAAAATAATGTATCCTTAGATATTATTTCATGTAAATGTGCTTTAAGGCTTCAATTTTGGCATAAAATAGGAGTTTTGTGGGTTTTACTTAGGAAAATTACGTGTTTGAGGGAATTTCCGAAGTCAAAATCACTTAAAATTACTAAAAAGTCTGAAATTGTTGAAAATCCGGAGTGAGGTTTGGATCTGCGAGGGTTCCGGAGTCAATATGCCAATTCCGGAGCCAAAAGTGTAAATTCTGAAGTGATACTCTAAGTTCCGGAGTAGGTCAGCAGCTTCCGGAGCGGATCCAAGTCTTCCGAGGTGCGAGACTTTCCGTGGCGGAGTCTTCCTAGCACGTGCGAGATGGTCCGAAGCGATGATTCCAGAGCGAACCCTTCCGGAGTGAAGCAAATTCCGAAGTGTACAAGGTCCAGAGCATGTGAATTTGTCTGGCTGAGAAGATTCGGAATCAGAAGGTCTCCAGACTAAGAGGGTTCCGGACCAAGAGGATTCTTTTGGGTTTTCTCCTTCGGTTTTGAGCTGTTTTTAACAAAGGAAAGGACTGGGTTGGTATGTATGTTTATAAAAGTTTGAGAGAGATATGAGAGAGATTTGGGAGATATTTGGGAGAGATTTGAGATACAGTGAGATATTTGGGAGAGAGAGATAGAGCGGGAGAGATTGAGAGAGACTTTGTCGGGGGCCTTTATTAGTGTTTTTCTTCATAGTGCAAGGACCGTAGGCTTCGTTACACCATATTTTGAGTGTTATACACCCCCGAAGGGCACAAAATAGTGTTTTATAGAGTTGTTACATCAATAAACCTGATTAGGGTTTAGAATTTCTAAGCATTTGAAACTTTCAAGTGATACTTTACATTAACATATAGAGTTATACATGAGTGAACATAGAGTAAGCCCTAGCATATAATCACTAGTTGAGTTGACCAGTTTGACCCATTGACTTTGTTTGACTTTGACTTGACCAGAAATTTACGGTTGTCACATACACTCATATAAGTAGTTTTACGATTTGAGATTCCACGACACTTTTGAGATAACTCTAATTTATGTATTTTGGTTTATGAACAAATGGTTTTGCTTTGAATGTACATTTATGAAAATGAGTGTTTGTGCTAGTTTAAAAATGATAAATTTATTTTGAAAATTTGGGAAGTTACACGTTCACAAAGCTTCCACAGGCCATTTACATTCGTCGAATGAGGAAAATTAGTCACATAAACATTAAAAGCAATATCCTCTTGTTTCTTGTAGTTTGATTGATTTATATTGCCGCCAATACTTCTCATTTAGGGATCATCAATTTGTATTTGATTTATATCTTGGGTTTCGATTTCTAAAGTATGATCTTATTTCCACATATTAAAAAAGAAATAAAATAAATTTATATGAAGTGAAAATAATTGATTGTTATGAAGAACTTGAAAAAGTACGTAAAAATATTCCTTTAATATCATTTGGTACTTATATAAGAGAAACATTGAGGTAATTAGAACAAAAGCTTTCAAATCATATAAAGTACACATCACTTGAAATAGCTAGGGCACTTTGGGTTGGAACCACACACCATCACATAAAGGAACCACACCCCTTTTTAATCGGACCTATTGAGCTTTAATGCATATTTTAATAAATATATAGTGTCATTATAACTAAAATAAGATACAAGATAATATCCTACTTTCAATAGTGGAATATCAAAATCAAATCAAAACAGCATAAACTGCAACCTTAGTTAATATGTCTAAAAAGCTGAAAACTTGTATTAAGTAGTTGTCAGCAAAGCAAACACGCTAATTTATTACTACATGTTTACCTGTTTCCAAAAATATGAAGAACGTCCAAAATGAAGCTTATATGCAAAAGATACGAAAGTTATAAGAAAACAAAAATATTCGCAAAAGTCAAAAAATCAAACGTATCTGGTCATTTAGACGCGAATCTTAAAACGCGATTTCTCGGAGTTCTACATCCCGAAAAATTAATCTGTTTTGGTTTTTGAAATCTTTGAACTCGTCTCTATCGTTCACTATTTTTGAAAAATAATTAGGCATCGGGATCTTGGCATGCAAATCTAGTTGAAAAATAATTAAGCTAAACCCTGATTAATCTGCTGAGTAGATAGTTGTGATAGCTGGCTCAGTGGTTGCAACTGTTGAGTCGCTGTCAAATGAGGCATTGTGGTTGTGCTTGTAACCGACTACTCTGTTGTGATGGGTGACGGTCGCCATAGGGATGTGATTGCTGCCGCTGCGGTTCCTGTTATTGGATCGGGCGTCTATGTTATTAGTGTATGGGTGGAGGTTTGTCCGTCTGAGGCAGATGGCTATGTTGCATCGAGTGATGACATTAATCTGAGTGGGCTCGTTTCTCCCTCGTCGGATGCTGCAAGTGCCTTTCTCATCATTGCCGCCTTTTAGGGTCGTTTTAGGGTTGTGTAACTCCGAGTACACTCGGATGGTGCCAAATGTTGTGATATGTCTTCGAGCTTAGTGTCATTTGTGGTGATTTCATCTGAATTATGCCTGAGAATGACAACAAAGAAAGAGCCAACGTTAGTCGTCGTCCGAGAGGGGGTTCCGGAACGAGACTCCGACGGTCTAGTTAGTAATTAGATGAGAGAATGAGGGCTTAGCTTGAGATAGAGAAAGAGGCAATCCTTTCTTCTGGAGAAGAAGGATTTTTTTATTACCTATCGTCGTGCGAGCATATCCTCAACAATACCTTTTGTCTTCTCTATACCGTAAGAACATGGAGGCATCCCTTTGTCAGATCGTGCAACACTACCGGTTATCTGCTAATGGCGTAGAACCACCAAAGAGCAGCGTTGTTAGCGCTACACTTGTCGCTCTGGGGAGCGGTTGGTACTCTTTTAGCTTGTTATACATAGTAGCATCTCGTTTTTAGCTGGACCTTGATGCTAGAGCGATAGTGCCCAAGCACAAGACTAGGAGGGCGAGGGTCCGGGCCTAGCACTTATGTTGGGTAGCGACCGTTAGCTAGATCATATTTTAGATAACTGTCTCATTATCTTTAACGTATTCCAAGAGAGAGAGAGATGTTATCATACATATATATATATATATATATATATATATGATGTCTATGGAAACATTAAATATAGTCCTTATTATAATTATAAATGATAAATGTTATTTATAGTCTTAAAATCATAACCGTTAAATATTTGTATTTTCGTCATATAATGCACAAAAAAGATATATACATCTATTTTAGACTTGTACATATATTTGGTATTGTTGGCTTTACGTTGGTTAAAACCTGGTTTTAAAAACTTGGAAGCTTGACTATACGGAATAAGTCAAATTTCCTGTTGGAATGGAATGGACACAACGTAATTGTTAAGGTTGCAGAGTGCTTTTTGACTAGTTTTGAAATGCGCATCTCTTAGCATGTGAATTTGGAGGCTTGACTAAACAGAATAAGTCAAATTCACTTTTCGAAACGGATGGACACAATGTATTTCTTAATGTCGTAGAGCGCTTTTTGATTTGTTCTGAAACGTGCCTGTCTTAGCCTGCAAATCAATTACTTTGTCCTACAGTAGGTGTTGGGCGCCTAGTGGTGGGTACGACGCACATGGTAGACCAAGAGTAGACTTTTTGACTGCTGAATTTTGACTTGTTTAACTTTTGGTCATACCTTGGTAAGATTGTGTATTTGTCTAAGGATTGATCTCGATTGTCATTAGGTGGCGTGTGTTAGTAGTTATACGTTGGGCTTGCTGGTGGGCTTCTATAATTTAGCTCAAGTGAGTTTTCTCGATATACATTGTACTATAGTGTGAATCCTCTACATGACACGATGTTGATATGATGTAGTAAACCGTTAGGTGAGTATATTTGTTTAATACTCAGGCGAAAGAACTTGATGTTGTAGGCCAAATGGAGCACACCAGCCTGATATTGTATGCCAAAGGGGAATACCAACCTTATTTTGATGGCCATTATGTGCATGCATTATACATTTATTGTTAAGTGGGGTATTTTGGGTAACTCAATAAGCTTTTTACTACAATTGTGGATTAAATGTTTCCGGTACTTCATCAGATCGTGGGAAGGCGAAGGCGTGATTGCACATACACATATAAGTTGTTTTATGATTTGAGATTCCACGATACTTTCGTTATAACTCTAATTTATGGATTTTGGTTTATGAATAAATGGTATTGATTTGAATGTACCTTTACGAAAATGATTGTTTGTGCTACTGGTAAAAATGATGAATTCATTTTTTAAAATTGGGAAGTTACACGTTCACAAAGCTTCCACAGGCCATTCACATTCTTTGAGTGAGGAAAATTAGTCACATAAACATTAAAAGAAGTGTCCTCATGTTTCTTGTAGTTTGATTGATTTATATTGCCCCCAATACTTCTCATTTGGGGATCATCAATTTGTATTTGATCTTTTCCTAATCTCCATTGTCACCCTTCATTCTTATGTTTTTATCCCATACATAGCTTACATGCAACACTGTGAAAAATTGAATAGAAATCTAAACACTGTTAGTAGCCTAAATTTGCTAGGGTTTTTCCTCAAATTGATTTTCTATTTCTATTCTTATTTGACCGCTATTTGATATTATTAAATTTATGATTTTGTCGAGAGTATGAAACTACCAAGGTGCTTATACGATAGCCACATAAGCATCAAATTGTTATATGGCATTTTAGTTTACTGGACGAGATAAGCATGTCGTAGCCCACTTTATTCCCACACAAAGCCAAAAAAATAGTTTAAGGACCACTTAAACCAAACATCAAAAGTTAAATGGAATACAATGTCATTGACTATAGCTTTTATTTGACAAATCTCAATTATAGATGTTATCATAATTACAGAATTATTCTCTAATAATAATTTTTAAATTTTAGTTTAAACTAAGATTATTCTCCATCTTTTTACTGATCCATTTGCTCGCTTCAGATGCATTGAAGACATGGTAAGAATTTATAGCCTAAGTTCTAACCTAATATTATTAAATGTAAATAAAAACTATTATTAATATTATTTCTTAAATTAAATCCATAGATTGGTCCCATAAAAGAATACCCCACCCTTACATATCTATTTGGTTACATAAGCATTGACCACCAAAAAAATTTAATATAAACTTTTCAAATCATATTATTAAATCTAAGTACATAAAAATCTTATGCATATCAACTAATATAGCAACATAAAAACTAGAAACTATGATAATACATAAATGAAATATGCTTGTCCCTTTTTCTTGATACATGTAAATTCTATATTTTTAACATGATACTTGTAGATCTTTTCTTGTATCATGGGTTTCGCTTTCTAAAGTATGATATTATTTCCACATACTAAAAAAGAAGTAAAATAAATCTATATGAAGTGAAAATAATTGATTATTATGAAGAACTTGAAAAAGTACATAAAATTATTCATTGAATATTATTTGGTACTTATATAAGAGAAACATTGAGGTAATTAGAACAAATGCTTTCAAATCGTATAAACTAAACATCTTTTGAAACATTTAGGACACTTTAGGCTGGAACCACACATCATCACATAAAGGTAGCAACTAAGACAACTCATTAAAATCAACTATGACTCATTCAAATCAAATTTATAAAGGTTTGACGAGTTCTTCTTAAAACGTTGTTCAAAATAGATGTTGCAATAGCTTTTCAACTTATTTGGTGGAACCATTGGGATCTACAAAAGTATATAGGGTTGATAAGTATCATATTCTAATTACTAATGCGAGGAAATGATTGAAACACTTGTTTTAGTGGCCTACTAAGTTGATTTTTATTCAATAAATAATGAAATCAACAAAGCTAACAATTAATTGCAACGGAAAATGAATAATGAAGTGATAGTTATCATATCTAAGTTCCGCCTCTTTGCGGAGTTGTATTTGTCATGAAAATCCATTTCAACCTCCGCATTCCATATGCAAATGTGTGAAACAATGAATGGGAGTTTATCCATATCAATGGCAATCGTTTATCTTCAATGATATAGATATAAATCATTTAGATATGATATAAAAATTTGAGAAATGTGAAAAAGTCCACATGAATAACGTGTATATATCTAAGTGATATACAAAATTATATGTATAAAAAGAAAAATATTCATGGCTAACAGTATAGACTAGTGAACCTTGAAAAATTATGTACCCAATAATGTGTCACATCCTAGAATTTAGGCCTAAAACTGTAGACAGTCAGTTCACTGCGAACCCCTTTTTAATTTGATCTATTGAGTTTAAATTCATATTTTTATAAATATATTGGGTTATTAGACTAAAATAAGATACAAGATGATGTCTTACTTTCAATTGTGGAATATCACAAACGAATTAAAATAGCATAAACTACAACCCTAGTTAATATGTCTGAAAACTGAAAATTCGTATTAAGCAGTTGTAAGCAAAGCAAACACTCTAATCTCATAGTACTTATTTACCCGTGTCCAAAAATGATGAGAATGTGCAAAACGGAGTCTGTATGCAAAAGATCCGATAGCTATAAGAAAACAAAAATATTTGCAAAAGTCAAAAAGTCGGACGTTTCGGGTCATTTAGACACGAATCTTAAAACGTGATTCATCGGTGTTCTACAACTCGAAAAATCAATATGTTCGGGTTTTTGAAATCCTTGAACTCAGCTCTATCCGTCACTATTTTTGGAAAAAATATTAGGCGTCGAGATCTTGGCACGCAAATATAGGAAGGTTTTAGAGCATTTTGAGAAGATCACATCACTAGGGCCCACCATGCTTTTTTGGAATAGTGAAAAATCAGCCAACACTTCCCTCTAGGACCCTTACCAATGTTTTTCGCCTCCTCCCCTCACCTCGCCCTCTACTTGGTTGAGTGCACACTTCTCTTTCTAGTAAAATCATGGTGTATATTATGTATTGGACTTTCTATGAAGATATGGGTGCATGGTGCATGTGAGAGACCTCATACACTATAAAATGAAGGATTTGGTTTTTATTTCATACACAAATCTTCGGCCAGTTCCTCTCTTACTCTCCCCTCTCCATTCTCTCTCTTTTCTTGGTTTTGAACCCAACACCAAGAAGTAACACTCCACCACCGTAAACCACCATAGCAAGCTCCATTTACCCTATTTTCGATGACCAGCCACCATCACCTTGTGCCACCTTTGTGTAGATATCTTTTTTTGGTCTTTCCTAGTTCTAGACTTGAGTCTTCATTGTTTTTTGTGGGTTTAAATCATGTCCAAAATAGCCCCGGTTTAGATCATTCCTTGTTCGTATGTTTCTCGAATTGTTTCTCAAAGATAACCGCACTCTCGAATCTAGTTCACAAACCATTCATTAAGGTGAGTGCTTATGCCCCTTTTTATAGTTTTGTATATTTTTTTTGGGGGAGGGGGGGGGGATAATATGTGCTCGCATATTTCGTTTATGCAAAAACACTCTTGAAAAAATTACTACAAAATGTTATGATTTTATGTGAAAAATTATGGTCGATTCAAGACCTGTTTTGCCATCTTAAACCATATGGTTTGCAAAACTGTTTTGTATGCAGGTAGTTAAGATTGATACCTTTTCAGGGAGTACTCGGACTTGTTCATACGATCTTCAAATAATTTATAATGATTTTTTTTCAAAACGGCATATCATTATAGCCCTTTTTCTGACCGATCTTTAAAACGATCATTTTCACCTTAGTTAGTGTTCATATCATGTCAGGAAAAAAAGTAGGGACAAAGTAGACTCAATTTCTAAAGATTTAGAATTTACAGATCTTAATTCCAACTCACAATCATTTTTCTAGATGTTTTCTAAAACAGAGAAAAAATTGACATTCTAGATTAATTTTCCTATTTTGTCTTCCAAATACATATACATATGAAATGTGACACTGCCAACTTTCTATTACTTCAAAAGTCAAACTATTACTATGCATGTGTGTGTGTATATATATATATATATATATATATATATATATATATATATATATATGTTTAAATACATAGTTAGACAAGTTATAATTATTTTAACTTAGAGTTTATACATGTACTTATGTTTATTACTTTGGAACATGCCTCTTTATAAAAGCGAGTACATTACACTTTTGGATACATACCAAGCATACTCGGCTTTTATAAACTTTATACAATGAAATTCATTATGCCTAGTGAATTATCTACAAATAAGTTAGAGAGGAGAGCTATTCACATATCCTAGTTAAGGGTTTTTTAGTGAAACTATATCATTAGCTAAGTCTAAACACTTAACATGCCCACACTACTAAAACCGTTAATCTTATGAGCGAGGTACATATGTATAGATCTATACTGGGTTGACATAGCCACATACGGTTGCTAGCTACAACCTCGACCGATAAATCAAAGTAAGTGATATGTGTCTACAATCGTTACTACAACGTATAATGAAGCGACGTATGGGGGTACATACAATCACATAGCTAGGTTATAGGACTCAGTATAAAAATTAACTAGAATCTCTCTCTCTCTCTCTCTCTCTCACTACAAACCGTGGGCTTGGTTGCTTTCAAACTATTTAAAGTATGAATTTACTTATTAAATAGTATAGTTTGGTTTTAAAGTATACTCATGCATTTTTTATAAACTCAGTTTTAAGTATGGATTTACTTATACAAAGGTACATTTTGGCTTTCAAAGTAAGTTTGCGAACACGGTTTTAACTATTGTTATAAATACAAAGAAAATACTTTTAAGACTTTTTTAAAAGTATTACTACTATTAGCAGAAAACCTGTAACTCTCACCAACCTTGTGTTGACCCTGAAAACTACATGTATTCTCAGGAAATCACTAAACAGACATTCAAGACGGATTGGATTATAGGTGACCTAGTTTACTAGCTGTTGTAATATATGCATATCTGTTAAGACAATTCATGTACTATTATTATTTGTAAAAACCTTGTATTCAAATATCAAGATGGAATACGAATACTATTTTGTTTATTTTTGTACTTGTGCTATATATTTAGTTTATCTGTGATCCATGAGCTTAGTCGCACAGCCCGACGTGTTCCTTCACCTCGGTCAGGGGTGTAACATAATGGCTTTAATATGTGAAAAGAATTATCATATATATATATATATATATATATATATATATATATATATATATATATATACATACATAGATACATATTGGTTAAGTCTAGCATTTTATAGTGTTGTGTTTGTGTCAATATGCGACAAGTTTTGAAATTTTGTTTCACTTGTCTTTTACTTGTATTATGCGATATGGATGTTTGGTTTCATATGTATTAGTTTGTTAGTTTTAGTGTAGGTTTTACAGTTTTAGTTTATTTGTTTTGACATACTGTCTTAGCTTAGGTGTCATGACCTCATTGGCCATTGACTAACCGACTCCTTTAGGTCCATCTATATAAGTGATGTTAGTTAGAGACAGAGAGAGAGAGAGTATCTTTTGAAACATGTGCTTATGTCATTTGTAAGAAAGTTTTTTTTACTCTCTAATCAAATTTAGATCTTATTTACTTCATTGTGTTAATTCAATTTCGTTTTAGCAATCGTGATTTCTATCTTTTGGAATCTCGACGATCCTAAGAGCAAGGATTTATCTAATCTCTTTTCAAATTACAGAATACGTTCGTGTTCTTTGAGTCTTCATCTATTACTTTGAATTTTTAGATTTGTTCCTCATGTTGCAATCATACTGCACTTTCATCTAGAAATTCTGGTCCCAAACCTTGTTTGGATTATAATTTTTTTACATTAGTGATTTGATTCCTATTCAAATTTTAATCTGAAATCATGTCTAAAGATGATTCTCAGTCAATTACTTTAAATCTACCATGTAGTGTTAGATCTACTACTAGAATTCCAATTCTCTTTCTCGAAGACTATGAAGTTTGGGTTCTACACTTTGAACACTGTTCTACACTTTGAAGACTATATCACTGGAATTGAAATTTATTGTTCGTAATTCTAGAAATCCATCACTAGTGGTCCACATCCATTCTTAAACAAAAAAACATACATACATACATACATATATATATATATATATATATATATATATATTGATGTCTATACAAAAATTAAATATAGTCCTTATTATAATTATAAATTTTAAATGTAATTTATATTTTAAAATTCTACTCCACACATACACTTGTATAGTAAGACTATATATAAGTCAGGTAGCTACATATACACTATATTTTATACATTTTATGTTAGAAATAGTACTATTTTATATACGTATAAAAGTGTAAGGTCCTGAAAACGGATCTTTACCAATGATCAAGCAATCACACAATCAAATAGAATAAGATACAAGGTAGAAATAGAATTGAAACAAGCTTACACACGCTTATATTACATAAAACGTCTGGTACAACTTGCTCTCTATGACCGTGAACTCTTGTGGCATCAACAACCATTAATGACCAAAACAACCCCTATATATAGTGGACTTGGGCCGGACACTGGGTTTACGGCCGTAAACTAGTTTACGGCCATAAACTCACTACTAGGCCGTAAACATACAAACAACCTACCAAAATATGATAAAGACTCAAAAGAACTTATTACAATGAAAGCCTAGACCAAACCACTAACTAGACCCTTCAATCAACCCTTGGTTTGGCGCTAGCTTGAGCTCAGTCTTTGTCGACCACCAACTCATCTGACTTCCCCATTGCTCCATTCCACATCCGTTTGTTAATGATCTCCACAACCATAGCTGTAAATTATTTGGCCGCTGGCTCAAAGATGTCTTCTGCAACTTTAATCTGATGATGGCTCAGCTGATGTATATGATGGGTTTTGAGCATTCTAACTCTTCCTAAGTGTACATGCAACCCTAATAACCTTGAATCTATGTTTTCTCTATATACATGCAAATTTCTTTTTCAAGGTTATTTCCTAACTAGCATGGCATGGGGATTACATAAAACATAAAAACTAGTAGAAATACATCCCTTGTTGTTGCTTGGATTCCTTCAAGACTTTGTGAGCCTAGCACCCCAAATGTTGTGCCTCAAATGCTTCACACAACACCACAAGACTTGGAATAACTTGAGAGAATACTTCTAGCACTCAAAATCGGTTATGCCCTCTCTAGTAACACTAGGTCATGATTTTGCTAGCCATAGGGTTCCTTTTATAGTGTTGTCACAATTAGGGTTTACACATGAATGCCCTTAATTATCATGACTCTTGATTTCTCATGACCCATGGGTTTGTAACTCCCATGGACTATCCATGGAGCTCCATATGGTTATAACCAAACCCATAAACCATGGATCATTAATCCACCATAAAAGAATTGATGATTGTCATAATCAACCCTATATATTTAATTAGTCTCACTTTGATCACCAAATTAATACTAGATTAATACTTGATCAATACTAATTAAATAATACTATTATTAATATATTAGAACTTATAATATATTAATAATCATAAGTGCCTTATTCTCTCATTTAGTCTATCCAAGTATTGCAATGCCATGCAACCCAAATGGACCATGTCGAGTCGGGTCAAGTACATACCAAATAAAGTTATGGACTTAGATACTATATCCAACAGTCTCCCACTTGGATAAGTCTAATAACTATATTTGCAAATATGACTTCAAAATCCGACTAGCAATCGTAGCTCTTTCAAAGTCTCTCGGAACTGAGATGATGATGATACGTCATTTAAGATAAGTGATCATATAATCCTCTATTCTCATGATATCAGCCGGACAAACACATGGAACATGGTCTTACTTATTGTCCAGCATTTGTTTCTCGATCTCTGATTTGTTTCGACATAGAACTAAATTGAACACATCAATTAGGTTCTGACCGGGCCCGGTACATAGGTCAAAACCAAATCATCGAGGGGCCCAGATATCGCTTCTATTTCTAGAAGGAACAGATAAACTTCGACTGATATGCTTATACTAACTACTTGTTGAATTATTCACAAAGGCACGTTTTATAACATCGAGTTACCAATGCGTTTTCGTACAATCAATGAATAACCAATTCATAGTCAACAACTCATATCTCTAGGTTTGAAGATTTATATGATATTACCTTCTCACGATCACTCGAGATAAATTCCATGAAGTGATGCAAGTGAGCGTGGGTTGGATCCAATACTCAGCCCTTATGAGTACTCATGAATGTTGTAGCAACCATTGCATTATCCAAAGCACTTTTAGACAAATCATACAAGCCAAATTCATGACAGCCTTAAATCAATACTTACTTCCAAAGTTTGACTGACTGTGGATGGTTTGAATAATAGCATAATTATTCTGGAAGTAAAAACATGCAAAATTGAAACATAGTAAACAATCAACACAAGATAGTAACACCTTACTCATAAATAAATAACAACTTTTATTTATCATCAAATGTCAATTACATTTTACAAGTTTCAGGAATCTAATTATTGAAACTAATATCATCCTTCAGCCCAATGCGCCTCGCATGTTGTAAATGCTTAACCCTGCTCAGTCCCTTCGTGAGGGGATCTGTCGGGTTCTCATCTGATGATACCCTCTTAGCAACGAGGAGTCCTTCTTCTATTCGATGTCTGATGAAATGGTATTTTCTGTCAATGTGCCGAGATCTCCTGTGATCTCTTGGTTCCTTAGCCAAAGCAACCGCACTTTCGCTGTCACAAAAAATTTCCATTGGCTCTTTTATAGCTGGTACATCTCCAAGGTCTCCGATGAAGTTCTTTAGCCATATCGCCTCCTTAGCTGCTTCACTTGCTGCTATGTACTCTGATTCACAAGTAGAATCAGCTACCGTCTCCTGCTTGGAACTTTTCCAAGTAATTGCCCCTCTATTTAGGATAAAAACCCAGCCTGACTGAGAGCGGAAATTATCCCTATCAGTCTGGAAGCTAGCATCGCTATATCCTTCCACTCTCAAGTCATCACTGCCTCCGAGGGTAAGGACCCAATCCTTAGTCCTCCGCAGATACTTAAGAATATTCTTTACCGCTGTCCAGTGTGCCTTGCCAGGGTTCCCTTGATATCTACTGACCATGCTCAAAGCAAAGGCCACATCAGGGCGAGTACAAGTCATAGCATACATGATCGCGCCCACAGCGGAAGCATATGGTATATGACTCATTTCAGCTATCTCAGCCTCTATACTCGGACTCTGAGTCTTACTCAGCTTGGCATTACTCTGGATTGGTAATTCTCCTTTCTTGGATTCTTGCATGTTGAACCTCTTCAGCACCTTATCCAAGCAGGTACTTTGACTAAGTCCAATTAGTCTCTTACTCCTATCTCTCAATATCCTTATCCCTAGGATATAGGCAGCTTCCCCAAGGTCCTTCATAGCGAAACACTTCCCAAGCCAGGACTTAACCTCCTGCAAGGTTGGGACGTCGTTTCCTATGAGAAGTATGTCATCCACATACAACACCAAGAAGCTAACTATACTCCCACTAGCCCTGACATACACACAAGACTCATCCTCACTCCTAGAAAAACCAAACTCTTTGACTTTCTCATCAAAGCAAAGATTCCATCTGCGAGATGCTTGTTTCAATCCATAAATGGATTTATCAAGCTTACACACTCTATATAGGGTATCTTGTATCGAAAAAACCCTCTGGTTGAGCCATGTAAACATCCTCAGCCAACTTTCCATTAAGGAAAGCGGTTTTGACATCCATTTGCCATATTTCATAATCATGAAATGCAGCTATGGCTAACAATACTCTAATAGACTTAATCTTAGCTACTGGTGAGAAGGTCTTATCATAGTCAACTCCCGGAGTTTGAGTAAAGCCCTTCGCAACCAGTCGCTCTTTGTAAGTATGTACCTTCCCATCCATGTCGGTCTTCTTCTTGAAGATCCATTTGCACCCAACTGTCTTACGACCTGGTACATTGTCAACCAAGTTCCAAACTTGATTGTCTTACATGGACTGAATCTCGCTGTCCATAGCCTCCTTCCATTTAGCAGACTCAGGGCCTGCCATGGCTTCCCTGTAGTTATTAGGTTGATCCAAATCTATTAGTGTACTATCACTAATAAATGTATCACCTTCAGTGGTGATGTGATAACCATAATAAAAATCAGGTGTGTTCCTCACCCTAGTGGAACGTCTTGGAGGTACAGACTCATCTATCGGATCAACAGGAGTGTCCTCCTCAGGTTGGTCGATAGCATTTGAGGTTCCTTCACCACTTGACTCTTGAAGCTCTTCAAGGTCAATTTGCCTCCCACTGTCCCCTTGGCTTATGAATTCTCTCTCACGAAAGACTCCTCTTCTTGCTACAAAGACCACATTATCACTGGGTCTGTAGAATAGGTAACCAAAGGATCTCTGTGGGTAGCCGATGAAAATACACCTCTCACTTCGAGGTTCAAGCTTATCATGAGTCTCACGCCTCACGAAAGCTTCACAACCCCAAATCTTGATGTGGTCCAAATTGGGAACTTTCCCAGTCCACATCTCGTGAGGTGTTTTGGCAACCTTTTTAGTAGGGACTAGATTAAGGATATGGGTGGCAGTCTCTAAGGCATACCCCCAGAAAGAGATTGGTAACGAAGCTCGACTCATCATGGAACGAACCATATCCAACAAGGTTCGATTGCGCCTCTCAGCTACACCATTCAACTGTGGTGTTCTGGGAGGTGTCAATTGTGAGACAATCCCACATTCCTTAAGATAGTCAAGGAACTCAATGCTAAGATACTCTCATCCTCGATCGGATCGGAGCATCTTGATGTTCCTGCCCAATTGATTCTCCACTTCCTGCTTAAACTCTTTGAATTTTTCAAAGGTTTCTGACTTATGCTTGATTAAGTAAATATATCCATATCTACTGTAATCATCAGTAAAAGTCACATAATAGCGATTAGCATCCCTTGTAGCAACTCTGAAGGGCCCACACACATCCGTGTGTACAAGGTCCAACAAACCTTCACCCCTATCACAAGTACCTGTGAAGGGTGACTTTGTCATTTTTCCAAGTAAACAAGACTCGCAACTATTATCTGACTTGAGGTCAAATAATTCCAAGACTCCAGCCTTTTGGAGTTGGCCTATGCGCTTCTTGTTAACATGTCCAAGACGACAATGCCACAAGGATGCTTTATCCAAGCTATCTGAAGAATCAATATACAACACATTATTTCCTAGATTGTCTACAACATTCACAGCTTCATATACACCATCACAAGGTAATGCTTTAAAGTAAAATACATCATTGTAATAAACATTAATAGCACCATTTTTATTATCAAATGAAAATGAAAAACCTTGTTTGTACAAGCCATGAAAAGAAATAATATTTCTCGCCATTTCGGGCGAGTAACAACACTTATTCAAATCTAACATTAACCCATTATTAAGCAATAAAGAATAAACTCCTATCTTGGTAACAGGTGATGCTTTCCTGTTGCCCATGACTAAGTTTATCTTCCCGTGCTCCACTTGCTCACTTCTTCTTAGTGCCTGCAAATCAGTACAGATGTGAATACCACAACCTGTATCAAGCACCCAAGAATTAGCATTAGATGAGTTATTAGACAATATTGTGTAAATACCTGCATGGGTGGGTTTAACCTTCCCATCCTTTACATCTTGCAGATATTTAGGGCAGCTTCGCTTGAGGTGTCCCTTATCCTGGCAATAGAAGCACTGTGCTTCCTTTGGGTTTGAAGTAGGAGTAATGGGACCTTTCTTTGTCCCACTTGAAGAGGAACCGTCAAGAGTCTTACCCTTGGTACCCTTCGAAGGGTTTTTCCTCTTCTTACCCATTCCCTGCCCAATAGCCAGAACAGGGGTTGTTGAAGGAGTAGAAGTAGCAACCGCTTTACCCTTAAGGCCATTTTCAGCTCTCCTTAAGAGTCCTTGAAGTTTGCTAAGTGTGACTTCCTCCTTATTCATATGATAAGTCATACGAAACTGATCATAACTTGGAGGTAAGGAATGGAGAATGATGTCAATCGCCATTTCCTCAGGAAAGTCAACATTTAGCTTCAGCAACCGGTCAACGAACCTTTGCATCTTCTGCAAGTGACCGGTGATGGGTTCACCATCCTTCATCCTTGCGGTTATCATGGAGGAGATGATTTCATACCTCTCCTGACGCGCGCTCTGATGGTACCTTTCCATCAGATCCAGGTGCATCTCATAGGGGTAGAAATCTTCATAGGATTTTTGAAGTTCAGGAGTCATGGTGGCCATCATGATGCATGCTACTTTAGTAGCATCCTTTTCATGTGCAACAAACTCCGCAAACTCTTCAAGAGTAGCAGTGGCTTCACTCACAACCTTAAGCTCCCTATCGAGGACATATTCTTTGTCCTCATAGCGGGTAATCATTCTGATGTTTCTGATCCACTCATTGAAATTGGATCCATCAAAGATGACCTTACTACACAAGTTCATAAGGGAAAAGGAGCCTGTTGGGTTTGAGCCAGAAACATTGTTGGAAGACATCTGAAAGGAAAGAAAGACAAGTTTCATTAGATTAGGAATCCTTAATAATTCACCCAAATGAAATATTAAGGCTAGGATCCAACAAACTATTTATAGTTGGAAGAGGGATGCCGTAATCCATACTATAAAATATTTGAAGGTAGGTAAATGACGATTTACCAATTTCCACCATAAGAACGAAATATTTTATTATTAGGTTTTATTGGTTTTGAAACTCCTAGATCTTTTGAGATACATTGAACTTTTCAATGGCATGTTTGAATCTCGATTGTGCCCTCTCAAGTTTGTGACTGGGATGCCGAGGATCACAAACAAGGTGTGAATAACCATACAAATTGACTTGGTACCCTCAACAATATTACCTAATCGATGTGCCGGTTAACCACACATGCTCCACCGATCTATAATAAAGTCAAGTTACCCTTTGCGAATCTTACTAGTCCATGTTAGTGTGCCGGTTAACCACACACGCTCCACTAACGACTTGGTAAGGTACAAAGTGTAATTTTATGGGCTAGCACCAATTTCACATTTTCCTAAAGTAACTAAGATTGGGAATTTATAATGTATAGTTACTTTATCATTCATTATACTTTTAACGAGTATTTGAAGTCGTATCCTACCCGTTCGGCTAACGACCCTCCACCGATCAAGGAAACGGTGGGTGAGAGTGGACACCCATTAAGTCACCATTTTATAGGCAACAACCTTATACCCCCCTTATAGACCGGCTTCGTGAATGAGGCCTACTAACGGTAAGAATGACATATTCTTATACATATCTATATAATAAAATTATAATAATAGTATAAGTGTTGATTTTTAAACTTTTTAAAAATCTAAGGTTTAATTTGGAATTAAAGTATTAGAGTGTAAGACTTTTCAAATTCCAAAACTTGAGGGCAAGAATTGAAACTATTCCAAGTCTCTTCAATTTGTAACTTATGAGTTTTAATGGTTCATAAAATGAAGACTCTTCATTTTATGAAACTTCTTTAGTTCTTTAATCACAATTTAAAAGAAGTGACTTTTGGTTATCCATAACTTGAGGACAAGTTATGGACACCATCAAAGCCATTAAGATCATGAATTAAACATACATGGAGGTTACATATAATTCCTATGATCTTCTAAAAACTCATAAGAACACAAATTCATGTCAAGCAATTTCAAGAAATCATATAACTATATACAATACTTGAAAATTGATAAAAGCCATGTAAAATGGGTTAACATAATCATTATCATTTTGAAAAACAGATTTTACAAGTCCAAAACAGATTGGGATAATGATCTTAATCCATTTCCAGCAACAAAACTCGAAAAAACTGCCCAGCACGCTCCTACTCGCCGAGTGCATTATTCTACTCGCCGAGTAGGATGAATTTGTTCATGGACTCGGCGAGTCCTCCCCATGGACTCGGCGAGTCCAGTCGTCAGAATGCAGAATTTTCGATTTTTAAGCAGTTTTGCATCAAGTATACAGAAAACAATCCTAGGCTCTGATACCACTGATGGGTTTTGAGCATTCTAACTCTTCCTAAGTGTACATGCAACCCTAATAACCTTGAATCTAGGTTTTCTCTATATACATGCCAATTTTTTTTTTCAAGGTTATTTCCTAACTAGCATGGCATGGGGATTACATAAAACATAAAAACTAGTAGAAATACATACCATGTTGTTGCTTGGATTCCTTCAAGACTTTGTGAGCCTAGTACCCCAAATGTTGTGCCTCAAATGCTTCACACAACACCACAAGACTTGGAATAACTTGAGAGAATACTTCTAGCACTCAAAATCGGTTATGCCCTCTCTAGTAACACTAGGTCATGATTTTGCTAGCCATAGGGTTCCTTTTATAGTGTTGTCATAATTAGGGTTTACACATGAATGCCCTTAATTATCATGACTCTTGATTTCTTATGACCCATGGGTTTGTAACTCCCATGGACTATCCATGGAGCTCCATATGGTTATAACCAAACCCATAAACCATGGATCATTAATCCACCATAAAAGAATTGATGATTGTCATAATCAACCCTATATATTTAATTAGTCTCACTTTGATCACCAAATTAATACTAGATTAATACTTGATCAATACTAATTAAATAATACTATTATTAATATATTAGAACTTATAATATATTAATAATCATAAGTGCCTTATTCTCTCATTTAGTCTATCCAAGTATTGCAATGCCATGCAACCCAAATGGACCATGTCGGGTCGGGTCAAGTACATACCAAATAAGGTTATGGACTTAGACACTATATCCAACAGTATATCCCATTTTCCAAACTGCAGCAGGTCTCTTTTGTCATATAAGCGAATGCATCCTTTTTCAAGCTTTATGACAGCAGAGGCTGTAGTTTCATCAAACACCCATTACACCATGGACCGTAGAGATCCATCTGGATTATCCTGAAGGATAGGAATCTGCTTCACTTGTTTGGTAGTTTGCCACATCACAGCTCGAAGAGGTAGATTGGTTTTAGGATCAATTACACTTGGGTATACCTTAATAATTGACTTTGCAGTCTTCATTGAAGGAAAACCCTTGAGTACTTGATCCTCCAAGAAATGCTTGAACTGTGTGTTGGATTAGTGTCTAAGTCCATAACTATAATTGGTATATTCTTGACCCGACCCGGCATGGTCCATTTGGGTTGCATGGCATCATGCATTTGGATAGACTAAAATGAGAGAAATAACACTTAAGGTTGATTAATATATTATAAGTTCTAATATATTAATAAGATTATTTAATTAGTATTGATCAAGAATTAATCTAGAATTAATTAAGTGATCAAAAGAAGACTAATTAAATATATGGGTTGATTGTGTAAATCATCCATACTTATATAGTTGGTTAATGCTCCATGGATTATCAAGTTGGGCTAAAACCCATAGGATGCTCCATGGATGTTCCATGGTATATTTGAACCCATAGATCCAAGGAAATGGAAAGCCATGACAATTAGGGTTTACCCTAATTGTGACTAACTATATAATGATCTTATTATTGAAGAAATCGGCCACTAGAGAAACAAGTGAGGGCAAACCGATTTTAGAAGTGTTCTACTTTCTCTCAAGTTATTCCAAGTGTCCATGATGTTGTGTGAACCATTTGAGGTGTCACACTTGGGGCACTAGGCTCTTGAGCTCCATGGAATCAAGCACCAAGTATGTAATTCTACTAGTTTTATATTATATGTACTTTATATTATGCTAGTTAGAACAATACCTTGGAAATTGATATTTGCATGTATAATAGAGAAAACATAGATCCAAGGTATTTAGGGTTGCATGTACACCATAGGAGTGTTAGAATGCTCAAAACCCAATAGTGGTATCAGAGCCAAGGCTTGTTTTCAATTATACTTGATGCTATTTGCAAGAAAAATCATTTTTTTGGAATTTACCAGTTCACCACGAGGTGGTAAAATTTACCACGAGGTGGTGACTGTTCAGTGAAAAAAAAATTAGTTTTTTGGCCTGTTTTGGATTAGAATCATTACCACAAAGTGTTTTTGTTCATAAAATTTGATTTTTATGTTATGGTAATGTTTATTCTCATCCAAATAAATGATAATTGCCATATTTTCAAGACTTGTTTTCGTTTATGTAATTATCTAAGTTCTTCAAAATTGTTGATTATGAATGTTCATGCTTGTGAGTTTTGTTAGATCATAGGAATTATGTGCAAATTGTTTTGTTAGTATAATTCTTGATCTTAATGAAATTGTATGGACTACATAACTTGTCCTCAAGTTATGGATTACCAAAAGTTTTTTGTGTTTCCTTGGTTTATGAGTTAGTTTAGATTAATGAAAAAAAAATTGTGTTTTAGTTGTTTTCAATCCATATTAATCTAAAAGGAGTTCATAAAATGTGTTTTTTGTAACTTGTCCTCAAGTTACATAAAATGTCACATTTATGAATCTTAAAACTCATAAAAGTGTCATAGGTTACATAAAAAATGAAGAGTCTTTTTCATTAAATTGTTTTATGACTCCATAACTTGTCCTCAAGTTATGGATGTTTAAGAGTCACTTCTTTAAAAGTGTTATTAAAGAATACGAGGTTACATAAAAGTGAAGAGTCTTCATTTTAAAGAACCATTAAACTCATAAGTTATGAAATGAAAAGTCTGGAATAGTTTCAAAACTTGCCCTCAAGTTTTGGAATTTGTAAAGTTACCCCCCCATGTATACTTTAATTCCAAATTGAACCTTAGAATTTTAAAAATTTAAAATTCAACACTTATACTATTATTATAATTTTAATTATATAGATATGTATAAAATAAAGTCAGTCTTACCATTAGTAGGCCTCATTCACGAAGCCGGTCTATAAGGGGGTATAAGGTTACTGCCTATAAAATGGCAGTTTAATGGGTGTCCACTCTCACCCACCGCTTCCTTGACTGGTGGAGGGTCGTTAGCCGAATAGGTAGGAAATGACTATAATTCTCCCTTCATTAAAAGTATAATGATAAATACTAAGTAACTAAACACTTATTAATTCCTAATCTTAGTTACTTAGGAAAATTTGAAATAGGTGCTAACCCATGAAATTACACTTTGTACCTTACCAAGTCCTTAGCGGAGCGTGTGTGGTTAACTGGCACACTAACAAGGACTAGTAAGAGTGGCAAAGGGTAACTTGACTTTATTATAGATTGGTGTAGCATGTTTGGTTAATCGGCACATCGATTAGGTGATAAAGTTAAGGGTACCAAGTCAATTTGCATGGTTATTCACACCAAGTTTGTGATCCTCGGCATCCCAGTCACAAACTTGAGAGGGCACAATCGAGATTTAAACATGCCATTGAAAGTTCAATGTATCTCAAAAGATCTAGGAGTTTCAAATCCAATTAAAACTTAATTATATTTCGTTTTTCATGGTGGAAATTGGTAAATCGTCATTTACCTACCTTCAAATATTCTATAGCTTGGATTACGGCATCTCTCTAATCCAATTCAAATGATAATTGTCAAAAGTTTCATGTTTTGTATTAGTTTAATGTTTAGGCTAATTACATGAAAATTGTTTGATTTGAATTGTCAATGTTCATATGAGTTTAATCAAGATTATGAATATTGCTAGATATGATTGTGATAGTTGTTTTCAATCCAAATTAATCTACAATTTATTCATAAAAAGTGTTTTTGTAACTTGTCCTCAAGTTACATGAAAAGTCTCATTAATGAATTTTATTAAAAACATAGGTTATGAACTTGAAAAGTCTTTTCTCCATAAATTGTTTTGTGACCTCCATAACTTGTCCTCAAGTTATGGATTTTCAAGAGTCTCTTCATTAAAAGTTTTAAAAACCTATATTAAACGCACATGTTATGAAATTGAAGAGTTTTGAAAAGTTTCAAAACTTGCCCTCAAGTTTTGGAATTTGGAAAGTCACCCCCCATGCACACTTTAATTCGAAACCCTAGAATTTTAAAAGTTAAAAGTTCAAACTTTATGGACTTCATTAAATTAATTAAAGTGTTTAATTAAAAGAGTTAATAATTCCATAAAGACATGGTTTAAGTTTAATTAAATTAATAGTATAGTTTAATTAATGGATTAAACCACCAAGTATTTTAAATGTTTAAAATACACCCTTATACTATTATTATAATTTTAATTATATAGATATGTATAAGATAAAGTCAGTCTTACCATTAGTAGGCCTCATTCACGAAGCCGGTCTATATAGGGGGGTATAAGGTTACTGCCTATAAAATGGCAGTTTAATGGGTGTCCACTCTCACCCACTGCTTCCTTGACTGGTGGAGGGTCGTTAGCCGAACGGGTAGGAAAGGACTCTAATTCTCATTTCATTAAAAGTATAATGATAAATACTAAGTAACTAAACACTTATAAATTCCCAATCTTAGTTACTTAGGAAAATGTGAAATGGTGCTAACCCATGAAATTACACTTTGCACCTTTGTTAAGTCGTTAGTGGAGCGTGTGTGGTTAACCGGCACACTAACATGGGACTGACAATGTATGGCAAAGGGTGACTTAAGTTTTATCATAGATCGGTGGAGCGTGTGTGGTTAACCGGCACATCGATTAGGTGATAAAATTAAGGGTACCAAGTCAATTTGCATGGTTATTCACACCTTGTTTGTGATCCTCGGCATCCCAGTCACAAACTTGAGAGGGCACAATCGAGATTCAAACATGCCATTGAAAGTTCAATGTATCTCAACAGATCTAGGAGTTTCAAATCCAATTAAAACTTAATTATATTTCGTTTTCATGGTGGAAATTGGTAAATCGTCATTTACCTACCTTCAACTATTTTATAACTTGGATTACGACATCCTTCTTCCAGTTATAAATAGGTTGTTGGGTCCTAGCCTTAATATTTCGTATTGGGTGTTATATTAAGGACTTTAAATCAACTAACTTGAATTGCTTCCATTATAGATGTCTCCTTCAGACAACTATGGTCTTCCCAAATCTTTAGAAACAAGCTTCCTAATGAAGATGATATCCCAAATGGCAATCAAGGTGAAAGATCAATCCCTTTGTTGTGCATTAGTGGGACTGGAAATCATACTTCATTTCTTCCACCTCCTCTAATAATTCTCCCTATCCCACAGGTTTTAAGACTTGATAAGTTCGAAGTCACTCAATCCCTATTGTCAAGCAAGTCTACATGTGCTTAGGTCTTGGAGATTAAGTCACATAATGACAAGCCGTGAGAGTCGGGTGTCGAAGTCTCGAGGTAGCTGGCTGTTGACTTGGTTCTTTAGACACTCCCTGATGACAGATCACGACATGTCCCTTTAATGATCTTATCTATTTGCTTGGTGCTGCTGAATCAGCAATGATTTGGAACACTGGTAAAGCAAATTTGATTAGAAGATCAACTTCCCAAAACTTCATGGACATTGACAATGGTGACACTGAAAATCCAGAAAAACTTTCTCTTCCCAATGGAAAGGGATCGGCCATGGTCAACTCGGTTGACCAAATGGTAAAGAGAAAGGCTAAGTCTGAGATAGTCCCATGTACCATTCCCAAAGAGTCCATATGTGCCTATTGCCAAGGGAAGGGGGCATTGGTTGCGAAGCTACCAAATTTACCTGAAAGATCATAAGGATGGTAAAGTCAATAAGTTTGACTGTACTTCAGGTAAAGTCCATTATCTAACTCTATTAAGTTCCTATTTGGAGATCCTTATTGCATAATGTGAATAGGGCACATGTTGATGTTTTAAGAATCAAAGAAAAGAGAGGAAGCTTAAAGAAAGTATATGATGTTTCTGATCACGAAGATGGATTTCGATCGCATGGTTCGGTGATCAGAATTTTGAGTTGTTACTTAAGAGTTATGATATATTGCTTAGGAATAGATAACAATAAGTTTTCCATATGGATTGTAAGGATAAGTTTTCCGCAAAGTTTTAAAATAAAATAAAAATGGTTTTAATTTTATTTATTTTAAGTATCCTTACAATGGCATTTGTGAAATATTGTTACCTATATGATTCCATTGATAGCAATATTGGAAAGTGGATTTGATTCTTTCGTTTGTGGTAGTGTCATAATTTACCAAATAAGGAAAGATTCTCATCACCCAAGTTTCAGTTGGATAGAAACTTGGAATCATGCAACTTGTATTGTATGATGAATGAGAATTTTCATCTATGGGAAATTAAGACTAATTACTTGTTCACATGTATATGTGAGTCAAGTGAAGGACTAACGGATCGAGTACATTAGGTTGTGTGCTGGTCAGGTCCATCACAAAGGTTGAGAAGATTATTCGTTATGATTTACTAAAGTTTAGTAAATATGGTTATGCTTACAAGTTTAAGTGTAATTCTGAAACATTGGAAAAGTTTCAATGTATGGCAGGACGGATAAGAAGAATCAAATAAGGCAGAAAGATAAAAGTTTCTCCAATCTGAAGAGATGGGAGAGTACTTGAGTATCTTGTTTTATGATTATCTTAGTGATTATGAAACCATATCACAATTGATCCTCTAAGGTCACCTTAGTGTATCTGTTTGACTAAGGAGAGGAATTGTGAATTGTGAATTTGGTTAAATCAAAAGATAAATCATACTTCGTTCCAAAACAAATCTTAGAGTCATACTCCAAGATTGAGCCTTGAGTGACATAATCTTTAGAAAGTTTATAACACTTGTCAAATGTAGAGTAAAATGTTTTTTACTCTTGTACATTTGAAATTGGTAAGTTGTGATGTCTTGGAAAAGACAAAGACCAACTAAGACCAATTGTGTGAAGTGTTTAACTTGATAAGAATCCACACTAACTCTTGAATATTTGTTTTGTCAAGGAATGGTTCTTGACAAGGGAATCTTATATGTCAAGAGGACAGTGGGAGTCTTGAGATAGTTTCAAGAACTAATCAAGAGGATTGTTAATCACTAGCCCACGACTTGAGGTTTGTAACCTATCGTGTTGACATATTCTTATTTCTGTGTCTATTCCAGTTAAAAGTTGACTATGCTTGTGAGTTCTACGAGTTTTCAATTGTTTGCATAACAACCTGGAAGCAATGGTAGGCCTTGTGCTGCCGGGTGGCAAGAAATTAAGATTGAACAAGTTCAGTCCATATGTGTTTCGATTTGCCACTAACCTTGTCTTGGGATTATGGTTATGACAAATTCACATGGATAGGAACACTTACACCATAAAATCTAAGTGTCATAAGGGTTCTCTCCGATTCATGAAAATGATGGTGAGGAAACTCTTTCACTAAGTAGATTTAAGTAGATAGCAATTGTGAGAATGACAAAAGGTCTAAACATTATGATTACGGCATCCCTCTTCATAATTGTTTAGACACACAAGTGAGCTATCTAAGGAAAGGTATATGATTTTGATAAAGTCTTATCAAAGCATCTCGTATCATAAATCTGAACTTTGGTAAGAAAGTCAATAAAGTATTGTTTTTCTAGAAGTCCAGCTGATTTGTGAGTACATGTCAAAGCTAGTAGGAGCATAAGTGTTATGCTAGTAAGATAATAATCATTATGCTAATGGGAGCATGATGATTATGTTGCAAGTTAGCAATGTTAATTATAGAAAACAAAAGTTTCAATTCGCTTTGAAAAGTTGTTTCCCTATAATTAAGGGAGAAAATTTTATACTCATTCCAATTCTACAAGCTTAGATTGAGATTTTAATCTACTTTAGTCAAGGATATATAATAATGTTATGTTGGAATGGTTCAACATAAGGAAATTCTATATATGTTGCGTTCTCAAAATTCGATTATGATTATGGCATACCTCTTCATAGTTCGAATTATGAGAACATGGCAAATAATAAAATTTTTATAGCATGAATCGTGTCTCATATGCTTCGGATATAGGTTCGATTACATGTGCTATAATCCATTCTTAATTTTCCAAATGCCTAAGGCATTAAAATGGAAAAGGAATAGAACTGGAAATGACTAAAATGATTAAGCAAATTTTCGAGGACAATCTGAGGTTTACCAAAGATTGGTTGCTCACGGACAATTAGAAGTATAGAGTAAGGACCATATTGACATATTTTGAAAATAGGCAACTCTTGTTCAGAAGTGATGGTCAAAATGGTAATATGGAATTGTTTCCATAGGTGGAAGTTGTTCTTTGAATCTGTGTAAGATTAGAGAACTTAATGCAACAAGGATGTTCAAAGGAATGTACCTTGAATTTGAGACTTCGTTTCCATGGAATTGATCTCCATTGGAATTATTTGTAATGTTTGTTGCCAAGTCTTTGTGACTTTTGGGTATAGTCATTACAAGAGGATCATTGCATATACGTTTAGAATCTAACATATTACAGTAAATGACAAGAGGATTGGGATTGTGAAATGAGCATCATTGAAATATTGTCAATCGATCTGTTTCACAAGGAGAGGACCATATGTAAACATAGTGTGCGTACTTGGAGTATGGCATAGCTGTTGTTTGGACAAACATGGTGTGCATGCTTAGAGCATGGCATGACTATTGTTTTAATTCAAGTATTAAGTTGATATATCGAAACATTGGATAATGAGTAATCAATATGGTGCTTAGATAAAAGGTGTTTTTTATTTACACTCAAAGTGTTGGGGCCATATAGCATTAGTATTATTCTTGTGTTTCACTTTGCATGTTTTGACTTCCTGAATAACTAGGTCATTCTTCCCGAATAACTAAGTTATTCAAACCATCCACAGTCGGTCATATGTTGGAAGTAGATATGAATCAAGACTGTCATGAATTTGGCTTGTATGATTTGTCTAATGTGCATTAGACATAGCAATGGTTGCTGCAATATTCATGAGTACTCATAAGGCCTGAGTATTGGATTCAGCCCACGCTCATTTGGATTCACTTCATGGATTCTATCATGAGTGAATCGTGAGACGATAATATCTTATACTCTTCAAACCTAGAGATATGAGTTGTTGACTATGAGTTGGTTATACATTGATTGCACGAAAACGCATTGGTAACTCGATGTTATAAAACGTGCCTTTGTGTATGATTCAAAAAGTAGTCAGTACAAGCATATGAGTCGAAGTTTATCCATTCATTTTACCCTCAAAGGGATAAAAGCGATATATGTGGGCCCCTCGATGATTTAGTGATGACAAAATGTAAGTGCTCGGTCGGGCCTGGACTGATTTGATTTGTTCAATTAGTCAGTCGTCATAAATCGGAAATCGGGAAGCAACAAATGGATAGAGAGAATGATTATAATCCATGTCTCAGTCCATATGATATCTAGAATGGAGGAATATATGATCACTTATCTAATGGACGCGTCATTGATTTGTTCAGAGTTCGGCAGCAGCTTTTAAGAGCTACGATTGCTGGTCAGGTTATGAAGGCGTACTTGCAATAATAGTTATTAGACTTATCCAAGTGGGAGACTGTTGGATTAGTGTCTAAGTCCATAACTATAATTGGTATATTCTTGACCCGACCCGGCATGGTCCATTTGGGTTGCATGGCATCATGCATTTGGATAGACTAAAATGAGAGAAATAACAATTAAGGTTTATTAATATATTATATGTTCTAATATATTAATAAGATTATTTAATTAGTATTGATCAAGAATTAATCTAGAATTAATTAAGTGATCAAAAGAAGACTAATTAAATATATGGGTTGATTGTGTAAATCATCCATACTTATATAGTGGGCTAATGCTCCATTGATTATCAAGTTGGGCTAAAACCCATAGGATGCTACATGGTGTATTTGAACCCATGGATCCAAGGAAATGGAAGCCATGAAAATTAGGGATTACCCTAATCTTGACTAACTATATAATGATCTTATTATTGAAGAAATCAGCCACTAGAGAAACAAGTGAGGGCAAACCGATTTTAGAAGTGTTCTACTTTCTCTCAAGTTATTCCAAGTGTTCATGATGTTGTGTGAACCATTTGAGGTGTCACACTTGGGGCACTAGGCTCTTGAGCTCCATGGAATCAAGCACCAATAAAGAGGTATGTAATTCTACTAGTTTAATATTATATGTACTTTATATTATGCTAGTTAGAACAATACCTTGGAAATTGATATTTGCATGTATAATAGAGAAAACATAGATCCAAGGTATTTAGGGTTGCATGTACATCATAGGAGTGTTAGAATGCTCAAAACCCAACACTGTTTAGCCTGAGGATTTTGAGAGGGATTGGCAAAAGGGGCCTTTGACAACTCTGAAAGATCAACCCTGGTCCAGGAGTTGAAGTCATGAGCATCTTTATATAGTTCAGTGGTCCGACTCTTACGTCTCACGAGCCACATGTTTAAGGTGTCGTGAAATCCCCATGATATGATCCCTGACCTATCACCATAAACATTTTTAAAGCGATTCTCTCCAAGATCTGTAAAGGTGATGGTGGGCTGATCCGCAGGAGCATTCTGATCTGAGCTCCTTTTAAACAAGTATTGACCTTTCTCAGTAGATTTAGCCAGTTTGGCATGTTTTAAGGCCACAACACTTGGAGCTTACGCTGGCTCTTCTTCAAATCTATCAAAACCACGTGATGTTTGAGCAGATGTCGCAATGGGGTGAGCTTGGATGTGCAGATTGATCCTTGACTCATCAGCGGATGTCTTGAACTTGTCACCAAGTTCCTCTTCTAACTTTTTCTTCAAATCAAAGTAACTTGAAGTGAGAAGATTAAAGTGCTCTTGTAGATCAGAAATCTGCTTGGTCTTCAAAGCTTTATCCTCTTCAAGATCAGAAACTTGAATCTTCAGATTTACATTCTCGCTCAAAAGATCATTAACTTGGATACTGAGCTCTATGTTCTTTTGATCAAGTACATTTACTTTCTTTTGAAGCTCATCAATGAATGAATCATCTTCTCCTGAATGACTTTCTCTAAAAGAAATTCCTTTAGCTCTAGGAGAAGGCATTAAGCTTTGTTCCTGAGCTAGATGCATGGCTAGCCGTACAGAGGCATCATCAAGATCTGGCCTAGGAGGAGAAAATCCTGCTTGAGCAGAGGAACCACCAACCTCAAATGTGGTGCTAGGACCTTCACTAAAAGGTTCTGATGAGACAATGGCAGGGGTAGTTGTTGGTATAATTGGCAGGCCTTGAGATAAATCAGAATCCAGAAGTCCATGTCTAGGATCACGTCTTCTTCTCTTTGACGGAGGTTGTGAGGTCTGGATTGTTGCATCATCACTCTGAAGTGGTTCAGTGGTAGGTTAAACAACATCAAGGGGAGGAATCCCTGACACTGTCACCATTGAAGTTGTCGAATGAACCACTTGATCGATAGGAATAGGTGTTGACTCGAGAACGTCATCGGAGTCCCTTATCTCCGTTGCTGGATGAGCAACATCATTGATATTGTCAAGTAGCGCGTTGAGATTGATATTTGACAAAAAGTCTTCATTACTTCCAAAGTTTGTCGAAATCTCATCCTTATCAAAGCCTGTAAGATCAAGGTCTTCATATAGATCAGTATCAGTCACACTCTCAGAAGACCCTTCGTTATAGTCACTTTAGACTTGGACTGATTGCAGATCATGCTCCTCAGCTACAGAAACATTGGGAGCAACTGTCTCTTCTCTTTCCTGGTCTGACACAGTGATCACATCCTCTTCTGAAATCACCTTTTCTGAGGAAGTAGGCTCAGAGGATACTTTGTCAGAGGATCCATGAGACTCGGATGCCTCATTTGGCTCAGCAAATCTTCCGAACTTTACAAGCGGATACAGTCCTTGGAAGACGACCTTTCCCTTGCGATTTTGCTTGATGAGCCCAACAGTGTGAGGACCTAAGGACTTCATGTCAAGGGTATCTCCCTCCTTGACCATCTCAGGAAATTGTCTGTTGATGAATAATTGAAATAACCCGGGATACATCAAGAAAGTATCCCGGGTTATAGTGTTGATGTTGACCACGAACTCGTCCAGGATAAACCTCGAAAAGTTGAAGCCTATCCCTGCAGCAAGAGAAACGATGGATCTAGTGTTTCTCAGAGAGATTTGATCCGCACCAGACCTTCTGCCAGAGATGCAGCTCACGAACACATGAGCCAGGAATCTCCAGTATCGTGGCAGAAGCTTCTTCACAGTAGGAGGAGAGTCGCCTTCGTACCCCATCTTCTTCAGAATCTTCTGGGCGTCCTCAATCCCGATCTCAGTGGGAAAACTAGGTAAATCATTGATCAACAACGTTTCTCTAATGAACTGCTCAGTGATCACAACCTTGCATCCCTTAACAATCGCATCCATAGTGACTACTCCATCGTTATCTCTTTTCATCTCAGTAGTCTTCCAGAATTCCCTTATGATGTTCTGATAGACCACAATGTTCATGGTGATAGCAGAGGCCAGGCAGCATTTTCTCAGACCATGAATCATCGACCTGAATTCTCCATGTGCAACTGGAGGATCTGCAAGTACAATGGCCAAGTTGTGCATGTCTGCGAATTTTAAATTTGCCATTTGATCTGCACTAAAACGAACCAAGTGAGAAAACAAATATAATAAAGCAATTAAGGTTTCATGGTTCTTTATTTAATCAAATTAATTTGGGCCCCAAAATAATTTTGACCAAAAAGGAGTTTACGGTCAACTTAGGGTTTACGGCCGTAAACTCATGGCCGTAAACTCATGGCCGCAAACGGAGTTTACGGCCGTAAACTCCTGGCCGTAAGCTTGGGCCGTAAACGCCAACAGTTTCTATTTTGTTCGATTTTAACCCCAAAATCCATCGATTTGATGAATAAAACACATTCCCATGGTCGGTTTTGTTGTACCTTCGAAATGGACTGAACGATTTCGCAAAAAGAGAAGAATTTTTTTTCGAGAGGAGAGAGGGTGGGGAGAGTTTGCAGCCGGAAATAGAGAAATCAAGAGTGAAAATGAGTTTCCGGCTGTAAACCCCCTTTTATACCCTTGATAATTTTACCTACTGTCCACATAGTGTAAGACACAGTCCAAATTTCAAATATTTTTCAAAAATAAAACTTTTGAGGATTTTAAAAATTAAAATTAACATTAAAATAAAAGAATAAAAATTTCCAAAATATAAAATTTTAAAAACTTTGACAATTTTTAAAAATATAATAAAAATTAAAATTAAGATTAAAAAATTAACATAGACAAAAATAAAAATTAAAATAAAAAATAAAATTAAAATAAAATAATTTCCAAAATTTAAAATTTAAAATTTTTATAATTACAAAATAAAATTGAGATGAAATAAAAATAAAAAAATAAAATAAAATTAAAATAAAATAGACTAAACTTATCTGAACAAACACTGAATATAATTTTGTGACGTAGGGATCAAAGTTGTTAGACAGCCTTAGTCCACTTTTCAGTACCTCTACCTTCATGTCCATGTCTGATCGATCGCCGGTATTGTGGTCCACTTAAACACGAAAAATTATGATAAAATTTGGACAAGCTAATAAAGACAAGACCCTTTTGATTCTATATTCTTAAATAAATTTCCTAGGGACCATTCATCTAACGACGACCAGGGATATGGTTGTCCACCTAAATTGAGCAATGAGATCTACAGACAATCTGTAAGTGTTCAATTTTAATTGTACTAGAACATGTTTCCCGCTACCTGATATGCTCCAGTAATCAAGGATTTCCAGAATACTCCTTACATCGGGTGAGCAGACAATTATTAAGAGAGAAGATTGATTTAGAATGCATATGCTATACACCCAGGTCGGATCTCTTCCAATCACGCAGAGGATGAAACATATGACTAACTGAAGTTTTAGAGGGATTGAGAAAAAGAATGATGCATATACTGTGTACCAGGTCGGATTGTAAGTCACGCAAAGGAGACAGTATATGGCTAACAGATAGAAAGAATTGCATAGAGAGAAGATGCAGAGAGATAGAATTGCATATGTTACAGTCCAGGTCGGATCTCTCGATCACGTAGAGGAGGCAACATATGACTAACAGACAGAAAGAGAGAAAATAACCTTCTACTGACCTAATTTATCGGAATTCCCCAGTCACCCTATCAATACCGGAATTAAGGACAAAATCCGCACATCGAGGAAAAGTTAATCCACAGTTCTAGATACGGGTTCTTTTAATGTGACCAGTAGATTCCCATGTATATCTCCCTGCTCAACCTATCCGAGCATCGTATTGTTAGGCCAAACGGATCTAACTAGTTCAAGATTTATCAAGTCCTTGAATTCCTTAAGTTCAAATCTTCCTAGTCAAGTCCATTTAGAATCTTTCATGCTTACCAGCGCATCGAACATAGAGCGTAGACAATTTAATTTTCGTACGTTATGCAGATTCAGATTGCCTGTTATCACTTGATAATATCACTTCCCAACACATCACCTACAAGCAATACTATCAGCAACATATTTTTGATTTTCTGATTTTTTATTGTTTTCAGATTTTTTGATTGGTTTTTGTTTATTTCTCCCCCTAAATTTGTGCATGGGTGAGAATGAAATCACTAAAATGTGCAAATTTAAACTAATCTAACCAAAAATAAAATAGAAAATAAGAATTAAGAAAATAAAAACTAAAAAACTTAAAATAAGTAAAAAGATAAAAAAAAATTAATCCTCAAAACGAATCATTTTCAAAAATCTCACAAGCACATCGAATCGACCTTTGTTAAAAGGCTTGGTGAACAGATCCGCCACATTATTAGCAGTGGGAACCTGTTCCAGCCGGATGAGTGAACGTTCATAACAGTCTCTGATAAAATGAATTTTGATATCAATGTGCTTGGTTTTGGAATGTTGGACAGGATTTTTAGCAATTTGAATCACAGCCTCATTATCACAGTAAATAGGGGTTTCTAGATAATTCAAACCGTAATCCAACAGCTGATGTTGGATCCAGATAACTTGAGAGCAACAAGCAGATGCAGCAACGTATTCCGCTTCAGCTGTTGAAGTTGAGACGGTGTGTTGCTTCTTGCACTGCCACGACACCAGCCTATCTCCAAGATATTGACACCCTCCTGAAGTAGATTTCCTGTCAAGCTCACAGCCTCCATAATTACTGTCAGCAAAAGAATATAAATCAAATTCGGATTTTTCGGATACCAAAGACCCAATTTTGGGCTGCCTTTGATATACCGAAAAATTCTTTTGACAGCAATAAGATGTGAAAATTTAGGATTAGCCTGATAACGTGCGCATTGACAAACTGTAAACATGATGTCTGGACGGCTTGCAGCAAGATACATCAACGATTCGATCATCGATCTGTAGTGTGTCTGATCTACGGATTCGCCATCAGTATCTGGAGTCAGCAGAGGTCTTTCGGCCATCGGTGTCGATGCAGGTTTAGCGTCTTGAAACCTGAACTTCTCAAGAATATCCTCCACATACTTAGCTTGATGGAGTAGGATTCCGGTTTAATTTGGTTTGACCTGAAGCCCCAGAAACATGGTCATTTCTCCCAACAAACTCATCTCAAACCGCTTTTTCATAACTCCAAACTCTTTGCATAGCTGCGGACTGGTAGACCCGAAGATAATTTCATCAACATAGATCTAGACTAGAATCTGATCATTACCAACATGCTTGATGAATAAAGTTTGATCGATGGTGCCACGAGAGTATCCATGCTCGAGCAAATGCTTTGTGAGAGTTGCATACCACGCTCGAGGAGCTTGATGCAACACATACATCGCCTTGTCCAACTTCTAGACATGATTAGGAAACTTCGAGTTAACGAACCCAGGGGGCTGATCAACATAGATTTCTTCCTTCACCTTGCCACACAAGAAGGCTGTCTTGGCATCTATTTGGTAAACCGTGAAGTTCATGTAGGAAGCATAAGCTAGGAAGATACGAATAGCCTACAAGCGAGCTACTGGAGCATAAACCTCAGTATAATCAAGACCCTCGACTTGTCGAAACCCGCGAACCACCAATCTAGCTTTATTTCGCACTATAACCCCTGAATCATCCTGCTTGTTTCGATAGACCCAACGTGTGTCAAGAGACTTTTTGCCTTTTGGTAACTCAACCAATTTCCAAACCCCAAGCTTTTCGAATTGATTCAGCTCTTCATGCATAGCATCTACCCAGCTGGGCTCATTCAGTGCCATTTCAACATTCTTGGGCTCTATTTGAGAGATAAAGCAAGAATAGAGACATGTATTGACATCTCCACTATGACTTCTGGTTTTAACTCCATCGCCCAGCTGACCAATGATGTTCTCGATCGGATGATCGCGTTGAAGTCTTGAGGGTATCTCCTGGCTGATATGTGACAACCCGAAATTTCTATTATGTACAACAATTCACTTCAATAGAAGTCAAAACTGTTTCTGCTAACTTTTGAGCTGTGTAGAGTCAGTTTGAGTGTTCAAAATCCTAGTACTTCAGGAGATAACAGGAGAGAGGATGCCCTAGGGTTTATTGTGCAACAATAATGTCCCAAAACTCCAAGAGTTTGGAGTTTATGGCCTAAACATGGTGTTTACGGCCGTAAACCCCAAGGGTATAAAAGTGACACTTAGTCATTTTTAACACTTTTTCATAATTTCAAAGCTAGAACTCAAATCCTCTCAAGTATCATCCGTTTTTTCCTTCTTGATCTTCAACTTTGTAAGTGTTTCTTACCCTAATAAGTTGATATCTACCTTATTCTAGTGATCTTACATGATTCCATCCGTGAAATCATTCCATATGTGTAGATCTTCAAGTTTCACCAAGAACACCAAGAGCACACACTAGTGTTCTTGGACTTTTAGCACCTTTTCAAGCTTCTACATAGTAAGTACTCTTACCCTAGTGTGTTATAAGACTTGTTACACTTCTAATCATCTAGAAAACACCAAGGAAACAAACGATCAAAGGTGTTTACGGTCCAAGATGTTCTTGGACCGTAAACCCCAATAAAGGGGCCAAAGTGTGCCCTAGTCCCTTACCAAGCCTTGGAGACTAGTCTAGATACCATCCTTGATGTGTTTAGGACTTAAAACATCAAAAAGACCATAAACCATTTGGGTTTACAACTATAAACCCAAGGAGAAATGGTCCAAGGACTGTAAACTCCGCAAAGGAGTGAAATGGTGCCCTAATCACTTCCAAAGGCTTAGACTTGAAGTTGGAATGTTTCTTATAACTTGTAAAGCTTCAAAACACAACATGGTAAAAGTACCATGAGTTTACGGCCGTAAAATCATGGGTTTACGACCGTAAACTCAAATGGTGATGGTCACAAAACCGTAAACTTTAAAAGAGTTTACTCTTGAACCCTAAACTCAAATGCAAGGTCCTACAACTCTTAGAAGCAATCCTTAGTACTTATAACACTTAAATAAAGTGTTAATCATGTCCTAGGATGTCTTAACATGGTTATTTAGTTGTTTAAATGACTAATTGGATACATATATGTGTGATTATATGTTAACTAGGATCCTTGTGTGTGTCCAAGTCTTCACTTGACACTTAGCATCCTATACAATCCGTTCATCCAAACCACTCACTACAGGTGAGTTCATACCCCTTAATCAATCTTTTAAATGATTTTATATGCTTTCATGGGGGGGGGGGGGGGGGAATACAAGTAGAAAACAAGACGTTATACAATCAATCACATGTGATTTATAACTGTGTTTTCAACCAACTGATTTCACATACTTCAAAATGTGTTAAATACAATGGATTTCACTTATATTATACTTTGTTATCAAATCAACTACTTTTGAATCGTTTTATAAACTGACATCAAGTCATTATTATTTATTGTTCAAAACCCTTAAATATATTACAAAACCTCTTTCAAACTTATTGTTAAAAACCATATCTATACACTTATGTTTCATGTATATATGTATTGATATGAGAGCTTTCATTCCTAATTCCGTTCTAACACTCTTGAGTAGCAAGGGTGTATAAACCTACTTGGACATTCAGTCTACATTCCAGTAAACTATATAGGTATAGTTATATAAGCAATATTTAAAGGACTTAAGACGGCTAGCTCTCTTTAATTCTTTTTCCTCGTTTGGATGTGGCCTTAGGGTATCGGTTATTCGTCCGAATGTCGTCTAAATATTAGTTATATATCATGTATACATATATAGACATAAAAGTTCCATCAGTCAGTTCAGTTCCTTTGGGCAGCAAAGGCATACTTTCGGTTATATACGTACATTACTAGTAACTATAATAGGTATAGTTAGGAGATACTACTTACTATTCCAAGTACAAGGAATCACACAAGAGTCAGTTCATTCATGAGTCTATACTATTACATACTATATGATGAGATACTATTACATATTATATGAGTAGATACTATTATATACGTACGGGACTAACCATTCTACACCCAGCTGTTAGCTATAGAGGGAACATGCACATCGACAGATGTCTACGGTTAATACTATTCGGCAAGTTACTCTGCCGTGTTTATCCTAGTACCAAAGGATAATGTTACAATAATTATATTATTTTCCTTATTACCTTTATTTTGTGTCACATTCACATAATCGATGAGGTAGACTAGATTTGAATAATAATAGTTGTACAAGGGAAATACCTTCACTTATGTAGAGGTTCAAACCTTCAAAACAGTCGAGTCTTGGCAGAAGGCTACTTTCAAAACAGTCGGGTCTTGGTAGAAGACTACTTTCAAAACAGTCGGGTCTTGGTAGAAGACTACTTTTTATACTAGTAGGAAATATGGAATTTTCTAGGTTTTCATACTTATACAAACTTTTCCTCAAAACAATTACAAGTCTTTCTTTACAGTTTTACAAAACAATGACATTAAAATACTTATGAATTCACCAGCTTTATTACTGATCTATGATTTCAAAATAACTTGTATTCTCAAGTCACCTGTACACAGGTACGATGACCAGGTTTTGAGAAGATGGAGCAGTCAAGACTCGTCTTTTCTTTTGATTATTCATTATGTTGTTTTATACTATGAAAGAACACACTTGTATTTAAAATTATACTATTAATGCAATGGATGATGTCGTTGCTTGTTTGCTACTTTACACTGTTATGATACTTTACATGACGTCCTCCGCCCCAGAACGTTTCCGCCGTTCTCGGTTTTGGGGTGTGACATGATATCATTGAGTGAGACGGGAAGATTGTGAATATTGACACCTCCATCATTTTCTGATTGTTCCACACTAGATGACTCTGCTACAAACTCATTAGAAATGTCTTCAGGAAAGAGTAGTTCCATAAAAGTTGAAGTGACAGCGGAAGCATCTCTAGACATGAACTCTCTTTCAACAGGAGTAAGAGGTGTAGCATCAGCATCAGGAGTATCATTCTGAACTGGATATTTTGGACTATCAGGTGGTACAGATGACTCCCCCTCAGGTGAAGCAGAGGACTCCCCCTCAGGTGAAGCAGAGGACTTCCCCTCAGATGGTGAAGAGGATACCGTTGGGGGTCCGTAGACAACTTCTTCGTCTTCGTCTTCAGAAACATTCTTCGAACCAGAGGAAGACCCAGATAAACTATCTGAAGACACATTTATAGACTTGAAAAGCGATGTGTAATCAAATAACCAATCCGGACCCACTCGAGCATGCGTTTCATTCTCCTCCAACCAGCGTACATCATAGGATTCCACAATCTGCTTCGTCTTCTTATTGTAGACGCTATATGCAGTGCGTGCAGCATACCCTACGAAGTAACAATCATCGGCTTTGGCATTAAACTTTGGGTTGGACTCTAGGTGAAGAAGGGTGCAAGGGCAGCCAAATAGACAGAAAGTATTGACTGATGGCTTGTGACCATATAGAATCTCATACGGTGTCTTCATATGAGCTTTGTTGATCAACATACGACTCTGAACCTAGCAAGCAGTGTTAATCGCCTCAGCCCAAAAGAAGACGGTTAACTTGGAGTCACACAGCATCGTCCTTTCAGCAACACCATTTTGTTGAGGTGTGTGAGCGGAGCTGTACTGACGCATAATCCCTTTTTCTCCACAAAAATGATCTAGAATAGAATTGTTGAACTCTGTTCCGTTGTCGGTACGAAGCTCCTTCACCCGATTATTGTTTTGGTTCTCAATTAACACTATGAACTTCTTTATCAGATCTGCAACCCCAGCTTTGTTGGATAAAAAGAAAACCCACGTAAAACGAGAGAAATCATCAATCACAACCAGACAGTACGAACTTCTGTTGATGCTTAGGACGTTAACTGGACCGAACAAGTCCATATGTAATAATTGGAGCACCTGACTGATTGAGTTAACCTGTTTTGGCAGGTGTGGTTTTCTATGATGTTTACCCTGGGCACATGACACACACTTCTCAAAAGTTATAAAATCTCTGACAGGTAAACCACGGACCATCTCATTCTTCGCAAGTCGATTCAGATTTTTAGCGTTAGCATGACCGAGTGGTCGGTGCCACAACATTGCATTTTGTTCTGAGACCTTTGAAAAGAGGCAAGTAACTTGTTCGGTAAGGTTGGTATTCATATCAATAATGTAAGCATTTCCATCCTCTTAGATTTGACAAGAATCCATTCTTCCGGGATGACAATGCCTAGCTTGAGAATCATACATTCATTGTCAGTGAAATGTGTAGAATAACCTTTGTCGCATATCTGAGACACACTCAACAAACTATGCTTTAACTCGGAAGCAAAGTTGACATTCTCGAAACTTAACACTCCATTTGTAACGGTTCCTCTCTGAGTGATCTTTCCACCTTCTACACCCGCAAAGGAAACATATCCCCCATTAAAAGATTGAATGTTGTTCAATTGGGAGATGTCTCATGTCATATGCCGGGAGCAGCCGCTGTCGACGAGCCAAGGTCTGACGATATTCCTCCGCAACTGTCCCTGCAAAATGTGCGAGATCATTCAGATTTGGGAACCCATGTCATCACTTTCCCGAGTTAACCCTTCACTTTTTCAGATTTATCATTATTTACTAACTTTTCAGAGGATGTTGATGATGTATTGGAATTTATTTTGGGCATCCATTGGTAATTAGGTTTCCTAACAGTCACCGATGGTTTTGAAATAGGTTTTTTATCAGTTTGCATTGAGCACTTGGGTTTTCTACCAGAAGTGGTTGAAGACCCAGAACTGCACCTTGACGAAACCGATCTTGGCGGAGCCGTGTTCGGTTTTGGCAAACTGTTTGGGACTTTGTTATGAAAAACCTTTTTATTAATTTGAAAAACTGCCCTTTTTCTACTACGATCATCCTTCCAATCATCATTCCGAGAACGAGCTCTAGAGGACTTTCTAGTTAAAGACCTTCCTCTAAATTCGTTCTCTCCTCTTTGTGACGTATAATGCACAAACTTTCTATTTGGACAACTCCTAGCTATATGTCCACCAATACCACAATTAAAACAAATCTATTTGTTATTATTAAAACCTGTACTGCCTTTTCCAGATTTATTTTCCATACCGACACCCTTACTTTTCTCACATGAACATGAACAAGAAGCAGGTTGTGAGATAAGTGAGGGTGTATCAGATGGAGTGACTTGTGGAAATGGTGAGTTTTTATTAATATCATTACAAACATCAGAATTATCAAACATCTCATCAAACACTTCAAAACAATTCAAACCAGTATCAGCAGGTGCAGAAAAATCACAAAAAACATTGTCGCTTTTAACATCATAAAATATAAAGTCTTTATTTAAAACTAAAACTTCAGGTTCAGACTCAGTTTTATTATTAAAAACAGATCCTTGAACTTCTGGCTTTGACTGATTCAACGATTGATCTGCAGGGGAAGTAGAAATGTTAGTATTTTCAACATTAATAACTCCTCCTGAAACAAAACCTGTTGGCTTGCCATAAACCATGAAAGATTCATTGGCAATCTCCTCATCAGAGACAGGGTGATACTGATAATTGTGATTGAAAGGAGGAGGCACTTTATCATATCCCAAACCCTTTTTCTGGTTTTGTTTAAACTGCAGGCAATGGTCAATCATGTTGGAAACTACCTCGCTTGATACATCATATTTTTTAAAATCAAAGTTTGCAGTATCAAATTTATTTTTTAATGTATCAAGCTCAGCAATTAACTCAGCATTCTGTCTCTTGATATAATCATAATTTTCACATTTATTACTGTAGTCTTCCTAGAGTCTCCTAAAGTCCTTTATTTTTGTCTCTAATTGGGCCTTTAAGAATTTTTGTCATTTTCTAAGTTGATAGCACTCATTACCTTCATATACCTCAATCAGGGCTTCCCACAAGGCCTTAGCTGAAGTATACTCTCTGAAACCTTGAGCTATATCAGGAGATAAAGCCATGGTTAGAGTGGCCAAAGCCCTTTCTTGTTCTTCCACTTTCTCAAAATCTTCATCTGTGTAGTTTTCTACTACTTTGTTAACCACTTGCCCTGCAACAGTGGTGGTAATTCTAACAGGATTCTTGATGATGCTTCTCCAAATCTTGAAGTCCTTCATTTTAATATATTTTTCAATCCGGTATTTCCATTCAGGAAAACCATCTGTAGACAGTAGTCTTGGAATGCGTGTAGTGGTGCCCATGACAGAATCCAACTCATGATGATGTGCTTGGCTTTGAGAATCCATTGATTATTAAAATTTTAAAGAAAAAATTTAAAGTAGAACTTATCAAAATTGAGTTTCCGGTCAAGAGTGAGACGATTTTAGGACCTTACAATTGATAGCCATTGTTTCAGCAAGAGTGAGACGATTCAAATCCTTTGTCTTCTTAATAACAGCTACATTCATATACCATGACTTTGGAAGAGCATTCAGTAGCTTTTTGTTTATCTCTGACTTGGTCAAGAAGATCCCAGAAATGTTCATCTCAGTAGTGAGAGTGGTGAATCATTGCAGTTGTGCCTCTAGGGTTTTTCCGGGAATGTAGCTGAACATGTTAAAACTTTGATGCAGCATATCCTGGCGGCTTTCCTTCATGTCTTCATTACCTTTATATACCTCAATCAAGGCTTCCCACAAAGCTTTTGCTGAAGTATACTCTCTGAAACCTTGAGCTATATTAGGAGATAAAGCCATGGTTAGAGTGGCCAAATCCCTTTCATTTTCTTCCACTTTCTCAAAATCTTCATCTGTATAGTTTTCAACTGCTTTGTCAACTATCTGTCATGCAACAATGGTGGTAATTCTGACAGGATTCTTGATGATGCTTCTCCAAATCTTGAAGTCCTTCATTTTAATGTACTTTTCAATCCGGTATTTCCATTCAGGAAAACCATCTACAGACAACAGTCTTGGAATGTGTGTAGTTGTGCCCATGCCAGAATCCAGCTCATGATGATGTGTTTGACTTTGAGAATCCATTTATTATGATTTTAAAACATAAAGTTAATATTTTTTTTTTAAATGTCAAAATTTAGTTTACAGTCAAGCTGTTTGCGGCCGTAAACTGAGTTTACGTTCAGGCAGTTTACGGTCGGGGTGTTTACGGTCGGGGTGTTTACGGTCGGGCAGTTTACGGTCAAGTAAGATGCACTGATTACGGTGCAAGAACACAGTGTACGGCTCTTGAATGTTCTTGAGTTTACGGCCGTAAACAGGGTTTACGGTCGTAATCTCTTGGTAGTAAACTCCCAGAAATCTCTGTGAACGTGCAAATTTAATCCCTTTAGCAATGAAAAGACCAAACCCTAATCTCGAACAATGAACAATATGAGTTTAAATGGCTGAAGACTCGATTGAATGATGCTTTGAGACCGGTCTTGCTCTGATACCAATTGTAAGGTCCTAAAACGGATTTTTACCAATGACAAAGCAATCAAACAATCAATAGAAACAAGAATATGAATGGTAGAAGAGAAATCAAGCTTGCACACGTTTATCACTGAAAAACGTCTGGTATAACTCGATATATTAGGTCGTGAACTCTGTGGCATCAACAACCAATAATGACCTAAACAACCCCTATTTATAGTAGACTTGGGCCGGAAACTGGGTTTACGGCCGTAAACTCACTGCTAGGCCATAAACACACTAAAAACCTACCAAAACATGATAAAGACTCAAAAGAACTTATTACAATAAAAGCCTAGACCAAACCACTAACTGGACCCTTCACTTAACCAAATCCGCGCACTTCCTACCAATAAAAGAAATGGACAAGATGGAGAAACTAACTAGGACATACATCAGGGAGATTGTACGATTGCATGGTGTACGAGTGTAGATTCACCTCACGGTTCTGGCAGTCACTACAAAAATCTCTAGGGACGAGACTAGACATGAGCACCGCCTACCACCCACAAACATCGTGCTTTGACTGATCTAAGGATTGATCTGCATGGGAAGTAGAAACGTTAGAACTTTCAACATTAATAACTCCTCCTAAAACAAAACTAGTTGGCTTGCCATAAACCATGAAAGATTCGTCGGCAATCTCCTCATCAGTGACAGGGTGATACTGATAATTATGATTATAAGGAGGAGGCACTTTATCGTATCCCAAACCCTTTTTCTGGTTTTGTTTAAACTGCAGGCAATGGTCAATCATGTTGGAAACTACCTCGCTTGATACATCATATTTTTTAAAATCAAAGTTTGCAGTATCAAATTTATTTTTTAATGTATCAAGCTCAGCAATTAACTCAGCATTCTGTCTCTTGATATAATCATAATTTTCACATTTATTACTGTAGTCTTCCTGGAGTCTCCTAAAGTCCTTTATTTTTGTCTCTAATTGGGCCTTTAAGAATTTTTGTCCTTTTCTAAGTTGATAGCACTCATATCTAAGGTCCTCTACTTCTCTACGTAACGATTCTATTTCCTCACGAAAAATTTTAACGTAATCAATACAAGCTTAAGAGCAAGAAGGCAAACTTACCTTATTTTTCTTCGGTTCAGAAGTAGAAGATACCATCAACGTACACTGAAGCTCCATCATCTTTTCTTCAGCTGCAACACTATCCATGGAAGCTTCATCCTTAACTTGGGCCAAGTGAGCATTTTCAGGTTTTAAAATGTTTAGGGCCTGAATCTAGTCCTCCCAGTCAAATGACTAAGCAACCATAGCCTTCTCACTATTGACCTGAGCACCTCCCCGATTGTTTCCCGCTATAACTATTATACGGTTAGTGTTTAAGCTTCGATCCGGCTTCGGGCACTCACGAGCAAAATGACCCGGCTCGTGACAGTTGAAAAAATGCAGCTTCCCTTTGCTAAACCCTACCTTTTTATCAGTATTCATGCCCCAGTTGTTCTTCCCAGTCTTCTTGGCAAACTGCTTAGCCCTGAATACAACCATGGCTATCTGCCATGTGATGTCCATCTCTTCCACATCTTCTGGATGAATCTGATCCAGATCAGCAAATGACAACTGAGGTGGAAGTTCTCCAGCAAGAAGGGCATTATAGCAGTTCACAAGTCCTACGGTAAAGTCAAGATTGTCATCACACTCCTTTGTGTTTGAGGAAGAGGCAACAACTGGTACACTAGAGGAGGGAGCAGCTTGAGGAGTGACATGCAGCTGGCTTTGCGAATGAGGCGTGGATGAAGCAGCAGCAATTGTTTGGATCTGAGGCTGCTGAATAGTAAATGCTTGACCTGAGCAAGGAATGACTGATGAAAGAGCATTGTTAGAGGAAATCCCAAGGTTTGCAATCGAATACGAATTCACATGATTTATCTCCCGCTGTTTATCATCAATATCACAAGCCTTGATGATCGCCATTATTTCAGCAAGAGTATGGCGATTTAGATCCTTGGTCTTCTTAATGACAGCTACATTCATGTCCCATGACTTTGGAAGAGCATTCAGTAGCTTTTTATTTATTTCAGACTTGGTCAAGAAGATCCCATCTCTAGTCATCTCAGTGGTGAGAGTTGTGAATCGCTGTAGCTGTGCCTCCAGGGTTTCTCCAGGAATATAGTTGAACATGTTGAACCTTTGACGCAGCATATCCTGGCGGCTTTCCTTCATGTCTTCATTACCTTCATATACCTCAATCAGGGCTTCCCACAAGGCGTTAGCTGAAGTATACTCTCTGAAACCTTGAGCTATATCAGGAGATAAAGCCATGGTTAGAGTGGCCAAAGCCCTTTCTTGTTCTTCCACTTTCTCAAAATCTTCATCTGTTTAGTTTTCAACTACTTTGTTAACTACTTGCCCTACAACAGTGGTGGTAATTCTGACAGGATTCTTGATGATGCTTCTCCAAATCTTGAAGTCCTTCATTTTAATATATTTTTCAATCCGGTATTTCCATTCAGGAAAACCATCTGCAGACAGCAGTCTTGGAATGCTTGTAGTGGTGCCCATGACAGAATCCAGCTCATGATGATGTGCTTGGCTTTGAGAATCCATTGATTATTAAAATTTTAAAGAAAAAATTTAAATCAGAACTTATGAAAATTGAGTTTCCGGTCAACACTTGAGTTTACGGTCAGAGTAGGGTTTACGGCCGTAAACTCAATTTACGGTCGAGAGTTTACGGTCTGGATGTTTACGGCCGTAAACTCAGTTTACGGTCGAGAGTTTACGGTTTTTGAGGCTTAGATTACGGTTATTGAATATGCTTGGTTTACAGTCCAAGAACAATGTTTACGGTCCAAGAATGCTCTTGAGTTTGCGGCCGTAAACAGAGTTTGCTGCCGTAATCTCTTGGCAGTAAGCTCCCAAAAGTTCACGAAAACACGTTTTTGGATTAGATTCTGTTGGAAATTATAATATAAGATCTAATCACCACGAATAACGGCTCGGATACAGTTACTGTGTGACGGATATTTATATTAATTAGATATAAAATGCGGAATATAAACAATAATAGTTGCGGAAATAAATATGGGATTATTAGTCACCACTAGAAAGCAGTAAATGACTGAAAGCTATAAATAAAGTATATAACTGTATTTAAACAACGTTAAGCTGTAAATAATATAAATGATTGTATATAAATGACTTAAAGCAGTAATAATATAAATGACTGTATATAAATGACTTAAAGCTGTAATAATATAAATGACTGTATATAAATGTTAGAAGTTAAATAATATGTATAAATATATATAACGGGTTTAGAACTGGACGGATAAAGCGACTGGTCTTTCAAGTAAGTTCGCCAATAAATTGACTGAACAAGCTTAGGGTTGGACTGGTAACCTAAAAGACTTTGTCACTATTTGTTCAATAGTTCAATCCGGAATATGATAAGTAACACAAAATTCTTTTTGTTTCAAATTTTATGTAAAACAATTTGTTTACATAAGGGTTTGAAGGTTTTCTTAATTTTTGGATATATTTCTCTGGATACCCGATTTTCTCTGGCGTCTCTCTGGAGTTTCCCTTGGTCAAAATCGACCACGAAACTTCCTAGATGTAGGTAAGGTTCTGAGTAATTTGTGGTAAAAATCTCTCCAGGGTTTGTTGGATGTATTTTACCCAGTTAGGTTTGTTTCTGACTTGAAGATTCTGATCTGGTGAACCGAAATCTTTCTGGATACCCGATTTTGTATATCGTCTCTCTGGGGTTTCCCTTGGTCAAAATTATCCAGAAAACTTCCTAGATGTAGGTAAGGTTCTGAAGAATTTGTGGTAAAAATCTCTCCAGGGTTTGTTGGATGTATTTTACCCAGTTAGGTTTGTTTCTGACTTGAAGATTCTGATCTGGTGAACCGAAATCTATCTGGATACCCGATTTTGTATATCATCTCTCTGGAGTTTCCCTTGGTCAAAATCGACCACGAAACTTCCTAGATGTAGGTAAGGTTATGACTAAATTGTGGTAAAAATCTCTCCAGGGTTTGTTGGATGTATTGTACCCAGTTAGCTTTGTTTCTGACTTGAAGATTCTGATCTCGAAAAAACAACAAGGTGGAGATTTTGTGGTGGTTTAAAGGATGTTTGGAGGAGGTTTAAGGAGGGTATTTGGAGGATGTTTGGAGGGTACTTGTAGGATGTTTGGAGGGTATTTGTAGGTTGTTTGGAGTTGTTCTTGGTGTTCTTGGTGTTCTTGGTGTTCTTGATGTTCTTGGTGTTCTTGGTGTTCTTGATGTTCTTCGTGTTCTTGGTGTTCTTGGTGTTCTTGCTTCAAGGATGAAGATGAAGATAATGTTGAAGAACTTCTTGAAGATGCAGGAGATGTTCTTGGTTGAGAGGTTTTGGTGTATGGAGAGGTTTTTCAAAGTTTATAAGAGGTAATGAATGAAAGAGCACACAACTCTCTTATATACTAACTTACATATACATACACTTTACATACATACATACACACACATAAATATCTAATATGTATGGATTATTGGCTGTCAAATAAAGAGGTGGAGTAGTAGAAGTCAATTTGGCTTTTGCTTCTTTGATTTGCAAGAGAAGTATTTGGTATAAATACTAGGTATTTGGTATAAATACTTATATTTTGGAGATGTATCTTTTCTTCACTAGGTATTTGCAAATGAAATACAAATAAATTAATATACATAAATTCAATTAAGATTAATTGAATTTACATAATTAATCCAAATTGTTTTGAAGTTTGACACTTTTAGCCCTTGATTGGTTTTTGTCTTCAAACGTGGTTGACTTTCCGTCTTTGCGTATTTCGCCTTTGCGTATTTTTGTTTAATTACGAATCCATGAAACCTGAAATAACTGATAATATTTGTCAGATTAAATAAATACAGTTCATCTTATTTCAGTGATGGTCACATACAAAAACATTTTTTAACAATTTCCCCCTATGTGATCATTGCTGGAATAAGGACATGTATGTTTTTAAAAGACCGATTATCAATTAACAATTTATCTTTAAGATTTTGGATAAAAGTTTTGTCAATCGATAAGATATATATAAAACCATAGTGATCGATTTGAAAGTTTAGGACTTGGTTTAACATATCTTATGTAAAATATTTTCAGAAATTTGATTCTGAATCAAAGTCTCGGGTTCGGTTATCAAAGGGTAGCCATAGATGTATCTAAAGAAATTCCCTAGATTTTATAGTATTATTTATGACGACAAGTGGTCTAACAGGTCGATTCAGATGAACGCTCATAGGTATAGCTCACATTTCACTTGGGTGTTTGGTTGTTCTGGCAGCAGAACAAGTTAATAATCACTAAAAATGAGTGATATCTCTCTTTGACGACTCACACTCATATTGGAGGTGTTCAGCTATGCTTTTCCTGTGGAGTCACTTAGTCTCATTATTAGAAAATCAATCACATAAGACTGGTTTCGGCATTACTCAGTGGGTTTCTTCATTCATGCCATTAATGTTCACTCTCTCTCCGTTGGGAAATACATGTAGAGGGGTTTAGCAATTTTCATAGTGCAGTTTGCAACTAAGAATCTTCAATGATGATTGCTACAGTATCCCGGGAAATCCGTTGTTGCAACTTCTTCTTTGATGGTATCAATTTATTGTAAAAAGATATTTTCTTTTAGCATCGAGAGTTAGCTACTTTTGAGAAAATTTGTTTTTGAGAGTATTTGTCTTGAGGGATTAAGATATCTTCTTTTGTGGAAAATGGTTAAAAACAGATCGAGGGATCTTATGTTTGTTTTGAAATAACCATTTGTTTGAAAATTTGTTTGAAAATACCAACTATCGAATTGTAATTTTTTTTTTGTTTTGTTTGGATTTTCTTCGGTGAATGATTCTTCTTTCTTGTTGATTCTGCTTTGATAGGTCATTCTTAAATTTATTTTTGTTTCGTCTTTTCTTGTTGATGGATCACGGGATCGCAAGTCTTCATTTTTTGTAGGCTATATCTGGGTAGGGATAGGTGGTATAAAAGACAGTTTGTCTGTTATGTATGAAATGATTGTATCGTCCCTGGTCATTTTGATATCTAAGAAAAAATGAGACTGTGACAAGGTATAATTAGGTATACCTTATAAGCAATAGTGACACACCTAAGCTCACAAGAAATGAATTCCACAATGATACGGATTGACGAGGCACAAATTCTCACATGGGATTTTGTTTTCATCTGAACCTCCTAACCTTATGTCCCTTTGATTATTTAAAATCGTCAATAATGAAATAAAATTGAAGGAAATAAAGTTATGTACATTATGAAAAGTAGGAGATTTGAACCTTCACTCCAATTGAGAATCAATATGACTTAAAATCTTTATCGAGCATAAGCATCTGAAAATTAAGTCAAAAGAAGATTAATCACTAGGTTCTATAAAAGCTTATTATGTCAATACTTTTATTATGTTTTTGAAGATTTGTTTATCTGAATGTTTTTGGATTATTTGAATGTTTTTGGTATTTTTGAAAGAAAAGCAATTTTCAAATGTTTTTTTTTAGTTTTCTTTTTGGATGAAATAAACACATTTATATACAAACAAAAAGTAAAAGTTCAAGGATGGATGTTATCTGGATTTAACATTCCTAGACGGCCTAGGAAGTATTGAAACTTTGTTTCATCGAGAGCCTTGGTGAAGACATCGGCAATTTGGTCTTCGGAGTTTATGAAGTGCAATTCGATATGACCCTTTTGAATGTTGTCTTTGATAAAGTGATATCGAATGTCTATGTGCTTTGTCATGGAATGGTGAACTGGATTGTGAGAAATGGCAATGGCACTGGTTGAATCACAAAATATTGGAATTTGTGAGATTTTGAAGCCATAGTCTCGTAGTTGAGTTTGCATCCATATAACTTGTGAACAACAGCTGGCGGCAACGACGTATTCAGCTTCTGCTGTTCATGTGGATACACAAGTTTGCTTCTTTGAGGTGCAACTTACTAGTCTACCTCCAAGGAATTGACAGCTACCAGATGTACTTTTCCTGTCTAGCTTGCATCCTCCGTAATCTGAGTCAGTGAAAGCGTTCAGCTGAAAATCGGATTTAGCTAGATACCAAAGGCCAAGTTTGGGAGTGCCTTTTAGGTATTTGAAGATGCGTTTCACAACAACTACATGGGATTCCATAGGATTTGCTTGGTATCTGGCACAGACACATGTAGAAAACATGATGTCAGGTCTGCTGGCTGTGAGGTATAGTAGTGATCCTATCATTCCACGATATCTTTTCTGATCAACGGGTTTGTCGTTTAAGTCTGCATCTATTTTGTATCCAAATGCCATTGGGGTTTTAGCAGTGTTGGATTTGTCCATTGAAAAGCGAGTGAGTAGGTTTTTGACATAATTTTCTTGGTTGATGAAAATTCCATCTGATAATTGTTTGACTTGAAGTCCAAGAAAGGTAGTCATTTCGCCTATCATGCTCATTTCAAATTTGCTCTTCATTAAATCTGCAAACTTAACACTCAAAGATTCATCAGTAGAACCGAAAATAATGTCATCAACATATATTTGTACGATTAACAGATGTTTATTATAGATTTTACGAAAGAGGGTTTGATCAATTGATCCTCTTTTAAAACCTGATTCTTCGAGAAAGGTCGACAACGTGGCATACCAGGCTCGGGGTGCTTGTTTCAACCCATAGACAGCTTTCTACAATTTAAAGCTGTGATCTGGAAATTTGGGATCTTCGAAACCTGGTGGTTGTTGGATGTATACTTCATGATCTATCTCTCCATGAAGGAATGCACATTTTACGTCCATTTGGAATACTTTGAAGTTCTTATGTGCAGCATATGCAAGAAAGATGCGAATAGCTTCAATTCTAGCCACTGGAGCATACGTTTCATCGTAGTCGATTCCTTCTTGTTGTGAATATCCTTTGACAACAAGACGTGCCTTGTTGCGACAAACAATTCCTTGATCGTCAGTTTTGTTTCTGTATACCCATCTTGAACCTATAACAGTAGCATCAGGCGGAGTAGGAACAAGATTCCATACGTCGTTTCTTTCGAATTCTGCTAGCTCTTCTTGCATAGCTTTAACCCAGTCTGGATCTTTGAGAGCAGAATGTATGGTTTTGGGTTCATTCAAGGATAAGAAGGCTCCAAATAAGCACTCATTTTTTGATGCGGTTCTAGTTTGAATGCCTGAGTTGGGATCTCCGATGATTTGGTCTACAGGATGATTTCTGGTCCACTTTGTTAATCGGTTTTCTTCAGCTATGATGATTGGTATTTCTTCATCCCATATCTCTTCTCCAGGTCTTTCATCATGGAATAGGTTTGAAGGTTCCCCCATGGATGATTCAGTAGTATTGTTTTGGATATTTGGGGTTGGGGTGTTTAAAGAGGGAATATGTGTTGGTTGTTCCCCCATAGATGATGCATTGAGTTTTTCTTGGACAATTGGTGTTGGTGTGTCCAAAGAGGAAGATAGTGTTTGTGGTTCCCCCTCAAAGTGATCTACATTATCTTGATTTGACTGTGGAGTGTCTTTACTGGGTGTACCTATACGAACAGTTGAAGTAGTTAGAAGTTCAGAATTGTAAGCTGTTTTGGGTTGTTCAAAAAGTAAGTCAATATCAATGTCAATGTCTATATCAGGAGAAGGTGATTGTTGGATTGGATTTTGAAAAATGTTTTCAATCATTTTAGAACCAAAATGTTCACGATCCAATTTTCTGACATAAAATTCATCGAAATGAACGTCAGTACTTTCTTCAATTACTCTGGTGCGTTTATTCAGTACTCGATAAGTAGCTGAGGTAAACGAGTAACCAAGGAAAATTCCTTCGTCCGACCTTGATTCAAATTTTGAAAGGTGGTCTTTATTATTCTTTATGAAGCATCGACAACCAAAAATATGGAAAAATTTGATGTTTGGTTTTCGGTTGTTAATGACTTCATATGGTGTTTTATGAAGATGTTTATGGATTAAGGAACGATTTTGAGTGTAGCAAGATGTGGCTATTGCTTCTGCCCAGAAGTATTGTGGCAGATCAACGAAGATAAGCATTGATCTTGCAGCTTCACACAGTGTTCGGTTCCTTCTTTCGACAACTCCGTTTTGTTGTGGAGTGTATGGGGATGAGAAGTTGTGTTCAATTCCATTGTTTTTGAGAAATGAATCTAGAGTCTTGTTTTTGAACTCTAAACCATTGTCACTTCTGATTCTTCGAACAGGTCGTTTGAGTTTCAGTTCGATCTGTTTGATGAAGTTGATCATCTCTTCAGGTGCTTCAGATTTTAGTCTTAAGAAAAAGACCCATGTAAAGCGTGAGAATCCATCAACGACAACGAGAATGTACTTCTTCCCTTGTATGGTTTGGGTTTTGGCAGGGCCACAAAGGTCTATGTACAACAATTCTAGTGGTTCAGATACACTAGAATTTGGGATGCTTTTGTGAGTTGATTTGGAAAGTTTTCCTCCTTCACAAGCAGCACAAAGAGTTTCGTTGTCAAGTTTTAGAAGTGGTAGCCCTCGAACAAGATCATCGCCTATGAGTTTGTTGATGTACCCAAAGTTTAGATGGGAAAGGCGGCGGTGCCATAACCAACTAATATCTGCTGGGGCTTTGGATAGAAGACAAATATCGGGTTTACCATAAATAAGATCCATGTCAAGTGGATACATATTTCTGGCACGGTCAGAGTCAACAATAACATCTTTGGTTTTGGCGTCCATGATCAAGCTTCGTTGTTTTGTGAACATAACTTCAAGATTGTTGTCACACAACTGAGAAACACTGATGAGGTTGTGTTTCAGGTCATCAACATAAGCAATTTTCTTGATGGTAAAGTTACCATTTGTTATGTTTCCATAACCCATGATTTTTGCTGTCATGTTGTTGCCAAAGGTAACATCTTGATTGGTGTCGGTTGGTTTGAAGTCACGTAAGAAATTCCTCTTTCCTGTCATATGCTTAGAGCAGCCGCTATCGATATACCATGTATCATCCTTGGGCTCTCCAGCGTTAAGTACTTGCAATTAGACAGAAGGTTTAGGTACCCAAATCTGAATGGGTCCTGGTTTGTCAGTTGTTAACTTAGGTA